>NC_088245.1:37005489-37630489 GCF_036013445.1 Caloenas nicobarica
TGTGATACCTGAAGTCACAGAATCACAGAATGTTAGGGATTGGAAGGGACCTCAAAAGATCATCTAGTCCAATCCCCAAGTCCCTGCACTGGCAAATGGCTCTTACGGTGACAAGTATCACGGGCACATGTATTGCACCCATGTGTGTTAACTAGTGCATGAGGCTCTCCCAGCGTGCTGACTGCTGTTGGAAGTTTGTGTATTGTGTCTAGAAATACCAGAAGATGCAGAAGGTATTTTTAGTGAAAAGTGTGTTTTGCCAACATTGTGTTCTTGCACTTAGAATCTGCCTTCTTCTGCAGACATTGAGAGCAGTTTCAGTTCAGAGGTTTCTGGCTGTCAGTCACACCAACCGTGCCAGGCAGGCAGAGTTGTCTTTTAGACTTTGTGTATGAGATTTTAAGTGGAAAAGGTATCAGAATGGTCATACCACAGCTCTGATGTCTTAAATGCTTAGTTATAGCAACAGATCTGTGTTGTACTTTTTTTTTTCTTGTGTTTTTTTGCCCTTCATGTATTCAGATAGCATACTGTCGTGACTAGAGGCCGTTTCATTCCTGTGTGAAGGTAGTGTTGCGCTGTTACTATCAGTCATCTGCTCAGCTTCTCCCTAAAACTCATTTACTCAACACCCGTGCGTAGAACGTGTAAATTTTGTGGCTACACATGCATATCTCTGAAATTTTCTAACGTTGGCTAGTGTTAATAATTCAAAGCATTTGAAACATCATTAATAGAGATGATAAGTACTGTGATTTTTGTCCACCTGCAGTTTATACATGCAAGCTGTCGGACCGAGAACATCCCCTCTACCTGCGTTTGGTGGCAGGCCCCAGAACAGAAATGCTCAGTTTTGTTCTACGTGAGCACGAAACTGGAGAAGTCATGGTATGTTACAATTGTGCTGGTTTTGTGTGTTTAGAATCATTGAATCATTTGGGTTGGAAGGGACCCTCAAGATCAGTGAGTCCAACCGTTAACCTAACACTGCCACTGTTTATTTAACTTCATAGATGAATGGGCTCCTGTTTGATCTGTGCTGACAAGATGATCTGTTTTTTGGAAGCAGATTTTTTTTTTTCCTATTATATTTACTTTGTGCCTTTGTAAACATGTCATTTGTGGTTAGACTGACCCCCTGTTACTTGCAGAACAAAACACAGTTTAAAAGAGTAAAATGTTTTGAGATCCCCGAGATTTGCAAGGAAGGCGCCTGGTACTGTTTCAGTTTGAAATTGTTTTGAACATCTGAGGTTTTGTTTAAAAATACTGTACACATTAGTTATTTATGTGTCTTCTGTTCATCTCCATCCATCCTTTTCTCTTTTCCTCTTTCCAGTGGGAAGCTTTTACTATTCCTGAACTGCAAAACTTCTTGCGTATACTGGACAAAGAGGAGAATGAGCAACTGCAAATCTTAAAGAAGCGTTACGCAGCTTACAGAGACAAACTTGAAGAAGCCCTTGGTGGGGTGTGGAAACCTGGTTAAAAGGGGGCCAAACAACACTCAGGAAAAATGCACGCTACCAAATGTCAGTATAGCATGCCAAACCTAATGTACAAAGAGCAGCAGAGAGTAGTTTTCTTTATTCAGAAGACTGTTTTGTGATGCCAGGGTACCTGAATTTTGCTATAGACTTAGTTCCGTAAGCCAGGTCACTTAGCATCTTGCACCCACAAGTAAGGGATTCTGCATGTTTGTACATCAGTTTGCAACCCTCTGTGTGCCTAGAGAATTTTCCAAGTTATCTTGGTGCAAGCTGTGAAACTGTAATCAATTTTCTAGAATGCTATGAAATAAGACTTTCTATTTTTTTCTTCTTTGCTTTAATGGTAGCTTTACAGGTAAGGATGTGCAAATTAATGAGTTTTAAAAATGAATAAGAACATCTGGATGAGGATTAGTTGGAGCACTATCTTTGAGATGAAATTGATTTGCACTACCTTTCTGTTTTCAAATAGTTACTGTATAATTTGTGGGAGAACTGTTGTAGATGGAAGGCATATGATATCTTGTGGTTTGTTCTGTGAAATTTGTGGAAGGCTTTAAAGTGGTCTTTCTGGAGAAGGTAAAGAGAAAGTTGAAAAGAAGGTAAGAGTTGAGGAAGGAGAACTCTTTAGCAGCTGACAGGAGGACTGGTTTTAAATGGAAATAGTATTTATACAGAGGAAAGTTGAAGTACTAATGCTACAGGATTAAAGTTTTAGGATGTTCAAATATTGTGAATAAGTTTTATGGTTTTTTAACTGCATAAATCCACACTGGAAAAGAAATAAAGATAATAGAAATAATGGGAAAGAATGAGGCAAAAGCTAAATAAGAATGGAAATGGAGCTGCACATAGAAGTCACTACTGGAGAAGCTGGTTTCATAAATGTGTAATGGGGGTTTGAAAACTGCAGCAAAGCTAAAAGGTGGCTGTTTACTTGAATTCTGAAAAGTGGACAATGTCTCAGATAACTCTGTGAGAAATACCCATCTAGCGAGTGTTTAGACATAAGCTATAACTACAGATGTGTTTGGTCTTTTAAGTCAGATCTTCCCTCTGGCTCAGCGATCCATTTTTAGGCTGGATAATTTTGAATTATCATATCTGAAAGACAAAAATAGCTTCCTCTGCTTCTTTGTTAAAGGCTCAGTCAGGCAACGAAAGTTAAATTTCTTATTCATGTTTCCGGCTTAGCAGAAAATTAACATTCATTGCCTGTGTTGGTGACTGAGCTTAGGAACTTTTCCTTTTAGTTTAAGTTCTTAACTGAAAAACTGATTACCAAATTCTGCAGACTGCTGATTTACTTGATTTAAAAGTAGGAAAAATGTAGCAAGAAAACTTTTTACTTTACTGTAAATATAATCGTTGCTCTTTCAGAGTTATTTATCTAAAAACACGTTCAAAAGAAACCAAAGAAGTGGGTGTGCAATAAAAGCATGAAGCAGATTTGAGTAACTGATACTTTAGTCATCATAATGCCAGAGAGGAAATGAGTTATATATTGGGGGAGGGAGGGAGGTGGAGTGGTGCTAATGATTTAAGAGCAGCAGAAGTTGGTGGGGCTTTTTTTTTCCCCCGCCGCTCTTAGCGTTCGTTTTAAATTCCCAAGGAATTGTTAAAACTTTGGTGACATCTAATGGATACCGTGTGAAACTCCAAGATGCTTCTGTTCTTCCCCTTAATTTGATGTAATTGTGCCTTTGTTTCCTTTCCTTAGTAGGACTTTAAAAAAAAAAAAAAAAGTCTTCACAATTTGTTTTGGTAAAAAGAATTTGCAAACTTAATGAGACAATCATAATGTTAAGAGAAATTAAGAGTAGGACTAACTATGAAGTATATATAAGGCATATGTTTGGTTTTTAATTTCACATGTAACATTGTAGTGCATGTGTGAGTTAGTAACATTATCCTCAAGTGAGACACTTTATAATGGTTCAGGGAATGCTTTTATGTTTTGTTACAATTTGTTTTTCTATGAATGCAGCAGCATGTTGGTGGGTATTCTGTTAACATCTACTTAATTTATGTATCTGCCCGTTAACACTGTAATCATTACATAATCGCTATCAATATTGAACCATTTGTTGCTCAGATTTAAACACTGTTTGAATCTAGAAGCGGAGTATAAAAATATGTGAATTTTGTTTTTACTTGAACTAAATTATCAGTCTTTTAAGTGGGCGCATCTGCATTTACTTTAGCCAAAAACCTCAATCAGTGTTGTATGCACTATGAGTCTTGATTTGGGGTGAAGGGGTGGGGGTGGGGGACCAAAATAAACTTCTATTTTAATTTTGTCTTAGTCCATAGTTAATTATTGTTAAGATGTTGTGTGTGGGTTTAATTTTTTTCTTTCTCTCTTTTTTTTTTTTTAAACACACTGGCAATTACAGCAGCTTTAATTTAAAGAGAAATGGTCAGGCCTAGTCAGTTTTTCTTTTCTAAAATTTTAACATCAAATTGAACTGTCAAAGTTTTTGTTGCAAAACTGCGTTCATTTCATTATATGATGGTACCAGAATGATTAAATGATACAGGTGGGAGGGGACGGGGAACACAGGGAAACATTAAATTGTATGTCTTTAAAAAAAAAAAAGTTTAAAACTATTTATAATTTTGACAAGCTTAGCTTTATTTTTGTAGGGAAGTTTTTATTCCCCTTAAAGTTATTACTGAAATGGCAAAAAAGTGATGGTTCCATTATTAAAGTTGAAGTTAGCAATACTTAGTGATGTGATGTGTGTTTATTTGTTCTTCTTTCTGTTACCTGAAACTTTGTGGAATGAAGCTTCCTCGTAGCAATATATCGGGGGCGGGGGATGCAGTTTGGCTTAAGCATAAATTGTTTTCCTGGAACAACAGATATTTTCAGTGTGTGTGTCCCAGTCTATATGTATGTATGGGTCCCAGTACAGATATTTTAATTGTGCTTCCTGATTTTTGGTAGAGAATAATACAGGAAAAAAAAAAAATCTCAAATACAACAAGGACAAGGGGCAATGGGTATAAACTGGAACACAGGAAGTTCCACTTAAATATGGGAAGAAACTTTTTCACAGGAACAGGCTGCCCAGGGGGGTTGTGGAGTCTCCTCCTCTGGAGACATTCAAACCCCGCCTGGACGCCTCCTGTGTAACCTCATCTGGGTGTTCCTGCTCCGGCGGGGGGACTGGACTGGATGATGATCTTTTGAGGTCCCTTCCAATCCCTGACATCCTGTGATTCTGTGAAGGCAAACAAAAACAGTGCTTTGCAATTTACACACATACGTTGAATTTACCTCACGCTTGCCCGGGAGGGGCCGCTCCCGCTTCCCGCCCGGGCGGCGCTGAGGGGCGCGGTTCCCGCTCCTCCCTGAGGAGGGCGGCCGGCCCCCGCCTCGGAGGGACGGCTGGTTAGCCCGCCCGCTGCCGAGCCGTCCTCCGCCATGTAAGCGCTGGGTTCCGTGGGCGGGAGGAGGGCGGTGAGGGCCGGCGGGGCTGCGGGAGGAGCGGTCCCCCCCGGGCGGGAAGCGGGAGAGCCGAGGGCGGCGGGACCGCCATGTTTTACCTCACGGAGGCGGCAGGCGGGGGGAACGGGACGTTCCTGTGTCACGGAGGGGCCTCTGCCGCTGAGGGGTCGCAGTGGATGCTGTCCCACCGTAGCTGGGTGGGAAAGCGCACGAGTGGTTTCTTCCCGTAAAAAAACTTGCAGAAACACGAGGCGAATGCAGGGAGGAGGTGTCCCGGGCTGGGGGCGCTGCCCGAGCTCCCTCCTCAGGAGGCGCTTTTTGTCTCGCACCCTTTAAAGATTCTTAAGTAGTTTTTCTCTGGAAACGTGTATGTTTAATTTTGTGGTTACTTATTTTGTATTTCTTAAAAACTGTTTAATCCTCCCTAGTCGAGCCTGACAAATGGAGCTGCTTTTCTGTTCGCTTGGTGTCTGTTGCCCTTCCCTGGGCACTGCGGCCCCGCAGCGGAGCACGCTGTAGTGGTTTGACCAGTTCCTTGGATACCGATTGCTGTGGGACCTCATGGCTTCATGTGTGCAACAACCACACTGTGACTATGTACGCACTTGGTAAAAACACGTTAATAGCAAATACTCCAACGCTCGTCTCCACGATGGGGATCACCAGGTTATCGCAGTCCGCTTGATGCTCCGTCAGTCTTAATTTTTAGCACCGAAATATCTTAACTTTTTTGGGAGGGGGAAAAAAAAAAAAGGTAAAAAAAATACTCTTCTTACTCTCTTCCAGCCCTCATGTATATGCATAAGTATACAATTGTTTTATTTTCCTCACGGGTTCCCAGCACGGGGGTTTCCAGCTGCAGTCCTTGCAACTTTTGCCAGCATTTACTTTTTACCATCTCCTATTGATCCAGAGCCATTCATGTATGTTCCCCTGTTTAAAATTAAAGTTCAATAGTATACTTGTGTTTGTTGAGAAATATCTGTGCTTTCTAAACTTCTCCTATACTTTTCATCCTGCAGGAGCATGTAAAGCATGCTGCTTAAATTCATACGCAGGAGGAATTGTGTTTCTCATATAAAACTGGACAATAGAAACACTTTTTTTAAACAAGTGAAGTTCAAGCTTAACAATGCTGGCCAGTGCAGTATTCATACGTGTAGAGAGATTGGTAGTAGATATCAGAATAATGATAAGGAATAAAACATTATAGGATGATGGAAATTTTGTGTTTGTGTTGATTTCAGAAAAAAAAGAATCCTAAAAGGTCTGTATCTTTTTCAGGCTGGGCCTGCAAGCTCCACAAAATTGTTAATTTAGTTTGAAGTGATAGTTCTAACAAATTATTTAAAAAAAAAAATAGAATACCTCGTTACTGGTATCTGTGGAATGAAGTCCTATTACTTTTCCTTCAAACAATTTTATAGTCCAATGTTGTCTTGTTTCTTACGTGTTATTTATAACTCATTTGGTGCAGTTTTGAAAAGCCACCTCCTGCCTTAGTTGGACCATTGCAAGTGAATAAAAAGCTTCAGAGTGGAAAAAGAATCTTTACAGGACAACTGAAGGGTTCTGAGTCTTTTACTGTTGATGATGAAGGCAAGTAGATAACTTCCAAATGGGTAAAGTTGTACATTTGCTACACGTTATACATCTGCTCAGTTGAGTTATTGAAAGAGGAGACTTAAGTTTAAATCCAAAGAAGGAAAAATAGGAATGTTTGTTAAATGATTGCACCGAAAATATTAAGATAGCTGTATGTTCTTCCATGTCTTTACATTTGTACACATTTCACTGGAAATATTCTGGAACACTTTGTTGTCTGCTGCTTCCAAGGACACAGGAAATGTCCTACTGCTATATTTAAAAAATGCAGAGCCACAGATGGCAATATATAGAAGTTGCATTAAAATATAATTTTTAAAAGGTATAAAATGGCATATTCTTTAAAAGTAGAATGCAAAAACAGCTGAAGAATTTTTTGTGGGAATTCTTCCAAATGTGAGTCTAAGCTTGGTCTTTTGACATAGTGATAAGCTTGCCTTTGTGTTTGTTTGTTTGTTTTTCTGTTTCAGGTCTCCAAAAGCAGTGCTAATTTCCTGTTTGAGCTCAGTTACTGAGTTGAGCATGCTCTCATTCGAAAAGCTATTATTTAACATGGAGCCAAAGAGAGAGGCAAATGAAGTTGTTTTAAAACTTGCATAGTTATGAAAACGTATTTTTACAGCAGCTTGGAATATGAAATAACTTTTCACTGTAATATAAAACCTCTTACCTATACACGTAACTCGTTGGTTGTCTGGCAGCTGTGAGATGGCACAGCAGTAGGTGCAGGAACCTTGCGGATGTTGGGAAGCAAGAGAGCTGAAGCAGTGACGAGTAGCACATTTTGCATCTTTCCAACAACTCTGCTACACAGAGTGTGAATGAAGTAGGGACTGCAATGAAAGGTCAAGCCAAATAGAGGAGAGACACTGTGATCTTCTGTTTAGCACATGGATTTAGTGCTGTGGCCTCAGGATTTACATCTTCTGGAGGATTTTTTTTCCTTCTTGATGTATAAGTGGATAAAACAGATTTCCTGCAATAGCCAGTACAGAGAAATGGGCAACTCCTAGTCCAGAGCAATTGGAATCAGGCACATCAGAGACCCTCTTTTATTGCTGTTACTAGTTTCATGGTATTTTTCAAGAAAATATTGAATAGCCTAGGACATGTTTGTCTGAAAGATATTGTCTTGTCTTGTGTCCTACAGAGGTGAGAGATAATTATCCGGAACATTCTTGTTTGCCATTGCACAGGCTGAAATTAGAAGCGTTTTCAGTTGTAGCAGCATAGGCCTGGAAGGGACCGGGCCCAACATCTTGCATTGACGCACTCATTCCTAGCAAATGTCTTCAAAAGCTGTTTCCTTCCTGCTTTCCTCAAAAGTGCTATTTTAAATAGTCTTTTTATCACACTTTTTGTTCTCCACCTCTTCCTCTACAACTTCTAGGAAAGGTAGCTTTCGTGACTGGAGTTTTGCGGAGTATATTTTAAATCTGAGGACTAATCCTGCAAAAGCTCTGTGTTTCCAAATTTACTTTCTTTCCTGATGCTGTATAAAGGACTGGTTTGGTTCTGGATTTCTCAAGTGTCTTAATTCTACTCGGGATCTTCCCTGAATTTTTAAGGATGCTTTAGGAGACTGGATTCAGTCAGTTCAAATCATACAGGATAACCGAGATTGTAATAAGTGTTGCCTGCCTTAGGTAAATGCTGTTTTCCATATGAATAAGACAGGATATTATGGGTAACTAGAGCAGTTTTTTTGCCTTCACTTTACTACAAATACCCATGAGACAAGCTTAGTGTAAAACCCACTTGCACTAGCTATATAAATCTAAATATAGCATCATAGCCTAGTACATAGCATGATAGAAAATAGTATTACGAGACTAAGGTTTCTCTCTTTAAATACAGAATCTGGTATGCGATCAGAAATTTCAGCTGTTTCCAACATGCCTTGGGAGGCGTTAAGATGCCAGTACATTTAATGACAGCAAAGTTTAGCCTCTCTTTTTTTCCCACACAGAGTTGTTGTATTGAACAGTGGCTCTGAAGTTCCCCCTTCGGCTAAACAGGTGCTTTCTGTACACCAGTAATTCTAGACAATTCTTTTAATCTAGAGTTGACAGCTGATACTTGGAGAATCTGTCCTATTTGCTCGTAACATTTTTCCATAGATGTGAGTGAGCAGATGCTGGACATCTTTATATCTGTTTATCTGCTCTGGTGTAAGGGCTCATTATACAAACTCAGAATCTGTGTTTTATTTAGTAATATTGGCACGGAAAGGTAGCATAACTGTTATGGAGTATCTTTTAACACCTGTCTCCAAGTGGCAGTGCATGTGTTTAAATGTAAACAAGGCTAGGGTGAAAATGCAGGTCACATGTAAAGAAAATAATGTCCACTTTAGTTCAATCTATGTAAATAAAAGAAATCAGAGGAATGTTTCCAGTTAACAGACTTTACACTAAAAGTGTATTTTGTTGAACAGTAAGTCTAGGATTGGTGATGTACATTCTATTATTTCAGAGCCTGGACTAGTCAAAAGATAGGAGGACACATTTTTTACTCTGCACAGAAGATGTTTGAGTTACAATATAATATCAAAAGATTTGAAGACTTCCTATGAGGTGTTAAATGCTTTAAAAGCAGAAGAGAAAGCAACTGCCAAGCAAGTATCCAACAAAAAAAGTGCTTAGTCTTTCAATGCAAGCTTACACATTTTTGGTATTATTCTGGTGGTTCAAAACGAAAGCAAGGCATCACAGCTAAAAATACCCCAAACCACGTTGTTTGTTTTGTGGTCTTTTGTTTTGTTTTGTTTTTTGGGGTTTTTTTTTTGCTTAGGATTTTAATGGCCTAGGAGAAGGGTTACATTCTTGTTTTGGGTCAGTCATTGTAATGTTTTTCCTTTCATCTATTGAACATTCTGACTAGCTGATAATGTGGCAGAACCCTCAGGACAAAAAGGTAGATCATGTGAGCTCGTTAATGCTTTTGCTGATTTTTTACTGACAGTAGGAGAATATCACGATGAATCTTTAGTCCCATCCTTATAATGGCTTTGTTTGCTGCTAACCCAGAAGGGTCCTAAGATAATTTCAATGTATTATTATATGTTTCTTTAAAATAAACATATGAACAACTAATATTTATTCTAATCTCCCATTTATTATTGCTCTTTCTCCTTTAGAAAAATATAAAAATATTTTTATACTGTATGTTTTCCTGTTTGTTTGATTGCTTTGTGTTTGCACAGAATATAGAAATCAGGAGCAAGAAGGAAGGGCTCACAATAACGAGGAATATCCTTCTTAATATACTAAGTTTTATTTGCCTTGGTCCCTTTTAAAACAATCTTCTACTGTACTTATTTTAAGGTAATGTCTACACTGGTACTGTGGATGGGAAACTGTGGATGATCAGTGGTGACCAGCTGCATTTCATTACTCAAATGGGGCAGAATATTCCTGAATGCGGTGAGTGATGGTTTTGATGTGAAAATGACAACAAACTTGTTCATATAAATGTTATTGAATGAGAAACGGAAGTGCTGTTTTAGCTACTGTTAATGTTTTCTGATTCTTTTATGCAAATCTGTAAGAGAAGCCGACTGCCATCATTTGTTTTTTCCTAATGTAGACAGGATTAAGGTGTAACGGCACACTGCTCTGGCCCTTGAGACTCACTTGGATAGACTTGCCATGGCTTGCCATTTAAATAAAGAATGAGATTTTATAGAAGTCCTTCTGTATAAAGCTTTTTGAGGGTGGTCTAAAGACATGATTTATCCAATTATTTTCCTGCCTCAAGATCAAAATGTATTTTAAAACCAGTTCAAATCTTCCAAAGGAATCAGAGACTCAGAATAGCGTGTCCCAGTACCATTATCAGTAACTGAACCACAAGGTTATTTTTTTTTTTAAATTTTCATACTTGTAAATGAGGAAGACAAACAGTGAAATGTTTACATTTTTACCCTGTTGTTTTTTGAGGAGTTAAGCAGGCCTGAAAACCATTAAAATAGCTGATTGGCTTTAGCCTGGTTTCCTAAACATGTGACAGTTGTGTAGGTGCTTTTCCTAAAGTCTCTGTGCTATGGGCTAATCTCAACTGAATTTGAAAGAATTCTCAAAGATTACTGAATGTTTTTGAGTCTCATGTAAATAATCAGCTATGTGGAAGTTCTAAGACCAAAATGATCGATCCATTCAGAGTGAGACCAGAACTCTGTTGTTATTTTTTTGGCAGCTGTCAGCCAGTCAGCTTGTGTTACTGGCATGTCACAGCTCTAGTGAGCTGTAATATATGTTGTCCCTTGCTTACTGGAGTACTGGGGGACAAGGTATTCCAGAGTAGAGGGCATTACATCACAAAACTGTAGGGTGTCAAGCTTTACTAATTTCAGTGATCTCAGGAAAACGACTCACTATGAATATACTGAACATAGTAGAACAGTTTTTTGTAGTTTTACCTGAGGATTACTTATAGGATTCTCATACGACCTGTGAAACTTGGGCCCCTCAGCTGAAGGGAAGTAGTTAAATCTTTCCTAAAAGCATTTTTCCCCCAGTCTTTTACTTGAGGGACATAAACTAAACAGCAGCTAAATGCATTTTGTGTTACTGATTTAGTAATCCTACCAGTTCTTCAGTCATCTTTAAAGTTTTTGTGAAAACAGACTAGCGCTGAATTTCTTTGAAGGTTGGGAGCAAATTTTTTCCTAAGTAACAAGAACAGCAGTGACTAGATTGACATTACACTGTAAGTTACTTTTAGAGGCAGTTTAAGGAAACTTTCAGAGATCTGGTTTATTGAAGGATGATAGTTTAGTCCTTTTCAGCCTTTGCATTTTGGGGTCTTTGTTTTGTCAACCTCCTGGTGTTATACATCCTCCTGTTTGTATCTCAGGAACTCCAGACTATGAACCAGTGTGTGGCCGGCCCCATGGAGTCCGAATGGATCAGGATGGTAACCTGATTGTGGTGGATTCTTATTCAGACCTGTACAAAGTCAATCCAAGGACAGGAGAGAAAACCCTCCTGCTATCAAGTGAAAAAGGTGATGCTACAGCTCATGGGGAAGTAAATTGATCTTGGGTTTGGTCCTCACACTCTATATATAAATTGGAAGATCAAGGTGCTTTTATCAGTTCAGATCAGTACCAGTGAGCGTGGGGACAGGGACTGATTGAAAGTCCATTTGCTTTGTATTTTTAAGATTTGTTTAAAAAACAGAAGAAAACAAAAGCATTTGTCAGAGGCTTTTAGTGTGGTATATGTTATGTTGAGCTGCAACCTGAATGTATTTCCCTGCAAATGAAAGTAACTTGGAGCTTGGACTTTAGCCTGGGACAAATTAAGGAAAGCATTAGCAATGAGATTTGGCACTGCAGTGTCTGAAATCTTAAGCTTGTGTGGATCTGAATCATTTTGAACACTTGGTGGTTTTGTACTTATTTTAATTAGCAGTCATTTTTATTAACTAGATGTGGATGGACTTCCTTTCAAATTTCTAAATGGATTAGAAATATCAAAGAAAAATTTGATTTATTTTATGGATTCAAGTAGCAAGTGGGAAAGACGACATCACAGATACGAGGTGAGATGAAGTTATTTGTGAGCATTTGTTCAGGCACCTTAAGTGTAAATTTTTGTGCTGGCAGCACTGTGTACCAGGCTGCAGAAGAGACAAGCTTTTTGGCCTCTGCTTGCCTGTTTTAGCCAAGCATGCTGTGAATGCAGAGGGTTCAAGCCCTGAGGCAGAGGATGGGCTGTGCTGTTCTGTAGTTGCTCTTCCAGAAAAAACAAAAAACAAACAAAACACAAAACAACAAAAACAACCCAAACAAACAAAAACCCTCCACAAAACCAACCAACCAACCAACCAACCAACACCAAAAAAAACCCCCACCTCGACCCTCCCAGAATGACTACCCAAAGAAATCATCATGTGATACATGCTGTAAAAATCCAGACAGCAGCATTGGTTTCTCCTTGGTATCTGCCTACAAGCATGCTGTTATACTGCAGTAAATGCAAGGTAGCAAATTGCTGGTGTACTTGAAGGTATCTTTTCTGTGTAGCCATAGCCTTTGAATAAAACTTTTTCTAGAAAAAACTGTTTGTAAAGCTGAAATTCACTGAGGACACAGACATAAAGTTTACACTGAGTCTTGTCTTTACTACCAGAATTTTGGATAAAATTAAGCAAGAAGAAAAATCGCATGAAGGGAAATATATTTAATTTAAGGGGTGGGAATTGAGATCCAAATTATTAAAGGAAAAAAAAAAGAACAGCTGAAATCTCTTATGTGTTGTTTGCTGTTTCTTAAAGCTATCAGATTATTGTTTGATAGTACATCATCTTTGCTATTTAGTATTTCAGACTTGACATGGGTTTGCCAGTACTAATGACAAACATAAAAGTAGTTTCCTCTCCACAGGGTTTATGTTTATCAAATTCAAAGTTGCCCTGCAGATTCTTAGGAGAACAAACTTATTCACATTATTTTATATCAGAAGTAAAACATGAGCTGTTTACTTGCTTTAGCTAAACATTCATTAATACATTCTGGTTTGATTTGAAGAAGTTGTAATTGTTCACAGAAGCCTAACAGGTCTCAATATTTTGCTAAAGCAGGAACAGCAGAATATCATGTTTTGAACTCTGGGCTTTATAACCCCCACATTCCTCTGTTTTCGCAAGAGTGCTGTGATCCATCTGGGAAATGACTGCTGTAAAACATGGACAAAGTCCTTTGCATCTTTAGTGGTGTGAGCTTAGCGTTTTTATAAAGATGCCATTCTGTAAAGTCTGCTTTTATCTAACTTATGTTAATACGCATTCTGAATATTTTCTGTTCTAATTGAAACCAGGTATTTTGATTAGCCTAGTTTTTCATTAGATGTATTGATTAAGGTGATCAAAACAAACCATCTTGGTCGCCTCTTGGCCTATGACCCTGTAAGAAGAAGAGGAAGAACGTTGCTCCGTGGCTTGTACATGGCAAATGGGATTGCACTGTCTCCCAATGAAGATTACATATTAATAGCAGAAACCAGCATATGTAGACTCATACGGTATGTTAAACATCATTCTCCTCCTAGATATAAAATATTACGTTAGTTTATATTACATGTTTTTAATCAATTCGTAGACATGATTGTCATGTTCATATTTTTCTCTTTATCCTTACTTTTCTAAAAATGTAAACTGAAGATGTGCAGTTAATAGGGTTGCTATTGGAAACTTGGTCTAAATTACTTTTTTCTTTTGCAAAAGTCCCAGGTTTGAGTTAATTCTAGGTAGAGATTAACAGTTGCTCTTTGCACTGCCAATTTTTTTTTTTTTGTACCAATTTACTGATATATTGGTCCCTAATTCCCTCAGACACAATTGCAATTATCCTGATCACTCCATTATTACAGTTAAAACAGACCTCAGAGGACAAGTGTCACTGCATGATGATGATGATGAGCATAAAACCCCATTTTTCCCATTTTAAAGGGAGTCAGTGTTTTAACAGTTCTGATATTTTGTGGAAGTTCTAAAGCCATATTTAACATTAGTTTTCATTTAACAGACACATTTTGTATGAATAGATTTTTGAAATAGAATGCAGAGAGGGTACTGCTTATGTTACATGTAGAAAGATGAGCTTTTTGACCAATCATTACTCAAGTTTAGTCCCTCTTTGCATTTACTACTTCCTGCAGACCCCTTTTCTGTATTTTGAAAAATTCCTTGCATGAATCAAAATGATGATGGATCTTCCATGCTGTTAAGTTTGCTGTTATTTTGTAGCAGCCACTATAATACATATAAAAAATTCTCTTTTTGCAGCTATTGGCTGAGTGGAGCTAATGCAGGAAAAAAAGAAGTTTTTGCGGACAACCTGCCTGGGTATCCAGACAACATCAGATTATCAAACACGGGCTTATACAGAGTTGGAATATCTACTACTCGCTTTCCTAGTTTCTTTTCTCCTTTCCTGGATGCTTTAGGACCATATCCATTCCTGAAGAGATTTATTGCAAAGGTAACTTTGAGACTGTGTAGTATTAATTATCAGTATCAGAAAAATGCTGATTTTTTTTTTTTAAAGTATGAAATGGTTATTCTTCATTATGAAACACAAGAGATGACAGCTTCATCTTTACCAGCCAGCATCCCAACACATACTAATTTTGATTTTTCTTGAACATTTGAGGATTGGTTTTTTACATATTTAAACACAGCAGGTTTATGGTTGTGGTAATACTGAGAACCCATTTATAAAATAGAAAAATCAGTACTCACAAAAGTAGTCTATAGTTGCAAGCTCTCAGCCCGTTGTTTATAGCATCATGATATTGTCAAGGCAGGTGAAGAGCCCTTAACACAAAATATGAGGATTTTGTGACAGGAGTCAACCTCTGCAAAGTCATTCTTGCTAAGCAAGAGTCATGGAGCTGGTTGCAATTAACCATGCTACTTTCTCTGGGAACCATGCTGCCTTTTCCCTAGAACTTGCACAGGAAAAAAACACTGAAGTGGGTGATTCAGTTGTGTTCCATCAAGTCCCTCTTATTCTATTTTTAGAAAATGGGTGGCTTTGGGCAGTTAGGGTATGTTCAAACAATATGCACACCTTCTTGAGTAAACAGGCACTGACTGTACCTTAAGATTAGTGAGCAATTACTGGGCTGCCAGCTTTAGACACAGTCCAGTGAGTATTATCAAAAGTGGCAGCTGAATCAGGCTAGAGCAACATCTGGACAGCAATATGTTAGCATTGCCATTTATTTTTAGTCATACAATTCCCAACCCCTCCTTGAATGATGTGTTAACACTGTGTATTTTTTTTCCTTAACCAGGTGACTCCTTTATCATTCTACAGCATTTTTCTTCACAAACACGGCTTGTTCTTAGAAATCAACGACAAAGGAGACATTGTAGCAAGCTTCCACGACCCTGATGTGTCAGGGGTGTCACTTGGGCTGTGAGTGATGTCTTTGAGCGTGATGGGAAGGTGTATGTAGGTAGTACAGACCTGCCTTTTCTTGTGGTGCTACAGTAAACTTTCAAATTCTCGTAAGCTGGAGCATCAAAAGAAAGATAACAGAGTTGGTTCCAGCAGCTCTTAAATATTTTTCTCTACTTAATGAAGGACTGCTACACCACTGAAGGAAAAATGAAACTGATACCACATAGTTCAGCAGAAATACTTGTTTTACAAGCTCGTGAAAGCTTCAGAGTGAAATAGGTTAAATGTACCACATCACTTTGCTCTATAGTTCAGAAAATAGTTATTTATATATTTTTAAATAGTTGGACAGAATCATCCAAGGAATTCAACTCCGTAACAGGGATCGAGGTGACTAAGTAGCACACAGCTTACTGTTGCTCACAGTTCCTAGTCTGGAAAAAGCCTTTCATAGGATTTTATTCTTCCTTTTTTTTTTTTTGCAGCAGAACGTACTGCTTTTAATTAGGAACAGCAGTTTCTCCATTGTCTCTTTTGTTAAAAGTTTTCCATCTATTCAACTATATCAGTTTCCAAGGAAATATGAGCAAGTACAGCTTACATTTAAATTTGTTCTGTCACCTCAGTGTTTCTTCCTGGTGCAAAGCAGTCATATGTTGTCCTGGCAGGTGCTATATATAAGGTTCCCGTGGCCATTGTTAGGTAGCAGGGGAGTAGCAGAGAAGAGGCTTAGAAATTGGGAATTCAGTCTTTGGAAGTGTGACACAGCTTGATCCTTTGGAAAAGTTTAACTGAAATTCAGTAACAAAGATGGCAAGTTTGATAGGCAGTTTATTTTTTTTTTCTTTCCCCAAAAGTGCAGCAGTGAACAGGGTCCTCTGGAAGGGCACTTTCTAAACAAATGTTCAGAACAGCAGAAGTATCCTCACAACATGCTACAGCAAAGTATGCTCACATACAGAGAGAGAGTAATACAAATAAAATTCATGTAATTGAATCACAATAAATGACAACTGTTCCATTATGATGAAGTATTGTATTGTAGAATCAGTCTTAAATTTAAACTTGATTGAAAAAGTATTATACCTGCTTTGGGTGTGTATTTGCATGTGTATGTCCCTGCTTTAGTCCTCAGAATGAAGAAGCCAAATTTTTACTGGGCCTATGCTGGGTGAGCATGTACCAAGCTGTATTCACTTATGCTGAAGTTATGATAGTGAATGTTTTTTGGTTTGGGATAATGTCATAAAGTTATTAACTGTATTTCTCCCTGTATAGTACCTACTTTACCAGATGAGATAATGAAAATTCACAGGTCTGCTTTTGATAATAATGATTTAAAAAAAAAAATAATCACATTTTACCTAAACCCAACTCTGTACCTTCAGGGCCTTTTCATTTAATGCAAATGCCATCAGTAACAAGGTACAGCTACAGCCATGGTCAAATAGCACATGAAATGGAACATCCAGAAAGACCATTTAGTTTTGAAATCACTTAGTTGGGAACTAGATCTGGGTAAAAGGCAAAGTTCCTTCATAGTATTTTTTTTTAATGATCAAGGATAAGAATTAACACTGTTCATTCAAGGTTGTAAAAACACCCAGAATTAACTGCTTCATGGAAACCAGCACCAGACAAGTGACAAACTCCTCTAACAGCAATGGAAGGCAGGCAGCTGCTGGTTCCTGTTCTTCCTTCAACCACTTGCTTTTGCTGAACAGTTGTAAATCTTTATCAAAAGAGAAAACGAAGCAGATACTTTCCTGAACCTCTGTTCTCTTTTTGGTTAAGGACTAATTTCATTCTGAATTTCAATTTGATGCATTTACTACCTATGACAGATTTCAGGTATAATGTGGTTCTCTGACAGTGAGTGTGTTAAGTCATTGAGCCTAGCTACAGACAAAATGCTTTACAGGTGTGCACAGACAGCAAGAGTGTTAATTTGGGTAAAACATCAGGTCACAATCTATATCAGTTCTGTCTAACTTTCATGTTAGGTATTAGGCAAAAAGTAAATCATTCAAAAGAAAGTTTCCTTTTTATGGCTTAAGATCACTCCAAGAAACATGTTAGTTACACACCTGTACCCATAATAAAGGGGGTTTTTTTTCCTCTTAAGAAGCAACATAATGCACATTACTTGCACTGAAACATAACTCAAGTAGAAACTTGACATGTGGCCCTAGATTTGATAGGACTGTTGAGGGTTTAATGTGCAATCAATGTATTCCACTCTAGCCTCCACACAGCTACTAAAATAAAGTTTAAACAAAGAATAAGTCTAAGTTGCTAGAATTATCTGAGCAAAATACTACATAAATTAACTTCAGGTTTACCTCGGTGTGCAAGAAAATGCTTGAGAGCACGAAAACAACTTTGGTTTTGTTTTTAAAGACAAAACAGAGTCTGAAAGATACTGACAGGCAATACTAAGGCTTGAGAAACAAAGATAAAGCTACAGTTGTAGTGGAGGAAAAAGAGTCCTGAGTATTTGAAAGCATATAGAGTTTGAGTATCCATAAGCCTCTGCATTTATACAGATGCTCCAGCTGAAAAGTTACCTTTCAAGCAATTTTTTTTTTTTGTCTCCAAGTATTTGGTCACTCTGGAGATTTAAAACAATGAATTAAAGACAAAAGCTCTATGAAGTCTAACCTGTAGACCACCACAGAAGTTTGCAACTCTGAGCTACATGAAGGACAACTTCTGTGCTTCAGAATTAAAAGCCAAGAAAGTTCAACTTATCTTATTGTAGCATTGCTTGTATCCAGTTTGTGGATTTGTGCATGAGGGTATGCACCTTCACAGTTTTGGAAGAGTTACACTTCCTTGCCTACTTAATGGTTACTTAGTAGAAGGTTTTATGTGACAGAACTTGAAATCATCAGGCTCTGTATTTGGGTAAAAGATCTGAAATAACTAAAAACTAAGTAGCTGTGCCACACTTTCTTTGACAATGGAAAGATTATCTTGCCTGATAATGCAGCTGATTTGCCCATAAGCAACATGCACTTGTCTTGCAAAAGATACACAATTCAGGGTTTCTAGAAGGTGTTTTGCCAATGAATCTATACAGAAGTTATTTGCCAATACAAGTTTGAGTGGTTTTCAAGATTTAGAAAAGATACTCAAGTTCAGCTGCAAGTTCTGGCTGCATATCTGATAAGCCTAATCAGAAGGTTGAAAAGAAAACATCACCCTTCCAAAGGGAAACCAAGCGATAAGGTACTGCAGTCAGACATCTGACATCAGTCCTTTGGTGTGAAGGCCACTTGCTGCAGGCTCTGAGTAGTTGTGTCTCAACCAAAAAGCAACACTCTGTGAAGCACTTAAACTGCCTAAAATAGCCCTCTCAGCCTAACTTCCGGTGAGCAATGATTTCTTTCTTTTTAGCTAGTCTTCTCTCAAAATACTTTCAAGAATCTAATCAACAAAATGTTAGGCAATTCAAGACATTTGGAGATTAGAGACAGATCAACTCTACTGTGGTGCTCTGGGGCTTTTTTTGTGGATTTTTTTTTTTTTTTAGTATTACTTCTGTTCATGTGTTAAAACAGACTTAAAAGCTCAAAACACAGGCACACTTATTTGAATACTTGTTAGTTTCAACACTCCTTTTTGTTTAACTCACTAGGAAGCCTACATTAAACCCTAAGAGGTTTTTTTCAGTAGTACATAGTAACCTGTTCCAGCATCTCAGACTAGAAGGAGGTTGAAATTACATTCTTGTTGCAAACTACCAGAGCTGACCTACAAAATTTATTGGTCTCATTTGAAGTGGTCTCACTGAAAAAGAATATTTAGCTCATGGATTTTAATTCTGCACAAGACACTTGCTAGTCAGATGCTACAGTTTTGACTAATGCCTTCCTACACTATTTTGGGCTAGTTCGCTATTGTCATTAACAGCTCTGAGCTTGATACAGGAAATTTATAATTAAACATAGCTTTTAAGAAAGTATGACACTGAATATGGGTGAGCATTACTGTGCAATAGCACCTGCCTACCTAACCCAACTCAAATATGCATTTATTGATTTTTAGAACAAAATAAACTGTTCAGATTCATAGGCATAGGTGCACCTCTGTGTCAGTGATATGAAAAGGTACTTGAAAGACAAAGATGGTAATCAACTATCTGAGCAAGACAGATTAGCTGTGTCTAACGATTCAGAATTAAGTTACAGTTCAGCTGTAAAAATAAACATATTGCACAAGGCAACCAGCTAAAGACAAGGGGTCTTCATCCACACAGGGTTTGAATAGCCCATTAAACATCTTCCAGCTGCGATCAACGAGTTACAGAGACAGACCTGCTGCAGTCACTGGAGAAACTGGTCAGTGGGAGCTGATTCCAAAAGGCTTTAAATGCCTCACAAGGGCTGTGCAGAAAACCTCCGAGCGCGAACACCGTGATTGCTGAACATGAGACGTGGGTCAAACCTGTACCTGTAGAAAGGAACAGTCTGCATGAGCTACGGGTCACCAACAGTGACCAACACTCCTAGAAACAGCTTATTTCTGGAATAGCTCTGGTACAGAGCTACATAAATAGTTGCTTTCTTAACAGTATGCAGTAGAGACAATCTCTCTCCATATTGCAGCACATGAATTATAAAGACATGCAACTAAGCAGCTGATAGTCTCCAAAGAAATAAATACCAGCTACAACATACCAACAGCATTTTGGCATGTAATAGCATTAAGCATTCAGGAGATGCATTCTAACAGAAAGCTTTGCTGCCTCAAATGACAAACTTATGTAGCAAAACTGTAAGGATATTTTAAATAGTGCTTAAAAACCACTTTGGTTCAAATGACTACTGACTGAATTTTGAGGTAAGAAGTGCTATTTACTTACAACAGCTGACTAATACATACAGCTTAGGTCCTGCAGGAAACATTCTTTGCTAACAGCAAGCATTTGGGAAATTCCTTCCTGCAGAAACCTGCAGAGCTTTTCCTTTTTGTTTGCAGCCAAACCTGAGGTTACTTCTCTCTGACTACCCAGCATAGCTATAAGCTTCAGCTGCTCTAAGTCAACAATGGCTGACAAGATTAAAGTAGCAGTATTAACTCCATCAAGTTGCATTTGGTAGGTTAAATTTAAATAGAGATTAAACATAAAAAATAGAAGCATCAAGAAAGCATCTGTGTTATACAACAGTATGTATGCCAGCATTATTACATTCCATCATAAATAACCTCTATAAAAACTTAGATTTAAAAATACATAATTATATTGTAAAGTATTACAATAACTAATTGAATCAGTGTTTACCCGGGATCGAAGACACCTGGTGTACGGCAAGTTGCTCCTGAACAGGACTGCAGCATCATTAATCGATAGTTCATCTTTTCTAGAATTTCTTGATCAATTGTTTTGGCAATGTTATTGATCTGGTGTGGATCTGCAGTCAAGTTATACACTTCCACAAACACCTGTAGAAGAAAGTTCCTGCACTGTATTAAGTCCTAAATGCTAATTAACATTTAATCGTATTATCTGGGAAAAACACTTTATGGCAGCACATAGTCTCATATGTTATTTAACTACACTGCAACATCCCCACACATAAGCCATATTTAGCCGTGTGGCTCAGTGATCAAAGACAGGACAGTGTGTAATGCTAAAGTTTTGTGATTGTACAGTATTGAAAAATTTTTACTTCTACCTGAAGTATTTATCTGCTGCACCACAGGTTTTTAACACATAAAAGGAACCCATCTTATGACCAAGACCACAGCAAGAGGCCATTGCTAAGCTGTCTTTTCATTAATGGATCTAAAAAATACACATATTCATAACCACCACATCACCATTATGTGCTCATCAGTTACTTCCAGCTGTCAAGCTCATACAGGTGTCTTGACCACATGTGCATAATATACTTAATACAAGTATGCTATAACCTTACTACAAGAAAGCTTTTTTTGTGTGTACATGCTTTGAGAAGGTTTTGCATGTGCTCTGAGAAGGTTTGCCCACAGGATTTTAGGGCGGAGTTGTTTTTTGGTACATTAAATCTCTAAACCATCCTGTGGGACAAATATTAGTCAAACGTATCTCAAGTATTCAGCTGAGGTTTTGTCTCTGCTAGAATAGGAGGCATGATTGCAGATGATGGTGATTCCACTGGCGGGGTTGTGTCTAACTTAGATAACAATACATTCAGACAGACTTCGGTTGCAAGCTTTCTTGCAAGGTTCACTGAAGGTTTTAAAAGCCACATTGCTGCATTTTCCCAGTACTGCTAGTCTTAAATTAGCTGACCTAGGTAAGCTGAGTGACCCAGAAATGCCACAGCCATACCTTCTTACTGGAGAGAGAGAAAAAGAAAAGTGACATGAAGTGTATTATCAGATCAACTTTGGAGTCTATGTTTAAAGAGAAAGCTGCAATGCTCATTTAACTGCATCATAAATTGTCAGAAAGTGGAAAAATGAAGGGCAGGGTCTGCTAATCAGCATCTTGGTCTCCTATCCAGTCTTTCTTGCTATCTTACTGCAAAAAGTATCTTGTGAGATTTACTCCCCTGCTTTAACTTGCTCACTGTAGATACTAGAAAATGTTTTGTGTGGTGGCACAATGCCTGGGGATACCTGCATTTATTGCACATCTGCTGACAATGAAGTTTATCAGATTTGTGAGCAGGTTGTTCAAACCCAACATGCTCTCTGGAGCAACTGTGTGCAAACAGGCACAAGTAAAAGACCCACTCCATAAACACACCAAGTGTTGTACATACAGGAGGTGCTCGACGAGTGACATCTGAACAGTTTCTGAAGGGGGGACATTATGTCCCGGATACCCGAACAACTTAAGATAAGGTTAGAGACCTTTCTCACAATTTAACTTAAAATACTTGTTTTGCCTGGCAAACAAGTGAGCAATAGAAATTATCAGCCTGGGAAAAGAGTTGCAGCTGAACTTTATTCTTAACAGCAGAGGCACAGCGTAACAGAAAGTACTTGTCTTACAGAAGACTCTGCTGCATGGAGTTAGAGTAGGACAGAGAAGCTGTGCCCTGGCACAACCTATGAGGCTGTCAGGTGATACCAGAAGGTGATAATCATAGTTTAGGCTATTGTCCCTTCCTTACTCCCCCTCTCCCTTTTTTTTTCTCTCTTCTTCCCAGAACCCCAGAGTTTGGGTCAAACATTCTCACCAGCAGATAAATACTTCACTGTTTATCCTGCAAGCCTTACTTATCTGCTTTTCAGAGTACTTTACGGAAGCCTTGAGAGCAGATAAGAGTGCAGACAGTCGCTGGCACAGCTGTGAGCAGTTCACACCTGCTAGGCAGACAGACTCACCTCCCGGTCATCAAATTCACAGTACTGCAGGTCCCAGGAAGTCGACAGGGTCCTCACACAAGCATATGTGTTGTTATAGGAATCTTCACAGACACAGTCTGGGAAGCAGTGCTGTCAAGTGAGCAGCAAACAAAAATTTTAGAGCAGAAAAAAACCCCAATGAACCAGCAATACTTTTCCTAGAGTCTATACCAGCTCAAGCCAACTGCAGTTAACTGATGAACATCAGGATCTTAGTCTGTGAGACATGCGAGTCTCTGCTGGGGATTTTTAGCAAAAACTCAGCTCTTCTAGATTGGGCAAAGTGTTGTTATGAAACTCACCATTATTCAGTGCATTTTGTCTGGGAAGCTAACACACAGACTGAAGAAAACAGCATAACACACACTACTAAAGAGAACACCAGTGGGATGCTTTACGTAAAGCAAGCCGCTTTTGATTCAGGAAGTAGCCAGAGACTTTAATAATTGCAGGTAAGAATTGTGCGACAAGGCTACTGGAAGTTTAGAAGGAACATGATGTCACTGCCACCCACTTTGCTGAGCCCACACCTTCCTGCATGATTCTCCAGCCCTGCGGCCCTGTAGGTTCCCATTGAAAGGGTGACTGTGTTGTGTATGGCCATATGGACACATCAGTTCCACACAGCTGGATGTCTCCCTCCGATTCTTAAATGTTGCACAGGACCTATGGAGCTAGCACCTACTTACCAAAACACTGTGAGCTTGCTTACAGAACCAGGTTAGCCCACACAAAGAGGTTTAACTCAGCAGCTATTTTCTAACATTAACAGATCTTGTCTTGCTTACTGTGACTCCAGGTCCTAGGCCAGGACAGGTAGGATCACTGCCGTTGTATCCTTCTCCTTGGTACTCCACCAAGAAGTCTGATCTCCAGGTCATATTTTTGTCTCCTTTCTACGAGAAGAGGTTAACATAAAACAGAAGAAATTCTTCATGCCTGGGGTAACACCAACACTGCCGACTGCTTACAAGGCAGTTTCAGTTGTGATCTCTCGAGTCCTTCTTAAAATAGTATTTAGCCTGAGGTTAGAATGTCTTGTGTAACTGAAAGACAAGGACCCAACTCCAAAAGTATTACTACACCTTCTTGTGAGGGTTTAAAGTACAATCTTCAATTTATAAAGAATCATGCAGTAATACCAAACAGTAGCCATGAGGCCAGATACTACTGTATTACAGATAAGATCCCTGTAATGAGGCTGTTTCACTTTGGTTTATATCAGACTTATCACAACAGATGGAAAAAGATACCCTTGGTGTAAGAAAAGATAAACAGCTTTAAGAAGCAACTAAGTTTTAAACTGTTCTATTTGTAACTGTATTTTAAAAGACAGAGAGAGTGGGAAGTTTAAAGTTAATATACAGCACCATCACAGGCATATACAGCAAAACAATGAGTTTCACAGTTTTGATTCCATCAGAGTTTAAACTAGATGCCTTTTACCTGCTTCTGTCTAAAGAGCAGCTTAAGGTTTGGATACAAGGTTTTAAAAGCAAAGCACTGTTTTAAATCTGGATGATCTCCTACGTTTCCAAGTAAGCTGCCTTCAATTTATAGATTAAATTTAATTAAAACTAAAAGGATCAACTGCAAGCAGCTTTATTTAAATAGGCTTCTGCTCGCTTATTGGAAAGGTCAGGTTTACTTTATAGAACCACATGCATTTTTCCAGAGTTTGGGAAACACTAGTTCTACTGAAAACTGAGGTAAATCAAAGATGTAAGAAAGAACAGTCTGCTTTTCTCCTATGTCTATGCTGAGAAATCCTAAGGAAAAGGGGAGGGAGGATGCAAGGTGGAAACACCACACAGCCTTCAAAACAGGAATTCTTACAAACAGCAGGATTAGCCAAAGGATGACACAACTTTCTATTACAAAATGACCACAAAGTTGTAGGGCTTATGAAAATACAACTGCATTTAAACAAGATGCCTACCTTTTTCACTAAGCTATGAAGATCCCATGTGAAAATGACATCAGGGGAAGAATCTGGGTTATGAGCCTACCTAGTCTATCAAAGGAAGTAGTATTCACTTTGAAGAATAACCCCTGCAAGAATTGCTGGTTACTGTCCCTGTGTGTTTACTTACCAACAGTGGCAATAGTGACATCCCGTCCATCTGGGTCTTATTCAAGTCATACCCTGCGATATCCAGAATAGTGGGACCCAAATCAATATTTGCAACAAGCATCTGCAAGGGGAGGAAAACTGACTTCAGAAGACCAGAACCTAACAGATGTAATAATGAGACTTCTGTATTTTAAGTACTTGTAATTTTAGGTACACCTAAATGCTACCTAATTTCATCTTCATAGGCCAATGGACCCTGTAACATTCAAAAGCAACAGTAGGGTCTTTGGAAAGTGAACTTCATGCTTCATTTACTTTTGTAGCCTGCAATTACTTAAATTTACTAATCCAAGCAAGAGCACACAGCTTTTTAAAATGAGGTCTTTGCACTTTCTACCACTCCATATATTTCATTTAATTGATACATATATATGCAGGAGGATAAATTATCACCTAAAGCTGATAACTGTGAAAACACTGAAAGTCAATCTGTACTCTGATTTCCCTCCTTTCTTACCTTGTTTGTCTGATTTGGTTTTATCCCCGGTCCCCGAACTAGCAATGGAACTTTGATGTCAAACTCGTACAGCTGACGTTTGTCTATTGGCAAAGAAAACTGGCCTATACAACAGAAAACGGAAAAAGTCAAACGGCTTCTTGTTTTATGTTTTTAGAGTTTTGTGTTACATAATTTCCAGCAGCCAATTTTTTAAGAAGTCAGAAGGGGTTCTTGACCTGAACTACATTAACAAAGTGAAGGAATGGAACAGCAAGTTGGAAGTATAAGCTGTATCTTACAAAATGTAACAGCTTAGATACTGCACTTTTGGTTGTACAATGTGATACAAGACACATTAGAGGTTTTTACTGGTTAACTCTTTCATGGTAACTCTTCCTACAGAACAGAAACCCCTTCTCGATTTCTGTCCTAATTTTAGGTATACCAGGATACAGTGGTAGAGATAAATCCTAAAAACTGCAACCAAGCAAAAACCAACCAAATAATAAAATTCCCAAACACCCCACACTGCAATTCCAGATTGTTTTGCAACTCAAGTCAGTACTTCTCATGTCTACAGTCTTTGACAGCTGCTGTTCCCATTTTCTGGAGTGGTCATGAGAGTGTAATGTTACGCAATTCCTGGACCTTCTACAAAGGTTCAGTAAGCAGCAAAAACTTTACCAGTATGGAAGCCATTGTCTGATGTGTAAAAGATGTACGTGTTGTCTAACTCTCCATTTAGTTCCAGCTTCTTCACTAGTTTCTCTATCAGGTCATCTACTGACAGCAGCGTTTGCCACCTATACAGAAACAAAGTAATTCATATTAGAGTATGAAAAATTTAGAGTAATTCTTACTGCAGGTAGGGCATTCATATTCTGCCTCAAGTCAGCGTATGTGCTGTAAATAGATTACTTTGCTTTCAAATTCTGAAAACAAACTTTGTAGATTCCTACACTATACTTTTTGAGGCTGCAATTTAAGATAAAAATGGACTGTTTGTCTTCAGTTATTGTTGATTTTATTCCGTAGTGTCTGAGAAAGACGTCAAAATGCTGATTACTTCTTATCTGGAGACAGTCAAGACCAACTTTGAAGCAACACAGTGGCAAAGGGTCAGAGTTATCTCCTGCAAGGTCACTTGTTATTAGTTCTTTATATGTAGTTCTTAATATTAAAATACAATACTGCAATGAATTGAGTTGCCTATATGGAATCCTTTCTGCTTGAAAACTAGATCAGCTATTTTGTATTATTCATATAATGTCAAGGACCATTATGCAAGTGTATCTAAAGCCTTGAAGAAGTTCTTCTTTCCTTTGTCATGGGGCTTGCTGGGGAGACAAGTGACTGCTGCTGATAAGTCAATAACAACCCTCCATGGATTAGTATTACTCTCAACTAACTAGAGTCATTAAATTCTTGGATCCTATTGTCTCCAGGTTTAATTTAAGATTGTTGCATAATTTTACCTTTATGTTTTATAAGGCAAGAGCCTGAAAAAAAATTTGGTTTTCTATCTCTAAAATGACACACTAATGCCAGATAACTGCTCAAAATGGAGTTTAACACTTACAGTGAAGCTAATGTTTGTTTCAGACCTTTTAAAGAAAATACACCTACAGGGTAAGCAAATACCCTTCCTATTAAAAAGGAGGAACAAGCTGTATCTGTACATTACTCCCCACATCTCTTTTTATAAAAAAGAATCAAGCACCCACCTTGGCCAGTCAGGTCTTCCTATGTAAAAAGACCACAGACTGAGAGCCAAGGTTAATAAATCAGAATTAGCTGGCAGATAAATCAATCACATTTAATGCACATCATTTAAGAGTCTGGAACTCAAGTGAAGTAGAAGGCAAGGTGATTTTTTTTATGAAAATCTGTTGTGCACTTAAAAGAGAAGCAGTAGAGACACTGAGTGTGATTGGTCTTTTTATGATAAATGATGGCAGCATTTGGGAGCAAAATATTTCTGAAGTCAGTGACAAGTTTCTTTGCAAAAAGTTAACAGATAGTCAGGTCTCCTGAGACAGATGCCAGAGAACTATTACGGGTAATTTGACATCTATTGTCAGATTTATTACAATCTTTAAAAAAAAAAAAGTTCTGAGTAGAAATCTTAAGTAACAAAACAACTCTTACCGCTTTCTATAAGCATCATCAAGAAACTGTATTGAAGAGTTAGTCATTGGAGTTTTTGCTTGTCGAATTAACCAGTGCTTGTTCTAAAGAAAAAAAGACAAAAAGATTAGTGTAGGAGAGAAGTACCAGCTTTTAAATCTTTCCTAGACCAATCATAACAGAAATGTTGTAAAATCCATGTGATAGCCAGGCAATGCTATCAAACCGACCTGACTCCAATTTTCCCCCTTGGTTCATGTAAAAATTTAAGTTGCAAGCACAGAATATATTGCAGCTCCATTATGTTCAGCCCTTGCTGAGAAGAAAACAGCTGTTCAGGGAAGGAATTTGTGAAAGGAGCTAGAGAAGGCTCTCCCAGAGATAGAAGTCTGGTAGCTTGAGACAGATGTGATGAAAAAAAATCTGAAGGATTGAGCAGCATTGTAAGATTGAACTTGGCTGTCAAAGTGAGGTTCTTTTGGGACTAAGATTGGCAAGGATCCTAACAAAGGTGGAGAGGTGAGGAGAAACTCCGGCATCAAAAGCAATTAGGACAACCTAATTTACAGACAGGTGAGGACAAATACATAATGGTGCCACTATCAGATTCTTGGTAGTCTGAAATCAGGGCTGAAGACTACTGAAGGAAGCAGAAATACTACCATTATATTTGGATTTTTTGACTCCGAAACAGGAGTGTTTATTTAGCTGAAGTGTTATTGATTCTTGTAGCTGCATCCCCAACTTTCAGGAACAGCCTCTCCCTTTCTCCTCTCACCCATCCCCCCGAAGTAACAGAGATGATCGAGCTCATAGGAAAAGCGATGCTCCCACATCCTGAAGCACCAGTCTGAACTGGGTCAGCTGCTGTACAAATACATGGGAAGGTCTGTTGTGAACAACCTGAAGGTTAGTGATTAGTGGGGAGCAGAATAAAGGAGAAAGTAATGTCAATGCAGCTTTACACTTTTATGTAGTAGGTCAGAGATGACCTACTCATCACCCTCAGCTTGAGCCTGTATTTAGTTAGCCACTCCTCTCTGTAGAGCCTCCCATTGCACAATTTCCCTCCTGTCACAAGCAAATGACTCTGAACAGGCTCAGGCTTTAGGAACTCACAACGACGTGACTCAGATCTCCTGCCAATTATTCAGTTCCCTGCCCTCTGCTCTTGCCGACTGAAGGAAAGATTTTCGGCATGGAGACTTAATACTATGTCCAGTTTAATTCAATTGTATTCAGATCTCTCTTTTATAGTAGTTGTAAAGCAATTCCCTGGAGAGGTGCTCAGTCCATCTCAACAAGAAAACACAGCATAATCAAGACCAGCATCTAGGACTTGTGTGTTGGCTGAGAGAGGAAAAAGTAAGGAAAGACATCACAAACCCCACCCCCAGCCCAGCAGAAGTTCTTCAGAGAACAAAGGAGCTGATAATGCCCCCTGTGCACCAGCCACCTTTCACAAGCAGATGGCACGGGACAGGCCCTCCATAAAGCACAACCATGCTGGGTAACTCGAGTGGATAAGTCACCTAGTGTCGTAGAATCTTCCTCTTTTCTGGAGTATTTTGTTCTTCCTACCTTTCTCTGAAGTTTCAAAAACCTCACACAGCAGCTAAACACCTTTGCGGATTCCAACAAACTACACACCAACTCAAGAGTCCTCAAATTTGATTCCCTTTTAGTTCCTGTCAAATCTCTTTCATCAGTTACAAACAAAGCTGTCCATGAACCCTGCTGCCTCCCTGTGTCCCATCCTCCAAGAAAGTTTAGGAAATCTTGAGCCAGCACATCGTATCTTGCCAGCAGAATCTGAACACAGCCCTGCTCCGATTTTGCAGGAAAAATGATGTATGCAAGAGAAACACCCAATACTTACGTTAATCAGCTTCTCTCTCAGAACAGCTTAGATCAGTGGCATCAAACTCATTTTCACTGGAGGCCACGTCAGCCTCACAGTTGCCTTCAAAGGGTCAAACGTAATTTTAGGACTGTATGAATGTAGGAGTAGTTACATTTATACAGTCCTAAAACTATGTTTGGCCCTTTGAAGGCAACTGCGAGGCTGATGTGGCCTGTGGTGAAAATGAGTTTAACACCCCTGGCTTACATAAACCACTTGTCTGGGCTATCAACAGTCCTGCTTGGGAAAACCAGGCAGGTACCATTGCTTGATGCAATTCATAGCTGAGGATCCTAAGGAGAAGTTAAAGTGCAGAATCTGACAGCAGCTTAACTCCTATTTTTCATGCAGAGATTCTGCTTAGATGGCTCCTTTTAGTACCCCTTGTCCACGTACTGTCTAAGGAAGCCAGGCAACATCAATTTAGAAATCAAGACTGTACAATGCAAGACTGTCTAGCAAGCATTACAACATCAATGACCGGAGGGTCTGAGCCTACGTACATGTTTATTGCTATTGCAGGAACTGTGCTTGCCCTAGAAAACACTGAAGCTCAAAGAAGAGTTAGGCTTCAAGACCACAACACTGCAAATTACAGAAATGCACGCTGTTACCGATCGCAACTATTGTGTCTAGGAAGAAGGGTAATGCCAGTCTGTTCCTATTGTGAAACGTAGTAAAAACTGCTGTATCCACAGACATTAACTACCAAACGTTAAGTAAGTCTGTTATTTTTTCTTTGTATTATATAGGCATATGCAGAGCTTTTGCTCCACAGAAGGGAACTCCCACACTGTATGCTTTGGCTAGTTGCTGACTTTGCCAGTCAGGCTGTTTCTGGCTCACTATTTTGAAAACATTCAGTTATTATAGCAATGGAGTCTAAGACAGTCAGAGATCCTTTTACAGATCTCCCTAATTCAAAACTTAACAGGTTGGGCTACTGTATTTGTTACTGCTTGCAGCCCTTTTCTCCCTTTTCATTCATGTTTTTATGTCATGCTGATAAGCACACGGTCATTTTACAAGCTATGATCCTCAGCTAAAAACCAAGTTTCATCCTGTACAACACGGGTCACAGTGACCTTAAAAGAGGTACCACTGGGCTCCAGACAGGCATGTAGGCAATAGCATCACTTAAGATTAGGTGCAAGTTTTGAAGTGCATTAGTTGAACACTGAACAGAAACAAGTTTTATATTTTAAACTAATTGATTCAAACTCACAAAACCTCCTTAAGTTAAAATATCTCACCAGATTAACTGTGACTTTCACTTATTGGCAGAGCAAGCAGCAGCAGATTAGCCTGAGCTGGACCATATTTGGCCAAGTTTACTGGCAGTGGAATGTACTGCCCTCTCACAAGGATGTCTGTGAACTTGCGACATTAAGCTCAGCAAATCTGGCAACAGGTTATTTCAACAAATGAAAGGCAAGTTCTCAAAATCCTTAGTGGCCCTGGGCCCTGTGGTTCATGATTTCAAAGCCCTCTGGTTAGCCTGATACACTTGTCAACTAGGGGCAGCTTTACTGCAAGCTCAAGCCACGGACCACCCATCCAGATGAGCAGATGTGTGCAGGAAGACAGGGTCTTTGTGCAGTCACTACATGTGTGTTCTCTTGAACATACTGAGAGCAATGACAGAATATTTTAAGGACTTTAGAACAGTCTGGAAATTGGACAAAGAATTAACTTGTTCCCATTTATCAATCATATTTCCATTGTACTGCTTTATAATTTTTGCCACTACATTTTTTTTATTTACAAGATATTGGTATGCAAAAATCTCAAGGTCACAATAAACACATCTTACCCTGGAAGGCTGATTAACATAACCAAATAACCAGTAGTCATGGTATGAGCCTATTCTTCTCACTGTTTAAACTTCGTATGCAAGTCAGGGTCATTGCTTACTGCTCTCAAAAACTAGTAGAATATCTAAGAAGACTCCTGATATTTAGCTTACCTTTCCATGAATATTAAAATTGCTGTTTCTTGGTGCACTGACATTCTGAAAGCTCTTTGTATACTGTGGAGCAGCTGTCCAAGGGGAGTGTGGTGCTGGGGTGGAGATCATCATAAAGAAAGGCTCAAAATTAGATTTATACTCCAGGAAGTCCAATGACATGTTGGCCTGTGAACAGTTTTGTTGGAGAAGAAAAGTCATACCTCCAAAGGAAAACAGCAAGTATTTGAAATATCCAAATTAAACATTCATAACTTATTTAGAGCTCGGTAGTACTGGGAAGATTTAAACTTATTGCTTCGGAAACTTATTGCTTGCTCATCTACGAGTCTCCAGAACAGCACTTCGTGATAAAAAATCCAGTGTGTTCATGTTAAGCGAATAATTTGTCCCACATCCCTGAACAGCTTTCTACTTCACATCTTTGCATTATTTAGACCTGGAAAGCTCAAAAGTTTGTGCTTATTCCAAGTATCAACAAAATCCACCAAAACTCCGCTTTCATCAAGTAAAATTGGAGTGCTCTTTAACACAGTCTAAGTCTTTCTGAGGCTCTCAGATGCTATTTCCTGCCTGATAGACCCTAGTTTAGTGGTTTCAATTGTCTTCAGAAATAGCAATAGTTCTGAAAAAGTTTTTCAGCCCCACTGTTTATATTGTAGGATCATTCTGTAGCAAACACTTTCTAAGGGGTGTCACATTTCTGCTGGTGAAGCTGGAAGCTCTAACGAAGGAGAGTGCCAAACTCTACCCACGCCACTTCACTGCACTTTCATTTTCATTTCTGCCTATACACAATTTCAAGTAGCAAGTTAAAAGAGACTGCAAGTTCCATGTTGGCCTTCCCTTGGTCAGCCTTTGAAATTAAAGCATCAAAGGTATTACAGGTGAGTTCTTCACTATTCAAATTTTGCAACATTTTCCTTTCCTGATTAGTATACCCCATTTTGGATATCCTTTTCTTTTTCTAGAAAAAACAATACACTAGGAACTCCCTCCTCTTCCTAACTTCAACATGGAAGCAAGTAGGGCTGGATTTCAGTTACATGACAGAGTTATGAGAGGATAAGAACTGTGTGAAGTTTGAAAACCTGATTCAGAAATCAGTATGATGTAGGTAAACTCCCAGAGGTAGCCAACTTGGATTTTGTTAGGAGTTTAAACTTCAATGTCAGAACTGCAGTAGACAGATCTGGGTGTTCAGATTCTTAATACCAGACTTAAGTAGCCAGATGTCCTTAGTCAGGACAAGAAAGCTTGTGCATCACAGGAACTTTGCATAAGCATTTTACTCCTGTGTACTGCCCATCAAGTGAATTAAACTCAACCACTAGCTCTGAAATGCTGAATACATATTTGGTTAACTACGGGCAGAAGGTAGAATGCACCACACTGAAAATCATAATATTGATAGGTAGCGCACCACAAGTAAGAGGTTTATGCGGCAATGACCTGTTGGTCAAAATGGTTACGAGCTGCTGAAGGATCAAAAAAAGGCCAGTACAATGCCAGTAATAGGATAGTCTCACTTCTGGCTTATCAATTCCAATCTAGCTTTAGACAGTGTAAATCTAAATTTAATCGGACAGCTGTTCAGTACCCTGAAAAACATCAACCACTTCTGTTCCTAGCAAGCAGCTGTGTTCAAGAACCCACTGGAATGAAACTCATTAGGGTGCCAGTGGAAGACTACGAATCAACCGCACAAGAAGACTCCTCAGAGAAGAATTTTCCTGAATGCTGCATGTGAGCTCCCAGCACTACCAACTCGTACACCAAAACAGCACGCCAAATTAAGACCCCAGCTTGGCAGGTGAGGGTAATATGTCTTCCCCCATACCCCAAACCTCTGAGCTAATATTAACTTGCTAAACAGGGCCTCAAGAGAACTAAAGTAACTCTTCCAACTTTCCTTTAAGTATTTTATATCTTTGTTACCTCTCTCTATCTTAAGAGGATAAAGGGGTTAAAGACTCTACTGGTCAGCTAGGCATTTCGGCACAGTCCATACATTGTCCTCACACACTATGAAGTACTGATGAGCCTTTGATATTTCCAAGTTATCAGTTTGACTAGTTACAGATTCCAAGATACCAACACATTGTAATATCTAACAAACAAAACATGGTGTAAAGTTATTTTAACATGCATAACTTCCCACTGAAATCTTGGCCCAATTAATCTGTTAGAGAAGTTGTGTATTGCAATGAAATACATCCTTCTATGAAGTAATTTAAGTCACTGCCTATATGCATCACGTTCCTCACACACCGTAGCAGTCAGCATTAACCTCTCAGCAAGGCTACTGGCTAGAAAATGGACAGTTGGAAACCTTCTCCTCTCCACAGCTCATACCCAGAAACTTGCCATTTCTAAATATAACCAGAATCTTGTTCTGCTGATTAATGCCCATCCACTGTCACAACAGCACAATCATGTATTTATGAACTAATGCAGCCTAACAAATTATCATCCCCACCTTTCCCCAAGCCCCCAGCATGAGGCATTATCTGGTCATAAACAGCTTCTGTAACACAGGTTACAAAATTTCTTACCAGTACATCTGTCAGATAATCTACACTGTAGTTCTCACCATGCCTTCGTGCTTTGCCATTTACTGAAAGAGTGTAGTTGTAGTACTTTGAATTTTTCTCCTGTGAAAAAGAGAAGACGTGCCTATTTGTACAAAGCAGTATGTACATTGATTACTTGAAATAATCACAATGAACTGCCAACAAGAATTTGTCAAATACGTTATAAGCATTAGTCAAATACGTTATAAGCATTTGTCATAAGGACACTGCAAGAATTCTCAGAACAGGTTTCCAACAACAAAACTTGTTTTATTGTTATCCCACATTGCTTTGGCTTTACAATTTGGGTTCTTTCCCTAAGCACCTTAGTAGGAGTAGCCTTTGTGAAAGCCAAGGATCTGATATGCAACTGAGGAAAAAAAGAAGAAAATTTGCATTAAGTTGTTAGATGCTCTTTGCCTGCTGCTTCATGACTAAAGTTAGAACATGAGTTGGGATTACAAAGCAACCGAAATTAAGTATTTTAAAGAAAGACTGGCCACATACCAAAGCATACCAAAAACTCCATCCAGGAGGGACATGACCTACTCCCCCTGCATCCTCTGCTCCGTACTGAAAAAAAGACAAGACCATGACTCGCAGTTTCAATTACGAAGAATAAAAGCCAGAAATTACGTTTCACCTTTATGGGCTTTGTTCAACTCTAGTCAGAAACTGCATTAAGCCAAATTCAATTTCAGAATGGAAAAAAGCCCAACTATATAGGCATATAAAAACACATGTATAGCCCGTTAAAGAGACCAGGGTTAAATAACTAGAAAGACAGTAACCAAAAGCTTGCCATTCACCAATAAAATTTAATTTTTTTACCCTTTTCTACTCTGCACATGAAAACAGGCAGAGATCCTGGAGAACACATATCATCAGGTAACAAGGGGTGATTAAAAAACCATGCGTACCACAAGACACCCTTAGACTTTGTGAATAACAATTCGTAAGATACTACAGAAAATTTCGCACAGACCAACAACTTCTCTTATCCTCCCCCAAAAGGGGGTGCAAACTTTAAGCAATGCTCTTGTCACTTTGGTGCCAAATAATTCACAACAACTAGCCTTTAAGCCAGCAAAAAAGAAAGCAGCTGCTGAATCAGTGCCAAACTCAAAACAGAGCATGCCTCAGAGCAACACAAGGGGTTTTCTCAGGGCTGCCCCCTCCCATCTACACGTCTCAACCAACTGCAGGGACAAGAGACTGTGCTGAGTCAAGGGATGCTCAGAGGAAACCAGATAAGTTTCTCTTCCCCTAACTGCCTCAGTAACATCAACAGAAACAAATTTGTGCTTGACTATGAAAATTCATGTTCCATTATTCCATCATACCACCTACATTTTCCACTAAGAGGTGCAATGAAAATAATGCTGTTAAGAACCTTGTAGCTCATCTTGCTCCAAATACAATTTCATCACACAAAAGGAATATTTGATCTTAGAGCTTTCAGTGCTGAATTTTACAGCTTACCATAAACTTTGACAAACCACAGCTTAGTTAAAAACAGAAAAAAGCATACACGTATAAGTGATTCAATAATAAAGTGTTGGGTAACCTCTGTAAAGAGCTCAATAATATCTGTTCTCCCAACGGGAGCCCCAGCAGATGTTTTGTATTAAAAAAAGATACTAACCTCTAAAAAGAAAACACTCCTCTCATTCGAGGGCATACATTAGTCAGGAATACTTAAACAAATTTTTTCTTGAATGTTATTGTAACATCATGCTCAGTCTCACACCATCTTGAACAGCACATGCCAATCCATTTCTCCCAGTCATTAAAATCATAATTTGTAAAAATTAACACATCTGAACATACTAAAAAAGCCTTTGGATTCCATCATCCTTTCAAAATCAACTTTTAAAAATGTTCAGGCACCTACAGAACCTGATTTTAACCAAGTTAAGTTAAAGATTCGAACTTTGCATTGTATTTATTCCATCTCAGCAGTGAAAACTGTTCATCCAAGTAACACCATGTTAAACATTTTGGGGACCCACCATTAGCTACAAATATAAAAACCACAGAGTGTTTTAAAACGGTAGACAAATGCAAATGAATTGCGTAACAGTAAAAAAACAAGCACAAAATACCTCATTCAAGTACTTTCCAGCAAAGAATGTTTGATAACCACACATAGTTTTGAGCAGTGCTGGGAAGGTGTAAGGTTCTTGAATCTTCTGCCATAACTTGCTGCTACAGTTTCCTTCCAGAGTGTTATTCACAACATGATGATTGTGCGGATATTTTCCTGTTAAAATGCTAGCTCGACTGGGACAGCAAAGTGCACTAGGAACGTACTGGAAAAACAGGATGAAGAGATAAATGATATTGACTTTGTAAAACAATTTTTCCTCAAAATTTATAGTTTTGAAATATTAGCTAGTAGGTTAACAAATTCACCAACATTGAAGCATACTTCTTTCCGGACACACAAAATTACATCCCAAGTATTTTCACTAGTGAAAAGCTGCACGGGAAACTGGTTAAAGGTTTCTGCAGCATATGCCTTTCAACCCCTGCCCCCAGACTAGATGTGGTTCTTACACAGCAGCAAGTAACCATTAAAATACTGCTGGAAAGTTGATTCGCTCCATTATTTTAGCTGTGGCGATAAATTAGAATACTAAAAGAGTGAAGTGAGCTTTCAGCATGCATGAAGCAGAATGTTTAAACAGCTTCCTTTAATAGTTCTCAGTTTGTCATGAAAATATTAAGATTATTCAGTTCTACTTTACTGCTTAAGGAAGTCAGCACAAGTGCTTTTAGGAAGCGAAACTTTGCCTCTCGGATTCTAAACAAGACCTTGAGGTATAATCGTTTTGAGACCTAAAAGTAGTTAAGAGATTGAATTTTAAAACCCCACACACGTACGTACAGACTTCATAAAACTATTACCAGCTTTGAGATTTCAGATTACCCTAAAACACAAAGTACACAAAGGCACACACCTCAGAAGTTTTAAGAGTTAACGTAAACACTTACTGCATTTAGGAAGGTTATTCCCATCTGTGCAATAAGAGCATTGGTCTTCTTTAGGGGGGTCTGGAAGAAAAGTACCAAAAGGAAATCAGCTAAAAATGTAAGGATGCTAAGTAAAGCACGGGAGGTGAAGCAGCCATATGAAGACCCACCAGCACCACAGCTTTTAGACATATCCCAGGGAAGCCACTCTGGCTGCCTTCTCACTTGGGCCCTGCATGACCGTGGTTACGCAAGTCAGCCCAAGAGAGCAGAAGCACGGGGAGTTTCCAGGGACCACCTGCAGCTGCGGGGGCTGCACTGGAGAGGCCCCAGCCCAAACCCATCTGAGCCTCGGTGGCTTCCCGGAGCCGCTTCGCTCGCCTGAGGAAGCCCCGCCGTGACACTCCCCGCAGCGGCCCCGGGGGGACCGCGGTGCAACTCGGCCTGAGGCCGCAGAGGGACAAGCTGTCCCCGGCTCCGGGCTGGGCCCGGGCTCACCGCTTCCCACCCCGGGCCCAGGCCGCCGTTCCTCAGCGGCCGGAGCGACCCTCACCTCAGGCCGGGCCCTCCTCCGGCTGTCACCAGCCCACAGCCCGGCTGTGCAAGCTCGGCGGGCGGGCGAGGCTCGGCGAGGCCCCTCGCAACGCTCCCACCGGCCCCACGCACGACGCCGCCCCTCCCGCTCCCCTCGCGGACGGGCCCGCGGGAGGCCAAGGGCCGGGGAGCCGCGGGGTTACCATGCCGCCCAGGCAGACGTCCTGGTCGTCGGTGAGGATGAGCACCACGTTGGGCCTCCGCGCCTGCCGGGCAGCCCGGGCGGGGCTCAGCACCAGCAGCGCGGCCAGCGCCAGTCCCCGGGCTACCGCGGCGGCGGACATGGCGCAGCGGTGGGGACGGGCGAGCCGCCGGGCGGAGGGACGGAAGGAGCCGGTACCGCTCGACCCCGCGACGAGACGAGACCGGTGCGGCCACCGGCCGAGCCCTGAGGAGCAGCGCGCGGACCCGCCCCGCCCCGGGCATATGACCCGGGAGAGCGGCGGGGGGGAGCACGGGGCGGGGTCACGTGGCCCGGCGGGGAGACGCCCCGCCTGCTCCCGCCCCCCCCGGTGCTGCCGGTTGGCCCCGCCCCCTGCGGCGTGTCCCCGCCCACTTCCCGCGCCCGCGGGAAGCCGTTGCCTGGGGGGGCGCGAGCGGTGCCTCGAGCGCGGGTCTGGCCCGCGCCGCCGCGCGGTCCCTCAGCGTCTGTTCCGAGAGGGGTCTGTTTAGTCGTAAAATACCGCGTTTTGTTACCAAATTCCGGCCGTCAGTCAGCCGAGGCTGCCACGCTGACCCCCTCGGGCCGGCCAAACACGTCTGGCCCGCCCGCAGTGCCATCGCCTTCGTTTGTCCCGGCCCGTTAATCCTCAAATTGAAGGAAAATGCGTTACCGACATTGAGGAAAACCAGAAGGCGGGAACAGACAAGGGGAGCAGTGGGGGCTCGGGGAGCGCCGGGCTCCTCAGCCACCCGCGGCCAGCGCAGCCCGGCAGCGGGGCGGGCCGTGTCGTGGCGCAGGCGGGCGGCGCGCTGGGGCAGCTCCGGGCTGAGGCTGCAGCCGCCGCGGCGTTACCCAGCGCAGCGCTCGGGCTGCGGGCACCGCACGGTGCGGCAGCGGCACGGCTCCCTCAGCCAAACCCCGGGTGCACCCAGCTCTGGTGGCCATACGAACCCTGTCATCAACTCTGTTTTCCAGGTTGTTTTACGGTGATTTACAGCAGCATAATTACAGTCTCACAGTTACATCACTGAAGTTACGCCCTACATTTCTCATACCTTCGTCTTGGCCTTCCTCTGAGAAGGCACAGTGTGTAAAATCGTAGAGTCATTTTGGTTGGAAGAGACCCTCAGGATCATCGAGTCCAAGCATAACCTAACCCTGGCACTAAACCATGTCCCTAAGAACCTTGTCTAAATGCCCTTTAAACACCTCCAGGGATGGTGACTCAACCACTTCCCTGGGCAGCCTGTTCCAATGCCTGACAGCCCTTTCCGTGAATAAATGTTTCCTCACATCCAATCTAAACCTCCCCTGGCACAACTTGGGGCCGTTTCTTCGCGTTCTATCACTCGCTACTTGGGAGACCGACACCCTCCGTGCTACAACCTCTTTTCAGGTAGTTGTAGAGACCCTCCAGGCCCCTCACCAGCCTCCTCGCCCTCCTCTGAACTCGCTCCAGCACCTCAAAGTCTTTCTTGTAGCGAGGGCCCCAAAACTGAACGCAGGATTCGAGGCGGTGCCTCAGCAGTGCTGAGTACAGCGGTGCAATCACTTCCCCAGCCCTGCTGGCCACACTATTCCTCGTACAAGCCGGGATGCTGTTGCCCTTTTTGGCCACCTGGGCACACTGCTGGCTCACGTCCAGCCGGCGTGAACAGAACCAGACCGGGGAGGAAGCGGGAGCGGGGCGAACATCAGGACGCGGATCACCCCTGTGCAGCCGCATCTCGGACCAGCCCCGGGGTCACAGCGTGAGCGAGGCGGGGCCAGCCCGCCCTCCCCGCCCCTCGGCAGGTGCAACGCCCCCCCCGCCGGCCGCTACCACGCAGCTCTCGCGCCTCCTTCCCCTGCGCGCCCTCCCCCCGCGCCTCGCTGTGGAACGGGCCGAGCCCGGAACTCGGCGCTGCCGGCCGCTGCGGAACATGGAGGTGGGGGAGCCCGGGCTGGGCGGCAGGGCGGGCAGCAGCGCCGACAGCCTGGCCGAGGAGGACGAGGATGAGGAGGGTCCGGGCAGCGGCCGGTCCAGCCGCACCTCGTCGCTGGTGAGCGGGCTGCTCACCGAGCTCTACAGCGCTGCCGAGGCGGCCGCCCCCGCGGGCAGCGCCCGCTCCCGTGTCCTCCGGGATCTGCAGCAGCGGCCGAGCCAGGTCAAGTACCTGCGACTGAAAGGTACGGCCCGCCCTGCCAGCCTTGCCCTGCGCGCTGCCCCGGGCGCTGCCTGGGCTGGGAGCTGCCCCTGTCGCCTCGCTTTCCTCCTCTCTGCCTGCAAGGCAGTCCTGCCGAGAAGTTATAGTGCCCTCTCTGCTGCCTCTGTGCCTACATTTGTCCCCCTTCGTTTGTTCTCGCAGCCTTTACTCCTGGCCGTCTCTCCCAGAAGCTCCTGCACGCTTTGCCGTGGGCTCCGCCAAACCCAGATCTCTGTGCTGCTCCCTCCTCCTTCGGTCTCGATGCAGTGGCAGCAAAAAGACGGTCACCTCCTACTAGTCGTTCTATGACTGATGACATAAGCTGTTGTCCTTCTTTAAGATCAGTGCTTTTCTTGACTTAGAGTAACGAATCAGTGACCAGCTGTCTTGTTCTTTCCTTTTCTTTCCTTTTTTTTTTTAAAGTTGTCTTTCTTTTTTTTTCCTTAAGCTAGAAGAGATGCTACACATACTGTGTCATAAGAGATAGTCGGGGTTTTTTTCAGGTACTTTTAGTCATACTCTGTTTCCCCGAAAATAAGCCCCACCCCAAAAATAAGCCCTAGCATGATTTTTCAGGATCGTTGAGGATGCTAGAAATATAAGCCCTCCTCCAAAATAAGCCCTAGTTACAGTTCATTAAAAAAGTCAATTTAAATAGTGTCCAGGCAGCTATATATGTAAAAAAAGAAAAATCTTTTGGAGCAAAAATTAATATCAGACTCTGTCTTATTTTTGGGGAAACAGACTTAAACTAAACCTGGCAATTGTAAAGCTCGTTTGTAGGTAAGCATGTCTTCCGGGGCGGGGAGGGGGAAGATGTAATAAAAAAATACAAATGCAATAGTCAACTAGGCAAAAAAAAAAAAACAAATGCAATGGTCAACTAGGCAAAATCTAAATGAAACTATTAAAGAATTCTTATGAAAGCTAAGTAGCCATAACACTGAATGTTTGTGAAACGATGAGACTTGCAACTCGAAGTGGACCCCATGAGGAGGGCTGTACAAAGGCCTCTCATCTCCTGGTGTCAAATCATTCTTGTTTTTGACAAGGAAAAAAAGCCAGAGGTGAATAAATGTGCCTGTTTTTTAGACCTGTGCAGTTTTCTGTTTCCATGTTTGGCTTCTTAATGAGGTGATGTGCCATCTGATGTTAAGGGATGTAGCTCATGTGCTTCTGCATGTCCTGTGGCAATCTGAGACTCAACAAGAAATTCGCTTGTTCAGGAATACATTTTGTAGAATTTAAATGAATTAATTTTGCTGCAAAGGTAATTGTGTTTCCAGAGATCACTAATTGGCATGAGTGGGAAAAAAGGAAATTCAGCTCACTATTGTGGTGACTGGCTAAGTCAGTAGGAATACAACATAATTTGTTTGCTCTCAAAATCCGTAGATGTGGTTTTAAATTGCCCTGCCTGTTAGCAGTGATTGGGGTGCCAGCGGAGCAGTGGGTGCTGAAACAAGGTAGAGATGACAAAATACAGGACTGTTTTTCCAGTGGCTCACTTCCCTTGCAGTCATTCTTTGCTCTTTACTATTGCACGATTGATTGTCATTTCAGCCTAATTTGTCATTTTCTTCAAGCTCTACAGAATTATTGAAAAAGTTCTGCCATACGAGCTGAGCCGTTCACTGTCCCACTAATCATACCTTTTCCTGGATGCATACATGTTTTTCTCACTGGATCAGGTTACCAAAGTATGGATTTTTTGGATTGATTTTTCTTCCAGCGTCAGGGAGGCATGGTTGGATTTAGAGTGATACCACTTGAAAACTTGCCCACAGGGAACAGAAAGCTGTTAAGGTGCTGGTGGCAAGCTGCACCAGGCTGTGGCAGGGAATACTTAGGGTTGGGGTTAGAGCCACAAAGCTTGCAGCTCCAGGGATGCTGGGGTGCGAAAGGCATGCCAAGGGGAGCACGGCACTGCAGCTACACTGCTCCCTCTACACCTTTCTCATCTGGGCCACCCATGCATGTGGGGACCTGAGCCCAAGCACCAAGCTGCAGTGAGGGTTAGGGTTCTGAGAGCCACAAAACCCACAGCTCTTGCAGTTCGGGACCTAATAGACATGACCCAAGCTTTGACTGCGGGGTGTGCCTTTGAGAACAGCGCCGAGTACTCAAAAAATTACTGCGCTTTAGTCATCTGCTCGAAAACTCCTTTTTCTCCTGGACCTGAAGCTCGCTATATGAAGGACAACAGGCATATTAGACATAAGCTGAGACATTTTGGGGAGCTAAGGGCATCTGGTAGCACCGTGACTGACGAGTGTAAATAGTTGAGGCTGTGACTGAAGCTTCTTTGTTTGCATCTCAGTGGAAAGAGTTTCCCACTTAGAGCTCACCTCGGAGCTGCATTTCGAGCTTTGCAGGCAGCTTCTTGAACACGTTCCTTTGTCTGTTACCATCTGTTTATTCCCCATGCACATTTCCCACAGGCAGCTTCTGGAAGGTACTGCATTTAACATACACTCCCTGGTTACAGTACTATGGGTATATTCTAGCTACATCTGTCATGATGTTTCCAATTTATGACAGTATAATTACTAAGATTCGTACCCTGTGCAATAAGTTGAAGTACTTGAGTTTAAAACAAAATTAAAGACTTCGGCTTAGATCCTGGAAGTGTTTATAATTGGGAATTATCCCAGTCAAAATAACTTGTAATTTGTAGAAGGTTTGTATATGTAAATATCTGTGGGGCAAGTCCCTTTGCATGTCAACTACAATAAGCTGTTTGTTCATGTTTCACTCTGTACTGAAGTTATTTTCTCTGCTTATTGGCAGATGTCGATGAATTAACAACTATAAAACGAGAACTGAATTATAGAATTTCTGTTCAATCAGCAAAGTTGCTTCGTCTTCTGAAGCAGAAGGACAGGCTTGTACATAAAGTCCAGAAGAACTGCGATATTGTCACAGCTTGTTTACAGGCAGTTTCCCAGAAACGAAGTAAGTACTTTCTGTGCGCATGTGTACTAGTGTAACCATTAATGTGGGCAGTCTTTCAATTAAGTCCTCACACTTGATTTAAAGTCGAGAGGCCAGGCTATGCTATTCCTTAGATATGAGTGGCTTCCAGTGATGTCAGTGGCACCTGGGAACAGGCAAAGTTCAACTAGCTCAGCTAGGGATGGTGCCGTAACCTCAGCTTTGTGTGTTGGTGCGGCAGACTTACTGTATATTGCCTGCCAGGCTTTTTCAGCTTTAATTCACAGGAAGCCCAAGTTCAATTTTTTGGTGTGCGTGCTGTGTTTAACTGTGTGCTTTCGTATGGTTATAAAGGAGATGTTAGAACTGGAAACTAGTCAGCATATGTGATTGTCTCCCCAGAGCATTGTTAGAAAGGAGTGTAACTCCTTTCTATCAAGTTCATTTAAGACAAAGAGTATTACTAAAAACAAACCCACTTCCCTCAAAACTCTTTATCAGCACCTGTGTTTTTGGGGTTTCAGGGGGGTGTATCGGAAGGAAGAGAAATGTTGTTCTTTAATTGTTTAGCCTTTTCTTCCAGCACAGTGAAACCTTTTTATTTGACTTGGCAAAGTTGTCATCTAAAGATAGGCTGAAGTGCTTTTGTTAGCTCTGCTAAAGCGAAACTGCGTGAATGTCGTATGTAAAAATAAATAGAAATTATACCTTTAGAAAGGACATGCGAAAATAACCTAATGTTCCCTGTCTTATTTTTTCATTAACATGCAGCGTGACAGGTACAGAAATGTTCAGGTACGGTAAATACAGCATGGTCTTTTCACAAAAATGCCTGTAGGAGCTTTGAGGTGCATGTAAAAAATTTTATTAAAAGAATCTTACTGTAGTGGCATGTGCTAATGTAGTTTAGTTAAGGGTTTGTCTGTCACTGTGAAACTCAATTTTTAAGTGTTTGAAAGTGTTCCTTTGTTTCACTTAAAACTAGCATGAAAGTTCTTGGCTGTCATGCACTGTGTAACCATATTTCTTCTTCTCACCTACTCTGTTTCTTTCTCAACGTCAGCTTGATAATTGAGTCATCTGTGCCATTAACACTTAAGCATATACTGTAATCTCATTTAAAATGAGACTACTTGGATTTTGTATGTGTTTAAGTATTTAGAGGATTTGACTATAGGTTCTGAAGGTCTGAGCATCCCGACCTCATTTGTTAGGTAAAAACCTATTGGCTGAAAGGCATATAGCATTGAACCTAAATATGAATGTGTTTTTAGAAATTTCAGGTACTATTTTACACTTAAATTAATGGGGCATTATGTTTAAAATGTGCTAGTAAAAACTGAGATAGTTGAAGTTTTACAGTAATGCAGTTTATTGCCTGATATCTGTGCATGTCCATGAAGGTTTTTGAAGACTGTATGTGTGGGTTTGTATATTACGTCTCTTTAAGTAAGATATTTTTATTACTTATATAGCATATTTATCTTGTATTGATTTTTCAGCTTGTATTTCTGAAAATCCAGATGCATGTATTCCAGGGCACCAAAAGCTTAGTTATTTATGCTTTAAGATCTAAGCCAAAAGCACTAGGATTTGCTGAATGACTCCTGATAACTTCAGTTGCTTTGGAATAGATTGAGACTGTTTTTATTGCTCGCTATAAATGTACTAGCACTATACAGAGAATGCAGGAATAAACTTTTGCTGTAGGATGTACACTTTAAATTTCTTGGTAATCGTGCCTTTGAGGCAATATTTGATCAAAAGCCGTCCAAAGGCAGGCACAACTTGTCTTCTTACCTCCAGCTGTTTATTCTTGCCTTTGTACTATTTCCTGTGTAGTGGTAGTAGTAGGAACCCTTGTATGGGATATAATGAATCAAATTGAAGAGGTGATCTGGTAAGATAATTCCTTTTTTCTTTTCTGTAACAGTTCCCTGTTTCCATTTTCTGCAGAGGGCAGTAGAAGTGAATGCTCAGGAGAGGCTGATTGCTTAGAGTAGCTTGAGAAGTGCAGCTGCTGAGTATGTAGTTAAGTCCTAAAGCCTCAGCAAAGTTGTTATGCTAACAGTGGAAAGATCTATTTTCTCTTCTTTTAACTTTAAAAAAAAAAAAGCAGTTAATGTGATGGAACATGAAAAAAATGCATGCCTCCCTCCCACTCCAAAATGTAAGAAAATTTTTCTGCTCACTAGAGCCGTTGGAAACTAGATTTTCTGTAGACTACCCTCTCATTTTTAAATATTCAAAACATTATTGTTAATTTGTAGAAGTTTTCATTGTCACAGCTTTTTCTGATTTAAGTATGTACTTGCAATATAATGTTATATGCCATAAAGCTTTATTGCTGTACATGAAAGCACATTATAACATTATGATGTCCTGTGGTACTAAAATCTTTATCAAGTATGGAAGAGTTATTATAATATTTTTTCTTTTGAAGTATATTTTTTAGTGGCAAATCAAAATTTCTTGGAGTTGCATTATAATTAATTCTAACATTTCAACATATAAGTTATTCTTCAACTGATTTTATATAGAGTTTCGTGGTGTATTTATGCTATTGCCACACTGGGAATTTTTCTCCCCACATATAGTGAAATTTCTATGTTGAAGAAGAACTCTAGTTCTACATTAATCTTCAGTTCACATTCAGATGTTTGAATGCTACCTTTAAGCAATCTGTACAGACCAATTGCAAACAAATACTGTTTCAGGAAAAGATGGAAATTCTGTTGTGATGCTTAATTCTGGCTTTGTCAGACCCTTTTTGAATGCTGTCTGACAAATTCAGTCCTAGTGGTAACTTCAGTTAGTTAGGAATGTATAAGGCTGATAAATTTGATCCTTTATTTTCTGATGAAAAAATGATGCAGCATTTGAACTCCTGAGTGGGTAGAGTAAATGTGGAGGAACTGTCACTAGGGGTGACTTCATATCTTGCCGTATTTCACATTATGCTGTTGACCCTTATCCCTGGTAGATGACGTATATTTTGCATACGGATAGATATCACCATAGAAAACAAAAATCACTGCAGAGTGAAATGCATTTTGATCAGAAGCATGAATGGCTGTGGCTCCGTTGAGGGAGGATAAATTGTTCTGTTCAATACATGCTAAAAGCAGTACACTGTGCTGACCAGTTTCATTTTAATCACGCTTTTTAACTCAAATTTAAATAAAATACTCCAGTGAAGAAAAGCAGTAAGAGAGAAATCACAGTGACGTCTGGATGGCAAACATGGCTTCTAGACACATGCTTCTCTTACTCTTGTGATTTTGACTTAGTTGGAGTAACACGATATAAGTTTGTTTGGTAGCACTGTGAACTATTTCAAATCCATCTTAGAAAGCAGAGTGCTTTATGCGCTTGATTATATCATTTGAGAAAAGCAGCACTCAGTAAAAAAAATCAAGGCTTTGCAGCTATCATCTAAAAAATATGCAAAAGACATCTCATTCTTTTCTCTTTTCCTGCATTTTATACAGTGACAGCTTGCTTATATTAGTAAATATATTTTGACTGATCGAATTACAAACCAGAAGTTCCTTGAATGACAAATTTTGGTTGCTTGCCATTTTAATAAAACAAACAAAACAAAACAACCCCCCCCCCACGTGTATTATCTATAAATGATTTATAAGTAAAATCATTCAGCTCAATTGTAACTCAGTCTGGCTGTAAGCAAGCATGAATGCTTAAATCTGATTCAATATAAAAGAAGCTGAAGTTATATTCACAGAAGATTCATTCATATTCTCTTGTAAAGTTAGTGGAGAAATAATTTTTGTAGAAAATTTCACAAAAAGATCATCGATTTGGTGCTGTGCAGCTATGGTGCTATGTCCCTATAACAACTTTAAATGGGTCTTGTGCTGTGTTCAGAAAGACTCATACTATTCTTTGTTGAAATACTTGTTTAGAAACTGATTAAAAGCAAGTATTATTCTTCTGCTATTTCAGCATTGACTCCTGTACAGAATTCTCTAAGATAACAATAAACATTAGCTTCCTAGTTTTTCTTTTTCTCCTCCTGGTTTGATTTAACACAGAGCCAGTAGAGGGAGACAGCATATTTTATTTTGTGCAGAAATAAAGGTGTATCTCTGGTTTTCAGAGGTTGGTGGTTTTCATATCCTTTCCTTAAATGCAAAAGGCAGTATTTTACAAGTGTGGCCAGGCAATAATTGGATGAAAAGATTTAGTCAGGCTGTCAAATAAATGTTGTTTGCAAAGGAAGTATTAGATTCCATATGTGAAGTAGCTGAAAAATGGTGGCAAATGGCTTCTAAATTAAAACCGAGATCATTCTTTCCCATGTGGTTGTGGAGGTTATTCAGAAGCTCCTGAGTGAGCTGAATGTTTTGGATTCCGACTACAGAAGTTCAGAGGTTTATGCATATACTTATTAGCAATACTTGTGATCTCTTTGAGTGCATCTTAACTGGATAGAAAGCCAGCACAAACCGGCATCACCTGGGCACGGACTGGCAGCCTGCCTGTTCCCAGGGGAGGGACAGAGTTTTCTGGTAGAAGACAGGGCTCTGAAGTTTCCTCAACTTCTGAGGAAGTCTCCATAGCCTCAACTCTATTCACAGGGTGTGGAACTCACTTGGGGAAACTGGGAAAGCCTTGCCTGATGTCGTAGTTGTATGAGTTGGTTAGGAGAGGGCTGGGCAAGATCATTGTCATCAGGTGTCTCTGAATGAGTGGAACTTAGATACACAAAAGTACTTGCACATCTAGATTAAACTTCTGTTTTCTCTCTCCTTGCTTCCTCCCTCCAAAGTTTCTCTTTAGCATCAGTCCTGCCGCATCTGTGTGTCCTGTCACATCTTCCACTTTTTTTTTTTCCCCCACTTCCTAACTCTTTATTAGCTTTTCTCACTTGATCCCAATATTTAAATATTGGACTTCTCAGCCCTGTTCCATTTTTTTTCCCCTCCCTAAGTCTTGTCTACCCTGCCGTGTCTTTCCCTGGCTCTCAGTCAGACTACTCCTTGTGTTTCAATTTTCCTCACATTGCTCTTTAGTCTCTTTCATATGTTCTTCCTTGTCTTTTTCCTGCATGCGCTAATTATCTACTTGCCTGTTTTCTCCATCCTTCATCTTGCCTCAACATTTGTTATGAAGCCAAGGCAGATATTCAGAAATTTTAGTTCTTATGATGTAGGTTTGATTGAAGGTATAATAACAACAATACAATATACAGTTGAATATTAACACAGCTAATATTGATTTGATTGACCTTGAACTTCATAAGGTTCTTGGAGGAGAGGAAAATTTTTCACAATGAGAACAATTGGCTATTGGAATAATCTCCCCTATGGAAGTGGATTCCCCAGTGTTGGGGAACTTTTAAGACTTGGCTGGGTAGGGTGCTGGGCTATCTTGTCTTTTGCCAAAAAAGATTGGATCAGATGATCCTTGAGGTCCCTCCCAACCTGGTGTTCTATGGTTCTATGAAATGATTCTGTGATTGTCATTCTGGATCAGATGTCTTGTAACATGGGGCAAACAGTTGTGTACATGTGGAATAATTAATGCAGGTCAAATTATGCATGTGGCTTATCTGTCTTTTCTCACTCACTTCCTAGGAGTTCAATGTATTCTTGCACTTGTATAAATATGCTTTAACTTGGAACACCTCAATTGATCTGGTTTATTTTTTTTTTCTTTCTTTATGAAGAATTGAATGCTGCTACTGTGGCAGTTTTGCCCTGCATTCACCCCCGGAATCTCCATTGTTATAAATTAGGGGCCAAATTTTAAGCTTTTATTTGCTTTTCATGTTCCTCACTTTAATGTCTGGACTATATATTAAAGAGGAGGATGTTCTCTATCAAAAATAAAAAACATTAATGCCTGCGCAATTTGCAATTAAAAGAGAGACTATCATGTACTTGCGGTGTTCACCTCCAACTCTAATTTAGATTTCCAATTGGATGTGAAACAGGTCATTCATTTAGAAAACCATGTCTCATTTTCAAGGTGTTGGTCTAATACATTTTAAATTTAACTCAGTAGACCTGATGTTTGAAGCCAAATTAATCTGCTTCAGTTACTTTTTTTATAGCAATAGCTATTTAATTGATCTATCAAAAGTACATTCTTCTTTTGATGTGGTTAAAATAGGAGGTTTACTTCATAATATGGAATCTGCTTTCATGTGAGTCATCCTCAAGTGACTCAATTGGCTGCATGTTTCAGTTCAGTAGCTTTCCTATTATCTCATCTATATTGGTGTGCTTGGTTACATTATTGGTCTCTACCCTTTGTGGGTTCTAATGAATTTGATCCTTTACATTGATGCTGTGGCTTTTTGAAATGCATACTTAAGAAATGTTGCTTGTGGCTACTTCTTGTTTTTCCTAATCAATTGTTCTTAATTTAGTTCTACATCGTCCTTTGAAGCCTTTTGGTGGGGAAAGGGAAATGGAACAAAACAGAATCAAAAGCTTGGAAAGGTCATAGTCATCTTAAGTTGTTTAAACTGTCGCCAAAAGTAGGCTGAATTTCCTTTACAGGCAGTTGCCTATTTGTAGCAATATATGTGGAAATAAATAGAATATTGCTATTGATTTTGAATTGTTACTGCTTTCATCAAACAGTTTTGCCCAATAGAGTGAAGGCTTTCTCTGTTACTTATGACTCGAGAGGCTGAGGTGGGCTGAGAATTGGTTAGCAAGGATTTTGTAACCCGTTCTGTGTCCTGTGCTGATTTGCAAGGACCGAAGTAATGGACAGTTAGAAAAGGAGAGAACCTGTATTTAGGGATGGCTCAGTGGGGATGGTAGCTGTGCACTGGGCCCATGGGCTGCATTGGGCCCCTGGGCAGCAGTTCTTTTGATCTGGGTGGTGAAGCTCACCTACCAGTCCCTTGGGTATGGGCTGTGCATGAGGGAAAATGACTGTAGATGTGTGATCATAACTGACTTGTTCATTGTTATTCAGCATTATTAATGAATGGTGTGATGCTTAAAAATATTACTGGAGAACCCTTAAAAAGAGCCACCTATATTGGCGAGTATAGAATTAAATGCTGTTTAGACTACCATATTTAATTCAGCTTCAGCCAGCCAAGATTCTGGGAAATCTGAAAGCTTATTCCATTCCATTGGGAGCCTGGACTGAGAAGGGTTATTTTCCTTTTAACACTAGGCTTGGAGGAGGACGACTGCAAACAGCATCATTCATTGCAGTGCACCAGGTCATGAAGAAATGTTTCAATGAATAGGTGTGTGTCATGTTTAGTATTTGATAATGTAAATTAGATTGTGTATCCTGGATATCTGTTGTCTCTGAGAAAGAAAAGTAAGTGTTATCAAACATAATACCAGCATGTGGAACACTGAACAAAGTGTTGATGCTTTGCAAGGGCAACAATTTCTGGTTTTAAATGCCATTGGGAGTTTACTATCACAGTATTTTATGCAGCTTTGGAAGTTATCCATATGTAAAGTGCCATCTCTGTGTTAAAGGCTGACAAATCACTAACTGAATAATCCTGGTGACTTTTTTAGGTAATGAATTCCATGATTACTTACTTTTGATGAGAGTATGATCTTGGAACTGGTCTTTGAGTGGTGCAGCCAGGTTGCTGAGGCTCAGAAGCAGCACGAGGGGAAGTAGAATAGTTCAACAGAGCAGCAACTCAGTAACATTCTGGCACAGTACTGTGCTGCTCCATGGCCTCTCTTGGGATATTCTTCTAGGAAACTATCAATTAAGTTCCCAGACTTAACGTGTAATTGTGCTGCTGATGAGACGTGCACACAGAGCATGGATCTTGTAGGTAATAAATTTTGACATCTTTGATCACTTGATGAGCAGTAGCATTGGTAAGCCCTGTGTGGAAAGACCACCCCACTTTGCTGTCTCCAGCCAGGTCCTCAGGGTGATCTGTGCCTGTCCCAGAAAGCTGACCTGTATGTGAGTCCATAGAAGCCCTTGGCTGGCTGGTTAAATATACTTCAGCTGACTGCCACCTTCTCTTCCTGATACTCTCCACTCTAAGCTGTAATATAAGTTCTAAATTGACAAACTGTCCAATCAGTTTCCTTACAAGCTCGGCAGTTTTTGTACTTTGCAGATATGGTGTCCCTCAGAGGCTGCTTTGGGCCTAATTTCAGTTTCTTGACTCCCGAGATGAAATAAAATTTCTTCCCTTTTCTTATGCTAAAAAGGAGACACTTTTTTTTTTTCTTTTTTTTTTTTAATTCTTCTTTCCAGAAAGGAGGAGACTGGATTTGCTGTCTGATTTGGTCATATCTTGACTGAAAAGTTCTTGTGGTCTGTGCCACTGCAGACTATCAGATTCAAAAGATGGCAAGAACTAGTGCTTAGAGCAGTACAGAACCTGGAATCCTCACTTTGAGGGAAATTCTGCTTTAAGAATACAGCAACTAGAATATCTTGTTCCAGCATGAAATAAAACACCTACTCACAAAAGTCAATTGCTTATGAAGCAAAATTCTGAAAGCCTACATTTTGAACTAAAATGCTTTGTTCAGATTTTGACACCTCACCCCTTTTCATTTCATGTTATGTAACAAGCCATTTCCAAGTAAGATGTTAAAAAGTTAAATCCTAAAAAGAGTCAAAATTATGCTTTTAGCATGTGGAAGTATGTTTTTATCAAAGATAACATTCTGCTATGAAGGACTTTGCTCTCCGAAGCTGGTATTTTATGGCAAAGTTTCTATTAAAGCAGTTCCAACCAACTTTGAGATCCTCCTGGGAAGATGCAGCCAGGCGTCTCTGCACCTCACACCCTGGCTGCCCAGCGCTGGGATTGCCAGGCTGGTTTGGGGGGCTGAGAAGCCAATGTGCATTCCTAAGCCATATATTTTTCTTCTGCATCTTTAGGGATTATATAAGTCCTTACTTTTCTGTGTCACATACTTTTTTCTCCCTAACTCTCACTGCTGAAGTGTCTTACCTCTGTCAAAAATACCTCCCTGCCCCCCTGAACAAATGCCATCTCATATTCCATCATTGGCTAAAACTTGCACGGTTCTCAAGAATGGCTTTTGTCATGGGCTCCTTCAGCTATGTTCTTCAGGATTTAACTAAGCAAACTGTACTGGCGACTGCCTCAGCTGGAGATGGGATTGCTTTTGCTGCCAACCCCAGGAGTCTGTTTAGGATCTGGGTGCTTAGAGTTTCCAGTGACACTGGGAAGCGCTTGGTATCAGCAGAGAGTGTAAGAATATACCTGACTGACACTTTTTTTCTTTTAATTATGATTCCACTGCTATTTTTAATAGGAAATTGGCTGCATTCAGAGTTGGGGTTGCTGCTACTGGTAAATTCCTGGGGGCAGTGTGAAGCCTGCTGACCAAGAGATCATTACCTGCTTGAGGGAGGTGCCACCTCCTGCCTCACTGCTGCTGCTCGTTCTCTAGTTCAGTGAGGTGCTGTCTCTGGAGGGGTGGGATTTTCCTGGGAAAGGGAGATGCCAGGAGTTCAGGGCTGGGTGAAAGCTGAGTGAAATGAACAGCTGACCTCAGGCACTTGCCTCTGTGAGGAGAGATCCTTCAGCTGCATGTTCTCTTCTGCCTGTCAAGCCTCAAACTTAGCCCCAAATGCGCCTCGTGCAGAAGCAAGAGGCGGCTGAGTACAGCGACTTAACCATTTGGGAGATACCAGGCCTTCACCCAAGGAGCGTGGTGAGTCCTGGGAGACCATGGTCAACCAGCCGTGGTGTCCCACTGCTGTGTAAGCTGTGAGCCCTGTGAAATTCAGAGGCATACACCTGCATCCTTCCTTCTGCCCCTGCTTTGAATGCTTGTCCTGGGAAATAGCAAACATCTGGGGTGAGAGTGAAGTGGGCTAAACTGACCTGCCTAAAGCGTGTCATGTAGACATGTTCTGTAGTTGGCCTCATCTGCTTAGGTGAAAGGGACACCCTGTAATGGTCACTTGAGGTGGTGAGAGAATCAGTCACTGCTTATCTAACTGCAACTAGTTTTCTTTCTTCCTCTCCATCCCAAATAAATAGTTCTACAGTATGTTTTTTATTATTATGAAACCTGATGGGATAGTAACAGCTGAATGTGGTTACAATATAAAAATTAATACTGCAGGATAAATACTTTGTTGCTTATCATGGAACTGAACAGTAAATTCAGGAAATCCTTCTATAAGCCATAATCTGGCTCCTGAATCTAGGCCCAGTTTGTAGCAGAAAATGCAGATTGTTCACTATAGGAATGTACAGATTGCAGAATTGCTACCAAATTTTTGTCCTGCAACGTTTGGTAAAGGATGTTATAAATACTCTTTGTCAGTGTGCTAGCAGCTGTAACAACAGTGAAATGGTTGAGTTAGAGCTACACATGAGATTGTGTTTATTGTGGGTATGCATACAACTTGGAGGCTGACTGTTTGGCTTCTTTTCCATATTCTTATGTGTAACGGTACTCTTGTTGCTGTTGCAAAGCGGTAGCTGACCTTGCAGGAATAGTTTTGTGATGCATGTAGAGTTTTGAGTGCACTGAATTACACTTTTCACAGCAGTTGTGCCATGAAAAGTTGATGTATTAGAAGGTGCTTGTTACATAAAATACTTCCTGAGTGTTTGAAATAGGGATTAATGTGATAGATTGTGTATGGGTTTTTTTATTACTTATCAAATAATACTTGTAGTACGTATATACTAATTTGCCTGAGCAAAGTGGTTCTCAAACCAGTGATATCTTATTTCTCTAGTACTGCAGTAACTTTGGAAGGTGGGATTTGATCAGCTCAAACTGAGGAGGCATGCAGTCATCCGAAGGAAGGATGCTGCTGTTTGCTGACAGCAACAGTCAGAACAGCCTGTTCTCCATCTACAGTCCCTGTCAGTCAGTCAGGACCTCAGAAATAACTGTCAGACACCACTGTTCCCTCTGATCATTTGCAGCTAGTCAGACGGATACATGATCAATGGCAAAGTTGGATTAGTCTAATAGTTCCCTGAAAAACTGGAAAAGCAAGGTGTTTGTTTAGTCACCTTGGGATTATTGTGGTTAAATGAAACGAGGTGCTGACTTCATCGTAGGTTCAAGAAGAGTGTGAAACTGAGCTCATCCTGCTCCAGCCCAGCCTGTCTGCCCAGGGCAGGGTGAGTGTCAGGAAGGGGGGAGTGGGGCGCACGACGGGAGGAGTTGGGTGCTGCACGGCCCAGCCGAGCAAAGGGCTCAGCCCGCAGGCCTGTGTGACACAGTCCAAGGTGGGATCAAAAGTAGTCCTGTGCTTTGCTGCCAGGCGTTGTCAGCGTCCAGGGTATAACCCAGGAGTTCATTGCGTTAACGGGGAGTTTGTGAGGAATCTGGTGCCACCAAAGGCCACGTGTGACAGAGTGATGGGCAAGAAGTTCACCTGAGTGTATTTGTATTTCACAAATAATTTAGACAATTTAAAACCGATAGCAGATCCTATTCCAGTTCATGCAGGTAGTGAAAAGCCATGGCATCTGTGGGAAACGTTGGACAATGAAGATGTAAGGGTTTATTTGTGTGTATAAGCTCACAGCAGGGGTGGCTCTGTGAGCTGCATAGCTATAATACCATGTCACTGCAATCTTTAATCTTTCTCTGACAGGCTTTTGGATGTGGAAACAGCCTGAGAGAAAAAGTTGTGCAATTAGATTGTTTAGATTGTATGCACAGTCTTTCACACTTGTCTAGCTTAGCACTACCTCCTCTTTTATTCTTCTGGGGATTACAGTTCAGCACAAGTAACTGTGCTGCTCTTTTTCCTAATGAAATGCTCCCCACCCTCCCTACCCCCCCCCTTTTTTTTTTTTTTAAGCCATTGGGAGCTTGTAGGAGGGTTAATGGGGCTTCGGTGAAAATTCCCAACAGGGTACATGGCCTTTAAGTAACACAGATGCATTATATCTCCGAATATGGCACAAGCTAAACGTTCTTTGGTTGAGTTAGCCTTTGAAGAAAAGATATCCGGGATACTGAAGATCAAATAGAGGATAACAGCTGCTTGGGATAATTAGTGCTAGGAATAGACTGATTTATGGAGCATCAGGCAGTGCTAGCAGCTATGTTTCTAAAGCTTTGTGAGAAAGCTTGACATTTAAAAATGAGATGCTGGAAAAGTGGGCTGTGAACTTGGTCTGTTTGGATCGATAGTCCTGCTTATAATTCTATGCTGGAGCAGCTCTGGAGGAAGAGTTAAATGAGAACCTCAGATTTTAAAATGCTTTTCTGGTTGAAGCTGTTAATAACTTGAATTTGACTTACTGAGCAGTAAATGAGTGTCTCTCACATAACATTTAAATTTGCCAAGGAAGTCAAGTCCATGTTCCTTCTCTGCATTACATACTAGAACACTTTCTAAAAAGAAAGTGACACAAACCTATCATTTATATCTCTTTCTTAGTAAAAACTGGAAGCCTCTTGCTATGTTTTGTCAGCAGTGACACAGCTTCTAAATTTAGTTCTCTATAAATTATAGTTACCTCCCTAAAATCACAGCAAGCTGGTACTGATCAGTGTTTTCCCTGCCATCCATACAATACATACGGCCAAAATACAGAGCATGAACAGTGTTTGGGTTTGGGGTTGGATTAGGCATCATTGATAGCTGAAATAGTTTAATATAAGTTTTAGTTATTCTCCTCCCCTCTCCCTCTCCCTTTTTACTTTTTTTTCGAATATGTTACTGCAAATTTCTTATGCTATCCAATGGTCATTGGCAGCAATGGCTATTGGGCCTTAGATCCTGAGAGAAAAATAATTATCCAGTGAGACTAAAGGAAATCAGAATGGGGAGGTTATCAATGTACATAGCTGATCTTTTTTTAAAAAAAATACTAATCTGAGGAATTTAAAATTGCTAATATTTATAGTAATGCCTAGAGAAGCCCAGTAAAGTCGGGAACCTAATGAGCTGGTCACTGGACAAACACACAGTACAAGGCTCTCTAAAAAACACACTTTTAGTGAGACAAGACTCTTTGAAGGCTGGTAGGAGACGCACATGTTCAGAGGAGTGAAGTGAGTGGTCCCAAGCTACACAGTAGTAAACAATCAGAGCTTTGCTGTTACCAAGACTCATGCTTGTGTGGTGTTGTACATGTTCAAAATCAATTTTAATGGTTCAGTGCTTCAATACTGAATGAGCCTTTGATTAATCCTAAACACATCCAGTTCAATAAACTTGTCCTGTGAGAGTGGGTTATGAACAGAAATTTTGTCATTTAACTGTTGAGTAAAAAAGCTTGGAATAGGAATGTTGTGACTGATAACTATTTTACTCATGAACTTCAGGAGAACACCTGTCTCAGACTTGCCTAAATGGCTAATGCATGTGTTTTCTTTCAGGAAGGGGAGGTGGTAGGTAGAAGTTTGTTGATTTTGTTAGCTTCTCCCTTTCCCAACACTTGCAGAACGTGCTCTGTGAAGCTACGGCCCACATGGGAGATGAAGGGAATGATGTGATCTGGAGGACTTGGGGTTGCAATAGCTTCACGTACACCCAGAACTTCATGGGCAAGTTTCCATTTCTTTACAGAACTAGTGGCATCTGCATATAGGAACAACTATGTATGTAATCAAAGAACTTGAGTGGTGGTGGAGGAGTTCTATAGTAACTGATGAAGATTAGTGGTTCTGGGAGCTCTATGTGGCTTATTAGCATGTCTTTTTGGAGTGAACCCTATTCCCCTCCCCAAGCCCAGAAAGGGTTTTGTTTCCGTTCCTGTGTAACAGAGCTCCGTCCACAGAGGCCATGTCTACTGGAAGAGGGAAGATCTGTGCTGGAAGCAGGACTCTCGTATCCCTGAGCAGTGCAGCAGCAGCCTGTCTCTTTGATATGTGTCTAAGGAGAGCCTTGCACAGCCTGACCCTGGTCTTGGATGGATGTCTTTAGCGTTACTGCAAATAAATACTAAATAACATATAGAACTTCTATGTATAAATATGGTCCCATTCCCTCAGTGCTTCCTGGCCCAAAGCAAAGGCATTTTGTGATTAGTCATTTTTATAACTTTGGCAATTACTTTCTAATCTAAGATCTTTGAAAGTGTTCTGTCTGTGGATAAATCTTGTTTTGGGGACATGGGGATTTTTTTCTTTAATTATGTTTGGGGGATTAAAATCTTGCTATTTTGGAAACAGCAGTTCAGACTAATGAAGCTGGCAATCCACACTGTAAAATTCAATTTCCATGCTAGGTGCCGTGCAAATAATCAGATTCTTATAAAGGAAGAGCTGCTCAGTTTTAGAGCTGGGAGCTGCGATCCACTATGACTTCTATTCTTCTGCAAATATTATCTTAAGCATGCCTACAAATCATACCTGTCAGAATTCTTTTTTCATGTATTACATTAGTTTTACTGCTGACTTGGTGATTTGTTTTTTAAAATTATCATGGAGCATTAAGCAGGATTCTGGAGTGTGAATACTGGCCAAGAGATGTGTTTACTTCATACCATTTAGCAAGGTTAGGGAACATTATTTTTGTGTAGGCATCTTCAGTCATTTTTCTCCTTAGTATGTTCCTTACCGAAATAACATTTTTAATTCTGTGCTTCAGCAGGGACAGTTAATTTCTCTAACAATAAAAAGGGCATTTGCTCTTTGACACCTCACTTCGATTCATTACTTCATATTAAGTTTAAAAGGTCCTCCCTGTATATTTTATCAAGCATGTAAGCATTGCTATGACTTTTATTCCAGTTGTTAACTTTAGACTTCATGCTACTCGTTACTACAGCAGTTAAAATATATTGTTACTTTAGCATTTCTTGCATGACACGTCTCTTACCTTGATCATGATCAACAATCTGCTTAATGTAACTGCTTATGATCTGCCTTACAGTTATAGTCAGCACATGAAGGCGATAAGTAAAATAAATTGACTATTTGATTATTTTGACTAAATTGATTATTACTTTTAAAGCAGGCAATCTGTTTTTTGCTGTGCTTGTACAGCACCTACTACAATAATATTGCAGCCCAGAATTAGGATTTATGGGCATTGCAGTGAATACAAGTAGCTTTAACAGAATATGAGGCTTACTCAGTTGTGCAAGTTTGTCCTCTATTATTGGCATAATAAAGGGAGCTAACTTACTCCTGTCTTGTGATCAAGCAATATAATATTTAAACCCCTTCTGTTTCCTGCCTGGATAGTTCTGCATTAAATCTCTGCCTTATCCTTTCAGTGCAGCCATTGAACCCCGTGTTAAGGTAAATGTTTCGGCATCACATCTATTTTGTAATGTCAGGGCAGATTTTTTATTTTTTTCTGAAATATTTGAGGTGCCTTTGACCTGTGGCATGATGTTTGAAAAACCTGACTTGGTTTCTACTTTTCAGGAATTCTTTCAATTCTCTCCTGTTAAGCTCTGGGAACAGTCACTTCCCAGTGATGGGCCTGGAGTGGAACAGGCCACCCTTTGTACCTAGCCCATTGCTACTTGTTGCTGTCACTTGTGTGCTCAGAGTTGCTGCATTATCAGCAAATTTAATTATTCCATCTTCAAAACCAGTTTTGCCTCGGAACTCCAGGTGCCGCAGAATACTAGCTTTTTAATGGTGTGATGGTAAGAGTTTGTGACACAGTGAGGAGAGTTAACTGTCATGTAAAACATTTGAATATTATCATATTCCTAGCTTTCAGTGTGATTGTTTTGTAAGGACTGGTTTAAAAAGTTTGTAACTTTCTGCTGAGTGGTTTGCTAAAGAACTTGGGGAAATGTCCTGGGTTTGGCTGGAATGGAGTTAATTTTCACAGGAAGCTGGTAGGGGACAGAGCCAGGACAACTAACCAAACTAGCCAAAGGGATATTAAATACTATATGTCGTCATGCTCAGTATATAACCAGAGGAGCTGGCCAGGGGAGGGAATTGCTGCTCAGGAGGAGGCCGGGCACTGGCAGGTGGTGAGCGATTGCATTGTGTATTCCTCACTTGTATATTCTTTTATTGTTGTTATTGTTTACCTCTTCCTTTTGCTTTTCTGTTAAACTGTTTTTGTTTCAAACCACAAGTTTTACCTTTTTTTTTTTTTTTTTTTTTTTTTTCTGATTCTCCTCCCCATCCTGCCAGTGGGGGAGGAGTGAGCAACCAGCTGCATGGTACTTAGTTGTCAACTGGGGCTAAACTACAACAGGACCGTAAGGTCTTTGTACTCTACTGGATTGTGCCTAGGTCTGGGAGACAAGTACTTGCAGTTCTGGTGTTTCTGCCTTAGCCCTGTACTCTACACATGTCAAGTCTTTCTGCACCTCCCTCATTCATGGAAATAGCTATGTCTTCACAAATGGAGATAGGTGACAGGCAGGTTCAAGGGGGCTACAGGCATGTCTGTACTTCTGTTTTAGCAACCTGTGATGCTTTTGAGGGCTTTAATATTCTCACCCACATAATTCTATTGCATAAGCATCTCATGCCACTTTAAGAACAACCTATGAACTGAGGGACTGCAGTCAGCCTCACCGGTACTGATTCACTGCCTATAAATGTGGTGCTTCCCTAGATGGAAACTGGTCATCACAGCTCCATCGCATTGTGTTGTAAGCTGCTAGAAACTGCTTTCACAACTGATTTACAGATGCCTTCATTACAGATGTATGATATCTTAAGTGTTTTCACTGATGTTGGAAAAGTTTGGCACACTTCTCAGGGTGTATCTTATATGCCAAAAATTTCAAGAAGCAATATGATTATGAGTATTATTCAACTTGTAAATACACTTACTAGGTGTAACTGTCCATCACTCCCAAAAGATAAATTACAACATACATTCGTGGGTAGATGATGTTGGGGTGAAGGAGAGCTGGCTCTATTGAAGGGACCTTCTCTTCTCTGCCTCTGTCAACAGTCATTGATCCTGTCCTAGTGTGTGTACATGTGTAGTACAGAATGCAGGAGTGGCTAGTATGTATGAGAGAGAAGGGGAAGAGTGACCAAAAAATGCTGAAGATCATAACAAAGAATCTTGAGTCAAAGTTCTTTCTTGGCAAAATCTTGATTGTGACAAGCCAAAGGATCATGTAACATATATACAGTTGTGAGCATCTTACAGGAGCCATAGTCTTGCAGATTAATTTCCTGTTGAAAGATACACACTACACTAAGCGGTGCTATTTTAATGATATTCTCTAGATCAATCTTCAATAAATATGGCTAAACAACATGCAGGTAATATTCTCTTTCAGACATCTTAGCTATAAATAAGGCCCGATGGCCAGAGCACTCTCTAATAAGAATTCCCCAGATCCTCTCTAGTTTGTCTTAAATCCTCCAAGAACAAATGGGCTGGTTTAGGGCTTCCTTCAAGAGAAGGTACTGTTAAAGAGTACTTACTGTGTTGTCAGTTTTTGAAAGGGGAAATGAGTAAGAAGGCTGTGTGCCTGGAGTCTAAAGGAAGAGGAAGCATTGGGCTAGAATTGAGCGTGTTTGGATTTGTTTCTCAGCTCTGCTGTGTGCTTCCTGAGACTAATCATTTAAATCTTGGTTCTCTGTTTCGGAAAATCAGAGATGTTATTTCCTGTCCATTGTAGTTTATATTTGCGCTGAATACCTTTGTAGGCAAGGACTGTCTCTGCTCTTTTCGTCTGTGATATCTAATACAGGACACAGTGAGGTCCTGACCTCTTTTGTGACATTTTTGTACAAAGTGATACAAATGATGGCTAATGCAATGGTGAAGTTTAAAATATTCATGCTGTGTTGATGAGGCTGTGGTGTGTCAACACACAACACCATCTTCCTGAGCCCTACTTGTTGAGAGTGCATAAACCAACTTTCTCTAAGCACAAATATGGTAGAAAAACATCTTTGTTCTAATTGGTTCTGGAACCGTACTTTGTTCAGTAAAGACAACCCTAGATGACTTGTCTGTGGGCGGAGACCAGCTTGGTGGCAGAACTGATTCTGTTAGTCCAAAATCATGTTTCTCCTTCTGTATAACACGGATCTATCCACTCTTACTCATAGATTCCCTCCTCGTGTGCTCATGCAATTGTGGGTATGGGCAACAGTGCTACAGGCTCTGTGCTTGGTGATCCACACCATAGTTACAGGTGGCTGGTAGATCAGAGCGTCTGCTTGCCTGCCGTGTCTGAAGTGGCAATTCAGTTTGGGTAGTTAAAGCTCTGCAAACAAACATGTCCTTTAACAGCAAGATTGGTGTGTGGCCCCATTTCTGCTGCTGTTCCTGTTGCTGCCCCATCTGCTTGTGCTCATTCTCCCTTTCTAGCTGCCTTTTACCTCATTTATCCCAGTGCAGACAGAAGCGGGCTGATAAACGAGGAGGTTTAAGGGAAATGGAGTTGATTTCCCTATGTCAAAACCTGACAGTGATCATAGGACCGAACACTATAAGGCCGACTGTAACAACTAAGCATATATATACATGGGAACTAGTATTTCGTATGACGTATGCTCTGGCCTTTAAAAGGCATGGTTAGCAGGTGGTGGTAAGACTTCAAAGAGAGAACAAATGAGGAGGTAAGGTTTTTCAGAAAGTGACTCTCTTGTGTGGGAGAGAATATATGAACTACAGGAGGCAGAAAAGCAAAGTCTCAGGTTGATTATTACAAAATATTTGGAGCTGAAATATCTGGGCTGGCCAAAATGTTTCTATTTTTCCCCCCCCCCCCAAATATAATACTTCCTGAGTGTTGCCCATCTTGTCAGTAATTGCAGGTGAGGACTTGTCGACATGGCCAGGCATCTCTGCAATTGGTGGATCAAACTAGAATTGTGATGGCTGGTGACATATTTAGGTTCAAATTTGATGCATTTTCACCAACTTGAAACTATGGTCATTTGTCTGTGAGCTGTAATGTTCCATACACTTTGAAACTTCCCCTTGTTGAAGACTATTTCCAATTCAACAGTGGTGAATACAGCAAATTTATACAAGCTGCTGACACGCAGTGTCATGCTTAGATGTCTGGAAGGCCAGGGAGTGGTGCAGAACACGTCTTGCCACAGGCAAATTAGAGGCTTTGCCTGATCAGTGGTGAGAACCCAATGCCAGCCACTTCTGTAAAAGCTGGGCTTTTGCCCTTGAGATATGTATATGTATGCTTAATGGGAGGCTTATCCATATCTCTAAAATCCATTTGTGCCAATGATCCAGTCAGTCATCAAACCCATTAGTATGGCTTGGCTTCTTCATTTTGTCTCCTGAAGTTCATTTTTCCATTTTTTTTCTTAAGATCAATGTTGGATTAATTGGCAGGCATGTGGGAAAGCATCCTTAATGGTATGCTGGTCCTTAGAAGCAACCATGCCCCAAGTCACAGAATGATTGTCGTGGTTGTTTCCAGTTTTCTTATACAGTGACGAGATGACAAGTAGGAGAAATAGCAGTAATGAGGACACCGAATTCTCACTTGCAGGGCTAGTTATTCTCATCAGTTAAATATCGACGTCTTAGAGCTGATTTGTAATTGTTTAAAAATTGAAGGTAATATGATTATATTCAGTTTAGTGGGATGATTCACTGTATGGATAACGAGTGGTTCCTGAAACTTTGGCTATGGCTCCTGAGACTTTGAGCATGTGGCGTTGTGTTAGCCAGTTCTGAAATGATCCAAGAATGATGTGGTGCTATTTGCGTATAGTGCTCAACAAAAAGGAGAATAATATTAAAGAGCTTACATGGTTATTTCTGTATTTATATGTTTCTCTTATAGTCCTGTTAGTACAATCTGTACACCTAGGGAGATTCATTTGTTTCAAATTTGATGCTTTAACCACTAAATCATCATCTCCAGCTGGCACTGAAATAAAGTGATTTGCATCATCTACATCAGCAGGGAAGTGTCACCTTTGTTAAAAAAAGAACCACCGACACACAGACTTAATTATCTATTCAGAGTGCAAGCTAGCAGCTCAAATGTAGTGACTTCTCTCCAAAACCAAACCAGATATTTAAAGAGCCATGATCAAAATCACGCTTCTCTGAAAAAGTAACTTCTGAAGATAGATATAACTGATCTTTAAAAAAAAAAAAGAGGCTTGCTTCTGTGTTTTATGTTGTGTATATTTCATATAATTGGCTTTGCTGCTTATCTGTTGCCAGTTTTCTCCTATCTTTGTTACATGGCTGATGACAACTTGCTCCTTTATTGAAAAGACATTTTTGTTTCAAAGCCACAGACGTTTGCAGGTAGACTCGGACTTCTGGTCTTTGAGCCTGACTAATGTGCTGTGATAAACCTGCTCTCCTTCCATAGAAACAATGAGTGGTTTAGATTTTAAAAGCTATCATTTCAAATACTTTCCCTTTGTGTGACTTAAGCCACTAGTTTGACATTTTGTATTGAACCCTTTTAAGATGCTGTTAGGTCAAATAATAGCACTGGAAAATGCATCTAATAAGATGCTGTCGAATAGCTTATTTTAACTATTTAGTGCATGGCATGTCATGAATAGTAAGTGTAGTTGCAGTTTAGATCCACAGAAAAGTCTATTTTTGTGTAGGATGTTTGAAGTCCCTGTGCTGGAGAGTCAGAAACACAGAAGCTGTGCAGCCCACTTGCTGCTGCTGGGGCTGTCCCTGAGCAGCCCTGGCCGCCGGGCCTGACCCCGGCCCGCCCTGGCATTGAGGGGCTGTTACATCCATCGCTCTCCCCGTGTTCTGCTAGCGCTTGTGGGACTCCTTCCCAGCACAGCTTTTTGGAAAGGCTGGCGGGACTATCTGCACACGTCCAGTCGGAGGCCAGAATCTAATGTGAGAAGTCTCTTTGCTGGGTGTTTCATTCACGGCGGAAATTTCGATATTGCCCCTGTTAACAGGCGCCGAGTGAGACGTGTCAGTGTTGCCCGGGCCGGGTGGTCCCTGTGCAGCCCTGGGCTGTGCTGCTGCCCTGGAGCCCTTTGCCGCCGCCCAGCCCCACCGCTGCCGCCCCGGCGCCCTTTATTTCTACCCGGAGCTGCTGCTCCTCTTCGCCTGCTGCATCCCAGGTGGTGCTGGAGGAGGAGAAGCTGCTGGTTTATTCAGGCAGTGATGCTCGGATTGTGGGCGGGAGCAACTCCTTTTTTTTTTTTTTTTTTTTTTTTTCCCTCCTCTTTCTCCTCTCCTTGTCCTCCCTCTTCTCTCCCGCACCTCGACTTTGCTGTCTCTGCACTGCAGATCCCCGCTAGCCAGCACAGCCGCTGCCGCGCCTCCCGGTCCGGGCCCCCCGCCCCACCATGCCCCCCGCCCCGCCGCCCTAGGACGAGGTTTTGGGCGCCGCTGGCAGCGAGGGGCCGGGGCTGCCATGCGGCAGGACCGGCTGACGGGCTCGCTGCGGCGCGGCGGGCGATGCCTGAAGCGGCAGAGCTCGGGCGGCGGCGTGGGCACCATCCTCAGCAACGTCCTCAAGAAGCGCAGCTGCATCTCCCGGACGGCGCCGCGCCTGCTCTGCACCTTGGAGCCAGGTAACCCGCTCCCCGCGGCGGGGCGGCGAGGCGGCGGCTGCAATCCCGTAAGCGGCTTAGCCGGGGAGGGGGAGCGCCGGGGCGCGGGCCGCTGCCTCCCCGCGGGGGCTGCTCGGCGAGGACGACGCGGCCGGAGGGCGATGAGGGCCGCGGGTAGGCGCGGCGGGAGGGGGTTCGCGCCCCGGGGGCGGTGGCCGGCGGCCGGCACCGGCCCCAGGCAAATGGCCGCGCCTCGCCGGCCGGCGCTGCCGCGCGGGCAGCTGCGGCGGGGCTCAGCCTGCCTGGGGAGCCGTGGCCGCGGCCTGAGGCGCGGCGGCGGACGGGCCGCCCGGGCTGGGCCGGCCGCGGGGAGGGGAGCGGGGCCTGCGAGGCCGCCCGGGCTTGGGCAGCGGGCGGAGGCAGCAGCGGCGGGGGCAGGGGAGCCAGGCCGGCCCCGGGCAGGAGGCCGGAGGCGCCCGCGGGCCCTGCGCAGGAGCAGCGCGCTGCCCCTTCTTCGCGGGGCTCCCGCCGCTCTCCCCACCCGGCGGATCGCCGCTCCGCTCCTCAGCTCTCCCGGCTCCTTTCCCCGCTCCTCCCCACGGCGTCGCCGCCTCCCAGCGCTTTTGTGCCGTTTGCCTGTGCCCGGTCCCTGCTGTCTCCCTCCCGCCGCTTTCCGCCAGCCTCTCCCAGCCACCCCCGAGCCGCCGGGGCCCCGCGGTCTCCCCTCAGCCTCACCACACCTTCACAGCTCTATTTGCTAACTCCTGACGTGCCAGAGCCCCCTCCTGCCGCCCGGCCTTTGTCTGCGGTAGGGTGTTGTCTAAATTGGTAACCATGCCTTTCTTCAGGGAAAAGGCATCAGCTCTGCAGCTGTTTTTTCTGGATCCTGCTTCAGTACCAAAACCCTGTAAGGGCCAGGTGGTCAGCCAGCAATGTGCATTTTCTCCAGGGAAGTGGGCCCTCAGCAGAAGCACTGATGGGTCATCATTACTGAATGCTAGATTCTAGTTGCCTGCCATCCAAATTTTGCATCATTTGTTCTTTTATCAAGTCTTGGAAATTTAAATTCAATTTGCAGTGTCAGAGCTGTCACTTGCAGCTAAAACACTGTTGATCTGTTCCCTAATCCTAGGCATTACAAAATGCACAAGCCTGAGCTGTACTAAACGAGAGCACAAAGCATAGAAACACTTAAGATTCAGTTTCCCATTGTACTAGCTGTGTGTGTGTCAGGCACACAGTGCTGACTGCTTCTGTGTTTGAGGTCAGTTTCGGGTGCTATTATTGATAAGGTCTCAGATATATTCAGGTATAGGTTTATGGGATTGCTGTTATCAAGGATGTTTCCTGACTTGTTATTCTCATACAGCCCAGCTCCTGCAGGAGTCTTCTAATACGTCAGATAATGATGTTATCTGGATAATGACATTCTTTTATTTACACTTCCACAAAGACCAGGGGTGATGATCAGAGGTGTAACAACAACAAATGCCATAGTCTTAAAGCTAGGAAATCCCACTGGGTGGAGGTTTCCATATTGTTCATATGTAAGTAAATAACACCACTCAGGATGCGTGCTTTCATACAGTGATGGAGATGGGGCACCTAAGGTTTTATTAGTGTCTGTATCAGATGTCTGTTCATACTGCGAAGTTTCTGTAAATGGCAGATTTTAGATGTGCTTTGATACATCCCAATGAGCTCTGGCTCTTGACAAAAGTGATTTCATGCAGAGTTACTCAGAATGTTACTTTTGTTTCACATTTTGCAAACAAACCCTTACATTTAGAGATAAATTACAGGGCAAGGCTAAGCATCTTCCTGAACCACAAGCGGCAATAAGGTGGTAGTTTATGTTGCCATTTTTTTTCCCTAAGTTTGGACTCCCACTGCACATGAATCTGCTTTAGGCCTTTTTCCTTGTTTGTTTTCCATAAAATATTTATTGGCTTTCCATGGGAGAGGTTTCAACAGCTGCTTTTAAGTACAGCCAAGAACCTGCAGTGATGTGCTGTGTAAGTTTGAAGCTATAACTCATATACATACATCAGAACAGGCCATCTTCCTATGCTTTTTCTAAAGAAATCCTAGACTTTGCCCCATCATTTTGTTTAATGTTGGTGACGAGTGGGGATGTTGTGCCTTCACCCAGGTACTTGGCTGACCACAACATTTTTTTTCCCCTCGTTTGGCTCATTATGTGGTCCTGTGCTATGGTTTGGTCTTGCGGTGCAAGTCTGCTAGGGTTTGGGAATCCTAGGGGTATCATCCTCCCTCTTACAGCCTTTTGTTGTCAGGAGTCGTAGTGTATTTTACATGGGAAAGCTAACGGGGCTAGTTGTTGTGTCGTGGTTTTGTTTTGGTTTTCTCCTTTAAATAGCCTTTTTTGCAGTGGTTTCAGGTGACCTGCTTGCAAGGGCATTGAACTTGCCATATTGCAGCATTCTGCTACCCTTCAGAAATTTGACTGGTGCCAAACAACTGTACCTTTTGTAGAGCTAGTTAATTCATATGTGTTCCCAACACATTCCTGCATACATGGTTTAATATGTTTTTTAAGTATGAAGCATCAGTTGAAAGTTTATGACCTGGAGGTAATACTTAATATGTCAACTGACACTATAGCCTGGCTGCCTTGATGTAAAAGGGCTGAGTTGTAGTGACAGCGCTTATGGTCCCCAAGAGCAGGAACTAGGCTGTCCATGCAGAGGAGCTGGAAATAAAAATTCCCATAAGGCCCCAGATGTCTTTTATGTAAGAGCAAGTGTTTACGTAATGGAGAGGAATGTGGCCCAGAGATAGAGGATGGACGAAACGGAGAAAATCCAGTGAAAATGGGTATAGAAGGTCTGTGGTAGGGTTGGATGAGTGTGGGATGCTGAGGAGGGAAGAAGGTACTGGGGAATCCAAGTTAGTTTGTGGGGAAAAGGCAACCGAATACAGAATTAAAGGGAGTTGCTGGTAACACGTAGCACATGATGGAAGTGTAAGGGAGAAAAGATGGTACGTGGGAGGAGGCCCTGGGGAAAGGCTGGTGATGATCCAGGCAAGAGCAGAGAGGATGAAAATGACAGGACTGAGTGCAGAAAGAGAAGTATGTGCAGGGTGGGAGGTTCGTTAGGAAAAAATGGAGATAGGAAGGCCTGGGAAACCAAGAGAGGTTGGAATAGGGATAGGCATTAATTTCCTTGAAGCTCTGAAGTCCGAAGACAAATTTGATGAAGAGTGCGGAAACTGCACATAGCAAGATGGTTCTCATGCCAGAAACAAGCAACAGGCAGTGAGCTGCTGCTCCCAGCTTGCTGGTTGCCCTCCTGCAGATGCCCCAGGAAGGTCTTGGGTGGGAATAGCCTTTCCTGGCTCTGTCTGTACTGTTTGTGTTGCAGCTTCTTTTTACTTGATTTTTATTGATCAAGGTTGTAATTTTTTGGTTTCAGGAAATGTAAATTATTTAACGTGAACAGGAGTGAGGAACCATTCCTGCATGGTCTGTGGCTCACTCCCCATGGCTCTTCCCTTCCTCTTTCATAAAATCATCACATAATTTGATTTTTGGAATGTTTCTAACTGGGAACAAGTAAGGGAGCACAGATATCACAGCTTCTATGGGAGGTTACAGTGCATGGCCGGACCGAGGGGTTCCTCACCATACTGAAGAGAGAGCGCCATGTACTCTGGTGTTACCACGTATTTTTACATTATTCTAACTTCTAGTAATTGTCACACCTGTCTTAATTGACCGCCATGATCTAATAAACGTTTGTAGATGGAGTTTCAAGGGTCTCACTTCAGTCTTATTTAATCAAGAGACACAGCTCTCTTGGCCCCTGTGTGAGATCTCTGGTCATGATGTTCATGTAGTTATATCTTACTATGCTTGATCTTTTGCAGACTTGGCTGTCTCTGCTTGCATTTTTCCTATTAAATTTATAAGACAAAGAGGGAAGTTGTTACTGAGATCTTTAAGTCTTAGAAAACAGGAAAGTGATTAATATTTGGCTGCTGAGTTGGAAATGAATACATTATTATTTTGGAAGGCCTCTTTGCTGCAGGGCAGTGTTAGATAACACATCAACACCTCTTACCTTAACAAAAGGAGTTCTTGGTCATAATATCTTTTTGTATGTATTAGGGCTTTCCAGTACTTACCACTAGATTGCTTGGGAATGAGACTCACTTTTTTGCATTTACAGCAAATGTGATACAATTTATCTTAGCAGGTTACTGGCATTGTTACATTGCTTTGAATTATTATGAAAAGATTTATCTATTAGAAGTCCCTGCTGAGTGCCATGGAGTTACGGGCAAGAATACTAATAAACAGTTACTTCCAGGAATAACTGCTAATCCTTTAATGTTTTTCAAGACATTTCTATTCTGGTTTGAAGCTTTTATTTTTCTAGATCTGACAAGCGTGTCTTTTAAATTTGAAGCAGGGAAATGAAAGCACTGATCCCTAAATCTCAGCGATGCAATTCTAAAATGCTAAAATTCTACACAATACTAGTTTTTGTGTGAATTATCTTTCTTTCTCTTCCCTCTCCCCCCACCAAAGGCAAAAAAAAATAAGCCTTGAAGGAGAAGTCTTTGTCTTTAAATTTATATTTATTAGGCAGTAAGGCTTTTAAATTACTTATCACTACGTCAGTATGCAAATGCTGAAAGGCATTTTACATTCCATAACGAGCATATGCCACTACAGTTTGGGTTTCTGTCAGACCCACAGGCTTAGTCCTCCAAAGCATTAAGTATTACCGGCAAGTTGATTAGCATGGATTTTATATACTCAAAACCTTGCAGGATTAAAACGTGGTTTTGGTTTTCTTTTTTAATATATGTGGCTATTAAAATATATATTCAAAACCGTTTGGCTTGATATTCTAGAAAGAAAAGAGGCTCTTCATAATGTAATTCTAAATATGGAACAATATTAAATTATGGAGGAAAAACAAAGAAAGGCTTTATTCTTTACACCAGAAGCCCCGTGGGAGAGGATGGGACGCGTCACGGTGTTCAGCACCACCACCCTGGACAGCGGCACTTGATGGACCAAAGACTTGACCCTTCAAGACGCGGCCTGGAAAATCCCATGTGAAGTGTTGCTGTTCTACCTGTTCTGGCGTACCCAGCAACACAATCAGCATCCAAACATCAGCCAAACTTTAGATCGTAGCATTTTGTGTAACACCGTGTTTTACAGACTGTTAGCAGGCATGCTTTATAACAATTAAAATCATTTGCTCGTGCGGCCAAAATAAAACCTAAGCTTAAATGAGAATACTGACCAAATGTGCTTTGTGTTCTGAGGAATTATATAAAAATTTCTATTCCAAGCAATAAAATAATTTTAGCACTGCAAAGTTAGAAATTAGGATTGAGCGATTTAATGTCAAGAAGTTGAAACAGATGGAAGGAAACTCTTTGTCTCTGTATATATATTTTTTTTGGTGTGTGTGTGTGGATGCATATCATAGTTTGCAGTGTACAAATATTGTTTGTAGAATAGTGAACTCCATGATTTTTAGTGAAATGAATTGTGCAGAACTACATCATTAGACTGAAAAGGGCATTATTGCATTTTACAAACATTTTGTCCACGTACTACTTAACATGTGCCTTGAATCCACTGTGAAGACAAAAATTCACAGAAACAAGTTGAAATGTAGTTGTTGAAACATGTAGCTAAAATCTTTTGTTCTTATTTCAGTTGCGTGTTTATTTTTATCTTCTGAACTAAATTAAAAGAATGATTGTGATTACTTTTTTTCTTTTTATTTCTAGGAGTTGATACAAAATTGAAATTCACTCTTGAACCATCTTTAGGTCAAAATGGTTTTCAGCAGGTAATTTGATTCATTTTTCTCTTGAGTTTGTGAAGGACTGGATTCTCTTCAATCAAGGTACTTGCCCTAGTTTAAAAGTGCATCTGTCATCATAATGTCAGAATATTATTTGCAATTGCATCAAGAGCTGTTCCATTAGCATTTGGAAAATGTAATAGGCTTTCATTGTTTACTCAGATATCTCATAAGTCTTTGTGTCCTAGAACATTATTTGTTATATCATTAAGTAATTAATGTATATTTTCCCTGTGAGTGGATTATGCAGTTAAACTCCGAAATGTGTGCAGTAAAATGAAATGAACCTGTATGTCTGCAGTGCTGTAAATGTTGCCATACTGTTGCATTAAACTAGTGGTGGATTTTGTATATTTTTTGATGTTTTTGCTTTTAGTGGCATGATGCACTCAAAGCAGTGGCCAGATTGCCGACAGGCATACCGAAAGAATGGCGGAGAAAGGTAGGTAGACCTGTATGCTTTGTGGGACACGTTGCCTGTCAGTTTCTCAGGAGAGAAGAGGTGAATGACATCAATATTAGGAGTGGTTTTTAGCAAATATTTGGAAGTTTTAAGTTCAAGTTGTATTGGGGATCTTTCCCAGTTTACATTAATCAGTGATAACCTCACAGGGCAGCTGGAGAGACTGAGGAGACAGGTAAAGATGGTGTTTTCAGTAGTTGAGCTCTTTCTGCTTGAGGCTTTGGTAACTTATTCTGGTGCAGATGTTACTGCTTCATTCTGTCAGTCTCAAGGAATTGCATCAGAGAAGCTGCCCCCGCAGCTGAAGATCAACTGAAAGGAGAGCAAATCTCCATTGTAGGCTGTGGCTCTTGTGAAGGTGAAGTTGATAGATGCTGGTGCTGTCAAGAATGCTTGTAGAAACATTTGATGGGGGAACAGCAGATTGCTTAAATTAGGGAAGCTCAGAGTCAGGAGTGATGTAGAATGATAGAGTGTGCCATTAATGGGAAATTGCACCAAATTATTGTTGTAGGAAAGAGTCCCCTGGGATTTTGCTAAACTTAATTTATTGCTTTCTTTAACAACGCTTCAAGTTCCCTAGCCTAAAAAAGGTATGTCTATTCATCTTTTCTATGAAACTAAATAATTCACATGATCTCACTTTAAACATGCAATTTTAATAAAAAGAATATTTGTAAAGCTTTATAAAATAGATGTAGTTCCATATATTTTTGATGCATCTGATAAATTTTCTTTTCCTGTGTTCTTTTTGCAGTCTTTCTAAACCAAGCCATTTCCTTCTCCCCAATTTGTAAAAAGCAATAGAAGACTTACAGCAGCATTGTTTTCCTCACACCACTATGATTTTATTTTTAATCTATGACTCTGGTGTATCGTTACATCCATCTAACAGCCTTTTTTCTTTCCTGAAGTGTTCTTTTCCAACACACCAATTAGTCTCTCAGGAACTTTTCTGTGGTATGTGAACAGCAGAGGGCATAGAACCACAGAATGGTTAAAGTGGAAAGGGACCTCTAGAGGTCATCTCGTCCAACCCTGCTGCTCCAGCAGGGCCACCTACAGCCGGTTGCCCAGGACTGTGTTTAGATGGCTTTTGGATATCTCCAGGGATGGAGACTCCACAACCTCTCTGGGGAACCTGTGCCAGTGCTTGGTCACCCTCACAGTAAAAAGTGTTTCCTGACAGTCATACAGAACCTCCCGTGTTTCAGTTTGTTTCCATTGTCTTTGGTCCTGTCACTGGGCACCACTGAGAAGAGCCTTCAGGTATTTCTATACAATTATAAGATCCCACGTGAGCTTTCTCTTCTTCAGGCTGAACAGTCCCAGCTCTCAGCCTTTTCTTATAGCAGAGATGCTCCAGTCCTTTAATCTTCTTAGTGATCCCTTGTTGGACTCTTCAGTAGCTCTGTATCTCTCTTGTACTGAGAAACCCAGGACTGGACCCAGCAGTCCAGGTGTGTCTCACCAGTGCTGGGCAGAGGGGAAGGATCACCTCCCTGGACCTGCTGGCAACGTTCTGTGTGATGCAGCCCAGGAGGCCGTTGGCCTTTGCCACAAGGGCACATTGCTGGCTTATGGTCAACTTGGTGTCCACTAGGACCTCCAGCTCCTTCTCCGCAAAGCTGATTTCCAGCTGGGTGGTCCCCAGTGGATACTGGTGCCTGGGGTTGTTCTTCACCAGGTGCAGGACTTTATACTTCTCCATGTTGAACTTCACGAGGTTCTTGTCAGCCCATTTCTCCAGCCTGCCAAGGTGCCCTCAGGCTTATCAGCCACTCCTCCCAGTTTTGTGTCATCAGCAGACTTGCTGAGGGTGTGCTGTGCCACCAGCAAGGAAGAGGGTGAAGGATCTAGAGAACAAGTCCTATGAGGAGTGACTGAAGGAACTGGGGTTGTTCAGCCTGGAGAAAAGGAGGCTGAGGGGAGACCTTATCGCTGTCAACAACTACCTGAAAGGAGATTTTAGCATGGAGGGTTTGGTCTCTTCTCCCAACTGACAAGCAATGGGACAAGAGGAAATTACCTCAAGTTGCACCAGGGGAGGTTCAGATTGGATATTAGGAGAAATTTCTTCATGGAAAAGGTTGTCAGGCACTGGAACAGGCCGCCCAGAGACATGGTGGAGTCACCATCCCTGGAGATGACACGTAGATGAGGTTCTTAGGGACGTGGTTTAGTGCCAGTGGTACATTAACGGCTGGACTTGATATTCTTAACGGTCTTTTCCAACCAAAATTATTCTATGATTCTATGGTCATGCAGCTCGGATCTCTATCTTCTCCTTCTCATTTTGCCCTTCTCTGTGTTTGCTCACATGTGACCACATGATGCTAGCCAAAGAAGTAGTGACAAGAAAAGGGATGTGGTCTTTTCACTGCCATTCCCTGGTTTCCCAATGATTTTAAGATTGATACCAAAATAAAAGAAGCATTTTGTGCGGGCAGCGTGTCGATTGCCTCCTTTGCTGGCAGCAGAAGGGGCAGGGTGACATCTACATTGTTGCTGTGGCATGTGACATTTGTTTTCTTGGGCTGGCAGAGATAAAGAATCCAGTCAAACAACATCAGTAGGGTGTCAGCAGTGCCAGAGGCTGCTGGGAGGCAGAACAGTGGCATTCCTCCGCATGGGTGGCTTTGAAAAAGTGTGGGAAGGGACATTTAAATGCAGAAAACGTGAGATTCTGGGAGCTGTCTATAAATTCCTTCATCACACAGCTATCTAAGTGTTTAAGTCTGTGGGAAGTGTCTGAATTGCTTTTCTCACTTGAGTGATTTAACGGCCGATATAAAACTCAACCAATTTACTTTCATGATTTCTTTCTATTTTCTTTCCAATAAAGATCCTTTATTGTTACTTCTTGTCATTGTATGACCTGTCATGTTTTTCATAGTTGGGTACCTTTTCAAATGTTTAATAAAGGTCCAGCCTTTGTTTTTCAGATGCATAAATATGCTCTGGTAATTATTAGGCTTTAAAAATTGTCCAAATGTTTGGGTTTAGAAGTCCCTGTAGCACCAGCAGTTTAGGAAGCCCTCTTGTAAGAGTAAGTTGCTCTGATCCAAGTGATACCGTCAGATCAGTCCCAAATGCTTAATACTAGATACTATTTCTTCTGCAAGGTTGATCAGAAGAGACTTCTGGTAGAGAAAAGCACCACTAGATTTCTTCTGTGGGGTTTCCAGGAGATGAGTCCATGGTGGAGTTTGAGGAACGCCTGCAGCAGTGTTACCTTTTTATAAACCTCCTTGCCGGTTATGAGGTTAGAAGGGCTGAACTGACCAGGAGAGTCCTTGCAGGAGGGTGGGCTTCCACCTACTTTAATTCCGCAAAAATTGTTTTAGATACAGTTCTGCTTATTTCAAGCCTAACAGCAGATCTCATATAGGTGAAGCTGATGAGGTTCATCTAACAGTACATATGAAAACTGTTAATATTTTATGAGAAAAATAATTAATTTTGTTGTCTTGCTTTGTGTGTATTTTTTTAGGTTTGGCTGACCCTAGCTGATCAGTACTTACACAGTATAGCCATTGACTGGGATAAAACCATGCGTTTCACATTCAATGAAAGAAGTAATCCTGATGATGACTCCATGGGCATCCAGATAGTAAAGGTAGCCAGCTAACTTGTTATTTTAATTTTTTAATGAAAAGTGATTTTTTTTTAATTAGGTGGAATTTGGATTTATTTTGTTCTCTGCTACTGCTTTGGCAAAAATTACACCTGAATTCCCTTTGGCCCACCAAAATATTTCTTCAGCTTTTTTGATCCTTCTGCACTGGTCTGGTTAGTGTTAACTGGGGAAAAAAAAAATGCTGTTACTGTTTGGTTTTGTTTGTTTGTTTGTTTTCCTCAGTTTCTGCTTTCTTATTTTAAAAGAAACACTGAAGTTTCATGGAGACAGAGTAACATAAGTGGGATTTTTTTCTCTCCTCTTTTTCCCTTCTATTCCCTATAAATAAACACAAATGTTTGCTGGGATTAGAAACACACCTAAGATCAACTATTTGTGTCTGAAAGGTAAAAGGCAAAACAGAGCTGCAGGGAGAAAATGCTAGCTAAACACAAAACAGTATTGGCAAATAGAAAGGTTTGTTTCTGCAGGTGGAAGTTAATTCATGTTTCTCTCTCACTGCCCTTCCCACCCACTCACTCTGCTCCCCCTGCCCTAATATTAAGTTCCTGGGAGAAAATAGTCAAGCACCATTTGCAGGAGCTAAAGCAGGTAATGGAAAAGAAGATCACAGTGAGCTCCTGCCTGCCGCGTAGCACAGCAAGGAGCAGAAATCAGTGTTCACGCCGGCTCAGCACAAACCGACAGCAGCGTTCGTGTCCCAAAGCCACAGGGAGCCCAACCAGAGCAGAAGACAGCGATTGAGCATTTTTCAGTTATTTTATGATAGTGAAACACCTTTGTCTATATATGTTTCTCAGCTGATTAATGTTTAATATTTAAAGCAGTGGGCAGTTTTGCGGAAGAGCTTAACAGATTTGCATTGCTAGGGTGACTTAAATAGTCTATTTACATATTCAGGAGGTATTACTCTATTTAGGAGAGATTGTGTCACCTTAACTAGAATACGCAGAGCAAAATATTTAATGTTCTTGATTATTACAATTGTCATCTGTACTTGGTTATTTAAGCTTATAGATATTACTCATGGAATATTAAAAATTGTAGTACGTTTTGCATTTCACTTAAAAATCACTTCAGTTTCAAGATCCTTGTTTCTGTTCATTTTGGTTTGGTTTTTTTGTTTTGAAAACTTAGTTGCCTGCCAGTTCTTTTATACTTCGATTAAAAACAGTTGCTCTTTTTTGTCCAATTAAGCAGCTGTTATGTCTTGCCTCTTTGAAACGTAAATATCTGTTAATACCTTCTGTGACAACTTCATAGGAACATCTTTTAGGTAACTTGTTTACTTAAGAGCTCGCTGAACCTATTTCTCGTCAGTGTGCTAAAGGCTTGCAGATTAAAAAAGAAACATTGTCATCAACTTTGAGAATATGTATTGGGAGGGTGGAGGTGGGAGGAGAACTGGGACAGACAGGAGAACTAAAGGGGGAAGGAAAACGCACATTTTTTCTGTCTTTTTTCTTTTTTTTTCCTGTAAAGGACCTTCACCGAACTGGTTGCAGTTCTTACTGTGGCCAGGAGGCAGAGCAAGATCGAGTGGTATTAAAACGCGTTTTGCTGGCTTATGCCAGGTGGAATAAATCTGTTGGCTATTGTCAAGGATTTAACATACTCGCTGCACTTATTCTAGAAGTAATGGAGGGCAATGAAGGGGATGCCCTGAAAGTGAGTAATTTTTTTTTTTTTTTTGGTGTTGAAGATGGCTTTTAGTTGGTGAACTTTAGAATAAACCAGTGTGTGAATTTTGTAGACAGCCTAAAAGAACAGGACTTAAAAGAGTCAACCAATTTATATCTGTGGATTGTTTGTTATCCTGTCTGAGCTAAAACGCACAGTTGGAATGTTATCACTGTTAAATTTTTTTTCAAACAGAAACAAATGAAGGCTTGGCCATAATAAAAACAAATGGGAACACTGCTACTAACTGTAGAATGTCTTATCCTGTAATCCCAAATCTGCCTTCAGACACCATACATAGCTGAAACCTTCAGATTGCATTATCAGCCTCTTGTGTGGCAGTAGCATGTGGGGCAGTTAATGCGTCTGCTGCATTTTAAAGCAAATTCTAGGAAAACACAAATGTTTTAAATGAAGAAAGTATCTGTTGCAACTGGTAAATACCTGAAGCTGCTTGCTTAAAAAAGCATTCTCAAAACAATTTACATGCTAATGAAACAGAATAGACTTCAGTGGTGCAAAAAGATTTCTGTTCTTTTCTGTGCTCTCATATAACTGAGATTGGGGAATGACCTATTAGAGAGCAGTGTAGGGGAAAGGGACCTGGGGGTCCTGGTGGACAGCAGGATGACCATGAGCCAGCGCTGTGCCCTTGTGGCCAAGAAGGCCAATGGCATCCTGGGGTGTATTAGAAGGGGGGTGGTTAGTAGGTCGAGAGAGGTTCTCCTTCCCCTCTACTCTGCCCTGGTGAGACCTCATCTGGAATATTGTGTCCAGTTCTGGGCCCCTCAGTTCAAGAAGGATAGGGAACTGCTGAAGAGAGTCCAGCGCAGGGCCACAAAGATGATGAAGGGAGTGGAGCATCTCCCTTTTGAGGGAAGGCTGAGGGAGCTGGGTCTCTTTAGCTTGGAAAAGAGGAGACTGAGAGGTGACCTCATCAATGTTTATAAATATATAAAGGGTGAGTGTCACGAGGATGGAGCCAGGCTCTTCTCGGTGACAACCAACAGTAAGACAAGGGGTAATGGGTTCAAGCTGGAACACAAGAGGTTCCACTTAAATGTGAGAAGAAACTTCTTCTCAGTGAGGGTGACGGAACACTGGAACAGGCTGCCCAGGGAGGTTGTGGATTCTCCTTCTCTGGAGACATTCAAAACCCGCCTGGACGCCTTCCTGTGTAACCTCACCTAGGTGTTCCTGCCCTGGCAGGGGGATTGGACTAGATGATCTTTCGAGGTCCCTTCCAATCCCTGACATTCTGTGATTCTGTGATTTCTGAAGTAATATCACTCAGTGGGAAGGGAGCAAAAGCCTTTACGAAATGGTTTCTTCAGGGTTTTGTGTTTTATGTTGTAAGAAATTAATGATAACACAAATAGCATAGTTGTAAGTTAATGTTATATTATTCTTCTATTGGTAGAAATATATGTGAACAAAATAAAGCATGTTTTTAAAAGACGATGAGGTGTCCCGGTATTCAGTAAAGGCTAGGGAATGCATCTGATAAAATGTGAAACTCCAGCTTCCTTGTGTACCATGTTTTGATCATCTATTTATGTCAATCCTTAAAACTTAACAAAAACAAGAAAAAAGCCGTCAAAAATGTGTAAAAGCTATTGATTTGTCTCTATCAACTACTGATCTACATGCTTTAAAACATGGAAAAGAAGACTGTTCTTGCCCCAAAAAATCTTGCAAGGACAAGTGGTGGTGTGCGGTCACAAGCAGCTGGGAGAGAAAAGGAAGCAGTAAGACTGTGTAAGGTGGTGCTCATGGAAGTCCAGTGTCTACCAAGCTATTTTTGTGGGCATCTTGTGGAAACAGAGGGACTGGAAGGAGGATCGTCTCCTGGATAGAAAGGTGCCGTGCTCCTCTCAAGCATTAGAGGCCATATGAAACAGATAACGATGCTGGTTTGAAATTGTAACCAAGGCATAATGGAGAGCTGAAGCAAACGGGATGACCGCATGCGGGCTCTCTGGGTACAGTTTGTAGGATAGTCTTGCAGGATTAAAAGCCCTAGAGATTGTAAAAGATCCTGAAGTGAAGGCCAGCATCTTCTGTTGGGCTGGTGGTATACATTGACTTCTGCATATTTCCTTGTTGCATTTGTTCATTCTTCAAAGTTTGACAGTATCCGGTTAATATATTACCACCCATGTAGCTGAGTGAGCTCACTTGAAACAGATGTCAGTTTAAATGTCTCATGCTGCTTTATTTAGCACCTTTTAAAGTGACAAGGTGAAGTGCAGCACACAGTAACACATCACAGTAAAATGTGTGGAGAATGTTTTTTAAAGAACAGTATCTTGCGTTTTGGAGAGGGGAAAAAAGACGATTTGTGGCAGTTAACAAGCAGAGAAAGGACAGCGGAACTTTCCAATGGCATGGAGAATCTCATGAACACGTACAGCATCAGAAGTGCCAAACGTGGCCTTTGGTTTCAGTAATGCTTCCAGTTTGCGCATAGCTTACTGTGATTGATTTTGGTCATTAGTGGCTCATAAATGCTGGACAGCTTCAAGAGGCCTTTGCGCTTCTGTTGCTTGTGGGTACCTAGAGTACCTGTGGATGCTTAAAATTATGATGTTTTCTCCCCATATAAATGGAGACACCAGAGGCATGTGTTGCCACTCGCTCCAAGCCATTCTTTACTGAACAGAGAACTTTAAAATTCTGTTTGTTTTTCTGTTATTTCTGGAAAATAGCTGGCTCTGTAAGTCCTATATGATTGTATTTCATTTTCCCCACAGATCATGATTTACCTAATTGATAAAGTGCTTCCTGATAGCTATTTTGTCAATAATCTCCGCGCTCTCTCTGTGGATATGGCGGTTTTCCGAGATCTTTTACGAATGAAGCTTCCTGAACTGTCCCAGCACTTAGACACCCTGCAAAGAGCTGCTAACAGAGAAAGTGGAGGTAGGTTCAACAGAAAATGCTATTAAATTCCTTTTTACTATTGTTTCATCTGACCACTGGTCTAAAACCAGTCTTCTAAATGTTTGCATGAGTTTATTGCTTAGAATATGTGTTTTAAATTGTTAAAGTGAAAGATGAAGGTTAACATAAATAGGTGGTGCTCTTGGGAAAAAATAAAGGGGAAATAATTTGCTCTCACCATTAACTGCTAACAGAATCCTGTTGACAAGGACGTGAAATATATGGAGTGACAACACTGTAATACAGAGCTTAGTACAAGCGCTACCTTGAAAAGATTGTTTCTTGCCTTAGCTCAAGATACCCATCCTACCATTGCTGCTTGTAGTTGCTGCCTAATGCAGCTGTTCTGGGAAGAGTTACAATGTGAGAGCCAGTGGTGGCTGGTTAGTATTATTTTTTTCACCTGGATGCTTAGCAATACACAGGTGGTGAAACTCAGAGGTACTTCTTGGGTTACTGCCTCAAAATTGGCTTTTTGTGTGTGGGTGGTGGTTTTGTTGGTTGGTTGGTTGGTTTTGGTTTTTTCCTGGTATAGCTTTCCCTCCAGACTTTTTTTAAAGAAGATACAGCTCTTTTATTTATTTAGGAGTCTTTCAGAGAGAGTATTTTTTTGTTTGGATTTGTGTTTTGGGTTTTGCTTTGATTTTGTTTATCTCAGTCTGGGACCTAAGTGTACCCTGAGTTGGATCTTAGAAAAGAGCTGCTATGGTGGTCCATGTAAATACACTGTGACTGTGCCCAAACTGTATAAAACCAAACAAAGGGTAGCAAGGACATATTTGCTGTTTGAAAGTGTTTTCACAGGCAGCGGCCTCTTTGGTCGTGGCCTTCAGTGCATCAGTTGGTGCTCGGATGGACAAAGTGTCCTCTGGGCATAACAAGAAAGCAAAACTTCAGAGTTTCAGGCTGAAATACTAAATCATCTTTGAAACTTGACAAAAGGAAAACAATGTGTTACAGTTACCTCTGCTAGCTGGCAATACGTTAGGATTTTAAATTAATAAATAAGACTTTACAGAGGCAGTGAGGCAGGCACCTTAAACTTCATGTTGGTAAAGACTTCTTGTGTCATCAGTTTCTGCAGAAATGCAGTGCCTATTTTTTTTTTTTTTAATAAAAGCTTTTAGCTTATATGGCTTTGGGGAAGGAAAAACAGTCCTTCTGATACAAGGAAAAAAAAAAGTGGTGGTTGGTGTTTTTCAAAGTTTACAGTCCAAAACTGATGCTGCTGCTTTGAGCTTTTTGCAGTGCAGCGGAATGAAAGGTAACTAAGTGTGTCATTTTTCCGTCCTTCTTTTTCTCAGCTTATCTTTGGGCAGCTGAAGGCTAGGTAAGTTTTGAGCAATAACAGAGGTACTAAAATGGCTGGTGGATTTCAGTACACGGTTTATACTCCTTGTAAAATAATAGTAAATTACAATTACTTAAAGCTTTTGGTTTTTTTTTAATTTCAGGAGGCTATGAACCCCCACTTACAAATGTCTTCACAATGCAGTGGTTTCTGACTCTCTTTGCCACTTGCCTGCCTAACCATACAGTTCTGAAGATCTGGGACTCAGTATTCTTTGAAGGCTCTGAAATTATACTGAGAGTAGCTTTGGCCATCTGGGCAAAGTTAGGAGAGTAAGTGGTCATTTTTATCTGATTTTTCTTTTCAGTATGAGCAATGTGTGTAACTTATGTTGCTCTGAAGAGCATGTTCTCAATTCTAAACAAGATTCGATCTTTTAGGAGAATGATTCTGCTTTGAAAAAGCTACACAAAGTGTCTCTGTGGCTTCCCCCAAAAACATGTTCTTCTGACGTGTCAGAATGGGCGTGATAATGACTTGACCCTTGCTGCAGGAAATGTCTCCACTTGTTTGTATTGTCTGTGTATAATGTCTTCATGATAAGCTAAAAGATTGGTGGGTCTTTCCAGAACATAGACCTCTGAGGGAGCTGGTAAATACTCTGTGGAAAGATACACAGAGACTGGGTAATTTAGTTGGGTACCTGAAGCTGAGGATGTTAATTCTATTATTTTCACTTAAGGAGACTTAAAGATTTGAGCCCATTGGCTATACCCCAGAAAAGAGTTCAGTGTTACTAAGGGAATGATTTAGTGTTACACAGTTCTTTTCTGTTTAGGCCTGCAAACAAATTTTCTCTGCTTTTAAGCACTTTTCCAGCCCAGTTTCTGTAGAGTCCTTTATGGCCTTGGAAACTCACCACATAGGACAAAATGCAAGAGGTCGTTAATTCTCCTAAACTCCTCTGCTGTCATAGCAAATATTTGCATTCCAAAGAGTGTACAGTGCTCCTGAAGAAATGGGTTTTGTCACTGACTTCAGTGGCAAGCGTGAGCTGTGACAGGTCGAGGAGATGTTAGTTCAGCTGGAAGCTTTTTTCAGCTGATGTTAGCAGCTGCATAATTTTTTTTTTGTGATGACTATTAACACTTATCTTCCTTTTTTCCCTGAGATTGAACCACTGGGATTTATGTTCAGCTCTGTCTTTGGAGGTTTAATTTCTTTTTTTATGGCTGAATAACTTAGCACTGCAGGCCAGTAGCATTGTAAGAGACTTTGCTCAGCATATTTAATTTCTTATCTGAAGAATAATAATTAGAATACTTTCCTGAGAGCTTTATTTGTTCAGCTCATGAATGAAACTTGCATGAATCATTTGCATTAGGATTAAGCTACATGTAGTCCCCTTTGTGCTTTATTACTTTGTACTATACCTTTAGATAAAAGGTCCATTGCAGCGGGTCTCTGTGCACTTAAAAGCTGTAATTAAAAATGTTCCAACTCATAACATCATAAAAAAAGTCACTGCTTTGAAGATTTTGCAATAAAACTTAAAGCAAGAATGAAACATGTTTTACAAAAATTGGAGAGAACAGCATGAAGAAATCTGTAAGAATAGATGCAAAAGAATAAGCTGATCACACTGCACAGCTTGTAACTGTCGTTTGTGGGGAAGGGATCATCTGGCAGATTTGGGGTGATTAACAGAAAGGGACACTGGGGTGGTGACTGGAGATCCAGAAGAAGATGAGTCGCTAAAACTGAACAAGAATTGAAACTCAGTAAGCTTGTGATTAATGATATCAAGTGAGATGAGGAAGTAAAAGATGGGGCACTATGTCTTTGCTGGGAGAAGATTGTGATTTTGTTCCTCTTTCTTCTCCGCTAGAAATAGAACAGGGGGATTTAAAGAAGTGGGGCCTGGAACAGTGATCATGGTCTCATGATCTTCATGCTTCTCAAGATTATCTTTCTAGACATGCAAATGGGGTGAGAAGTGCTTTTCCTAAAATGTGGGTGGTTCAATCATGCTTCTGTTTTGAGGGACACTGAAGGAATGGGGGGGTTAAAAATAGGTGCAGTAGAGAAAGCAATGTGTGGAGGTCATGAGAGACTGAAGGTATCAGGGAAGGTAAGCAGAAAGTTTGTGACAATTTGCCACGTAGCCATTGCTTCTATGCTTTGTCTTTTTACTGCTTAATCATTTAGCTAAACTATGTTGAGATTCCATTAGGAGTTTCATAGTTCAATGGTTGTTCTCGATTGACAGTGAAGATCAAGGGAAGCTTCCTTTTCTAATCCTTAGGAAAAAAGACCATGTACTTTTTTGATCATTACAGCAGCTGTATTTTACAGGGGAGGCTACAATATGCAGCCAGCAGTGTACTTGTTTGGGATAGAAGTTATACAAACTTTTCACTTGACAGGAGAGGATGTTTAGTGCCTGACCCTAATGTATGTAGAACAGCAACTCACAAAATATATTGCTCATATATCTCTTCCTCTAGCTGACACTCTGTGGGTGATTCTTTGATTTTAGAAATCTGAAGTGTGGAAAAACAAAACAAAATGACCAACCTTCCACCAAAAAAAAAAAAAAGCCCAAACAACCCTCAACACAAAAACAACACCTAAACAACATCAACAGTAAAAAAATATAAACCAGCTTAATCTCTTAATTTTGAAATAGCTTTCACAAGTATGCAGGATATGAGTGAATTTTCCTTCGTTCTGCATTATGTGAGCTCAGCTCTTTTGAATACTATGACATGTATAAATACATCTATACTTAATGGACTCCATCTGAATGTTTTCTGGCCAGCGAATATCTTCCCATCTGACACAAACACAATTCAACCAGTGAATTCGCCCAAAGAACAGGTGATGAGGCAGTCAAGAAATATTTGTGCTTCCTTTTTGAGCTGATAGGAGAGCTCCCTTGTGCTAGTAGGAGGCAGGATTTATTGATTCTTGTGTTGTAGAAGTGAAAGGCACACAGGGAATAACCTCTCTGGACACACATGAATCCTTTACCATAAGCAGTCAGGACAGTAAACTGTGCTCAGTACATCCTTTTGCTGCACTGGTATTTCCAATGTGATGTGCACAGTGTTTTTTTATTTGGAAGTGTAGGGAGGATTGCAGTAAACTTTGCAAGTAAGGTGACTAATGGAAACACACATTTCATGATGACAGAAAGTTCAGTTTTGTTTTGGAGGTGTATAATTACATTAAAATAAAAAAACAACATGTATTTTGATGTAGGCAAATAGAGTGTTGTGAAACTGCAGATGAGTTTTACAGTACCATGGGCAAGCTGACCCAGGAGATGCTGGAAGACAGTCTGATTGACAGCAACGAACTCATGCAGGTGAGTAATTGTGATATAATTGTTTGTATTTTCTGTGCATCCGTTAGGTGCCCGATTCTAACATTACATTTTTGTTCAGATACTGCAGAAACCTAAACTCTCCCAAGAATACAAGTTTAAGGTAACTGAATTGAGCTAGCATGTCAGTGAAACAAAGAGATGACCTGCAGTTAAAGCAAAAATCTTATCTTATACATTAAGTATAGAGAACAACTAGGCTTCATTTGATAAAAATTGGTTGTATGTTGATAGTTCAGAGTTTGTTGTGATACAGTGTCCAGTTGGATTTACACAAGCAAGATGTAGAATCTTTTAGTAGTCATAATTTTTAGGGTGTTCTATGTTTTGGCTAGTTATTTATTACATTGTGTCCTTTTCATTCTGCAGACACTGGGAGATGAGTTTATCAAGTGAGAAGGGAAAAAAATATCCTTCATGATAAAAAAAAAAAAAAGCCATGAACAGTTGTCAGTGAATTATAAACAAAGACATTTGTAGATAATTGCAGTCCCTGAATTCTTAAAGCATACGTCATTGTCTGAGAATAAAGATCCACATTGTTCTGGGAATAGGCCTTTAGTATTACAGTTGTGATTGTATTGATATGCACTTACAATTCTTTTTTTTTTTTTTCTGATATCCTTGAGGTGTTGTCTACTTAAATGTTTTATGAAGTCTTCATGCTACGGTTCTGGAACTTTGCTTTTGATGAGTAAGAGTACAGTGATTAAATGGGTGCAAATACAGAGCACATAATTAATCTGAAAATAAAGTCAGTTTCACTATATGAAGTCGGATGTGTTTATTACAGTAGTTAACAAATGACTTGTGTTACCCATTTTTGGAAGCAAAACTTGCCTGTCTGGCATAATACACTTCAGATTGTCTGGTGAAGTACTGGTCTGAAATAAAGGATCGGTTTCAGATTTTTTTCTTTTGTTACTGCTGTTGTTATGTTTAATGAGGGAGCTCGAGGAATGAGAGAGGTGAGCACTGCGGCTTTGTTTTGCTTCAAAAATGGCAATACAGCTGCTCAGAGGTACTCCATGCTGTTTAAATAGGTGTTAAGGTTTCTCACAAGGCAGTTCAGAGACTGAGGATGCAAGAGGAAGGTGGCCCAAGATGATGCCTCCCTGTATTCATTGTGTTTCAGTTCCTGGTCTCAAGTGCAGTATGAAATCAATATGTGGCATTTGTGACAAAGAATAATGTTGGGAAAGCTGAAGTGGGCTTTAGTGACTCAGTGTGGATTTCTTTCTTCGCTGTTGTGTGTAACAGAGATAAGGCATAGATACAATAACTTGCTGGTTGGAGGGATGGAAGGATGTCTATGTTTTTTTAACTGTTGCAATTACAAGTATACTAAATTATCAGTCATGTGCTTCAGTAAAAAATAAGCACTTGGTGCAAAGTATTTGTGTATTCAAAGCATACATGTGTATTTTGTGACACTGACAGGAACATTAAGGCAGGATAACATTGCCATTGTTATGGAGAATGTGGCTGGTTTTAGTTTTCTGCATAGACAAGCAGAGTGACTGGTTTATGTGTGTCCTCTCAGTTGAAGAAACCATGCTGTAGTTTAGGTAACGTTCTTTAAGGCAAAGTCAGGCCCTGGCAGGGTAGCCTTCTCCATCTGAGGTGTTCTCTCTGTACCAGAGAGAATTAGGCATTACCAGAGTTTACCATTAGGAGATATGAATGGTACCATGTGTCTGGCTGCCGCATTTGGACAATTTTCTCAGTGTTGGAGCAGAAAATAAAGAAATATAAACCACTGCATTAATGGAAGGCTCCAGGCTGCTTGAAGACACCATTTTTTAAATTGCTTTACTTTTTTCCAGAGGAGTCAGCCAGAGATGTTTAGACTGTTTTCAAAATGTTCTTATTTTTCTTTTTTTTTTTCCTTCTTTTTTTCCCTAATCCAAATCAGAATGGTGAATTTACATGTAACACTTTTTACAAGGTGGCTCAAGGATTAGTATCCTACTACGGGAAAGGATTAATATCCTACTTGGCCTTCCCCACCCATTTCAGTAAAGGTTGCTGGTGGCAATCAGCTCGCCTTTCTTTAGACTTGCACAACACTTATATTTGCATCTGAACTACCTGTCCAGGCTCACTTAAGCCAGTGAAGAGTAAAGGGCACTTCTCCACAGCTAGAAAACAAATTGTGCTCTAAAAGGTCTGTTTCCTTTGGGAGTTGTGGCTGATCTTTCAGGGGCAAGTGTTGACAGAGCAGATGTCTAAAGTAGCTCAGAGGACTCTTGTCCTCATTCTCTCCACCAGCATTCATAGCTGTTACACGTTTATCATTAAAAACGCCTCCCTCCCATGCAGACAGTATGTGTACCTGGCATTGAGGGCTTAAAGCTTTTGCAGATTTGGCTGTTGCATGGCAGGAGTTCTTAGAGTGTTGTGCGGAGGACCTGGAGGAGCAAGCAATCCTACGGCTTCCTCCTTTTTCAGGTGGAACAATTTAGGTAAATAAAGGGTAAGTGCTGTACACATCAAATGCTAAACCAGATATGTATTCAGGACTAGAATTTAAACAAATACAGTATTCAGTATTATCATTTTATTGGCCTATTAATAAACTTTGGTTCTAACATGGAGACAGAAGGCTTTATGCCAGATGTCTGCAGATATTCCAGACAGCGTGCGCTAGATTAAGTATGTGCTTTCATGCCTTCTCAGAAAGTGAGCGTTTTTGTAAGCAGCTACATGAATTCAGTTTGTATGCCTCAAAAGATTGCAGCATAGAGGAGATGAGAAGCAAATGGGAAAAGGAGAGTCATCCCTCTGTGCGTGCTGTGGTGGAGGGGAACAGGGATAATCCCTCCGTAGTACCCTAGAATTTTAGACTATCTACTGTAGACAGTTACCCTGGTTTGATTGTGTTCACCTTTAACTTTCTACTTGATTAGCACTTTGTTTTCTTTTGGGTTTGTTTTTGCTTTTGTTTTTTGTTTTGTTTTCTTATTGAAAGTGCAAAGAGAAGAAGTGTGGGGCAGGTCTTGAGATAAGTGTGGCTGAGCTGTCTGCAAAACTGCTGATCCTCTTTTGGAAACCACAGCCCATCACCTTCTGTATGGTGTTCTGATGAGGCTGTAGGTGGCTTTGCATCTTTAGTGTAAGGCAAAGGATTGACAAATGCTACTGACTTAAGGTGAGAAGAGAGGTTTTTTTCTTGTGTCTTGTCTTGTTCCCAGAATCTGTCCCTTATGGCCCTAAATAAGATAAGTTTGGCTGAATCAAGCTTCATATACGTAGACTGTTTCCCTCTGGCACAGTTTCACCAGAATTAACCAAATCACATCCAAGGCTGTGTGCAAACTAGGAGCAGGATGCTCTGACTCTGAAGCATTGTTGCGAGAAGACCACTGCTGTTGATTGACAGTATTTTTTTAAATTTCCATTGGAACTTTCATCAGCATAAAATCTCTCTGTGTGTGCCCAGGTGGCAAGCGAGGCCTCCAGTTATAAACTGATAGCAAATAACTAAGCTAAAAATGTGGATGGTAAATGAAAGAAGTTGCACAGGATCTGGAAGAGACACAGATTGGAGACAGGCAAAAGCTAAAACCATAATATAAAACAGTAGGTGCAAGGAGTAAATGGAGGACTCTGAGTCGACTGTTTCACTTAAAGGGTAACCAGCATATGGAACAAGTTACCTGAAAAGGCTGTTGACGCAAAGAGCAGAAATAAATTCCAGACACACCTCGTTTTCTATGAAGGGAGAGAGTTGAGACATATGGGGAAATAATACAGGAAAGTGTGGTGGAGATCAAACAAACAGGCTGACACGTTGGGCCAGAGGTAGGTCTTTCTCCAGATCATAAAATTCTTTCGTCTGGTAGACTGCCGGGATATCGCCGTTCAGGCCCCAGACGATATTTGTCTTTCACAGTAGCATTTTCCTGGAGCAGCAGAGCCTCAGTTCATGCTCTGGGTTTTTTAGGCATCCTCTTTGTGTTAGAGTCTGCATATGGCTCGAGCTGTAAAGGCATTTTCACGCAAAAGCCTGTTGAGCTGCACTATTGCCCTGTGCCTGGTCCAGCCAGGAGTGTCCTTCCCGATCCTCCTTGCTTACAGTATTGCTGTTCGTGAAACTTTTTTTTTTCTTCTTCTGTTAGGAAAAGTCTAGTACTGAATCAATGTTCGCGATCTTCCTTAGTGTATTTGGCACAAACAAGGCACGGTTCAATAATAGATTGTGTAGAAATTGTTCAAAATTTCCTTTTATCTTAATTGGGGCTGTTTGCCTGTGAAAATGTCACTGACTTAGTAGCACAGGAAAAAAAAAAATAAGGGAAGATTTCCTGTCATAGCTAATGAGAAATTTTTACATTGCTGTCTTTCAGAAGGCATTTCATTTTCAAGATGGGGAAAAGCTATAATATTTCAGATAAACTCTGAGAAATTATATTTTGGCTATTTTTTCTTTTTACTTCTGACGTTGAGACTCTCAATGCATTGTGTGTCAGTTATTTGAATGTCCTGAATAGTTCTAAGTGTACAAAAGCAGGGGGGAAAAAGGCAACTAAAATAGATAAGAACAAATCAGCAGAGATATTGCAATGAATGCGATGTGTCTTTATGATAGGTTGGCTGGTGATACACATTTTGTTATTACAAAATGACTTAAAGCAAAAATAATACTGAAAGCAAATGCTTTTGCAGCTCTTTGTCTTCTTTAACTCTGAGATTGAAGTAAATAAAATGTATTAGAGTTTTTTGTGGCATTCTTTTAAGTTCTGGGGACTGCATGTTGAGTTCAGAGTTGCAAAAAGTTTTCTTTGTTCAGCATAGAACAAATTTATTTGGAAAAAAACCAACCACAACTACTCCTTCAAAAAAATACCACGAAACTGCCCCCCACAAAACAACTATCAAAAACCAGAAACTGAGAGGAGAAAAGTTAGCTGGATAATGTTGGGTCCTTCCTCTTTGGCCGTAACTTTTGTGTTGAAGTGATTTCCTTTACACAAGCTCTTGGGGCTGCTGAGGTGAAGTGATGGATCTGTTAATAGTCCACACGAAGCGAGGATCTGCTCCTTCCTGTCTATGGTAGTGTCAATACCTTGCTGAATACTTGAGCAGAAACATAGGTACATAGGTCTTCTGGAAGATCCCTAAAACCTCAGTGATGCATTTATGTAAGTGAAATCATAATGGAGGAGGAGGATTTCTCATGTGCTGGCAAGGAGAGGATTGACAATGATTATTAAGTACAGGAGTTGAAAAAGGCCCTACCTCCCATGTTATCAGCTCCATTTTTTTTTTCTTTCTGAACTATGTATTTTTCTAGTGAGTCAGTCAGTCTTTATTTTTCTTACAAGAAATACTGACTGAGTTGTAAAACTAGACCATTTCCATTTTCTTACAGCAGTTGAGAATGTGCTGCCTTTGATCCTGCAAGACTCTGAAAGTCTGTTCATGGAGGAGTCTTTTGTGGGCCTGTTAGTTAAAGCAAAAATTTTAAAAGCTGCATTTTTTTTTTTCCCTAGACTGTTTATACCATGGCTCAGTTTCCCTTCCCACAACTGGCAGAATTAAGGGAGAAATACACGTACAACATTACTCCTTTTCCTGCAGCAGTAAAGTCAACTTCACTTTCAGGGTAAGTTTGAAATGCTCTGCTTATGGGATATAGGGTTATTATATACCCTACACAGATAGTGAAAAGACAGGTGACATCCCCCCTGGTATGAGAATATAAAGATATTTGGTAATGATCACATTCAAAATGTCTCTTTCTTATTTCTCTTACGTTCCCATTTGACAGAAGGCTAGGCAGAACCAGAGACAGTGATGAGGAGAATGACCTAGATGATGAAGACTCAATTGCCAATGCAATTGGCTGTCTTGGACCGTTAAGTGGGTTTTTGGCACCAGAGCTCCAAAAATACCAAAAACAGATGAAAGGTAAGACTGTTCATTTTGGAAAATGTACTTAAGTCTGCAGAAATCGTCTGTAGCTTCCTCTGAAAGCTGCTGTGAAAATAGTATTTTATATTCACGTAGAGATTACTGCAGGTACCAAATGATGTGCTCTGTGGTCCACGAAGATGTCTTCAAAGTCAAGTTTGAAGGCTGTATGTATACAGTAAACGACAGTGTGGGTTAAGGATTTGGCTATAGTAATAGTTAAAAAAACAACCCTGTAGTGTTGCCCACCCACAAAAAAAGAAGCACATGCGTGGAAAATGTCCACCCTAAATCCATGCTTATTTCCAAGAAAGCTGTTGGGTAGTCAGCATTTCCTGAAGAATGTACATGTAATAAATAATCCTGACTGTTATTAGCATACGCATGGCTAGTATTGAAACCTATCAGCCACGAGTGAATTCAGCAGGTCATTTCACTGCCCTTTCGGCCAAACCTTCAGACTGTTGCATGTTTTGGGTACATTCACATTTTCTTAAAAATTGGGTATGGTTTAGGGTGTTATGGCAAAATGTCACTATTTTTCAAAACCCTCCATGTTAAAATAAAATGTCTGATGGAATTGTACACTCACTTGTGCAAGCTCTACAAGCAGAACAAAATTCTGATCCATACAAGAAAAGCAGATAATTTCTTAACTTGCAGCAGCCTTTATTAAATGGTACTGGATCAGCAGTGATTTTTATGATATCGTGGGAGAGGCTGTAGTTATTGATCCCCAACCCACTCCCACCCTCCTCCCAAAAAAACCCAGACTGGTGTAGACAGTCACTGTTATCTGATTACACATCATCATACTTGTGGCTTGGTTTTGCTGAGACCTGTAAGCTGCAATTTGCCTCTTGATTGCTGCGGCGTTTTGTTTTTTCCCTTCCTGAGGGGCTGTGAGTCTCTATCTGCTGCTTCAAGCTCACGCTTAGTCAGAACATCAAACTGCTGTTGCAAACTAAGCCAAAGACAAACAAACATCCCTTGAAACAGAATTATCCCCTTGACCCCGGAGTGCCAGTTTGGTGGCAAAAACAGCTGTGGAAATAAATTGCGCTGCTGCTGTTGCTCTGAAGCTGTTGATCAGAGATGCTCCGGAGTTCCCTGCTCTGTGCTCAATCCCTTTTGCTGCTACCAGCAGCTTTCTCCCTGGGGTGCTGTAACTGTTTCTTGATACTTCTTGCTGGTATTGCTAGGTTGGTTGTTTAACCTCAGGCCTGCTTGACTGTATTTGCTAACTTGCACTGTTAGCCTCTTCTTTGACAAACGGAGTGTCTTTAATAATCAGTTTCTGAATTACTTCAGTGATGGTTTGATGTAGTTTTGGCTAATTGAAGAACTGTGCTTGTAACTTAGCATCGCTATGTTAATTGAGTTTTGTTTTCTTTAAACTCCGCTCAAACCCTTGCTGTTCTTAAGCAGTAAGTGGTTCTAGAAATGTAATAGCTCTTACTATAAATAGTGCAGCTTTGTTAAACGTGCATATTATAATAATTTTAAAATTGAAGACTACAGTTAAGTAAAAGAATAGGAACCAGACATTGACATCCCTTGTAGATATTCTGTGGAACTCTTGAGTATCCCAGTTTACTCCTCATCTCCATGTTATTCCCTCTCTCTGCAGATCAGAATGACGAACAAAGTCTGGGTTCCAGTAACATTGCAGAATTAAGTCCAGGAGCAATAGACTCTTGCCGAAGCGAGTATCATGCTACTTTTAACAGCATGATGATGGAGCGTATGACCACTGATATTAATGCACTGAAAAAGCAATATTCTAGGATAAAGAAGAAGCAACAACAGCAGGTTCATCACGTGTATATCAGAGCAGGTAACACAGCAAAACGTGCTTCATTTACTGATATATTACAAGCTATCTTCATCATAGGAGACAAAGCAAATAACATTATTTTATATTTAACCAAATAGACAAAGCAAGAGAGACTGATGGAATATATAACACATTAGTAATAAAGTGGGTACCGTGTTGTACAGACAGATTGTAAATGAGAAGGTGATGGTTTTTCTTCTTTTGTCAGGATCTGAAGATGACGACCCTGGGATTTTTTTAGGTCCCAGGGACCAGCTGAACAATGGTATTTAAAAGTGTCTTTGCTATCTGGGTGCAATGTGTTGATCTCTCTGATTAAAAACTTTAAATCTTTGGCATTCTTGGAATTGACGTACTGATGCACTGGAAAAAGGGAAATAAGGAGATGAGTACACTTCAGACCAAGTGGCAGGTACATTCCTATCTGGTCCATATTATCCTCACTCCTCTGAGATCATCCCATCATGGCAAATTATGCAGCTGAAGAACTGGCTGAGATGTCCCATTGTGGCTGACAGTTCACCTAGCTTAAGGATACTGCTGTGAGGATTGAGCTGGACATCAGTCCGTTATTCAGCATTCCGTGTTACGGAGTCTGTTTCCGCAGTTGGCAAATGCAACAGCATGGGGTTCACGTGCACAGCGCAGGTGAAGGATTCGGTGGGTGTGCAAGCTGAACACAGCCTACCCCACTCAGTCCTCCCCACTTAGGTGTCATCTTTCTAAGTCAGCTCTGAACCATGCAGATGGGTCACTGTGGAGAATTTTTATTCCTCTTCTAGATTGTCTAAACTTGTCCTAACAGGAGCATTTGAATACCTAGAGCTGCAGTTTTTCCATTAACATAATTTGTGAGGATTTTTTTTTTAATATTGGCAAATTATTACTTTGAACAAAGGCTGTAGCCAGCAGAAACCGTGCAAACAGGAAAATGTCGATTCCCAAGGATTGCCAACCCCTACTCTCCAAACACTAACCTTTCTAATCTTACTAATCATGATATGGGGCTGGGTTTGTTGTTGAATCAAACTGTCATCTAATTACCTACTTCTGAGTGTACTGCTCTGGTTTAATAAGAGGACCTAATAGAAAGAGTTGGTGTGGTTTATCTACTAAAAATACATTGGTTCATTCTCCAGTCACACAAGCCTCATGGAGAGGCTTATTTGACTGACTTGTGTAGGGACTGAATTGCCTCCCACAGTTGGAAGAGAATCAGAAGCCAATATTAATGTTAATATAATAATATTAATGTTAAGCTATTAGTTACAGTGCGTTTCCAGAAATTGAGAAGCTATTTTTGTTATGATTTATTTTCATGGTATTTGTGGCTCAGGACTTACCCATAGGTAAGAAGCAGGGAGGGAGGGCATGAAATGTTTATTGCAGAAGTTAGAGCTTTGTGTTTGACTCCAAGGTGTAAGAGAAATTCAGTTTGTTTGTTTGTTTTAATAACAGTCCTAGAAACCTTTGCTATACCTCAAGAAAGGCATCAAATTTGGTGGTGGATCCTTAGAACATTAAGTTATTTTGTTCTTTAACAATACTGTGTTTCTTTTAAACACTTTCTTTCAGACAAAGGGCCAGTTACCAGCCTCCTCCCTTCTCAGGTAAACCATTCCCCGGTGATAAACCACCTCCTTTTAGGAAAGAAGATGAAATTGAATAACAGGTCTCTCAGAAATGCTGTTATTCACATCCCAAGTCACGCTCCAGGGAAGTTGTCTCCCATTCCCCAAGAAGATCTTAAACCAAAACTGAACTCTCCATGGCGCACTCACATACGAGTTCATCGAAAGAATATTGCGAGGGCCAAAGGGCAGCTGGGCTACGGGGACACCGTAGGACTAATAGATGAGCAGAGCGAGAGCTGTAAAACAAATAGTTCTGGTGCAAAGGAGGAGACTTCCAAACAGTCTGACTTTGGAGAAGGAGAAGGGGATGGTTTGGATGACAGGACTACTCGAAAAGGTGACCGACAGCCTTCTGAGCCAGTCTCCGTGGATGGCAGTACGAACATGTCAGTGGTTCAGCTAAAACTGGAAGCACTGGAACTCACCTCGGATAACAGCGCTGCTGGGTCAACGTCCCATCAGGCCAGCCAGCCGCGTTTATCAGAGTCCTCCAGCTCATCCAGTGACAGTGGAAACCTGGCTAAATCTCCCCAGCCTGGGAACCCAAGGCCACAGGTCTTCAATCCTTTTCCCAGTGTCAAGCCTCTTCGAAAGTCAGCCACAGCCAGGAATTTAGGGTTGTATGGCCCCACTGAAAGAACGCCAACTGTACACTTCCCACAAATGAGCAGAAGTTTCAATAAGTCTGCCAGTGGCAATAGTGGGACCAGGAAACGATGACGTACTTAACTGGCACTTCTATTTCTAACAGCAAGAAAAAAATTGTATTGTTTTTGTTCTTTTTTTTTTTTTTTTTTTTTTAATGTGTGTGTGTATGTGTGTCCCAGATTGTTCCTGATCTAAGTAATGGGGACAGAAGTGGTTACCAGATGTATAAATATGTGTCTTTGAAAATTGTGCTCCTGTGTCATTATGGGATAGATTAGTGAAGATGCACTCTGGCACCCTATTGTGGATTCTGGTTGTTCTGTGGTAAAATAAACATTGATTTGCAGTGTGAAGCATACCGTTTCTTTAACTCAGACATAAAATCACCAGCTGCCTTTAACCCCTCAGCCCCCCATGGCTGCCTCCTGTCTCTTTCAAACCTCAAAGGGCAAATTGTCTGGTGCAGCAGACAGGTGACACCGTTTCTATGGCTGTTGCGCAGCTTCCCCGTTAGACCTCCTGTTAGACCTCCTCACCATGCTCTGGGAGAAGCTGGAGAAGCCTTGACCAACATAAGCACAAGCAGCCCTGGCAATCAAAAAATATCACTTTGTGTCCAACAATTGGCCATCTGGCTTCAGACGTTCTTGAGCAGTGTTTTGTGCTTCTCTTCCCACAGCAGTCCTCTGCTCAGCTCATACTGGTTTTGATATAAATGTAACTGGTGAGCATGAGAATAGCAGGCATGAGTCCATCCACAAGACTGGTTTTCTCTCTTTCTGTTACATATGTACATACATACATTTCTGTTACTACTGGAGAGTTGCAGCACTGCAAAATCAGGAGTTAGGTACAACTATATGTGTAGTTGTATGAATATTATGGCACATCTTTGCTTCAGTGGATTTAAAAGCTATTATCTAGATTACAGACTTGTAATTAAATCATGTTTGCCAGCTTGGCAGTAGGTAAAATATATGAATGTTCCAAAGTAGTTTAGGGTTTTAAATTCTAGAGAGTGATTAGATACTTAGGGTGCCACTTATAATTAAAAGCCAACACATGAGCCACTACATAAGTGGGATGGACCTCTGAAACAGCCGTGCGCTCCCACAACTTGGTTCTGGTTTGGTGTGGAAGAGCAATGGCAAAGCAATAAGCTGAGTATTTACTTAAAAAGCAAAGCTGGTAAATACCATATGACAAGTACTTTTTTTTTTCTATATGTATGAATTAAACAGGCAGGCAGAGAAACTAAATATGAATAATTCAACTACAAAGCTGCAAAATCAAGCACTCCAAAAAGTTCAGGTTTCTCTGAAAATATTACAGCTCTGCTGAATTGTGTGTATTGACTGTGATTCATTACCCTATTGGTTCCAAGTTTCACATGACATGAAAGTGCCATTATTTTAAGCTGGAATAAAAGCAGTAATGATGAATCAGCCCCATTGTATATAATATCCTACTTCCTCTTTTAAAATTCTTTGTTAAATTTGAAAATTAATATATCATTGTCTATTTATTAATGTACCCCCACTATAGGATGTGATATCGGTTTTACTGTATACCATAACTTATAAGCTGTACAATATACTCTGTTTATTGTTGTGGGGACAGTTTTATTTTGTTGTTGTTTTATACAAGTGTATGCATATAAAATAATATACAAGTACGAACACTATAAATATAAAGCAGAAGTAGATCAGATTTTGCCCCTACCTTATTTTCAGGCTGTAGTAGTATTGTCATTAATGATTATTTATAGCGCTAAGTAAATTTAAAATAATGTAGAATTTAGTCACTGATCACAGACTGTATGAGAATTGCTTCTGATTGATTTAGAAGAAATGAACTTCTCAAAATCTTACTGTGAATCATTCTCCCCAGTTTTTCTGAGCTTCAGTGTATCATGCAGCTGTATACTGAACAATAAATATTGAAAAACAAAAGGACTGTCATTCTGCAAAGTCTACTTAGATGTCACAAGTATGTGCATGAATTTTCAGCATATTAAGATGTGGTTAAGCAATGGAAAATTTGCAGATATTTGTCTGGGGGAAGCAATGCCAATAAAATACTAGTTCTAGCGATTCAGACCAAATCAATAACGACCAGCGTGCTCTGAGGGGCTTGTACTCGGGCTGCTAGGATTGAGGCAAAGGAATGATGGCGACTCAGTGCATTAGTCTGATGCTGTTTGCTGTGGGAAATTTTAAGTATCGCTAGATGAGAAAATTGAATGTCATTTTAGCTGTTCAGTACCTCAAAGGATGTTCACTCTCTACTTGAAATCTTTGTTGAACACACAGCAAAAGCAACTTCTTAACTTGGTACTGAGGTGGAACATGAAGACAAGGTCCAGAAAACCAGGAAATTCCAGAGAAGTTTCCAATTATTTTTCCCTAGATAATCTCTTCAGCAAATGAGGTCTGGTGATGCAGCTGTGCTCAGAAGGGTGGCATTCCACACTGGGGACCGTGGGAAGCATGGTGGTGGGACTCTGTTGCAGAAACCTCTGCATTTTCACAGAATCACAGAATCACAGAATGTCAGGGATTGGAAGGGACCTCGAAAGATCATCTAGTCCAATCCCCCTGCCAGAGCAGGAACACCCAGATGAGGTTACACAGGAAGGCGTCCAGGCGGGTTTTGAATGTCTCCAGAGAAGGAGAATCCACAACCCCCCTGGGCAGCCTGTTCCAGTGTTCCGTCACCCTCACTGAGAAGAAGTTTCTTCTCACATTTAAGTGGAACCTCTTGTGTTCCAGCTTGAACCCATTACCCCTTGTCTTACTGTTGGTTGTCACCGAGAAGAGCCTGGCTCCATCCTCGTGACACCCACCCTTTATATATTTATAAACATTAATGAGGTCACCCCTCAGTCTCCTCTTCTCCAAGCTAAAGAGACCCAGCTCCCTCAGCCTTTCCTCATAAGGGAGATGCTCCACTCCCTTAATCATCTTTGTGGCCCTGCGCTGGACTCTCTCCAGCAGTTCCCTGTCCTTCTTGAACTGAGGGGCCCAGAACTGGACACAATATTCCAGATGAGGTCTCACCAGGGCAGAGCAGAGGGGAAGGAGAACCTCTCTCGACCTACTAACCACCCCCTTTCTAATACACCCCAGGATGCCATTGGCCTTCTTGGCCACAAGGGCACAGTGCTGGCTCATGGTCATCCTGCTGTCCATTTGCTCTCCTTGAGGCCTCTTTGTCCCAATGCTCTCTTCCATGCTGCTAAATGACCTTTCTGTTCGTTGGTTTTTTAAAAACTTGAAGCAGGAGAGACAGGAGTGCTTTCTTCATTGCAGTATTCAGTAGTTTTTACAAGTGTTCCTCTCTACATTTGGCTTGTGCTTTCCCTTTGCGAACTCCCAGCTCCTGCTCGTGTCCATTGGCTGTGTGTTTGATGAGAGGTTTCAGGAAGATCAGGATAGCCATGCTGGGCAGCTGAGCCCAGCGTCTTTCTTCTGACCACTAGTGGTTGAAACACCTAAGAAAGGAGTCCTGAAGGAACACGGTGCATGCAGGGACAGCCTTCCCTTGGGGCAGCTGTCCGATTTTGTCAGGGCCGTCCGTGCACATCACACACAGGTGGGGTGGATGGCCAGACCAGCAGCTCAGCCACAGCAAACCAGCGGCCGTGCACAGCAGGGACCACAAACAGTGGTTTAGTAGCGAAATTTCCTCCTTCCCATGAAAAGACTAATAATAATGGAGACATGGCCAGGAATGAAAAGAATAATGAACACCAGAAAACGTGAGCCTGTAACAGGAGCTGTCGCTGTGATTCCTGCTGTGTGCTGGTTTGCCTCTGTGGACTCTGCTTGCACTTGGAGCTGCGTGTGGTTCCTCTCACCCAGACTGACCGGCCTCCCCGTGCTGGGAGATGCCGCAGGACTGGCCTGGAGGGGTCCTCTGAAGGGGCAGGAGGTGGGAACAGGCTGGAAATCCTCACAGGCCCTCAGAGAGTCACACGTGGCTGAAAACCTGGGTCCAGCGCTTCACACAGCCCATGCAGGACATGCAGGCAGCAGCTCCTGACCAGTTTTTCGCCCAGTTCGGACACACACAATGGTGCTGATCTGCTCCTGCTGCTCGCTGACCATAATGTTCCTTCACTGCATGTGTCACATACCTTGCTTTCCCTTCCTAATGGCGCCGGTGGCTTGTCCAAGTGACACACGGGTACCAACAGTGGCCCAGAGTCCGGGGCAGGAGCCAGTCAGTGCACATACACCACAAGGACATCTGTGGAGAAGGGGTTTGGCCAGCAAGAAGGAAGCAAGTCTCTTCTTAGGAAAAGTAGGTAACGTCTCTAGTGACCACCCAGCATAGGCACAGGAGTGCAATGCTAAAGCTCTGAAAGGCCAGTGATTTACAGCTCACCTGCAATCAGGCATGTGTGCTGAGGGAGAGGAGAGCTGAGCGAAGACTTACAAGCTGTGGACTTGTAGTTCCAGGTACCAAAAATGGTCTCAGGAATCTTACCATTGTTTCACAACTGGGCCTTAAAATTGCAGCTTTCCTTACTCTCTTAATAACATCTTCTCATGAAACTGGGTTTTTTTTGGTTTTTTGGTTTTTTTTTCTTTAATAAATGTAGTTCTATTGCCCTGTTTTATATGCATCAAAATACAGCTGTAAACTTGTCTTCTGCTCATTCTCACACTACCAGTCAGTTGCATTAGACATCATGCCCTTTTCAACTCCAGATTACCGTCTATGATAATTTTTATACTGTTTCCCCTGCACTAGTAAACTTTTCACCCAGCCGCAACAATACTGCTCACTGTCTGGCCCCCAGCGCTCTTGCAGAAGAGTCGTTTCTCCAGAGGGAACAGAAGGGCTATTGTCCACTTGGCAGAGGGACAGATGACATGGTGTTGCCTGACACGTTCTCCATCCCCTCTAGCCCGCAGTGAGTCACTGGTTTACATCCAGACTGGAAAGTGTTTGTTCCACTCACACCGAAGAAACGTTTCTTCTGCCATCATGTGAGAGGCAAGCTGTCCCACACCACTGCTGAACCTCCAGAGGGTTGGTGGGGCATTTCGCTATTGCAGTTTGCAAGACATGATAGCATCTTTTATATAAGCGCTAACAACATCTGACCGTGAAGATGCAATATCGCTAACTGCTAGAGCTTAGACCAGGTTTGCAGCCATCACTGCCAGCAGGTCAGTGATGTCCCCACTGGCTCCAGTCTGCACCGTATCTTTCTCTGCTCACATCAGTTCGTGGTGATCTTCGTGGTGTGGTCACTAGATGCCACTGGTGCTCCATGCACATGCAACTGTGCTGCAATTCCTGTGAAAGGAAATACAGGCATAGCTTAGTGTTTCCTTTTTTTTTTTTTTTTCATTTTCAATCAGATGTGGAGCAATGTCCGGGCCATTCACCTTTGATTTCACATTGCGGCCTCTCTGCTCTATTTGACTCCTCCTTGCTAACCTTGAGCAGTGATCCTAAAGTACAGAAACAGCCTAATGGCGTATCTTTGGAAATAGTGCCCGCAGCAGTACACTGAAATTCTCTAGAGGCTCTCTTAGTGGTATAATAAATTTTCTCTCTGAAGGGTGAGCTGGCAAACACATTTCGAGCGGCAGGCAGGTGAAGGAAGCTTGTTAGATTCACTGGGTGCCTTGTAGAGACTTGTTTTTTCTTCAGAGTGCGTCAGCAATGACAACCAGATATTGCCAGTCATGAATCAGCCGATATATTTGTATCATGAATACTGGAGCTGAGCTGTTCCATGCTGAATGTTGAAAAAAAAAAATCGTGAAGATTCTGTAAAACTAAAACATAGGTAAACTAATGAGTACCTCCTCTCAGGTGCTTGCCACCTTGCTGCCCCACGTGAGGGACCTTACTATTGAACCCACGAGTGTTTCAAGCTTCTGGAGTTTGAGGAAAAACCACGTTCAGGTCTCTCACATGTGGATCCCGTGCCTTGAAGAATTACTTGCCTCCGCTGGAATTTGCAGTCCACCTGCCCGTCCTCAGCAATCAGTACTGACTTCTCAGGTCCATGTGTGCCCCAGGCACAGCCATTGCCAGCATCCTTGCAAAATGAGAGGTGCCTTAGATTTACAGTTCCATTTTTCAGGAGTGTGCTCTGCAGGCCTTCGTGACCAGATACAAGCAGTGACACATGGACACAGCCTGACTCAATGTGCACCAGCCTGTTTACTGCCACGAAAAAAGCACCAGTTGAATGCAGGTTGGTTGAAAAACAAACATGCTGGATCCATCTGGGCACTTAGGCTTTAAAACAGGACCAAGATGTTATTAAGATGCCTGAAAAGCAACACAACCCTTGTTCAGCTACCACACAACAACACAGGCCCTTGGCGATATGTAAAATGTCCCTGTTTGGCTTCAGCACTCCCAGCGTACCCAGAGCTCTGCCTTCGCTTATGGCATCTCTGTGTTCCTTGGCTAATCCACATGTGAGCAAAAATGTAGTCAAATCGAGCTGAAAAACTGACTCTAATTCACAGTGAGATTTGGCTGGCACACCTGGAGCTGCTACGTGGCATTCGATAATTAATTTCAGCGCAGACAAGTCTTGATGTGCCTGCGCAGAGCCAGAAATGGACTGATTTGAGTCATTAAATCAAGATGTACCTAAAGAGAGTGTGGTCATTTGTAGTTCTGACTAAATGTGATTAGTCCAATGATGTCCAGGGAAATCCAGCAATTGGCTGCTTTTAATCTCCATTTCATGATATGCTTGAAAGAAAGGCATTACTTTTACCCTCAGAATTTATTTTTTCCTTGTATGGCCAGTGATGCTCAGAATAGAGTCCCAGGGCCTGAACAGTTCCAACCAGCAGTTCCCCTCCTGATGAACAACGTTCTTTACTATTGAGTGTTGTCTATTTTAGGGTCCATGGGGGCATTTTCTGTGTCTGCCGTTGAGGTGGTGACACCACAGATGCAAAGTCAAGTTCCAGAACACAGAGGCATGGGTCTGTCTCGTCTACACAGGATAGATGGGCTTCATCCTGTGGGCTGTGGCTTCATGAGGGTGAAAGGAGAAGAAGGCATTGACCTCCTCTAAAGTTACAGGAGATAGTCATGTTTAAAAAATAGCTATAGGTATGTCTGTGCATCCATTGGAAAGGCCACAAATCATGAAGAGTGGAAAAACTCTGTCCTGGAGATCTGGCTACTCATATGGATGAGGGAGACCTGGACCCCAGCCCCTGTGTGTGGTTAGATTTTACATTATGCAGTAATTATGTAAAAAGACGATGAAGACCTGTGCGGGGAATTATCTCAGCCCGGGGCTTGTTTCTTTAGATTAATGAAAAAAAGTTGAAAGGTATAAATGATATGATTTAAATATACATTCTGTACTAAGGATAACCCATAACAAAACTCGTGTCATTTCCCCACTTGCTTCTCTGTTTCTATTTGCCAGTGGGTACAGAAGTGAGACCTGGGTGCTTTTGGCTAAGGAAAAGACTGACACAACTTTGAGCTGAATTGTGTACTGATTCTGAGACGGGACTTGGGAAGAATAGCATGGATAGATAAGAGAGGGAGTACAAAAAGAGATTATTTTTTTCCTAGTCTATATTTTGAATATACAGATTTTTGCATACCTTTTTCCTTCGAGGACACACAGTGCATCAGGCATTTAGCTGTTATATTTGTTACTTTACAGGTATTACCAATCCATATGATGAGCATTGGCTGCTACTTGAATTGAAGTAATAATAAGCTTGGTCTAACCATTCCCCTCTTGGTGCCTGAAGTGACAACAACTCCAGCAGCAGCCTGCAGAGCAAGCGATGGTCTCTGTCCTGTGAAGCCCTCCATGGTGTGTCACAGACACCAGAGCCCTGCAGACACATGCAAGGCTGGTATTTGCTGAAGTTCAGTGTCAGGAAAAAAAATGAATCGGAAGCATCCTTACCATAATGAAGCTGTACCTACACAGTTTGTATGGGCAGGTGATTTTCTCCACCATGCTCACCCGCTAGCAGGTTACCATGCAGAGCTGCTGGTGCTGATACTGACTGTTGATCCCGACTGTTGATCCCAGAAGCTGTTGATGGTCTCCAGAAAAGGAGTTACCTCATAAACAAATGTTCTGGGTTTGACGTGTGCCCTCCTGCAGTGTCTCCATGGCAAACAGCTTGGTGCCACCACAGTTAAAGCAGGCAGGCCAAAAATTTTCTTTTTTTTTCCTTCCTTCCTTCCTTCCTTCCTTCCTTCCTTCCTTCCTTCCTTCCTTCCTTCCTTCCTTCCTTCCTTCCTTCCTCCCTTCCTTCCGTCCTTCCGTCCGTCCTTCCGTCCGTCCTTCCGTCCGTCCTTCCTTCCTTCCGTCCTGCCTGCCAGCCTGCCTTCTTGCCTTTTTCGCCTCATTCTTTCATTCCCAGATAGGTCAAGAGCATTTTATAGCACTGGTAAAAAAACCCACACGGCGTTACCTGACTTGGATGTGATGTTTCATTTCTCCAGCTTTCTGTTTCATATTTATTTCTTCTTACTCTTGCACAAGATCTGCGACATGTCTCCAGGCTTCCAGGAGAAATTATGGAAAGAGTGGAATGATTCATCTGTGCTCCAGTATGCTGCAGGGACCTGAGTGCACCACCTGGTGAGGAATGAGGACATTTTTGACACCTATATTCCTGTTATGAACTAACCACACTTTGCCTTTATTTTTCTTTGTGTCTATTTTTCTCCTCATCAAATTTCTTTTGGTCTTTCTCCTGTGTCACAAGCTCTTCCAGTTAGATATTGAGTCAGTGGGGGATTTCTCTGGTCTTTTTTTTTTTTGAGGCTCTACCTCCAAACCTCTTCCTCAGTTTTCCTTACAAAACTAGGAGAACACCGTGTTTCTAGGTCTCTTAGGTCTGAGAAGAGTTTTGCCCAAAGTTTGGACATCAAAAGGGAAAAAGTTCCCCCGAAGTTGTTATCTCTGTTTCAAATCTGGATGCTTTTGAAGGCTCACTGTTGTGATTTTTTTGGTATTTTGACGTGAAAATGGTGCTGTTCTTCAAACCAGAGAGAACAGTGATTATACAAATTCACAGCAGCAAATAAATGACCTGCCTTATGAAGGTAACTTTTGTCAGAGTAAGATGAGCCAGAAAGTGTAGAAGCTTGAAGGAACGTGGGAGCAAGGCTCCAGCTTGGGGAGGCTTGGGGTGGGCATGGCTCTTCCCTCGCCCTCCTGTACAGTGACCTGGGCTCTGCCCGCCTTTCTTAGAAAACAGGTAAAGTCCACATCTGAGACTACATTGTGGCACTCGCTGGAATCACTCCAGTAAAATACAAGTCATATGAGGGAGCCGAGTCTTTTCAACCTGGATAAAATGCTGAGAGGGGACCTTATTTATGCTTATAAATGTCTCAAGGGTGGATGTCAAGAGAACGGGACCAGACTTATTTCAGTGGTGCCCAACAATAGGATGAGGGGCAATGGGCACAGACTGAAGCACTGGAGGTTCCATCTGAATATGAGAAGAAACTTCTTTACTTTGAGGGTGCCAGAGCACTGGAACAGGCTGCCCAGAGAGGTTGTGGAGTCTCCTTCTCTGGAGACATTCAAACCCGCCTGGACACATTCCTGTGCGATCTGCTCTAGGTGAACCTGCTTTAGCAGGTGGGTTGGACTAGATGATCTCCAGAGGTCCCTTCCAACCCCAACTATTCTGTGATTCTGTGAATTACTGCACAGCTAACACTGCCGCAGAACTGATTGCAGGTTAAAATCACTCACTCTCGGTTTATTTCATCGCTACTATTTCACCACTGCTCAGAGAAGATGGTGGCACCAGGACTTTGCAGCAGCCAAAACTGACCCTGTGAACAGTGAGTGAGTGAAATAGTTATTTTTCTTTCAGAGGTGTATTCTGCTCTGAAGTCCTGTTGGAGAGCACGGAAAGCTTTCATGAAGGTTCTTTGATTATGATGTAAAAAGCCATCACATATGTGTAGGAATAAAAAGGAATTCCTTCTTTTATCTTCTCGTTTTCTCACACAATGGACTGACTAATTGGAACTGGGATTGCTAAACTGCATCTTGGTTATTCACCAGCTTTTAAACTCCATCCAGGATCACAGAACAGAGAGTTAGTCCCGCTTGGTTTTCTGTCAGGCGTAACACGTGCCCACATGATTTTCAAGCTCTGCCATTCACATATGTAGATCGTTACAGAAGAAATGTATTCTTCGTGTTGTTTTGCTCACTACTCCCATGCCGAGATGGACTGGGGTGGAGAATGCTCTTACGCTCCAACCTTGAAGTTATTACTCCCAGAATGAGTGTTGCAATATGAGTATGTTGTCTGGGATGTATTGCCAGGCTCTTTACCGCTTTTGAAATCAAATGAAATATTGCTGCAATGCAGATTTTTAGTTTGCTTGCACCACAGGCTCTTGTTTTAAGTTAAGGCCACCTCAGGATGGGAAAAGGATGTCAGCTTAGGTCCTCAACTGCCTTCAAATGGCAATCTCAGCTGAGGAAGGATGGACTCCCTCTTCCCTTAGTGCTTGGAAGAGTCTGTTGAAGGGACCTGAGCAAGGTGCCCCTTGCCCACCCTCTCTGGGCACAGTGTACCTCTAAATCAGGCCAAGTTTCCAGCTTGAGCTGTGGGTTCTGCCCAGCTTTTCAGCTATGACAACTGGTCTGTGGGATGCCTCCATCTATGCTGTTGCTGTTTTCTTTGGAGGAGATGGGAAGCTGCTCTTGAGGCTGGGAATGCTGCCCTAGCAGGCAAGTGCCTCTTTTTCCTGGATTTTCTCAATGTTCTCGCCAGAGGTTATGACTTTAAAGCTGAAGTACAGGAAATCTGCCTCCCTGGCTTTATCCTCACAACATCCCTTAGTGGCTTAGACCAGTGACCCAGACAGCAGAGCAGCGGCTACGGAAGGCTGAACAGGACAATGGGGGAAGGAAGAGGTTTTGTGGGGAAGGAGCATCCCGTTGTCATCCAGCCAGCCAGCAACTGCCACTATCACTAACATTGCCTGTGGCAAGTGGGTGTCCCAAAACTCGTATCCAGCTCCAGTGGCAGCTGCCATCGGGCCACCCTGATTTACCACATCAGGCTTTAGTCTGTGACCAGAGTGCTGACCAGCAGAAAGTTTACAAGAAATTGGACTGTCGTTTGGTGCTGTTGAGAGCTGACTGGAAAAACATAACCAAGCTGATAAGCGAAATCTCTTTACCTGGCAGTCACAGAGCTCTGTGTGGGAAAGCAGAAGAACTACATGGGGGATGGTCTCTGTAGGGCTGCACAGAGCCCTAGTACTTGTGAAAAAATAGGGTAGGTGGCAGTACGATTTTGAGTACCGCCTGCTGGTACATTAATCACTAGCAGATTACACATGTATAGAGGTATAGCACTGAATGAAACGAGGCTGATTTGGTCCCAAAGAGTGGAGTATAGAGCTGATAGGAAAAGCAGACTAATAGGAAGGGGGCTGAAACATTCTGGGTGGATTTTGCTAGATTGAGTGAAAGTGAGATAAAGCAACAAAAGAAAAAAAAAAAGAAAAAAGGTCTAGCAGTGTTGGCAACACCTCGCACTCACATTTTTAATGAAATGTGATTTTAAGTTTCTATTTTTACAATGTTTACATTATGTGATCTAACTCAAAAATCATGTGTCCTATATAATTAAAAAAACCCTCCTCAATTAACTTGGAACACCCTAATCCTCTGGCATTTTACTTGTGGGAGAAGCGTATGTTTTTTTTGCTCCCCTAACTTGACTGTTGCAGAAGGGAGGAGGAGTTTGTCCTTCCCTCTGTTTGGCACACAATATATGAGTGCCTTTCTGTGAAGAGCAAGTTCATGTGAGCACTAAGCTGCCCACAGAACTGTCAGGCTCCTGGCTTTTACTAACTGGAGGCTGAGGGCTCAGCACAACAAAATATTGAGTTGCCCATAGAACAGCTCCTTTGATTCATCTGAATCCTAAAGCAGATTTTAGTCCTTCTTAGAAAATACTAGTGCTTTTCTGGTGTTTATTGTTGTTTCTAACAGAGACATAATTGAACCAGCCTCTCAAGGTAGGATGCTCAGAGATGTGCAAGATGAGATGTGACTGGCAGGACTACAATACACAGATTAAGTAAATATGGAAGTCATTAAGGGACAGAGAAGCCCTGAAGGGGTGGACTGGCTTTTAGTTTGAGAAAGAATAGGTATATAAATTCTGATTTTGCATTAAATTTAGCCCTTCCTTTCTACAATAAGACATAAGTCAGTCAACTGTTTACTGTGACTTTGGCAGAAAACAATATCTCCCTTGTTTTTTGTCGCTCACAGGCATCTTGAGTTCAGTAGAAAGCTTTCTGACTTTGATTCAACTATTTGCTCAGTTTAGCGGAAGTTTCTGATGTTATTCAGTATTTCACAATGGCAGTGACAGGGGGTTTATCAGCACAGGGATTCTACTTAATTAACAAGCTGCCAGGAATACCCCTGAGACAGGAGAGGAGAAAGGCCGTGGCCAGGCACGGCTGGATTTGAGTAGGGGAGATAAGGAAAGATTGCACCAGGGAAGGAGATGTTCTGCAACATGGCAGTAGGAGAAATGGAAGAGAAGGAAAATAAATCTGAAAAATAAAAGAAAAAAGCAACAAAACCAAATAATTCCATTTTTCCACCCTGCTGGCCTGTTGAGCCCTGTCAGACACCTTGATTCACAGCTGGCTAAACCAGAGTATCTTTATTATCCGTGTCTTCCTTTTTTTTTTTTAAATTTTTTTTGGCCTGCGGCTCTTTGACAGAGACATCTATCCAGGGATGTTTTAAGGACAAATATCCTTATTGTCATTGTCCAGGGCAGTTGTAGCTCCATGCTACATGGAAGCTTGGAGATAATGTGTCATTGCAAAGCTTCCCTTCCTCTCCTCTCTAGAGTGGCTGTCTTGCTCCTAAGAACCCCGAAACAACAAATGATGAGAGCTACTCCAGAAAGCATCCTTGGACTCCCAACTTGTTTCAGGTGATACGTTCTGGCAAAGGAACTGCAAGGAGCCTCTGTAAGGAGGTAGGCCAGCAGTTCCCATCCTGTGGTCCAAGAAAAGCCAACAGATGACACAGTGAGCAACAAGGCTTATCTTATGCTGCTTTGAGCTGCCTCCAAAAGAACCTTTGCATTGCATCACATCGCGTTTATCTTCAGGTGCCAAGCCACGGCTGGAAGAGAAACCAGCACAGCTCCTCTATTCGTTCTTCCTGAGCACTAGTCCACATAAGTTTGAAAGTTTTTGGATTTTCTTTAAGTAATTTCTACTGTGTAGCTACAGTGACCTGGTCACACAGGACTAAAAGTGAAGGGCTTTTTTGAGAGATTTATAGATGGTGTTCTATTTCCTAGAACATTATGCTTTTTGAAGTTCACATAAAACTGTGCCAAAACTATGAGCAGAAAGACTGTAGGACAGAACATCAAGGAGTGGGGTCTTTATGAACTTACATTTCCCTGGGACTTTTCTTACCAGTGTGGGATTTGCACTTGACTCTTTTGAGCATCAGGATGGATTTCTACATCTCTCAAGAGAGAAGGATTAACACTCTAACCAGTGAGCATAATATTCATATGTTCTCTGTTAGATTAATCTTCTAAGACACGAAAGTCTCCCTTAACTTTGCATCAAAAGGGCTCACATTTCATACAGTGAGGAAATTGATACAGATCAGTGCATATAGCAGATAATTTTTCTCAGTGCTCAGGGAAGGAGCTCCTGATGTGTTCTGCATCATTCTGGTGCTGCTGCTGCACATGAGAGCCATGGTGGGTGGACAGGTCCAACGGCCTTGTAAGCTCAGGCAGCATCCTTTGGGGATCATCTATAAAGAATTTTGATCCACTTACAAGGGTGGAAAAATACTGTTCCATTTGGAAAAATTCCTACTGAATTTCAGTGTTGTACATTCTCAAAACCCCTTCAGAATTCAGGTCCTCTCTTGGCTATCACTTTTCCAGGATGCTTACATCTGTAATATTTGTCCCTGAAAGACACCTCTACCGCTGTCTCCCTCAGAGTTGCTAAGGCACAAATACTCATCTGGAGAAGTGAAGGAGCGTTTTGTTTCCTATGTAGTTCTGTAAACAGCAAGTGGTAGTACTGGGCACTGTGGAAGTGCCTCACCACCCCCACATCTACAGATAGAGTAGTCCTGGCGTTTACCATACTCCAAAGTCACATTGGCGCCAGCCAGGATAAGAGAAGTGGAGAATAAGAAGCAGAAGTACCAAATACAAATAGCACAGGCAAAGGAAAATTAAGAGAAAACCATGCATCTCTGATTACTGCTTGTATTAGATACAAAGGCGTTTTCTACTCTGTATGATGCACCTAAAAATCACAGAATCACAGAATGTTAGGGATTGGAAGGGACCTTGAAAGATCATCCAGTCCAATCCCCCGCCAGAGCAGGAACACCCAGATGAGGTTACACAGGAGGCGTCCAGGCGGGTTTTGAATGTCTCCAGAGAAGGAGACTCCACAACCTCCCTGGGCAGCCTGTTCCAGGCTCTGGCACCCTCAATGTGAAGAAGTTTCTTCTCAAATTTAAGTGGAACCTCTTGTGTTCCAGTTTGCACACATTACCCCTTGTCCTACCATTGGTTGTCACCGAGAAGAGCCTGGCTCCATCTTCGTGACACTCACCCTTTACATATTTATAAACATTAATGAGGTCACCCCTCAGTTTCCTCCAAGCTAAAGAGCCCCAGCTCCCGCAGCCTTCCCTCACAAGGGAGATGCTCCACTCCCTTCATCATCTTGGTTGCCCTGCACTGGACTGTCTCAAGCAGTTCCCTATCCTTCTTGAACTGAGGGACCCAGAACTGGACACAATACTCCAGATGAGGTCTCACCAGGGCAGAGTAGAGGGGAAGGAGAACCTCTCTCGACCTACTAACCACCCCCCTTCTAATACACCCCAGGATGCCATTGGCCTTCTTGGCCACAAGGGCACAGTGATGTCTCATGGTCATCCTGCTGTCCACCAGCACCCCCAGGTCCCTTTCCCCTACACTGCTCCCTAATAGGTCATTCCCCAACCTATACTGGAACCTGGGGTTGTTCCTGCCCAGATGTAAGACTCTACACTTGCCCTTGTTATATTCCATGAAATTTTTCCCCGACCAACTCTCCAGCCTGTCCAGATCTCGCTGGATGGCAGCACAGCCCTCTGGCGTGTCAGCCACTCCTCCCAGCTTGGTGTCATCAGCAAACTTGCTGATAGTACACTCAATTCCCTCATCCAAGTCATTGATGAATATATTGAACAGTATTGGTCCCAGTACTGACCCTTGAGGCACTCCACTAGATACAGGCCTCCAACTGGACTCCGCCCCATTGACCACAACTCTCTGGCTTCTCTCCTTCAGCCAGTTCACGGTCCACCTCACTACCCGATCATCCAGTCCACACTTCCTCAGTTTAGCAGCGAGGATGCTGTGGGAGACGGTGTCAAATGCTTTACTGAAAGCAAGACAGACCACATCCACTGCTTTGCCATCATCAATCCACCTTGTTATGTCCTCATAAAAGGCTATGAGGTATTCACACCTGCCTGACAATAGATTTGAGCACACCTACAGGTTTTCTCTGTTGAAGAAGACTGGGCTTACTTCATTTCATATTTCAGATACCTTTGCTTGCTTACTCCTCCCACCTGTGGATATCTAGATCCTTAACTCAGATATAAATGAGCTTTCACCTTTCTCCAACCTGCCTTGGACATGCAGAACCAGAGAGTGGCTGCCATCCTGCTGGGTTCATGGGATTGCCAGTCCACCCCCAAAATTAATTGAGGCACTTTGTCGTAACAAAAAAATGACTGTCCTCCTCCTGGATCATGCTTCTGAGGATAAAGTGACATTTTCCCTAGACCAGGCCTCACTGATATTCCAGAAGATCGTCCAATTACTGGAAGCAATTCTCTCCTCAACCATTTTGACAGATAATGCACTGTGCAGACAATAATTTTGCACTTTTAAGGTATATGTGTATAAGAAAACAGGGTTTTTTTCTTGGAAAAATGGCAATATCCAAAGGCTGGATTTTGCTTACAAGTGTGTGCAATCTGTCCCTTTGTTTCTTGCAAACTAATCCTTGCATTTTTTTAAGTTTTACTTTGCCTCTGCATGTTTCTATGAATCTGTGGTTTGCTGGTTCAGTGCACTGCAGCAGTCTCTAGTTTCCTCTCTAAAACTTTCAAGCTGATCTTAAGCTCCAAGCACAGCAACTGCAAGTGGCTTTTCCCAAGGTTAAGTCAGATTCTCCGAGCAAATCCCCCCCACAATTTTTTTTGGGTGGAAGGGAAGAGAGTTATTGTTTGACTCCCATTGTAACTCCTGTCATGCACATTTGATTCAAAAGCTCAGATTCAGAGAAAAACTCAATGTCTTTATCCCTTACAAAACAGGTATTGTCTGAATGTTTTATTATTTCTAGGAGTACAATGCCATTAAAATCTCTATAGCAGAGCCTGTAGTCAGGCTCATTTTCTCTAGCTAACTTAGCTGGAAGATGTCACCTTTGTCTCCAGGGCTGCTGGTCACCTGCAGAACACACCAGGAAAATATCACTGTATTTACCCTGCTCTTAAACTCTTTCCTTGATATCTCTGGCCAATGTCATAGACTGGGCCAGGTGAACCCCTGGGTTAACCCAATAGGGCTGTTCTAATGAATGGGTGTTCTATCATGAAATCTCTTCCCTCTGACCCTGAATCATTACAAAAATAGCTATTTTCCACTCCTTTCTCTTCCTGCCTCTCATGGTACCTCCTGGCAGAGGTGGAGCTCTTTCTCTTGGCTGAACCCCTAAAGGTGTCCACCGTGTTTGCAGCAAACTCCACTTTCTCTGGAGCTTTCCCTTTCATGTTTTCTACCCATGAGCTTTTCTCCTAGTTGTCTGTTTCTAGCTCTTCTGCATCCACCTCTGCTCCTTCACCAACTCGTGTCATTCCTTGGCGTTATCATTAATGGTAGATGTAGGTAGAAACCTATAATTAAATAACGCACAATGAGTGTAAAACAGAACAATATATAGGATAAAAAAATGAAGGAAATAGCTCCTGACAAACAGAGGAAAGTCACTCATCCTATTAACATTATTGCTCAGTCAGTCATCTCATTTACCAGGTCCTATAACTAGTCTTTACCAGAATTTTCATGGGCTGTTGTATTTTGGTCCATGCGTCTTGTAGAGACAGATATTCTTGGAGGGTTCTCTGCTAGAAAGGTTGTTTCAGGATCTTTTTAATCACTGGCAGCCATCACTGAGTGGGTTTCTCATTGCGATTAGTATTACTTCAGCTACTCTAAAGGTAAAAATAAAATAAAATTGAACAGTAATTTTTTTGTTTGTTTTGTTAAGGAACAAATTGCACAGCTGGAGGGTGTGTAGATCTCTGTATACCATGATTGCTGTCCTTACTGTCATTGCTCTAGTTATGGTATACTATGGCATCAAGAAGGATCAATACAATCGGCATCTCCTTATGGCAGGCCTAGTATTGATATTAAATGACAGCTGAAGAATTTGCAGTACAGACTGAAGATTGCACAGCTGGAAGTTACTGATGTTTTTTCATCTGAAAGGCACAGGCATGGTGAAGTTAATTGACTTGCTCAGTACAGCACAGTAAGCCAAAGCCAACAAGAAGCTGAACCCAGCCACCCTCATCTCCAGGCTCACATACAACCATAAAAATTGTTTCTTTGCTTCAAAACCAACCAATTCAAAATAAAAAAGATTCCTCTTGGGTACAAGTTGGTAACTTCTAGTGTCCATAAGTGGCACTGTCTCTTAAAGACTATTATAATTTTGTAATAACTGTGGGATTTTGTTCCTTCCAGTGTCTGATTAATTATACCTTTTGTTGCTTGGGTACTAAAGCTGGAACTATCAATTTTATATATGTTTATTTACTTTTGTAAAGCACATAATTCAGTTTATGGTAAGATGTGCCCTATCTCTGAGAGTTCTGCGTTCAGTCATACTTCCGGAATGTTAGTTATAATCTTCCACCATTTCACAGTATGTGGATGGTCCTGCATGTTATGTGAATAAACTTATTTCTCCTGAGCATATCTTGGCACAAATCTGTTGTTTTAATCCCTGCCCTTTCACATGTACATTACATGCAATTTTCTAAAAATTGAATGTTTCAGGTTCATTTATTTTCTATCTTTAACTCATTTCCCTCAGCGTAGAAAGTGTCTCGTTCCTATGGTGCTCTATTGTAACATGTTTTCATTTTTTCTTTAAAATTCAGTTGAAAGTTCTTTATTGAAACAAAAGAAGATCCTTCCTTGTCATAAAACTGTTGTAGTCATAAGAAGACTGGCATATTTGAGCACTTAAGGGCAAAATTGTCTCTACTGAATTATCCACCAGAGGATACAGATTTTGGCTTGAGATTTCAAGTATGTCTCTTATAAGGCAGATATTTCCTGCTGATCTCAAGGGGAGTTGCAGGCACGGTAGAAAAGGAGAGCACTTGAGTAAATATTGTCATATGATTTTAGTAAGAGAATTTTGCTTCATGTTTTCAATGTCCTTCAGACTACAGAAATTATGCCAAAGGCATAAAATAAGTATTCTTTACTCTTTGTTAAATGTTAATGAGCATTGCACATTGCACATGTTAATGACCATTATGTAGTCATGACATTTTCACATTAGTAAGTCCATCTGTAACTGAAAAAGGAGAAGTCAGGCTTAGTTGTGTGGTTTATTGGCCAACTTCTGTTCCAATTTATCCCTAAGGTTTTAAAAACCAGACAAATTCTTCATTCTTGAGGAGGGAGAACTTTTGCTGCAGCAAACAACAGTTGTGCCAGAAGACTAAGATGCCATTAAAAATCTTTCCCCCATCAAAAAAAACTCTGTGTCCCCATTTTCTTTCTTTTAGTCATTGCTGAAAAAAGGTTAACTGGAGCAGGGTTGAGTACAGGACCTTGCGGTACTCAAGAGTCATTCAAGAGTGATCCTTCCACCTTCATTGATACCTAATTTATCCAGTTTATATTTCATTTATGCACTGCCGTGTTCCCTTGGCACTGGTACAAGACCTTAACCAGTCATTAGTAATGCAAAGCAATACAGTGGCTTTGCCACCTTGTGATCCGTTACATTAGTGTTGTTGCTTTTCTCATCCAAACTATTAATCTCATTTAAAAATTGCAGCAGATTCTGTTTTCTGCTAGCCTATGTGGATCAGTATTAATTATAGTACCTTCTCCAAAAGGGGATATACATCCCACACAGTCAGGGAAAGGACAAATGGATCTCAGGAGCTCCAGTGGGTGTCCTGGCGTCGCTTGAAGCTGTACAAGGAATGGTGTCAGCAGACACTTGCCGGTGGCTTAGCTTTCTTTTGAAAGGGTGCTGTCTAAACTCAGCCAAGTCTTCTGAAAGCAGAAAAGTTATATGAAGGCTGCATGAGTAAGGCAAGGAGTTAGGCTTGTGTTTTGCTTTCCTGTCTGCAGCCTATGACATGAAACTGCAGTAGAAAGTGGAAAAGAACCAGGGGCAACTGGTTCAGTGTAGAAAAGAGAAAGCAGAGACAAGAAAAGAGACAGGAGGACTAAAGCCTAGATATGGGAGGATTTAAGTCTTCAAGGTCTTCAACGTGTCTGTGAAGGGGTTGGGAAACAGCTGCTGTGCATGGGCTCTCTTCCCAAATACAGAATAAATCGCTGTCCTCTACAGCAACAAAGCCACCACTTCTTTTCAATAAGAACCCAGCACCATGGTTAGTCTTCTTCTCTGTTTTAGTCTGTTAAGGTAAGTCCTTTTTTATTCTCAGACATGATAGCCACAGAATTCTACCTGTGCGTCTTTGTTTCTCTTATTAGCTTTTTACAGTTCATATCTCCTAACCTGTATTCGTTGTTACAAATTCATCCTTTCATTCTTTTTTTTTTTTTTTTGGAATAAAATGCTTTTAGCTTATTCTGCTTTCCTTCTAAATCAGGTTATTTTGTTACCAGACAGTCTTCTTTTCCAATTGTGGTATTGTGGCTTTCTTAACATCTAGTAAAAGATTCTTAAATATCTCCTAATTAACATTTTTCTTTTTTAGAGTCATCTCCCAACTGACTTCAGTCAATTGTTTTCAGCTTGGTAGAAAGTCGGCCCTTTTCAAGCCCCAAGGATGTATATAGTTTACTGGTTTGGACTCTGTTCTAGTTACACAGAACAAAGGTAATCAAATAATGATCGCTGGCTCCTAAACTACCACTACCTTCTACTTCTGTGAATGGCTTTTGTGTCAACTGGAGGGCTAAATATAAATCTTTCCCATATTGGGTATAATATTTGAACTCAGATGTTGTCAATGATTCTCAAAAATGAAGTGAAAACTCATATTTGCAGCGTGAGAGCCCTGAAACACTTACTTTCTACTTCCTGAATATTGCAGATAGGTCCTGTAGGAGTCAGTCATCATCCAGACCTCTGACCTCACCAAAACATGAGTCATTTTGTCATGGAAGTATTATCAATTAGACGGAATATAGAACACTGTCTAACCATTCACACCTCATGAAAACCAGACATGAAGTTTTTCAATAGCCAGCAAAGTCTCATATACTTTTTAGGGTCTCTGGATTAGCCTGTACAGAGCAAAGCATGCTAGACACAAAGAGCTTGACTTTCAGGACCTCTAATTGGCAGAAATTCCCTGAAGTTATTGAAGGAGGAACCTTAGTGCTACTGGTAGGTTGAATCCTCTGTGGATTCAGTGTCTAGCCAGGGGATGTCAGTCTGCTCTCTATATCCTTAACACAAGTTATGAATAAGTTTCCATTTTTACGCAGTCACCATCTCCCTACATGCAGAAAGTATCCACCAAGGTATCTGTGGCAGGTTTGTGGTTTTTTTTTCTTCTGTTTGAAAATTATGAGCCCTTCCACTCCCACTAGAGAAACAGCTGCAGTGCCATGTCTCTGTTTAGGCCACCTCGGATGGCTCTTTTGCAGACCTCAGGCGCCAGTATGTGCTGGGGGCTGACTGGCTGGAAATCGGGTTCATAGAAAAGGCCCTGGGGGTCTTGCTGGACACAAAATTAACCATGAGGCAGCAATACACCCCTGTGGCAAAGGCCAACAGCCTCTTGGGCTGTGTCAGGCAGAGCATTGCCAGCAGGTCCAGGGAGGTGATCCTTCATCTCTGCTCAAGCCTGGTGAGATGCAGTTCACCACAGAGCCCGGTGCTGGCCCTCCCCAGTACAAGAGAGACACGGACATACTGGAGAGAGTCCAGCGAAGGTCCATGAAGTTATTTGGAGCATCTCTTCTATGAGGAAAGGCTGAGAAGGATGGGACCATTCAGCTGTACTGGGTCTGGCTGGGATGGAGTTAATTTTCCTTATAGCAGCATGTATGGTGCTGTGTTTTGGATTTGTGACTGAATTGGCATTGATAACACAGCGGTGTTTTGGCTGCCATCGAGCAATACTTGCACAGCATCAAGGCTTTTTCTGTTTTTCCCACTCTGTCCCCACAGCAAGTAGGCTGGGGACGGGAAAGACATTGGGAGCGGGCACAGCTGGGACAGAGGACAGCAGGGACAGATCCTCAAACTGGCCACAGGGACATTTCCTACCATTCCATGCCATGTTCCACAGCAAAAAGCTACTGCTAATTGCTCCTGCTGCAAGCACTCCACTGCTTCACAGACTCCTTGTTTGTTAACCCAAACACTGTTTATTCCCTCTTTAATTCCGAATTTTTACTTTTTTTTAATGTTTTATAGAACATCAGAGGATGTAGTCAATTCTTTTTACAATTACTTGCATGTATCCATGTTTTTAGTAGTGGGAAATAGAGAAGGTGCTGAAGGAGTTGCTTTCCTAGCTAGTTCTTTATATTCAACAAGACAAATTCTGAGCTGCCTGCTGAATGCACTAGTGCGTATAGCTTTTCTATTTAAAACTATTGAAAAATCCTGTAGAATAGAAGGCATTTTAAAGCAGCAAGTTTTTTTTAAAAAACTCAGTCTGCTGCTCAAGGGTATGCTTGTGTGCTCTAGTGAAAGTCTGTCTGGATTTATAATGTATTCTAAAGAGGAAGGTATCTGTTTTCTAGGAATGTGTGTGGTTGGTACAGTCTTCCCGTGTTTCTAAAACTGAAATTATTACTTCCTAGGCTATTAAACACTGCTCGGCACACACAGGTTATTGTGGGCTTCAGTTATGGTAGAAATGTGTGTACTTAAGTCTCTCCTGGAGATATGAAAGGATTTTTTTACTTTGCTTTACTTTATGAGCAATTCCAGAATGTGGTTGCCACTTCAGGGACACTATTATAATGAAATATTTTCTAATATCCCATGCAAATATCAGCATTTATATACTGAGGCCAAAATAAATATAGGCTAAAGACTACATCTACACTCTCCTCAGGAGCAGGCTGTAGGCCTGTGTTTCGGGACCCTGCTCTGCATGCCCACACCATCATGATGCCTCTGGGTTCTGCGTTGCCTTTGGGAGCACGGTGTTGGATTCGGCATTAGCCATGTACCAGCATCACCGAGCACTGTGGCAGGTCTCGTAGGCACTGGCTGAACAGATACAGCCCCAGCTGTGCCTCTCCTGTCCGTCGTCTAAAGGATAGACCAGCTTGGGTTATGCATTTCTCCCCTGGAGTGTGGAGGGAGAGTGTCTCAGTTCCAGGCAGCATAAAATGGGGGTGAATTTTAGAGCAAACACAGGCTCGTTCAGATATAGTTGAAATTCAGCATAGAAGTACCTAAGAAGATCTACCTTAGATTTGGGGTGTCTCGGCAGCCGGGTAAAAAGACAAATGCACCTGACAGCCCCCTTGCCATCCTTGCTTGTGGGTCCCCCCACAAGCAGCCAGCTCCTCCTTCTGCCGAAGACTTCTGTGCACTGCCCTGCTTCTCTCCCAAAACAAGAAACACCTCTGTGGAATACATTGCTTCTGTAATGAAGTGTCCCCATTTCCCAGGAGCACGTCTTTCTGAATGCAGTGTTTGAGATAAAGAGGTCACCCAAAGGATAGAGCTGAATCCATTTCTGAATGGCTTAAATATGTTGCATCAAGCACCTCTTTGCCAACCCTGTTTTGAAAGACTGAGGAAAGGAGGAGCACAGTGTTCCTTCCCAACATGTAAATGTTGTTGGATGTTTGTTTAAAGTACTTGGTTCCCTGTAATTGCAGTTTTGACTTTAGGACTAAAGATGCATATTTGTTTACTTTAGATTTCTAATCCTGTTCATTCTGTCATGGAATTGCACACACTATTCCAATCATAGCAAGGCAGTCCATAGCTTCTTGACTTACCGTGTAGTCAGACCAGCTTCTCTGAAATCAAAGGCTTGGGGCTTATTTAGTTTATTTTGCTTCTTTTAAATAAAGAGACTTTCCAAGCAAACAGCCAAACAAATTTTCCTGTGGCCTTCCTAGATTTGTTCTGCTTCGGTTAAAGAAAGATGTAGGACAAGTCTGACTATGTTAAGAAACAATGGAAAAACAAGGAGTAATCCACTTTTTTTTCTATGTTGAAGAGCTCCCTAAACAAAAGCAGCAACCTTTCAGGGTCTGAATCTGTGTGTCCTGGAAATCTGTGCCTGATGTCTCCAAACAATGAATCTCCTCACAAAGAAAGTGCCAACTGTTAGCCCAGTGTTTGTTTGAACTTCCTCCAGCTCCAGAAGAAAGGGAAAAAAAAGAAATTCACTCAGGATGCCACTGGGTCTTGTTCATGTGACTGGCAGCTCTGAGGGATTCCAGATGGCTTAAGCCCTTCTTTTGAACACATCTTTTGACCTTATTTAAATTTCCTCCTAATTTCACCTGCTCTGTGTTTACTGACTGGCAAATATGCAGGTGGATGTATTAACTCCACCATGGGGTACAAATGGATTAAAGAGAATTTATTTGCAGAAGGGAGTTTATGTAGTACAGCTAATACAGCTTCAGGTCTACTCCATGATTTATGATTTAGAAACCACCGCATAATTTTAACAGACAGAACAAACAAACGGGAAACCTTCTGCATCCCTAGTGTGTGTTTTCTAAATCTTACAACATGTACTCTTCAATCTGGTGGTCACCTAGAAAGTCAAGCAAGAGCAAGAAACTCTTTTAGAATTAACTTTTTTTATCACATATTTTATGCTGTACTTTTTTTTACATATTTACAGTTCTCTCTAGATTAAGAGCATTCAGTCAAGACTCAGGTTTATGTACATTTGGTTACCACTTAGTCTTTAAAAAAACCCCTTGCAACTGAGGATATAAGATTTAGAATTTTTCTACTGAGAGTAGGACAATCTCAGGATTTAATGTCATCAAAAAACACTAAAAAGAAGGACAATAGCTGACATTACTCACAAAAACCATCTGGAAAACCTGTGCAGATGAGATTTGCATCTAGTGTGCCCCATGCTATGGCAGATTTCTCTGTGGCGCCACTTTAGAACTAAGAGAAAATGAATTCCCTGAGAAACATCCCTGGATATGTGCTGGTTTTGCCTCCTAAAAAAGTGTAGCTTTAGTGAGTCCTATTGTTCTAAATTCATATTGCTCTGGTTGATCTTCTCTCTGGAAGGCAAGAATGGCTCAGCAGTTAAGGTGCTGCCTAATGCTGGTGAACATGTTGACTGAGTGAGCTGCCACAGAATCTGGCCTGAATGAAATTCAACAGAGGGGAAGCTGAAACCACTGAATTCCTAGTGCTAATTCAGGTGGCTCCTTGTCCACCCTCAGCACTGCGAACGAAGTGAGCCAGGTACTTCCAAACACCAAGGCAAGATTAGTTCAGGTGCTCTGCCTGTAGGAGCCTCTGCTGTTCACTGAGGGTGCAGAGGGTGCCGAGGGGGCCCAGGCTCTTCACATGTTGTCTCAAGAGTCACTGTTCCGGGAATTCACTTTGCCTTGCCTTGTCTCATTGGCATAAATAGAAATAATTGGGTTTTTTAACTTTTGAAGGGCTGTTGTAAGAATAAATGTGTTAGCATGCAGAAGTTGCTCCAGAGAAGGTATCTGGCTTAGGTTCCTCAGGTTTGCTTTTTATGGTTTGTAATATCTTCAGACTGTTTTTTTTTTTTTTGGTCATGTCTTGCCAGTCAGGACACTTGTTCTCTCTGTTTAGGATGAGGTGGCAACACCTTTGCCTTAAAGTTTCCTGGCCATGGGGTTGAATTAAGGCCAGTGCAGTGCACGCATCAGCTTGGAAGCCTGAGACTGCTTTATAATCTACTGGAGACCCTGAGGATTTTTACTCAGCTTAGGGAATTCTTCACATATCTCTGTGCCAGGTCCACATATGTGTTTAGCAGTTTAACTTCACTAATTTCTACAGGAAATTAAATGTCTGATTGCCCCTAGAACTTGGCTATATCTATTAAGGGGTGAAAAACTGTCCTCCCAGACTATGCAGCAAAGTCTTGTCATATCATCCATGAATGCTGCTTCTTGATTTTAGTTTCCTGTGACTCCGTTAACCATGTTCCAGATAGCTGCCTCTGAGGTTTAGGGGATAAACATGTCCAGATTTTTCAAAAGGGTTGATTACCTTCATCTGCCATGACTTCAGAGGGGATTGTGAGGACTTTCTCAGCCCTCAGTAACTGAGATGTTGTGTGGCTGCCCATAAAAAACAAGGATCAGGTGTGTTTATCCTTCTGGAAATCTGCCATGTTTTTCGGTCAAGATGATCCCTGACCAAAAAATTATGCCTGAAAGAGCAGAGGGTGTTCTGCAGAAGGACAGAACCACTTCTGCCCTTCTGGACTTTTCCTGAGTTCCAGCTTTGGAAGACAGATCTCAGTGCCACAACTCCTTTGAAAAAAAAATAATCTCCTTAACTCAGCCTTTAACTTCTTGACTTCAATATTGTCACAGCTCTGGGCACGTGAGTTAGTATCAGATGATTCCATCTAGCAGACTGGCAAGATACTGAGCCCTAAAAAAAAAGATTGAATTCCCCTGGGGTCAGGTTTTTTAAAGATGCTATGAAGCTAAGTATGCAGGCAGGCAGTGGAAAATAAATGCCTAGGTAGATCTGTAAAATATGCCTTCCTGCATCCTGAGGAATTCACATCTTTGAAAGGCCAGAGCTTTTGTTTTCTGAGCAGGTTAAAGCATAACAGAGCATCTGCAGGATGCACTCATTCTCTGTTCCTTGTCTCAAAAATGAGAGGAGAAACCCTCCCAGCTATAGGGCTGGTAGGAGAAGAGGCAAGTCCTCTCTCTCCTCATTTGATCTTAGTCCCATTGTCCTGTAGCTCCTCTTTCCTCCTCTCTACAGTGCAGTGCTCCAGGAAAATACCATCAAGCAGGATGCTTTATCTCCACCATCCGTCTCACTTAGCTGTTTTCAAGTGAAATGTACTGTAGAGAAATGCAGTTTAGGTGGTTGCTGGGAGCAAGTGGAAGCCTCCCCTGCTTCAGGGCCCCATCCAAACGTAGTCTGCCTCCTCAGCTAGCACACACACCAGCATCTCCCAGGCCTGTCCTTGCATCAGACCTTTGCATTAACTTTGCACCTCCTCCACTACTAGTACCATTCAGTGTCTCCATTTAGAAAATAGGATTGCCGGGGTTAATGACATGGTACACACCACTGATGAAGCAGACCAGAGAATAAGCATTGCATAATGACTCTTTGGCTACTTGTTTTTGAGTAAAACCCAAACCATGTTGTTTCCCAGAAATACTTGAGCCCTCCCCAGCCACATGATTCATACCTGCTGGAAATATATGGTTAGGTTCCTGGCCAAGTCACCCAAACGCTCTGAGCTTGCCCTTCCTGACCTTTAGCTTCAGAAGGATCTCATATGCCCAGTGTAGATGTTTGTAGCTGAAAGAGTCTTCTAGATGCCATCTCTAATTAAAGGAGAGGAACAGGCACTTCCGCAGCATGATTCTCTCCATCCTAAACAAACAAACAAACAAACACAGCAGTCATTCCAGCAATGGGCTCCACTGATGAGAGAGGGAACATGTGGCGGCCAGCATAAATTTAACTCGTTGCCTAACATCAGGCAAGATGAGACCTACCATCTATTGATGGCAGTCACACTTGTTCCTTATCCTCCCCGCTAGGGATAAGTCAGTAGGGATGCCACTTTTTTCTTATTTTCAGTGTGGTGCCAAACCAACCTGGCATGAGGCACCAAGCTGCAGAGAGCCCCGCCTGCAGCTATTCCTGTGGTTGGCAGCTGGAGGGGCCTCCTTTGGCCATGGCATCTACTCATCCATTCACATTGCAGTTGAGTAACATGAGGCACCTTCTCCTCCTCCTCCTCGTCCTCCCCCGAGGACTAAACATGTTGCTATTCCCACGTTCCTAGCTCCCACAGATGCTGAAGAGCTGCTGCCAGTTTATCTTCTGAATGATGCAGTGTCTTCATCCTAATGCAGCCTGAATAAATCCCACTGAAATCAGGAATGGTTGGTAAAGGGGTTGAGTAAAACTCCCAGAAGCTGATTTCCCTGCAGTTTGTTTGTGTTTTGCTCGTTCGTTTTTAATTTAAAGCTGTGCTGGCACCACAATTACACCTGCCAGATAGATAGCTCCGGGTTCTCTTGACCCGATTAGGGGAAGAAAAAGCCCTGCTTGGGCTTCGCTCTCTTTTCCAGGTTTTGGTGGTGCTTTTCAGATTAGAGTTTTGAACCTACCATCACCACCACAGAAAGTGACGAGAGCATTTGCTAATATGGACATTTAAACTTTGGTCTTCACATATGCAACCCAGTGACAATGTCCTTCCTGTACATGTGCTGGATGGCAACTTTTGTCTGCAATCAATGTGTGCTGTAGATTTTCAGCCTTAGAGAACTAGGTCTGAAAGCAAATGTTTCTCATAATTTTTCCATCATAGACAATATTCCAAAGGTTAGAGACAGCTTGGCACGGTTTAAAGTAGAGCCTTTTGAAGCAGAGACATGAAAATGAAGCTCTGTTTACCTGTACTCTGTGGCAGACATATATCTCAGCTCTGGGGTACATTGCTGGTAGTAAAACCACGTGAACTTTCATGTGATGACCCTGGAAAAAGCTCACACATTGACTTCAAGTGCGTGAAGACTGAACAGGGCACGGAGATGTTTTTGTTACCCAGTATTCAAAACATTTTGTTAGAAGAAAAGTGGGAAAATAAATGTCTGAGAAGAATAAACAGATGTTTGCTGTTAGAGATCAGCATGTTATACGATTGAGTTTACAATAACTGCTTTAAAATGTAAACTAACTTCTGACCAGTGTTTTCCAATGTACTGCAAAATCTGCTTGTCGTTCCTTTTGTCATTTACAAGTAAACACCCACTGGAGTGTTTTATAGTTTGTGAAATATGAAAAGGGCTTTGTTCATGAGAGACTCCTTTGATTTACTGTAAGATGAAAAACCTATGTGCCAGAAGATACTTGGTTCTCTTAATCAGAACTGAGCAAACTTTTCTTCAGTTTGACCGCTCTGATCTCACTGACTAAACACACTAGCCAATAGCTAACAATTGTGGTGGCTTTTTAATCTTCTTTTTACATAGCTTTCCTCCCTCTGGACAGGGCAGATGTTGGAGACTGGCTTCAGCAGCCAGGAAAGGCCTCTTTATCTCCTGACAGGCCTGCAGTACTTGAGCCCACAAAAACAACTATAATGAGGAAGCTTTCAAAATAAACAGACCAAATGGGTGCATCTCCTCGTTCCCAGCGCCTTCACGCCAGACACTAATGCTTAGCTACTGTCTCGAGTCAGCAGCTGCGGCTACAAAAAGCAATGTTATGTTTGCAAAGGTGGACCCCCCCTGCCCCTGCCCCAAATCACTGACAAAAAGGTAGAGCTGCCACACCTTCAAAATTTGATCATTACTTAGAAAAGAAGCATTGCTGCCACTATTAGATGTTCCAAGCTCATTACAGCCCCAGACGAGGAACACATCTTCTCTCTGCTCCAACAGCAAGACCCATTGCCACAGCTTAACAAGGTCTTCCTTTCTTCTCTTTTTATGAGGGGAAAAAGCCTGATTACAAAATTCATTTAAAAAGTCAGGGATGATTTGAACATGAACCAAGGATCTGTAATTGCTGGTTTCTCAAAATGTTTCCTGCCTAGTCCTGAAAGCAGGTTCAAACCTTTCAGAAGCAGCCATTTCCCTAATTCTCACTGTGTGGCCATCAGCATTGTGCCACATTGCTACCCTTGCAAACACTCTCCTTCTTGGCTGTGACCCTCTTTCTCCGGTGTCTTAATCACAAAGTCAAAGTAGTTGTTGTTGTATTGGCTTTGAAGTTTGAAATATTTTTATAGAATTTTTTCCTCTCACAAAGAAAAAAAAAATAATTTAAAACTCTAGTATCTATTGCTGTATTCTCCACTGAGAATGGAAGTAGTTTGGACATAGCTAGTTACTAGAGGAAAAAAATATCTTGCCTTCTGTATGTAACCTGCTGTCTTGGTACTTCAGAAATGCCCCCTTCCTCCCTTCCTTCCTTCCTTCCTTCCTTCCTTCCTGGCATGGCCACCGGGACACCTCTGATTTCTTCCACCTTTTCCCAGTTCAGAGACATATCCCACCACAGCTGATGCCACTGACTCAAAATGGTCGCAGGGAGCCAACGTTAAGTCTCTTGTCCAAAACCCATGCATACAGTGGAGGGCAGAATCTGCTCTACAGCTTTTGTGCCTAAGGGATTACTCATTTATTTTTGAATGGTCTTAGTCTAAGACATTCTTGTTTTAGGAGAGGGGGCTACAATAAACCCTGGGTGCTGCTGGGTCTGCTGTAGAGCACAACAGTCATGACTGATTCTCATCAAGCTGCTATATATCTTTTGGTTGGCTATGGTTGTCAGAATGGCCACAGCTGGGACAGGTGGCCCTTTGCAAGGCAGTTGTCAGGAAATAGCTGACAGGACCCGGACCAAGGTAGAGCTGAGAACAACCAGGTAAAAGTCGTTATTTTCTGAGGCTGAATAATCGATATAGGTTGGAAGGGGTGGGAGAAAGATGGAAGAAAACCACTATGTGCAAAGCTTTCTGCTCCAGAGATAAACTCTTTTCACTACTGTTTTAGCAAAGCTGCATCTTGCATGATGTCCCACTGGATTTGAGTTTTAAAGAGGAGATAAAAATAAACTTATTTATGTTCTGCGAAAAGATCACTGAAGAAGTGATTTAAGAGGAAAGAAAGCTATGCTCTTTTCCCTAGCCATCCATATGTTTATCGTATGCACATATGAGTAGAGAGGGACTTCTAACCCTAGAGGAAGAACTAAATTACAGGAGAAATTCCCAGGAACTCGACAAAATTTGGAACTTCTGCTCTTTCTTTCCTAGAAGCATTATTCTGAGGAGTCCCCAGATAGACACAAAAGGGGGTGGCAAAAGATGAATTATGTGCTGGAACAATAGCTGCATTTTAAAAGGAGTTTATGTATGGCTCAGCAGGACTTTGCATTGGACCATTCCCTGAGAACCTGCTGGGATTTCCAGCCTGGTACCAGGCAGTTCTCGCCATATGACTACACCCATGAACAAAGCTAAGCTTTGATCTAAACATCTGAGAAGATTTCCAGGACCCTCAGAAAAAGACCTACAGTAGCTAGCATGTTGGCCAGGAACCTAAATGCAGCAAACATCAACTTGGGGTTTTGAGAGGCAGTTTCATTCATATAGGGTAAAAAGCCATTACTTTCGGTTGAGGTGCCAGAGCTGCTTAAACAGGGTTTCAAAAAAATGCTTGCTGCTATCCTTCCTTTTTGTTATAAAACGTGGTGTTTAGAGTGCTCACCTGAGAGGTTAGAGCTGGATATGCAAAGCCAGATCATGATACTACAAAGAATTCAAGAAACAATGACGCGGGAAAGTGTGTGTTGGCTGGTGGCCAGGGCCTTCACTGGGAGGAAACAGTCCCAGGCTTTGCTTACCTTTCCTAACCCTGCTCCTATAATTTATGCAAAACATGAATTGGGCAGGAGTCCTTAGAACCGGCACTGGAAAAGGCATCTGCAGGTGTCTGTGTTAGCCACAGAGCTGGAGACCAGCTCCCTCTCAGAAGGCATGAACGCCTAGCGCAGCCTGCTGAACTCTGTGGTTTGGGTGGCTGGAAGCCTCAGAACTGGAGACTTGAAGGTGAAATCCATGAAAACAATCCAAGTGCTTTTTCATGTATTTAGGGTTTACCTGGGGGTCAGTAAAACATCTCCCCTCATCTTTCTGATGTCCTGAGCTACTCTGAGTTTTAGGCTCAGGAGGGATATGTAGAGCTCCATGGATCCTACTCGGGAAGCTGCTTGACTCTTGGGTGCGAAGCGTTTTATTCACTTCACAGATCCCATCCTAAATCTGTTAGCATCTAGCCTTTAACCCCAAAGCTGGGTGCTCAGTTAACTCCTTCCTCAGCAGCTGAAATGAAGCATCTCGTCCTGTAATGTCTGGTCCCATGGCTGTTTGTATGGCATTGAGCAGCCACCAGTGCCCATTCCACATGCTGTGGCACCCCTGCACAGCCTGAGCACCCACCACTGCTCCCCTTTTAGACTTCCTGGGCTTTGGCTGGATCTGGGAGCCCTGTGAAACTGTATCTGATGACAATATCCTGGCTGTTTTACCGCTGTTAATGAGAAGGGTATCTAAATGTTTCAGGAGATTTACAGCCATAGAATAAGGTGGCACACCAACTTGAACCTGACAACGGTTCTTACAGGACCACTGTGTTTATCCAGTCCCTTGAAAAGTCTACCCAAATAATCTGAGAGCTGAAAATGAATGTTTCTGAGCACTTTCATAGCCACAGAACAATTTTAGCATCTTGTTAATTGCATATTTTGCAGGGACATTTGCTTTTGGCTCAGGAAAAGACCACAGAATGCAGTGTTTGTTATTGATGTTGTAGTCCTGTTGCCCTGGGTGCCTTACTTCAGAAGGGAGATGCTTCTCAAAACAGTTCTCAGTCAAACTCTGAGCTTCCAGCTACCTGGTGTCTTCAAGACTGCCCACATATAGTAGGTCACAGGCTTTGAGGATTTGCTCGTTCTAGGCTTGAATGGACAAATCTAAGTGTGTGGCAGCCAATTATTATCCTCATTTGACAGGCAGGTATTTACTAAGTTCCTTGCCCAGGCTCACTATCCAAGTTCGCATAAGAGCAGAGAGCCAAACCCAGAGCTCTTCATTTCGGTGCCATCACCACAGTAATTCAGCTCTTACTAAAATGTCAGTGCGTGGCAAAGGCAACATATGCAGCATAACATTGCTTGATTTTGCTATAATGGACTCAGTTTAGTACATTAACTCCTACAGAGGCTCTTCCTTCAATTAGGGAAAAAGCAACCTAGAAGCCTTTGCTGCTTTTCTATAACAATAATTTTATAGAACAGCAAGGGAAGAGTAGTGGATTTTTTTGTTTTAAAATCATACAGATGAGACCCATCTGGCAAAGTCTGATTTACACACTTACCTTCCCTCTGTGGTAAATGCCTTAAAACTAGTTTATAAAAGCACAGCCCTGTTAAGCCTGGACCCATGACTGTAAAGGGTCTTAAAGGTATATGTTTTCTTTGATCTTGTAAGTTCTACGTAAGGTTATGGAAGGAAACCTTTGACTTTAAGAATTCTGTTACTAAGGTATTCTAATTATTTCTTGTTTGTTGTTTTAGTGGTGGTTTGGGTTTTTTCGTTGTTGGTTTTTTGGGGTTTGCTTTTTTGGTTTGTTGGGGTTTTTTGTTTGTTTGGGTTTGTTGGGGTTTTTAAAAATAATTATAAGAAAAGGATGTTCTGAATGGGGATGGAAATAGAGAGAAATCCTACTTACTGCTCCAAAGAACTGAAAGAGAGCAGATTATTGTGTAGTCAGACCAACTCTGTGAATTTGGCTATACTGATTTAACTTGAAAACAATAATGCACACAAATAAGCACCCAAACTCCTTCCCCTAGGGTTTCCTGCCCTGATCTCTTGCTTGACTATACAATTCACATTTTTGTCTCTCTTAAAACAAATTAGGTCCACATACCAGCATAACTTAGTGATTATGTAGTAATTACCTCGAATATTTATGCAGAATTTCAGTACATAAGCTTAGGGTGAGTCATCAGAAGGATTTGATATTCCTGCAAAGCTTAGTCCCTCACTCCTGCTTAAAAATGCCATTTGGTTGCTACTGAAATGGCTTCTGCTCAGCTTGAATTTCATCAAGATTTTTGTGCTACCTCCATTATTTTTATTACTGCAAATGACAATTTTATGTGCCTTTCAATCAATGTTTGAATAACTCTTCTATTTGCATGGATTAAGGCTGTATTTTGTTTGAGAGCCACAGACTTTATCTTGGTGTGTTTAAATGTGAGTGTTAAATCATAGAAATAAGAATTAAAAGAAAGAGCCATTCAGAGTTAAAACCCAAGATCCTGGCTTTGCATCACCTTCCATGTTAAGGTAAACAGAAAATATCTATTTTGTTCACTTTTTTTTTTTTTCTGAAAAAGATGCAAGACCAGATTTGTATCTTTTAAATCCATTTTTTGGTGTCTCTTCAAATGAATAAGAATTTGTAAATGGTTTCAGATTACTTCAGGCTTTTTGAGTTAAATGTCCGTTTTTCTTTTCCATCTTAGCTCTATTCTGACACATCAACCAAAGGTCTGGGATGACTTACTTTCCTCGCCGACAATATAAAGGAACCTTTTGTTTTGGCTTGTGACCCCCATCTTGAAACTCTGATATGTTCAGAAAAGTGAATCTCTGGTTATGTGCAGTGAAAAAATTCTGTTCCTTTGGTATTTTTTTTTTCTCCAGAGTATAACAGCTACATACCTGTTAATCAAATGTGTATGGCTGTTTTGCAGTTCTCCTGTGCTGTCACAGTGTACTGCGAAATTACTGACCCTGCATTTCTTTTTTGCTAAAGTCTTTTTCCAGTCAGGTTTTGTGGCAGAGCTCACACACAAAGTGTCTGGGACCAGGTGCCACGTGGCAATTGCTTTCTCTTCTAGCTGCACTGAGGAGAGCTCTGCTCTTGAACTCACACCTGTAGCTGTTTAATATGAGAAACGGGGATTTCACATGCTTGATTGCAGCAGAAGCAGCGTAAACTTGCTCCTTCCAAAAGCTGAAAGCATGTGCCCAAGCTCTTGCTCTTAGAGCTAGTCTGTGGCAAGTGTTCAAGAGAACTATCTTTGGCTAGTCTTTCTGTTTGTTTGGGGGGTTTGTTTGTTTGTTTGTTGTGGGTTTTGTTTGTTTGCTTGTTTTTTGTTTTGTTTGTTTGTTGTTTTGTGGGGTTTTTTTTACCCATCTACTCTGTTTTCTTTCTCAATTTCCTTCATTTTCTCACGTCTGTTTTTCTCTTTTCTGTACTGGCTTTCTGTGTCCTTATATTCCTTTAACCTCTCTTATTTTATCCTTTTTCTTTGTCCCTTTCAACTATATTCTGTCTCCCTTTCCGTCCTCTCCCTCTTTTCATCCTGTTGTTCCTTGACATGCCCCAAACCTGTCTTGGTCTGGTTTTCGTACCCCCACACCTACTCCTTACAGCCTGCTCTGCTGCTGTAGTTGGCAGTTGATTTCTGTCAGGCAGCCCAGCCAAAATTGCAGCTAAAGATGGACTTTTAATTTTTTTATTATTATTTATTTTTTTAAACCCTACTGGACTGGTAATAATTGCAGTTTGCCGCACATTCTCAGTGGGAAAACTTTTGTGAGTAAATCTCGATCGATCATAATCTGGCACTGGAATAAGCACCTTGTTTAGTCTAGGGGCACTAAATAAATTGGCCTTACATCTTTGCTTTCAAGCTGTATTTGAGCCCTGTTGTGTAATTGCCATTTGCATGCCAGAGGGATTGCGTAGGGGTGCTACTCAGATCAAAGTTGCATTCATCTGGGCTTGAGTGTATTAGCTGTAATTAGTAATGTAATTTTAGGAGACAATGCCACATTTGTAGGATGAACTGAAACTACAGCAGCACTTTAGCAAAAAGCAATATTGATGCAGCCCGTTCCTCTCCCAGTAGCGGAGACTAATTGCAGTGGGAGGTATTTATATTACACACACAAACCCCCCCGTGACATAGTTCCAAACTAGCATGAAATACTAACTGAAACTTAGGTATTTCAGAACTGTGGCTCTCACCAGGCAGAAAGAAAGCACTGCAAGGAGAGGTTATTTGCTTTGTGTGTTGTGGGAGGAAATGAGAGGTAAGTGGCCACCAGCCAGAGGGAAAGGCAGGAAGGTTTGAGGTGGTATTTCAGGTTCCCGTTTGTCTTCTCATTAATTTCTTTCTGCTCTTCACTTTCCAAGGGCAGTCCTGCTTGGACATTTCTTTTGGTCCTGAGACAAAAAGAATGACAAGCCAGCAACCCTTGATTTCACCTCTCCCTTTTTTAAACAAAATTTAAATGTTAGACATTTTGGTAGGCATTTCTTTTTGCCCTACTATTTCATCTTGGTCTTGTCTCCAACCACTTTCCTCCTTTTCCTGCTCTGACCCAGCATCCAGCCGGGAAGACTGCAACAAACTCTGAAGTTCCAAGGATTATGGCCATTGCAAAGTATGGCTGTGTGTGAAGCAGGTCATTAATGACAGGTGAGATTATGGCTATTGCAGAGCATGATAAATCATGGTCAAATTGTGCCTTAAACTTATGGTGCTGTTTATAAGTGCAAAGGTGTTCAACAAAGGCTGTCTTTTGAACATACACACACTTATTTTAAATTCTAGATGTCTTCAGGGATGGATATGGAGAAAAAGTTCTGGTTTGGGCACTATAGGACATGCTTGTGCATTGCAAGAACTTTAAAAAACAAAACTGCTCTGAGGGTATTGCTCCTGTCAGACCTGTCTGATATGGATAGCTTTATCTGTTGTCTCAAACCTATCTTCACATGATGTGTGGAACTAGCACATAGACAGTAGGTACAGTGCATACCTGTCTGTGATCTCATTACAGATCCCAGACTTACCTGCCTGCGTCCCTTCATTACGGGCCATTACAGGACTGCAGGGTAATTCAGGTTGGGAGGCACCTCAGGAGATCATAGAATAGTCTGTGTTGGAAGAGACTTTCTAAGGTCATCTAGTCCAACCCCCCTGCAATGAGCAGGGACATCTGCAACTAGATCAGGTTGCTCAGAGCCCCATCCAGCCTGGCCTTGAATGTTTCCAGAGATGGGGCATCTACCACCAGTCTGGGCAGCCTGTGCCAGTGTTTCACCAACTCATTGTAAGAAATTTCATCCTCATGTCTGGCCTGAATCTGCCCTCTTTTAGTTTAAAACCATTGCCCCTTGTCCTATCGTAACAAGCCCTGCTGAAAAGTCTGTCCCCATCTTTCTTACAGGCCCCTTTTAAGTACTGAAAGGCTACAATAAGGTCTCCCCAGTCTTCTCCAGGCTGAAAAACAACTCTCTCAGCCTGTACTCATAGGACAGGTGTTCCATTCCTCTGATCATCTTGGTGGCCCTCTCCAACAAGGTCCACGTTTTTCCCCTGCTGAGTGTTCCACATCTAGACATAGTACTCCATGTGAGGTCTCACCAGAGCAGAGCAGAGAGGCAGAATCACCTCCCTTGACCTGCTGGCCACAGTTCTTTGATGTAGCCCAAGATAAGATTGGCCTTCTGGGCTGCAAGTGCACATTGCCAGCTCATGTCCAATTCTTGATCCACCAGTACCCTCAAGTCCTTCTCTGCAGGTCTGCTCTCAATCCCTTCATCCCCTAGCCTGTGTTGATATGGGAGGTAGCCCCAACCCAGGTGCAGGACCTTGCGCTTGGCCTTGTTGAACCTCATGAGATTTGCATGGGCCCACTTGTTGAGCTTGTCCAGGTTTGTCTGGATGGTGTCCCATCCCTCAGGCATGTCAGCCACACGACTCAGCTTGGTGTCATCTACAAACTTGCTGAGGGTGCCCTTGATCCCACTGTCTATGTCATTGATGAAGATATTAAACAGTTCGGACCCCTGAGGGACACCACTTCTCACTGGTGTCCATCCAGATATTGAACTATTGACCACTACCTTCTGGATGTGACCATCCAACCAGTTCCTCATCCACCGAACAGTCCACCATCAAGTCCATCTCTCTCCGATTTAAAGAGAAGGATATTGTGGGCGACTGTGTCAAAGGCCTTATGGACATCCAGCTAGACGACATCCATAGTCTGCCCTTTGTCCACTGATATAGTTACTCCATCATAGAAGGCTACTAGGCTGGTCTGGCAGGACTTGCCCTCGGTGAAACCATGCTGGCTGTCTTGAATCACCTCCCTGTCCTCCATGTGCCTTAGCATGGCTTCTAGGAGGGTCTGTTCAGAGCAGGTCCAGCTGGTAGCTGCATCAGGCTGCAGAGGAATGTGTCTGGGCAAGCGTGAATGCTCCCAAGGATGGAGACTTCCCTGAACATCTGCTCCAGTGTTTGACCATCACCGTGGTAAGTCCTTTTTATTTTCCCCCTTTTACTGAATTGTAATATCCTTTGTTGCAGCTTATATCTGCTGCTTCCTTTTGTGTCACTGTGCACCTCTGGAAAGACTCCAGTCTCCATCTTTTCTACACCTTCCCTTTAGGTGCACCCTTTGTAATGACAGCAAAGAAGGAAGAACAAAAGCAAGGAAGGGAAAATGTGTGTTGCTTAAACCTGGTAATGGGACACAGTGCTAAAGCAAGGGCAATACAAATAACTCCAAAAAGCCCTACAGATCACTCCAGATCACCCTGGATGGCTCCCCTTCTTGTAAAAGGTCAGCATGAGAAGGCGGGGAAAATGGCCAGTTTAAAGAGATGTAATTGAACTTACATAGGGAGAGGGAAGGGGAATTCACACTGGTTTAATGTGCAAACTAGTTTAAAAAATAGGTAGTTTATAGTTAGTTTAGTTAGTGCAAATGTGCTTATGAACTGGGCTTTTGCTCTCTCTTGAATGCACTAAACATAACATAAAGATGGAAATATATTGGACCGATGTTCTTCCCTGAGTCTGAAACAAAGTATGGAAAAAAGACAAAGAACTAAGAAAAATAATTGTTATAAAAATCAGCTTCCCTAAGTACAAAAAGTTACAATTTATTATCTTTTGTACACAGATGCATTACTGTACTAGTGTGAAACTAATTTATTTACAGTCATGTTTTAATCTACTTATTGTTATGGAATTTATATTTCCAGTTGTAGGTTTTCGATTGAAAAATCTGACGCTTGGCTTTTAAAAAATGTATTGTATCCCATGATTGTCACTTAGTAAGCTTTACCACTCAGTTATAAACATTTTCCTTCTGCAAAGGCCCACTGGTGGTAGAGATATTTATGTAAGCCAGGCAATTTGGAACTTGCTCAAGGTCTGCAGCAGAAAGCTCAGCCAAATGGTTTTGATAGTAAAAAGAACCTTTCTTATTTTTTAAAAAATATTTTTAAATGGGTTGATCACAATGGTGGCTGAGAAATCTTTGTTGTTCCCTTCTCTCCCATCAGCAACACTCATATACAGGCTGAATAAATCCTTTGGCAGCATTCTTTTCTTGCAGCCGTTTGATGTGATTCCAGCAGCTTCAAACACAGGAGGCATCCAAACTGCTGGAAGTCAAAAAGGCTGAAACTCCCCATCATGGGAGCCTCAAATAGCAATGGGGCGGCCTGGCGGTGCCTCCTCACAGGACCAAAGATGCACACACACTGAGTATTTCTGCCCTTCGGCTCTGCAACATGGTGGCACTTGGCGTGTCTTTTCCAGAGGTCAGGATTGCTGGAGAGCCCAGCAGGGTGGTGGCAGGGGGCTGCAGACAGTGCTGCAGAGGGACCGACCCTCTGTCCATGGGAGGGCAGCTGCTGGAAGGAATGACAGCGGTATGTGTCCCCTCGCTCTGGGGAAATGAGTGTTAATGTTGGAATCAAAGCCTCTGATTACCACTTAGCTGCACTAATGGATCCAGCTGCGAGAAGCGGGTGGTGAAGATGAAGCTGATGGCAGGGACTGGGAGCACCTGGAGCAGGGCCATGTTGGCACTGTTCTGCTCATGAGACTCGCACATCTAGTGGTGTCTTGGGTTTTTTTTGGTTTTGTGGGTTTTGTTGTAGTTTGGAAGTTGGTTCCTAATGTCACTAAACCCAGAGGTCTGGTACCCCAGTGGCTGTGAACGGGCTCTGTCTACTTGGAAGCTGTGGCCAAGAAATGGATGGGTGGCTGGAGAAGGCAAGGCCAGGGGAGGGCATAGGCAGCCCAATGGCCATGCGCACCTTTCCTGGACAGGAGGCAGTACATCCACACAGTGCTGGCCATTTGCAAGTGCCGTATCTCCTCCTGCGGCAGGAGGTCCTGGGGAGTCCAGCTTGCCAGGTGAGCAGGTGGCTGGATGCTCCGGCGTCAACGCCATCGCCTCTTTCCAAGCCCTTGGCTGGCTACAGCACACCAACATCCCACAAGCCAAGGCTTTGTCTTGGGCAGCTGTGCAAGTGAAAAGCTGGGTTGAACTTGGGTGGAAAGCTGTTAGTGACTATAACCAATAATTGGCCGTTCAGTGCCAGGGTATATCGGTAAGTGCCTGTTGTCCCTCCTGCCAGGAGCAGTATCTGCTCACAGCTTCCAGGATGGCCCCAGCAGGTCTCTCTCTCTTTCACAGCTGTCTTCTTCTACCTGCCCAAAGCTCGCTTTCCTTGAGCCTTTGGCTTTCTCCTTGGCTTGGTCCCCTTTGACTTCAGAATATGGCTTACATTTTTGAGGTTATACGAATCCAAACTGGCTGGGTGCTGGATGAGGATACTTTCTGAACAGAGTGACTTAGGAGTTTTTTGATGAAATGCCTCACGTAGAAAATGCCAATTTGTCAAAATCAAAGTTTTTTTTTCCCACAAGAATGTATTTTTATTTAAATAAAACTCTCAAAACAAAGCATTTCTTGAAACCAAGAAGAAAAAAAGCAGACCCTTCCCAAGACGTGGAGAATTCAAGACTGAATGTTAAGAGTGCCATTAGTTATTTGCTGTTCGTCCCAGATTGTCTTTCTTCATCCTTTGTTCCTGCACCATGGGAGCAGGGGAAGTGTGCAAGGTTTGCTACTGTCTCTGCTGAACTGTGGTGTGGACAGACTTTGTCTTCCCCAGCTAGCATTCTGCCACCTTTCAAGAGAATAAAACTCATTTTAACAACAAAAATCACAAGCAAGAAACCTCAAATAATTTAGAAGCAGCCACCACAGAGGTATACAATATCCAGTTGAAGACCTTGCTGAAAACTGAACAGATTATGCTTGTTATATGTGGTTAAACTGGGCCATTAATGTTAAAACTGTTCAAAACATGAAATAAATTCTGATTTTCTTCTGTCAGAGTTTGTGGTTTGGTGTTCACACACTCTAGGCTCCAGTTAAATGATTTACTGTACAATTTAATGCCTTTCAGCTGTCACTTGCACAAAAAGATCCCTTGAATGATCTGCCAGCAAATGAAGGCAACGCTTGTCCAGGGTGAAGTTTGGTCAGGACTGGCAAACCCAATGTGCCAAGATAGGCAGGAGCAATCATGGAACCCATTGTGACCCACGCTTGGTACCCTGGAAAATGAAGGCCACACAGCTGTGACCATCTCTACAAAACCACTTCATTTAAAATAAACCAAGACATTCATTCTCCTGTGGGGCTTTTGTGAGTAGCTGCTTCTATGAAGGCTCATATCACAGGCTTGCTGATATTCTTTGTCTTTCTTTTGGAATTTCCCCGTTCCTAATCTTTAAATGGTGTGAATTTTTGAAGTTTTCCTCAAAACTCCTTCAAAATAGCTTTTAGGAATCCCAGTTCTCACATAGCAACAGGGTGAAGAGAAAACAGTTGCTATTGGACAGAAAAAATATACCTCAGGAACAAGGAAGGAAATAAAAAAGCTACAGCTCTTCAGAAATCATGTATTTTAGGGTTTGACATAGCCATGAGTTCTTTGCTTTGTTGCTAGCCGAAGTTTTAATGTGCATGTTATGGACCAAATATCAGTGTATGAAGAGCACCTAGCTGCAACTTCAGTCACTAATAAGCTTCATCCATATCTGGAGTGAAACTATAGAGAGGTATTCAGTGTGGAAAGTACCAGAACCTCATCTTATCATTTTTACATCAAGCCTGTCGCTTCATCTTTAGTTAAGAGCATTTTTTAGAAGGTCCTGCTTTTAAGACTCAGGTGATGAACAATCTGCCACAGTCCCAGGTGAAACCTAATGGTTGCTTAATCCACTTTTAAAAATGTGTACCCTGGATCCAGTCTGAAATTTATTTGATTTATTTTAGGCCCAGCTGGTATTTTTGTAAAAGGGAATTGGTCCTGCAAGTAGCTGAAGACCGTGGATGAGATACTTTTTAAAGATTTTCTTCCTCTCTTCTGCTAATCTGATGTAGAGCTGGTTGAGCTCACTTAACCAGCAGAAAACAGCATTTTTCTGGTGAGGATGGTGCATGGGGTGAAGGAAAGACCTCTCTTCTAGCCATAGGGAGTAATTTGGGCAGCTAAGCCAGTCCTCTTGAATCCTGTTCAAAGTCTACTATTCTTCAATAGACTTTTCCATGATTCTTCTCAACTCTTGTAAATATTCCAAGATTTCTTTTGAAATATGGATATTGGAAGCAGGCTTTTTTTTTTGGCTTTTTTTTTTCTTTTCTTTTCTTTTCCTGGAGCTAGTGCTACAGCTCTTTAATATCAGCATCTGGCTAAGATCTTTAATTCTGTCTTCATAGAAAATTACATCAACATCACTGCAAAGTCATCTCTTGTCCTTTCATGTGAGAGATGATTCCATACTGTCTGAAAGGGAAGAGAGCCACTGTCAGCTCCTTGTTGCTGCTCCCCTCTGTACTTTGATGGGTAACTCAGCTGGGAGAGCTCTGCTAAACTGGGAAAAGCAGGCAGGATCAAACAGCTCGAGACGTCCCTGAGGCTGGGACAATCTCCAGGGCCTGGCTAACACAGCTGACCCAGAATGGCCTGAAAGTCAAACAAGCCTTAAATGTATTCAGCAGAAGTTACTTCTAGGCTCCAATTATGTCCCATCAAGAGCCAAATGAAGTTTGTGCCATGCAGCTGTATTTTCAGATCCAAAGCAGGGAGGCAGCAGCTTTATAGCTGCACTCCAGTTTCACAGCAAAATTATTTACCTCTAATAACAACTTCAGAGATATGCAATAACACTGTTATGTCACTGTCTGTTTATAAGAGGAGGAAGCCTGAGTGGAGTGTTGCATGATGGATAGGAAGGTGGCATTAATAAGGGGTGAGATTATAATTACTATAAATTGCTTGCAAGGTTTTTAAAAGGTTCTCCCCCCTGCCTTCCCTTCATTTCACAGGGACATTCATTGGTTTGTCTTTTAGAGACCTTACTTGTTGTCCCGGGTACAAAGAATACCTCCCAATTAGCCACTTTTTTCCTTGTAATTATTCCCTCTCTATTTTCTGGGATGCTGAAGGGAACACATACAAAAGGAATGGTTTTTGCTAGGAGAGGAAGCAGAGTTAAAAATAAATGTGGGATTTTGCATTCCTCTTTCCATCAAGATGTTGTATTCGGCAGATCTTTTATCTTAAACTCTTCCAGAACAAACTCTGTGATGGATATAAGAGTACTGCAGCGTAGTCAGAGCTGTTGCATGAGGATATGTCAAATCCACTTAAAAAGTGAACAGGAATCTAAATATTTAACTACACTTATGGCTCTTTTCAGGTACTTTCTGTACTTAACAGCTCACCCATTTTACTTAGGTGTTTGTGTTACTCATTTGCTTCAGAGAAGGCTGCTCTCTCTCAAGCAGAACAGACTCGTCTGAGTGATCAAAACCTATTTCGGTCAAAATACTAGCCCACAAACATTTCTTATTGTGCTCTAAATCCCCAAGGAAACGTCACATCCAAGGCATTCTGCTGGCCACATGGTTGCTGCTCCTTTCGCTTGTGGGTGGTCCACAAGGTGTTCAAAATGTTGTAGTGTTATTGCACAGCCAAGGATAAGTGCAGAGTTAAGCACGGTGTTCCTGCAGGATTGACTGGCTCCTCCAAATAAGCCAGAGTTGGGGAATTCTGAACAGATGCTGTTCTTGTGGATTTTCAGTTATTTGGGGTATCTTTGTCTTTGTTTGTTTGTTTGTTTATTTGAAGCTGCTGAGTTTTAACTTGACCAAAAAAAAGGGAGTGGTAGTAGAGGGGGAAAACATAAATCAAGTATTTGATGTTTGATGAGAGGCAGGGACTGTTTGGTTTGTTCAGCCTGGAGACGAAAACACTCCAGGGAGACCTTACTGTGCACTTTCAATATATTATATAAAGGGGTCTTATAAGAAAGACCCCTTTTTACCAGGGCCTGTAATGACAGGACAAAGGGCAATAGTTTTAAACTCAAATACATTAGGTTTGACTTGGACATAAAAAATAGGGGTTTTATGGTGAGGGTGGTAAGATACTCGAGCAGATTGCCCAGAGAACTTGTGGAGGTCCCATCCCTGGGAGTGTTCAAGGCCAAGTTGGAAAGGGCTTTGAGCAACCTGGTCCAGTGGAAGATGTCCCTTCCCATTGCAGGGGAGGTGGACTAGATGGTCCTTAAAGGTCCCTTTCAACTCTTCCAGCCCAAACCATTCCGTGATTCTGTGATTCTATATTAAGAAATCACACATTGTAAAGGGTTTCAGGACTATCTGCAGAGACCCAGGGGTCTTTTGATGATCCCAGTATCAGCTACTTGGTGGCAACAAAGATGCATTTAATTCCCAAAGGTCAGTGCACCCACCTCACCTGGGGTTGCTGTCCTTACCCTGACACCAACTGGTGAGACTACTCTGGGCTTGGGGAAGTTCCTGCTCACACTGATCTCAAAGGTACACAGAAATGAATAGAAGCCCCAAACCCACCTCTCCCTGGAAAACCTTCACACCTTGTTGTTAAGTGGATCAGTGTAACTTGTGGCATCTGAAACACTCAGGAGTGCTGGTAATTTTTGGGGTGGGAGAAAGCGTCAAACTAGGTCAGCATTTCAGCTGCATTTCTAACACAGTTGATTCTTTTTAAGAATAGGCCTTGGAGGTAGAATTATCGCTACTGAATCACTGTCTTATACATGATAAATAAAGTGAAGCAGTATAGACAATAGCAAGTTCCTGGTTCAGAAAATACCTTCTTTATTGTGGCTGTATCTGTAAAAGGAAAGCAAGCTTTATTCCTTTATATAATAAAGTGATTTCAAAAATTTACTTGAACTGTTCTGAGCATTCACTTTTTTAATAGTGGCACCATCTGGGAGATGCACAGGTGGGGCAGTCATTCTCCAGATGGACCAGGGGAGCGGTCGTGCCCACAGTCACCACCCTCTTGTTGAAGGGTAGAATTGTGCATGCCAAAATCAGCCAGGACTTTGAGTCCTTTGACTTTCAGCTTAGATTAGCCTAATTTGAAGCAAGCCAGAGTCCGGCATGCAAGGAGTTCACACAGTAGCCAAGTTCATCCAACAGAGTCTGGTAATCTGTAGTGTGAGGACTGGGAAAATGCCAGGTCAGGGTCATGGTGGGCTCCACTTGAGCATGATGGATAACAGAAGATGCTGAAATGTGGTGCACTAGGTATAAACACTGTGGGGTGACCTCTCTAAATACTGGCTGCTGGAGAATTAATGGAGTCCTGCTGGTCCCTGCCTATGTGTGAGGATCACTGGGGTTGTTGGGCAGGCAGGGAGCAGCATGACAGGAACACAATGATTAAGGGATGTGTATTGGCACATGACTGGCTTAGGAACAGTCCTCCAAGCACTTCATATGTGATGACCAAATTTTGGACTTTTATTGGAACTGCTGGTAGGAAGAACTGTAATGAAATGGAAAATAAGAAATATGAAGTGAATGGAAGAAACTGGGTGTGCTATTGTGGATGAGTTGGCAATAATGAACAGCTGGGCATTCAGCAATGCCCTTAATGTTTTTCTAGACCCTTATTAGTTTCATGAGATTATTCTCATGAAACTGATGGGGAATACAGAAGGAGATAAAGAATATGTTTCCGTTTGTCCTATAGTGGTGGTGAACACCTCAGAGAGGGGAGTGGAGACAGCATGCAGAAGACCATGGAGAGTCCTGAGGAGCTGCACTATCACTGTGTACATGGGCAGAAGCTGTCAGCCTTCAGGGACACAGGGGTTCTCATGCAGTATGGACACCCCTAGGTCAGATACCTACCTGCTGGGGGAAGCTGCACAGGGCTTGCAGAGCCAGCTGGCTCCGGCTGCTCTGAGTATTTGACCTTACAATGCAAATTATGTTCTTTCAGTGAAAGGTTTTACACCCTAAGATTGTAACCCAGGGCATGGGATGGGCAGCATGATGGGTAGGACCTTTCTTGCAAGCCAAAGCTGTCACCCAAAAAGGGGAGTGTCTGCATGCATAGAGTGGGTATGACTAGTAGGAGCCGGGGGAAGAGTGGAGCCTGGGTACAGTGACTCTGTCTGTGTCCTTAATCCTGCAGATGCAGTGGGTGGGGGCTATTAGGAAACACGCACTTGAAGACTGCACTGCAGGTGCTGCCAGGTTTGTTTCTGGAAGCGCAGGCTGATAGGATGCCCCATTGGGCAGAGCAGGAGGAAGAAAAGACGGGGATGTGACCAAATCAAACGTGTCCTTTGCAAAACCCAGTTGTACAAGAAACATTGACCTGCAGTTTGATTTTGTAGCCATTTAGCTCTTCAGTACAAGTCGTCAGTGTGTTCCTCCCCCGTCATGGCCATTACTGGCAGGGCTGCTGGCTGTGGGCAGCATCACCTTCTCCTCTGCCCAGGCTGTCCACAGGTAGCACCAACAAGGCAGATGCTGAAGCTAATACTACATTTCACAACTTCTTCGTCATTTTGGGGCACATGTGCCCAGAAGCAGCTAGTCACCAGGTGTGCCTGGCACTTTAGCCTATGCCTCTAGACCTGGTGGGAGGAGAGAGAGCTCTCTTCTGCAAAGTACGTGCTTAAAACACAGGCTGGCCTCTCCTCCTTCCCTATCCATAAGATCCTCCAAGCATCCCCCAGGAAAGAAAGGGTTAGAAAGGACTTGTGAGGATGTCCTTCATAAGTATCTGAACTGTGTATGAGCTATAGCTTAGCCAGACAGGGTATGTGTGCTAAACTGTCTGAAAAATTCACATTGCCGTGGAAAGATTTGTGCGACAAGGCTGTTCCTGTCCTCTGATGGGTCATGTGGAAAGGGATTAAAGGGCAATTCTGTAACTAGTGTAAAAAATAGCATATGTTGTTCTAAGACAGAAATATAGAATGGGGTTTAAAAAAAATTTTAGATTGTGGTGGTTCATTTAAATTAATATCATCTGAATATTGCAAACTTTAGAAAGTCACACAAGTAAGCAATAAACCTGCTTAGATCTACATGCATGCGTTTTTCAAACCCTGCTGTTCTCCTAACTCGCTTGTTCTGTGTCCAGTTCAGCTTTGCATCATTTTTGAGCGTTGGCGAATTTGCACGGCCAGGCTGGGCAGCTGCCTCCAGCCAGGCACCAAGGAGTGCGCCATTAGCAGCAGCTGGGTGCTGGGAGCCATGCATGAATTACTGGCCTGCAGCTCAGCAGCCATCCCATCAGAGTGCAGCAAGAAAATACAAACAACAACTGGGACTCATTTCACGTGAGAATATTTTTTAACTAGGTGCTTTTTCATTTAAAGCACCGTGTGAGCTGTCACAGTTTAAGGCTGGAGAGGGTGTCACTGATCTAATAATGATCTAAGGTCTGGGTATGGCCTGGCTAATCACAGCACCTTGTCATCTCACTGAACGTGAAGTCCTATTCACACTGCAAGACCTGTAGGATTTAATAGGATTTAATCCCTCTTATCAATAAGAGCACTTGTGGGTGATGCAGTTTCTCTAGACTTGAGCTGAAATGACTGCGAGACCCGGAGCTGCTGCGGAGCTGTGGTTCTGAGCGGTGCCCTGACACCCCTGGATGCAGTGCCATGGGCAGCGCAGGCACCAGAGAAACCCGGGTGTCGCTTCAGGCCATTTCAGGCAGCTCCCGTTCTGCTGCTGCCAGATCTCCCTTTAGTGTCTGCCAGCAGGATTTTCTTCCACAGTGGGCAGACTCAGCAGGACAGGTGATATAGAGATGTGAACGGGAGGGGAAGGTAACAAATCTGTCCGGCAGAACAAAGCTGCAGTGTTTTAACTAATAGCGCTAGGTCTGGCCAAGTCTTTGAGCCTGGCTTTTGGAGTTTGAATCTTACAGGCAGCGAGCCATCTGGAACAGCTTTGGATTTTTTTTCTCTATAATTTTTTTTTCCTTGATATTCCTTGAAATGCAGCTGAAGCTGGAAGAAAAACACCTGGACAATACATTCACAGCACATGGGGAACGTGTGCTGGGTCCTGGCAGCCAGCACTGCTGCCCACTCAGGGACACCCGTGAGCATCACCCCATGTACAGAGCAGTGCCGGCTCCCTGCTCGCCCCGTGGCACAGCTTTTTGCAGGAGCTAATTCAAGCATAGCACAAACAAGAAAAGGCCCAAATGCTCTCCAGCTCTCAAAAAGTCAAGTGAGGAGGCATGAAAAGCGATATATTTAAATCAAGCGGCATAGCTGGAGTTAAGGCGATGATAATCCAGACTGTAGATTACTCCCCCAAAAAGCATTGGTTCCCTAATGGCAGGGGTACAAAAAAGGCAGTTTGCCCTTAGGGGCTTCAGTGTCTGCTTTCTTTCTGTGCCTTATGTATTCGTTCTTTGAACTGCTGTGCACACCTGAACTTAGCAGGATACTAATATTAGATATCCAAATTATCAAGCACTATTAGAAGTACTTTATTAAGTTGTAACTTTGTCAGTTGCTTAAATTGCGATTTCTGGGACAGAGCTATAGTGATTTAACATTTCATGTTCTTTACCAGTTTTGATCATCTCGTCTGCTACTCACAAGTGCAATATTTGGCATCTTGCTCTGGGTAGATACAAACTTTCCAAACATTGTTGAAAAGGCAGTTTCTGTCTTACCTATTGTAGTAGATTGGTATTTTGACTTTTTGTGTTATTTTTCTTTAACTGATTGTCATCTATGGCACATACATATTTTTTTCCCATACTTATATCATGACCAGTGAGAGGGTATGATAAATTCTGTAGTTTATTTTCTAATGGCAAAACCACTTCCAACTTTCTACTTGACTTTTTCTGATGAATTAATGTCTTCTTTTAGCATTATCAGGTACCACGGACTTTGACTTAAAACTTCCCTGGCTCGGGGGACTGTGTCTACACAGGAAACTTTGTGCTCATGCTGTCATTAAAAGCAAAGTGGTGGAAAATTTGTGTGTAGAAAGTTGATGTTATTTATGAAAAGAGTTATGTTACAGTGTGCACTTTGAATAACATTTTTTCCTTTCATAACCTTTCTGACTCTATTCTTCTCATGATTAATGATATTTCCAAAAATCAGTGGTAAAACAAAGCAGCAGCATTTAGTGTGTTCAGAACAAGTAGCAAACTAAATTACTCCACATAAAAGAATACACTTGCTATTTTTAAAGAAGCACTTTCTAAGAAATTGACAGGAGCAGAAAAAGTTCAGCCAAAATATCTGAGGAATTTTAAGTAAGAAATTTCTGTGCTTTTTACTGCAGCGTGTGACCAATCACTTAAGCCAATCTTTGCTACAGAAAGAGCAAAAAGCTAGTAAATGTGACATCCATGTTTACAAACAGCTGCTGGGGCATCCCTGGAGATACAGAGCACGTATCCATTTAACCTCAGCTTAATATTAATTTCCTTCCTTCATCACTTTTAAGGAAAACCTCAAAAAATGTTTCCATCCTCAACACCTCCCCTGGGTTTTCGTCACCCAAGCGTCTTCTCCTGGACCTCAGGCTCCCTCTTTTCTATCCTCTTTTGACTTGAAGAGGGTGCTTTTGGGAGCTCAGTGACAGGGCACAGCTGAGCTCTTGTCCTGCCCCATCGCCCCCTTCCTGGCCCGGGTGAAGGGAAAAGCCCAGCTCACACCAGCAGCTGGTATTTTGCCTTCTTGCCTGTAAACACAGCAGATTATCCTTTTTAAGGGAAAGCTGATTTCATCACAATCAATCACAGCGTTGGTGTGAGGGAGAGATCCACGGGTTACCAGGACACAGGAAGGAGTATGGGGGCTGCTGAGGGGACTGAGGTTTGCTCTTCAAAATCCCCGCAGCACAGCCGTGCAGCACACAGAGGCAAGCTGGCCGCAGGTCGCATCCTGCCCTGCATTGCCAACCAAGGGGCCCGCGCCCCAGCCTCTCCCTGGTTCCCCTGGAGATCAGGGAGGTGCTGGGGGTCCCATTGGAGGTGTGAGACCCGAGGGCTGGGGGACCACCACTTTGGAGCACACCAGCCACAGCCGTTACACACAGCCATGCTAAGAAAGCTCCTTCAGCAAACCTGAGCTGTTTCACTGCCATCCCCAGGGAAGGATATCAGGCAAGCGGCCAAACCACCTTGTTTGGGCTGTTTCTTGTTATCGCCCGGGGTGTAATGGGGGATCAGTCTGGCCCTGCTCCTCCTTCCCCAGCCACATTTCTCCCTGCATCGGACCCGCAGGACTGCAGCCATGTGTGGCGAACCGGGGTTGGTTTCTTGTTGGATCAGGCTTGCTGGGAAGCACCCACAGTCCCCCTGCATGAAGGACAATGTAAAACCGAATCCTTAGAGAGTTGTCCTCTGGCCTAAGCAAGTCTTTTTACTTGGCCTGCGGGTCCACTGGCTAAGTAAGACCTGCAAGGTCAGGTTACTAAACCTGGGTTACTTCTTTGTAACTCAAAACATCCCACTCATTAATTTTATGCCCCAAATTATGTGTTAATTATTTATTTTTGTAAATTTATCTCCCACACAATAAGGTTCCCAGAACTGCAGTACAGCAAGGGCCAGTGATCATTTGTTCAAGTGGGTATTGCTCTTAATTGCTTCCCAGCTGCAGCACATGACAAACTGTGTGGCCCTTGACTGCCCAAACCTTATAGTCTGAACACAACACAAGATGGGAGCATCGCCCTTGACCAGGAAACATTGCCAGGGCTGGAGTATTACCTGCTTGGACAGGGGCTCTGAGGAGAAGATCCTGGGTACCAGAGGTGCCATGAACAGGGCACAACAACTTGGTGTGGCTGGCTGGGGAAAGGAGGAGGTGGTGGAGGGCAAATACAGCGGGAGAAACACTTGGACTTTGGTGCTACCCCGTCCTTTGCAAATGCACAAGAAGACGTTGCTCTTCTGGAATATTTTTAACATCACTGGAGCTAAAAGCAGAGACAGGGGAACCAACCCCACTGTACCCCTGTTTTATGAGGGTGCTCTAGAAAAGCCAACATCCCAACCCAGTGCTGATGAGACCGCAGCAGGCCACGCAGAGAAGTACTCGAAAAACTAAAGCAGCATCTTTATTTTATACATAACTGTCAGTATAAAAAGTTTATTACATAAGAGCTGTTTTGTTTACAATATATTATATTGCTTCAAGCTGATGCAGAAAGTTCATACATTATAGTTGTACTTCGTTTACAATATATTATGTTGGTTAAATGGCACCACTGCAGTGTATTTTTAATACATGGTACTTTGCAAAACTGCAAGGCCAAAAATAACATTGAAATGAGTTATTCAATTTTTTAATTAGGCAACTTATTTATTTTTCTTAGGGAAAAGTCTAAATACACAAAATGTAATAGGCACCTTTCCTTTGTCTTAGGCAAATTAAATCCGTAGTCACTGAAATGATTCGGGTTAGTATCTATGCGGTTTTCTGCTTGAATATTGTTACTTAATTTTGAGAAAATATTTGCAGTTATATAATCAAAAAGAAAGTTTAAACATAACTGAAGTATAGTACAAAACACCATCCAAAGCACTGAAAGAAGAAGCCTACATGATCATGCTATAGAAGTATTTATAAAACTTAAAAGGGATAGTAAATATCAGCTCAGTGGTTTATAACGAAGCTAATAAAATTCCAGCCGGTAATCTCAACTGTAATGAACAGCATTTTAACATTCAATCCATGAGAGGTTAATGAAGGCTATGAACTTTGTGTAACGCGAACCGTTTCAGATATTGGAGTTCACCAGATATAATTGGATTCGGGTGGAACATGCCTCTCCTCGGCCTTTTTGGGCGAAGGCGTGTGCTGCCTGTGCTTGCTGCCTGCTGGCCTCAGGGCGCTCAGACCGCTGGCTCCGTACCCTGGAAAATTATCCAATTCAGGAGAAAAGAAACCACAGAAGCAGGGTCACGACCCGCTGCTAATATTTCAAGTGGAAATAGTCCTCCCGCCGCTTTTGAACAACAGATTTTGCTACGCCTTACTCAAGGGCTCGCCCCTCTCCGTGCACCCGCCCTGGGCTGGATGAGGTGCTGCCAAAAGCAAAGATGCTCTCGCCTCGCCAGGGAGCCCAGGGGACCATCGGCGCGCCCAGGCTGTCACTTAGCCCTGGGTTCACAGGTGCACAGCCCACGCCGGGGTGGAGGGAGAGCCACACCGATCCGCCAGCCCTGGGCTCTGAAGAGGGGCGTAAGCATCACCCCCCAGGGAGAACCTGCGCCAGCTACCTGAGCTTGGCTTTGGTTTATGGCTGAATGCAAAGAGAAAGAACAGCAGTGACAATAAACACCTACGGGGGAAAAAAAACCCAGTCTGAAACAGGCTTAGCAGAGCTGCTTTGTTGTGGAAAATGAAAACGAACAATAAAAACAGAATTCAAAGTATTATGTTGTAGTTATAGTTTCATTTACCCATCTCATTACTAAAAGCTCATGGAAATGATGTTGAAAAACTGAGTCCCAGGTTCAATTGTTTTTAACCACTTCTTTTTAAGAAAACAGCTTTACCAAGGAGCCATTGATTTGATGGAGTATGAACCAAGGCTCTCGAATTAGCTATACATCTCCTCTCAAGATCAGGAGAAGTTTGGTTTTATTTTAAGAAAGTGAACTGCAGTGCATGCAGACTTCTATGTGCAATTTCAGCCCTACATGGGTCCTTAAAATGGGGATGAATTTTACCCGATCTCAATTTCTTTGCTGAATACAAAGAGAGTTTTGCAGTGCTAAACACAGCAGGACTGTACCCAAAGTACAAGTAATTAAGGATGGAAAACGGTGTGATTATTGACTCCTTGTAATATAGTTATGAGTTCTGGTTTTGTTGTACAGGTAATTACTTCTTTGAGGATGGTCATCCACAGTACCTTTTTTTTCACCTGCTGTCTTGAGTTCTTTATAAGAAGAGTATTACAAGAAGAAAACGTTCATATTGAACCTAGGAAGTTCATATTGATTTCCATTTTTTCTAACCATATCAATGGTATTTCTCCTTCAGGGAATGACATAAATACTTAAACACAGATCCACTAGTTAACAGCAGAAAAGTGGACTTCCCAAACTTAATTTTAACAGCATAAACCATTTTAGTTAGATAATACTAATTTTTAATGAAAAAACTATATTTATTCTAATATATTTTAATGCGATACAAATCATAGGCATAAACAGAATTTAAAAAAAAATAATATTCAGTTGATGCAGCAATGTGAGGTTCACATTTCTTGTGACTAATTGGTAGGTTTTATAGCTGCAAATTTTTTCAACTTTTTTATCATCGCCACTTAAAACATTAAATGTCAATCATTAGCTAACAGTGTTTCAGCCAAACATTAATACCTCATAGGAGAATGTACAGAACATCTCCTGAAGATCCGCTGTCACAACACTGTTGCACATGAAATATAAAATTGAATCTGAAGTTGTTACTGGATATATACAATGGTATTTCAAATAATTTTATAGTGCCATTTGAAATCCAGCGAAATGATCAGTTGCCTCGGCAGGTGTCGAATGGGTCAATAAGCGCAACAGAAATTAATTTTAAGGACTTTAACTTTGCTTTGGGACAATATCTTTTGTGGTGTGTGAAGCATGGGTGGGGAAGAGAACTTGAAAGTCGGTAAGCACAGATCTTACGTAACTCTTCAAGTTTTCCCTGAAGTTTATAAAGGACGTTACATCTTTTCTAAGTTTTAATCAGCTTTAAACCTGACAGAGTTTTATTTATAAAAATGCCTACCTGACATTTTAAGGCCAGCTGACATTACTGAGGAGTACTGAAGGACTTTAGATCCCTTCCATAGCATGGGTGGAAGACACATAAGGTCACCTAGAAACCTGGTTCATGCCAGATTATGGAATTTCTAATACAGGGGCAATCTTGCTAAAACACTTTTAAATTCCTCTGAAGTTTTTTTTTTTTTCAGTAGTTAAAATTATGAAGTATTGAAAATCTTTGTTTTCTTGTTTGGAATAAAGACTAGAAAAAAATGGAGCGTAGCATCACTAATGAGGCTGGAAAGGCTCTTGGAGCAGTCATTTCTGTGTGGCATCGGATGTGTAAGAGCCCCAGCAGGGACTCTCCGGGTTCGTTTCTCACTTACTTTTGTTGCAGTGTCTCCCATGCCAGCCTTCTTTGCACTGGCACTTGTTGGGCTCAGTACAGGTGCCGTACGGGCCACAGCCGGGTTCGCAGACAGCTGTAAGATAGTGAGCACACACACCTGACCTTCTGATGTTCCATCCAGAGACAGGGTTGCATATGTGCTTTCCCTGCTTTTGTTCCTCATGACGGGCTGGTCCTGTCACAGGCTGGGGCTCTCACAGTAAATCTGTGACTTTGCACTGAATGGGTGCAGAGCCCCGAAACATTTCGCCTCCCCTATTCCCTGGCAAGGTCTGGCTCAGTCTCTGGCAGGAGAAGCAGATGGAACAGTAGAGCTGAGCGTGCACCAGAACCAGTGGGAGAGAAGGGCAGCTCCCATCACCCCCCGACAAAGTGCTCCCATTGGATTTTAACATTGCAATGTATTGATGTTTTATTAAGCATTTCTTTATTACTAAACTGCTATTAGTAAGCTGACGCATCGCTGGTTTATAGAAACTCAGGGTACAGAAGAAACTGTGGGGAGGCATTTGTAAAAAACCTTTCTGTTTTTATAATTCCCTTAAGTCTGGTGTACGTTGTATGTCCAGAAAGTAAATTAACCTTAACAAACAATTAGTTCTGACATTGTGTAAAAAGATACTGTACAGCCAGCTTGATATTCCTACAACAAGGACTGATACAGTGATTTTGGTACTTACGCTTTGAACACAGGTCTCCCTGGTAGCCTTTGGAGCACTTGCATTTATTCTTACCAGTACATTTGCCTCCATTTCGACAGGGCTGATGGCATTTACCTAGAAATTGAAAGCATAAAACCAATGGTCTTAGTCCCCTGCACCTACTGGAGACAAGTGTCTGAGAAGCCTGCCTTGTACCCGAAAAACTCATTGGATGCTGGCGTAGGAGTGTGCATTGTGGGTCCATCAGGAAGCCTCTGCTGCAAGTCTGTGCTTCCAACTTATATGCATTCTTCTGCTTTGAAAATATGATAATGATTTGGCACAGCCAAAGCCTGTGTGTCCACGCAGCTTTTGCCCAGACTTGTGCCACTTGGGAGTACGCAGAGTCCCCCATGACACCAGCCAGTATTGCCTCCCGCTCTCCTCACCCTTTGTGGGGGAGGCAGCAGTTTTTGGATGTGGTGTTTGCAAAGAGTGGGATCCATACCCAGAGGGCACAAGCAGAAGAAAATCTAGTGGCATCCATGAGAGATTTTAAGCATTAGGAAGCTCAGTTACTGACAGGTATGGTGCTACTTGCAGACAGTAGATAGATTGGGTGGGTGTGTTGTCTTGTGGCTGTGGAACACCACGATGCTATGGATGGTGCAGTGAGGACTGTTCCACACCACAGCTCAGAAACTAAAGGTGCATTTAAAAGTACACCCTTCTTTCCTGTTTGTAAAGAGCAGAGCATCTTTGGCAACAGTAATTAAAACTGGCAGACATTTTTTGAGGCTTTTGGTCTGGAAAATACTTTCCCTCACATTCATGCTTTGCCAGAGGAAAATACTGGGTCTGACAGTGCTCCTCAGTCCCGACTCGTCTGGAAGGGATGAGGTCCATGCTGGCGGAGGAGATCCATACTCAAGTTCTTGCTGGGCCTGACTCACACCAAGGGCCTTCCTCAGACTTAATATCAGGTCTCCCATCAGCAGACTGTCAAACCCTTGTTAGAATTTATCTGCATTATTGGACTAGTTAAATCTTTACTTGTCTCTAGGAAGGGTGAGCACAGTCCCTCCAAGCTGAGGGAGGCTCACTGCCACCTCCCTGGCCACTCTTGGGCCACCAGGAGCTACACCCTCAACCTCTCACCTCCTTGGTGGCCATACGTACCAGTGCGGCTTTTCTCACTGTTGTACAAAACCTTGTTGCATCCTTTCTAATCCCACAATATTTTCTGAATTCTTTGGAACAGCAAAAAGAAACCCCAACCCCTTCCTAGATTTAGCACTAATATTTACCTGAATCTACAAGCAAATAAAAACTGGAACTTGGGGCAGCAAACTGCTTCCTTTCCTTTTTTTTAAAAAAAGGAAATTAACTGAGACCTACACATGATAATTTAAGCATCAACACTCATCCTTTCCACTGCTGGTTTGCTGTGCTGAAAAACGCAGTGAATGCACTCATATCATGGTCACAGGCTCTCCCCTTAGGAGCTCAATACCCCAGTAGCGCTTGCTCAGCTCTCAACCCCATCAGACTTCTGCGATGCATGTATGTATTGTCAATATAAAAGAGACATTTGTTCCTAATGTATATAAGTATCTTAACAGCCCTGAAACAAGCTTCATAACCAGTCGACTGAACAAACCATGCTAAGGAGAGTTTCTGCAAAAGCATCATTTCACTGCAGAAGCCTTTGGAGAGGGAACATGTAGGTTCTCTAATTTGCAAGCATTTGGATCTGAAGTAATTAATGACTGAAAGGAGCAATGCTGAGGAAATCTGGGGATTCTCCTACTTCTTGAAGTAAATCTGAAGGATATGAGTCAAGGGGTATGATACCAACTTTCACAGAGCTGCATTAGGCAAACACTTGGCTCAGCACAGCTCAATTAACTTTGGACTAAGATTTTTTCACAAATTGAAGGACAGAGTAATAACTCTCTCTGTTATTGACTCAGACATGGAAAAAGCAACAAAACAGTTGGTAACAAATGGGGAGGAATCCAAAACAAAATAAGACTCTCTGCACTCAAACTGAAACACTAATTAGAGACAATGCATAACCATAGTTAGAAAAAATCTGGAAGACTGAATGCTTGTTAGTATTGTAGACTGGGTTCAGTACATTTCCCAGGAGTCTTAGAGGCTGATTCAACTGTTAGACAAGCAGTCAAAATCTTCAAGCAATATTTAAAAAAAAAATCGCAGTTTTCAGAAGATAGCTTTCTGCCTGTTGAAAGGTTTTCTCCCCTTGTTATTTCAAGACTCTCATGACTGAATGTAGCTGGCCCTGGATTTAAGAAAAGAGTCTGAGCTGTGTTTCTCCTCTGGTGTTTCTAAGTCTCATCTAGCATTTCTTGCAGTCTTCCACTGTTGTGCTGGCACTGGTACAGTGCCCAGAGGTGGTAGCAGCCATCAATCACAGTCTAACAATTGCTGTCCCAGCTTTACAAAAGCCAAAGCAAGGGCATAGCTTTCCTTGCTCTCATCGACATGATCGCAGCTAGGCTCTTAGCGTACTCTGATCCTGATTTTTTTTTCTTTTGTACAGAAACTACTTTACGGCCTGTATTTCAATAATTTAATTTGAGTCGCACAGGTAAGCCTTTGCCAGAAGCCAAAGTCCATCGTACCTGTCCAAAGCAGCAGTAGACTACTATAAGCTTAAGAGCCCTGGGACAGACCAATTAAGTGGAGAATGCTTAATTATACGTGGTGTGATATCAGTTCTAAGAGTTTTCCTCAAAAAACCCACTACTGACATAAAATATGTGCTTCTCAAACTTTGAACCAAAACTCATTCATCATCTGCGAAAGATCAGCATTGACTTCTTGGAGACTGAAGAAAGAAATGAGGTTCTGTCAGAGTGTCAAATTTGAACTTGATATAAGCAAAGGTAAATTCAGTGGAAACCCACACTGCTGTTCTCACTATCTGATCTGAATTTATATCAAAGGGCAATCTTTATTAATTTAATAACAATGAAGCTTTACTGCTTTCATTTGGCTTCAGTTTTGATTAGGTAAAAAGGAGTTACAAAATTCCTTGTAATGGATAGAGATATGGTGAAACATTTACTTACATCTACTCTTTATCTACATGTAAATACTCTGCAAAATGTAGGTCTTAGGTATATGTGTTCTTTCTTTGCAAAGTAATTCATTTATTGTCCCATATTAGAGTTTATTTCCATGCGTTTCCAAATGCTTTGATGATACAAATTTCATAACTGTGAGAAAAGCTTGTCTCTACTGATGCGTATTAAGAAATCAGTTGTTCTGGGCCCTCCCAGGCCAAATGCTGCTCTCTGTGCTCCTGTGAAGGCACTAGGGAATGTCAGTGAGATTATTTACAGCAGGAGAAACTCCTTGAAGAGCATCCTACTAGAAGCTTTAAGCCTAGAAAGAACAACCCGGGTGTATGTTCTCAAAATTGAAATGCTCATACTCTATTCAAGTGTGGGGAACTACAGAAGAAATCCAATTTAACTGAGCTATGAGAAAACTCTTCTTTTAGTGAGATCAAATACTTGACAGCTGACCTCCCAGATCTGTTCCATCCTGGCTGTATCTTGACCCCCAGCTTTACAGAGCGCACTTAGATCAACCATGAGCTAAGATATTTTGAATTGCTTTGATGCTAAACTTCTGAAAATAACAAGTCTTTTGATGTTTCTGACATGGATTTTCAGGCTGCCATGTGAATGCAACTTAATACGTTAAGCGAAAGCTCTCTGCTCTTACGGTTCAGTCCTCCCTCTACCCCAAGCCTTTCCATTCCCAGCTTATAGTGGCCTTTTCAGAGGTGCATAGCTACGAATTGCAGTAATGTTTGAAAACGGCTGCTCCACACAGGCTTGGTGCAGCAACACATCCCTCTGCCACAGAGGATTGCTTGCATACTTACAGCTTGAGGGTTCTTACCCAGCCCAGTTACTAGTAAAAACAAAGCAAGGTAGGGGATGAGGTGATATAGCAATGAGTCAAACATCAGCAGGAGACTTGTTTGAAGGCATGCGGCATCGGATTCCCCAAGGGCCCAACCAGCTGTGTGAGACCCTCGCTGTGAGCCCTGCGGAGGCAGGCAGCGCTTCATCATTCAGACACTGACACCAGAATAAGTTGATGTAAGTGAAAGCAAGCACACGGAGATGCTACTCACTAATTTCACATTGGTCTCCTTCATAGCCTGAAGGACAAATGCATTTTCCCAGGTAGAAGCACGTTCCTCCATTCAAACAGGTTGTTGTACAGTTTGCTGAAACAAACAAAACAGGAGTGAGCTAAGTCACTAATATGAACTCAGTCTGACTTGGCCTTTTCTGGTGCTCATCATAAATAAACATTGAGTAGGTTTAAAACATCTTTTCAGCTGGTTTACAAAGGAAGACTGAAATGTATTTTTTCCTACATAATGCTTTACATGGGCACACACACAGGTCAGTATAGAAATAGACAAGTGAACAATACAGCAATGAGATCCCTGAGGACAGACTGTGTTACGTCTTTATCAATCCTCACATGTAAAGCTCGTTAAAGGATCAAGTCACTATTGCTGTTGGAACTGCCAGTGTCTGATAAAAGGAGCACAACCTAGGACTGAAAGTTACTTCTGCAAGAGGATAATTCACTATAGTTCTTAATTAATGCCTTGACCAGAAAGAAACCTTTTTAAGTTCTTGCTGTGTGGTTACATAGATGTAAATGCTGTGTCTCTCACCTGCCAAATTACCTACATTGTGTTAGATGTGACTTTTCGCCAAAAAGCTGGGATTCATATTAATCCTTCAAGCCATTGGGAGCCTTTCATTACAATGCACTTTTGAAACATTTTTAAAATGTGGTAAAAGTCTCATCAAGGACTAGATATGAGTCAGAAGGACATTGACAACAGTTTGTGTAAGCATAACTAAAGGCCTGGGAAGGTTCCCATTATTTTGCTGGAAAGTCCACTAGGACCTTTTGCGTTTAGTCTTCACATCATACAGTTCTGCAACAATAAATGCAATGTGATGCTCTGTAACCTGCTCTGGGTCAGTTATATCTCTAGAGGAAACTACTTGGTTTTTTTCAATGTGGTAGCTTGAACTGTTACAAATTACTGTTCTGAACAAGTGATTGATCCTTGCTATCCTTCCTAAGCCACAATGCAGCAAGCAAAAAATGAATAGCCTGCTTATTTTTTCATGTGTTCAGATGCAGCAAGTCAAGGTACTAAATCATTAGTAAAACTACCTTTATTCCAGGAAACTAGAGTTCAAATAGTGAGATTTTTTTTTCCTAGGCCAGAAATATAAATGAATTCTGTGGTAAGTCCCACAGCTATCAGTGCATCAACTAAAGCGATTATCTGAATTACCCTTCACAGAGCTGGTGTATACGGATGCCTGCACATTCACCTGCGAAAGCACTTCCAACAGCTCCCAGGTTGTGCTAAAGCATCTATATGAAGAGATACAAAACTTTAAAAACTTATTTAATTCATCACTTGCCTGACTTTCCAAAACCCACTCCTGGAGGGAAACTAACACAGGGGAATAGAGAGGCTGCCAAATACGGAGCCTAGGGAGGTTTAACCAGTAGTTACCTTTGTCGCAGTTGATGCCGTAGAACCCTGGGGGACAGATGCAGAGGCCGGGGGTAATGCAGAGCCCACCGTTCATGCAGCGAGGAGCACACAGCGCTGAGGAGCAGGAAGAACGGAAAAAACATCACTGGTGTGATAGCAACTGTCTATTTGAACACACAGCACATTGCCTCCTTTAGCTACTTTTCCTTCTGCTGAATGTACAAGTCACCTTTGTAAAGCGTCTTTGTAAGTGGGTTAAATCAATTACATCTCTGGTTTGTATCTGGCAATCTGTATCCAGCGGTACTAAAAAAATGAAGACTAAATTATGTTCCAATCTGGTTTCATATGTAAGCAGAAATTGCCTTTTGTACAGTTTAATTCCAAACTGGGAAGAGCAAGGGGCCCATCTACACTCTCTGGATATTTGAAGTCTCTATAACTGGTGCTGCAGCTGGAGCCTCAGCTCTGCAGACAGGACTGTCTCCTTAGGGGTGCACTCAGAGGTGTCAGCAATGCAGTGGGGTTCTCAGGCAGGCTTTATCATGAACCCTTCCTTCTTCCTCTGCATACCTGAGCAAAGCATGGATACTTAATGTAGGCCAGGGGAGCTTGTTGCGTGGCCTGGTTTGGTAGTCAAACTGTCCTGCATGTTCCCCATGAACCTGCTCCAGAGCCTCTGTGCTCTCCCAAGCCTTCTCTGCAGTAGCGGCCACTCCACAAGGCTCTTCCAGGGAGGCACATCAGGTGGTAATGCTTCATTTTGTGGTTGCCCACAACTGGCCCATTGAGCGAGGCTGGGTCCATAGCAGTGAGTTGAACAGTATCCAGGCATAGGGTCAAGTGGGGGCACAGGATCACCCACCTTGTGAAATTGTTGGCGTCATTCCTGGCACAGCTTTGTCCCCAGTCACCCAGCAAACCCTTGTGGGCATGGCCCTGGAGTGAGAAGTAGCCACGGGCTCCTCCCAGCAGGGAGTTTGGAGGGTGGGTTTTTGGAGGGTAAGAGTTTATTAAACATACAAATGCATACTGCACCATCCCAGTTGGCCTCCAGGCCAGAGGACTCATCTTTTGTACTTAATATTTTGGATGTAGCCAGAGTGTCTGGAAGGTCAGTGAAGGATGCCATTGGAACAGGTTGCCCACAGGGACGGTTTGCTCCATCTCAGGTCACCCCAGGGAGGGTCTGACACTGGGGGAAGTGAAGGAAAAGGTAGGAAGAAGAGCTAGTTTCCTCATGAAGGCACTCAGTTTCTTGGTCCCTCACTCCTGGATTTGTCATTTGGGGCTATTAGTCACTAACGGAAAGGGAGACTCTTTCCTTCATCTTCCCATCTTCATTGTCAGCCTACCTCTAAATTAGATTTTATCTCCAAATAAACAAATGCTGAACAACAAAAGTCCTGTGCTTTGTTTCTCAGCTAGTCCTCATTAGCAGAAGAATTTTATTTAATCTGTTTACCAGATGGATTCTCTTTCATATGTGGACTCAAAATATATGAAATCTTCAGAACAGGCCATTCTTTTAGAAGAGGCTACAGTGCAGTACCTATAGTTAGGTTGAGATTATGGTAAAGAAGACAGCTGAGAATATATTTTTTTAATTACCTTTTTCACAGTGAGGCCCGTAAAATCCATCTGGACATTCGCAGACATGTCTTTCGTTGCAAAATCCTCCATTTCTGCATCCTCCTGGACACTCCGCTTTATAAAATATAATGATAATCTTAATTGGATATTATATACTGCAATGTCAGCCAACTTTTGGTAGGATCAATAAATTCCTTTGACACAACAGTAAAAATATTTGCTGACAGACAGGCAAATGCTGGCAGAAATAGAAGTTCAGCTAAGACCTCCTCAAGAGAAATTAGTTTCCTTTTTGTTAGTCTACAAATAGAGGTTTCATCATATGTTCAAACGAGTGCACAATGTGCTGTTGACAGTCTGTGCATTTCCATTGCTCTGCTGTTCTGTAAGTGGACGAGTAATGTGGCTGCTCTGCTCAATCCAGAACTTTCTCCTCCACGAGGGAACAAGCAGGCTGTGCAGGGCTTGCATCGCTGGTTAGACCTGCGCTCAGTATGCAGGACCAGTTTCAATTTCTGCAGCCTTAAGTAGACTGCGCTGCAACTTGCATTGCATTAATTGCTGTATCTGTTACTACCAAGGTGACAAAATGATGAAATCTGTATTCAAATGAAAGAGTTCAGCTTCAAGGCTAGAGGAAAGAAGGCCAGAAAGGAAGACAAAAGCATTCCTGCACAGTGGTCCTATGTCATCATCCAACTCATTCACATCTCAGCTATCCATCAAATGCTGGTTAAAGCATTTGGCAATGCTGGCTGCATTATGCAAGGATGAGAAATACCTCTGGGTACCATCACCATCCTCAAAACACCAGAGTCCATTGAACAAGAGGCAAAACAAATTGAACCCCATGGAACCCCATGAAAACATGACTGCTGGGTAGAAACGCAATTGCTCAAAAATACCTTCCTAGATGTGTCACAGAGAAGGCTGCGGGCAGGAGAGGCTGCCTACTCCCATTAGAAAACGTGAACATCGCTTGTGATCAGTGGTACCAGGGCCACAAGGCAAGTTTAGCAGAGTAGGCGTGACGTTCTCATCTTGATGTCATGCTGGGTGACACTCCAAGTGAGAAGGTTCAAAAAACTCTGAGGCACGCCGAAACTCAGAGAGCAATCTTAATGCAACCGTCTCAACCCAAACTTGAAAGTAATCTATTAGACAGCAATTGGCTTTAATGTTGGCATCAGGTCTTTTTTTTTTTCCTTTAGTGTAACAGTCCTGTACACATCGAGACTAAGAACACCTTCCAACAGCATCCTCACTTCTCCTCCATTGCCTTGTCACCTGATTTGCTCAGAAAGTGCCAGCACCTACCGACCACAGGCTGTGGAGATGTGCCACTGATTCACACCGATTCCCAGCTGAAAAATACCCGAGTTCAAATTCGAGCAGTTATAGCCTTTAAAGTGCACTTGTTTCATGTGGTAAGGAGCAGTAAGATGTCTATAAATTCAAGAGGATCATGTTGCCGGAGACATTTTTGCAGCCCACAGAGATACTTTAAACTGCAACTCCTATTAATACCGAGGAATACATAATCCTGGACTTAAACAAATTGGAATGATCCTTCCTTCTTCTAATATTTGAGTCAAGTGACACATCTGTTAGTTAGACTCATACACAAATAAACTTCTGGTTTTCAAAATTTATCTAATAGTTGATTAGAGGAACAGGAAATGCTGGCTGCTACAACTACAAGTGCTATTCTGCTGCATTCGTATTATAGCTCTCTATTTAGTGGGAGGCAAAGGGTAACTCTGAGACTAAGCAAAAAGAAAGAAAGAAAAAAAGCCACCAGTCAGGTGGCTGGATGCTGCGTACACTGCCAAACAAACAGGAAAGAGAGAGGAGGAAAAGTGTCATTTAAAAATTATTCTTCCATCCAAGGCCATAGAAACACAAAACAAAAAGTGTTGCTTTAGAAGTAAAGCTGTTCGCAGCAGTAGTAATGGTGGTAAAGGCCTTTCTGTCTTATTGTGTTCCAACAACGTACTCTAGGACTCTTTCTGGAAATGCTTCTCTCTTTGTACCGAATGCAGAGCTGCTATTCACTACAGAAAATGCACGCTTAAATACATACCATTTCAAACCGAAAAATAGGAAAACATTTTTTTTTTGTGGCCATCTCTTCACCACAACAAAGCCTCTCCTCTCCCACAAAACTGCTCCCTTGGTCTCCTCACTTGCGCTGGTGGGGGCCCTTCTGGATGGCCAAGAATGACTGGAGACAGTGACCGGGGTCCCGGCAGAAGGAATCAGAGCTCCTCGCCATGAACAACATCTTTCAGAGGAAGGAAACTCACCCCTACTCTAACACCAACCAGTAAGGACATTCTCATCCTTCTTAGTATCTGTCCTGAAACACTGCGGTGTCCACCTCACAGGAGAGAGAGGGCAGGAGTGGGAGTTACCCCAGTATGTCTGGAAGAGACGAGGTTAGAAAAATTCCTCCTCTGCCCTCCTCTGAGTTTGGGAAATGGTCCTTGCATCTCTCAGCTGGCTCTGGGAAAAAAGGATCGGGACAATAATCACTCCCAGCTTTCCTGAGAGACCGTATAATGCAATACTGATAAATTGTTAAATATTACATCTCACATCAAAATAGTAACAATAACAACAACTAATAGCACAGAAACGATAACCTGGATGAATGCTACTACTAAACTGGGTTTGGAGCTCTCTCTGTTTAAGCCACGTTTTTCCACAAGACAGACCTGTAACTCTGCTTTCCCAATTAGATTACCCCAACACGATTTCCAAAGGTTATTAAGTTCAGTATCTTTGAGCTAAACTGAAAACAAAAAGATAGCAAATATTTTGTGTTGCATTTACATCAGACACCCAAATCTGTACATGAGAACTGATTGATTTTACTTCCATCAAGCCCTCATTTTCCTTCCTGTTTCTCTGCCCACTTCTCCCCCTCCCCTGCTTTCCCTGGCAGCAGCAAGGCTTCAAAGGAGACAAGCAGCTTTGCTATTTAGGTGTAGCGAGTTTTCAAAGAATAAACAACTCCTGCTCCTGCTGCTTGCTCTTTGAAGCCACACTACAGCCAATTAGCTCAGAGAAAAGAGTGCAGAAAAGAACGTGTGGGACTGGGAACAAAGATTTAATGGAATAAAAATCTCACTCTTTGTATGCCAGCCCTGTCATGGGATAATTTAATGCAACTGCACATGACATGGGATAACTGCCTTAGATACTGGTTTTTCGATTTCCACAGCCTCAGTTTAAAGTGATAATTATAGCTGTTTGTAGTGTATCAAATTAATCCAGAAAGTCTTATTACATAATGTTTATGGTTCATAGATTAAATAGGTTCCCTCCTTTCCAAGTAAACACTGCTACAACTTCCTAGTGCCCTTCTCCTACCAGTGCATCCTGTGTTGTGTTTACTGCTTGATGACTACAAGTATTGAGGAACAGCTTCCACTACCTTACCTGTATCCAAAACCAAGAAGTTTCCATCTGAGCTCCAGAGAAGGTAAAGCCAGATTTTACAAAAATGTTCTCATTTAGGATTTTTGCATTCTGTTTGTACGTGCAAGTTGAGATTTAAGGAACTGTTGAAGTAAGGCATCAAACAGTATTTGTTGAAGTCAGTATCCTTACTACAGATCTTAGAAGTTCAGTTCTCTAAATCATGCACCCCTTCTGGAAATGTTAGCCTCAGCTTGTTTTCACAGGACTAGCTCTCCTCAAGCACCAAAAATCACTTGCTGACAGGCGCTTCTCACATGATACATTGCTATCAACATCCTTGATGTGATGAGCTGTGAACAGCAGGAGAAACGCCTCCAACCCAGTCTACTAAGGGAGACACAGCTGACAGTAAGGAAAGAGTTAGTAAACATGTGGTAAATGAACAGCAAACACACAGACAGAGCCAGAACAGCCTGGCATTCACCACCGTTGCTGCACATTGTGTGAGCACGTTATTTCCATCTTCTCTAGCCATTCTCCTAAATGAAACATAAAGCAAGTCAAGTGACCAGATCTAATGGTATTTTGGCATGTCCTCTTTAGCGTTACCTTGCTGACAGGTTTTAAAGAAGATGGCGTTCTGAGGGGTCTGGAGAATAATATTGCCTTCTGAATTCATTATGATCACATTCACTTCAAATGCAGCGACTCCATCTTGTTTTCCAAGGCAAGGAAATCCAACCTGAACGACTTAACGGAGAATAATAACAATATTTATATTTACATGTGCATATATCTACATAAATATAAAAGCATACACAGAAATACTAAAAAATAGAGATGATATTTATGTTCAAGCTTTAGAGTAATGGCATTGATGGAAATCTGTAATGCAGAGGTACACAGATAACCTTATTCATAGGCAGCCCAGGACTAGAAGTACAGCCGCACAGGAGATGAGCCTGTGCTTATTTACTGACATAACCCCAACAGTCTGCAGCACAGACAGTCATCTTGACAAAAAGATACTTTTGTTTGCAGATGAGGCAACTACTCACGTGGAGGTATCTAAGGATACATCAAAACAAGCTGGAAGCTTTATTTAATTTTCTGAGCTGAGTTGATCACTTCTGAGTCTAAATTTTCCAAGTTCTCACACAACTTCTGCAAGAACACCTTACACATTACTTTGGATGTGTTTGCTGTTTTGGATACTGCAATTCATAATAAACAAAATACTGATTTAATCAAAATATATTGCATAAAGTGCTGGCAAGATGGTAGACTTGAAAAATAAGATCATGGGTGCAATTATTTGAAAAGACGACAGAGACATATCACTCTGACAGAACTTGATAAGTGTAGCGATATTTGGAGATTGCCTTCCCAGGAAAAGTATTCGAACAGTTTTGAACTACAAAGAGTTTTAGTAAATAATTAAGGCCAGTAAATCTGGAGTATTTTAATGAGGAAGCAAGCCTGCTACCTCAGAGCTATGGAATGCTCTTCCGTGATTGTCACAAGTGATCTTAGACAATCTTCAGATGAAACAATTTTATCTCTTTTCTTCAAAATTGGCTCTTCCTAGCCGCTTTATAAGTTAGATCCAGCTAACAGAAATTGTTTATTTCTTTCTTTTGAAGATAGCCTGAGATTTCAGAACCAAATACTGAGCTAACAGCCCTACATTTGGTTTGGTTTAAATTGCTTGTTATAAAAAAATTTGCAAGCCATAATTGGGGCATTTTTTTTATTTGTTGCCTTGGTATAATATAGAATAGTTTATTGCTGAAACACATTCTGCTTCTGGTAAGTCCTACAGACTGAAAGGTCTGTTGCAGTTTTCATTATAAAGCAATTTCACTGTTGAAGTACTTTTACACTGGTCTTTTAAAAGGCTGGTACAAAAAGCATGCAACCACGTAGTAAGAAGGAAATTCTCACAGTGGATTAAACATAGTTTAAATGCGGCGAACTTCTTAAACTGTAGTAACCTTCTTAGAGTGCAAGTGCAGGAAATCAGTGCTTGTATCCGGATATGTGTGACTGAGCAAACTGCTATGGGGAGGAAGATACGGCAGAACTTTAACGATTGAACTACAGTCATATCTAGACTTCATTGAATTGGTAGTAAACCCCTGATCTTCCCCAAGATTTGGCTGTGGGTTTAATGCAAAGACCAGACATGCATCTATTAGGGCTAAAGTCTGAGGGGACAGGTCAGAAATCCCTTATTCCAGCCCTCTTCACCCTGGAACCATCTGCATTTTTGGTTTTCCCAGACATCCAAACCCCTAGGCACACAGACATGCAGTAAAGGACCCTCCTGTGAGCAATAAGCACCTGGATCCTGGTGGAGCTCTGTGGTGGTTAAGAGCTGAAATAAACTCTCTAAACGCTGCCTGAATCCCTGCCTTTTTATGCCAGTTTGAATAACGCTAAACATGCAGCAACAGCACTACAATCAAAACAAAGGCACAGAGCAAAAGCCCCTTGCATTGAGAACCACAGCCATGAGCTCCTATGGGCTACTGAAGCGCTGAGCAGGGCTGTGACAGGGCAAACCCGAGGTCTGCTCCTTGCTTCCCAAATTCAGGATGCAGTTTACATTTGCCCATCGCTGGCTGAAAACAAGGAGAGGGAATCACAGCTCAGGACTTCTCTCTGCCAGCCATCATCCCACCACCAGGCCACAGAATTGCCTCTCTTGCACGTTTACACTCTGCATCCTCTGAAGCACTTGAACCCAGCGCTGCAGGGCAAATGGCTCTAGCAGGAGTGAGGAAAATTCAACTAGTGTGAAAAGGAACCCCAGGAAGCTTAATGATTTATATCTAATTTAATTTTAGCTGGTAATTAGAATGCTCTCCTGAGATGTGGAGGATGTAGGTCTAATCCCTTTTGTCTAGGAGCTAATGCCTTTTCCTTCTGCTCAGGAAAACAAGGCTCCCTAAATTGTCTCCACTGGAGGCTGGTTGAGAGTAACTCCTGTGTTGGTAGCACAGATCTTCAAGTTTGCAGGCAATTGCTTTACACACTCGACTAACATGTAAAAGCCACCACCAAAAGCCACTTACGGTCTCAGGGGTGGGATTGCTTACGGGACATCTCTGAATTACCAGTCCCAGTGAGATGCCAGCGGACATGCAGGGTCTGGAGAAGAGTGGGAGTCCATGCACAGCCCTGCAGCCCACTGTCCCTCTCTACCAGCATGGCAGGGTGAGCAGAGATGCTGCTGCACCCGGAGAAGGCAGCAGTTTCTCCCACTGAGCCTGGAGAGAGCTTCAGCACCGCTGGTTGCTCAGCATGTACTTTTTAATGCATCAACACCAACAGTGGGCAGGGAGAGGAGGTGCCCTGAGCCAGACCAGTGGGCTGGGGGGCTGTGTGGCTGAGAGACAGAATAATTTGATAACTGTTCCTTACAGCGATCAAAGTTTTCTTTTTCCAAAAGTTGCACAACATAAGTAATAATATTAATGTACATGAATTTTATACAACAATTTTGCAGAAGTTTCTGCTGATTTATCTGCACGTAAAAGCTTTGTGTGACTTGGCTCAGACAAAATATGCTGCTGTAGTCAGGCAAGACACACACGCTGTTCAGTGTCAAGCACTGTGGCAAGCATTTCTTTAGCAATAAACTTCAGAACTGCAATTCATGATAAAATATTTAGGCTCTACTGGCTGTGGAATACTTTTTACAGGAACACAATTTATAATATCAACAGCACAAACCTGATGCTTTATGAGGAACTGTTCCAAGCAGAGGAATATTTATAGTTGGATCAGCCATTATGCCTTTGTCCAAAGAGCGCAAAGACAGGAACTCGTAGAAGTACTCAGCCTATAACAAAATAAATGAAAAGTTTATATGTATTTTAATTTTATTCACAGAAGCAAACCATTTAACATATAAACTACAGCAGAAAAATAGTACACTTTTCATTATGCCATTCACTGAATTTGTTTCTATTATTTCCCTGAGTAGTTCTTCACCTAAGCATAATTTTCAGGTAATTTCCTCTTATTTCAGAGGTTGCTAGTGACCACACAGTAATCAGGACACAGCATAACAGCAAGGAAAATGACATGCATACAGTGAACATATGTTATACAGAGAAGACATTTTTTACAACCCACACCTTTTATCTGGCAGACCACAAAAATGTATGAACACCAGGCTAATTCTTACAGCTGTTTTTTGGGCAGAATCTTCCTGGAACTGACTGGTGAGCCCAGATGACCTGCCTGCACCACAGGTGCAGTTTAAATGACATACCCACATGCATCATGCAACTGCGGCATGAGAATATCCGAGTTTGCTCTCGGTTGGTCTGCACGGCACAGCACATTGCCCTGGGGAAGCAGAGCTAGGCGGCGAATAGCCACGCTGCTGGAGCACCATGCTAAGACACATACCTTGCTTACAGCTCCAACACTGCCTTGTTCAACCTCAGTTTATTAAATTGTTCCAAAGGTGGAGCTGAGAGCTCTCCTACAGAGTTGGCTTCTTGTCTGTCATTATTAACCAGAACATAAATTATTTGTTTCGGCAATCCCCAAAAGGTGTTGGCATTATTTAAGAACTACTTTCCACTACCTTCATCCCCCTCCTGATATGTACCTGCATTGTGGCATGGATTGTAGGCTGTGGTACTTTCTTCCATGGGACCCTGGCCTCTCTGTTGAGTCATCTGTTCAATACTTTTTCATATTCGATGCAAAGTAATGTCATGCGTCTGCAGCGTAGCTGTACACACCATGTATCCCTGAGATGTCTGCATCTTAGCAAGTCACTGGAGACTTTCACTACTGTCAATGGCACAGCTGCCGATGTGCAAAGCAAGTGGAAATGAACCTTCTCCCTAAAGTCTGGCTTCTCATTCACCCTGAAGCAGGTAATCGTACCTGCTGCTCTCAGAAAAGCACTTAAGATCTTAGCATGGGCACTGGCAAAAATGTGCCTTAATCCGGCAACACATTGACAGTAGAGAGTATTGTTATGTCTGCTTTTTAGCTAATATAGTGAAACAAAGAGAGGTTAAAGCCAAAATTTTATGAGCATGTTGGGCTGACAAATAGTACTTAATTTCTGTATACAAGATGGCAGTCAATGTCCTTAGCCAGAAGACTGTCTCTTTTCTCCTGCAATATCCTGTCTCCCCAGTACAAGGAAGACATGGACTTACCGGAGTGAGACCAGTGAGGGGCCACAAAGATGATCAAGGGACCAAAGTGTCTGACATACAGGGAGAGGGAGAGCAGAAAGATGGACTAGATGATCTCAAGATCAGACTGTCTGGTCTAAGATCAGCTTTGGCCCTTCCGTGATGCTGTGCTCTGCTAACTTGAACAGCAGCCCGGAAGCATGTGGGAGACCATCTCCCTTTAGTTCCTGGTGACACTGGCAAAGCACTCATGAGCTGGGCAGAAAGGTCGTTATGAAATTCCTGATCAGGCCTGGCAGCACATCCTATCCACTTGCTTTGTGGGGACAGCAAGGAGCCCCCAAATGGCATGCAGGGGCTACACTCTGCATGGACAGTCTTCAGAGGCTGTTATGTAGGCACGGAGACCTCAGAGGAGGACTTGCAGAACAACAGGGGAGGAAGCGATTAAAAGTTTTAAGGGTGGGTTAAATACATGGAATATATGTGGGAGGGAGGGGGGGCATGGAGAAAAGCAGTAAAACAGGAGATGAAAACTGAAGCCTGGTGTACTGTTCAAAAGGCTGCTTTTAATTAAAGACATTTTTTCCAATACAATATACCATGCCAAAATATGAAAACAAGCCGTAAAGTCAGACTGTGAACATTTTTGTTTTCAAATAAAACTTTGGTTCAGAAAACTAATTATATGTCTCCATACATCTATAGAATAGTACAGCGAGTGAGTCAATGCTGTACTGTCTGTTTCTCATTGGTTAGCTTTGATGTTTGGTTATATCTAAACCAGGTCATAATGGGTTGGAATATTAAAACATTATGTTCTTATTATTCTAGTAAACAACTGGTAACTAGACCAAACAGCTCCACTCCCATATTTCCACTCCAGCCACGCTGTGGTCGCAGGTCAGCTTGTGGGCCAGAGCCCCGATTTGTAGGAAGGGAACTGGAATCCCATTTTCTAGAGTCAAAATGGAAGTTCGCTGTGGGAAAGGGGATCAGTTGCTGCCTGAGCCACAATACTCACTGCCTTTCCACAAAGGAATCCTTCCAACCAGAGTAGAGGCGTAGCAGTGATTAGCGCCTGAGGCAGGAGTACGTTCTGCTCACACATTAAAAAGATGGGAAGAGACACTGTACAAGCAACTGGCTGCTCAGGAGGAAAGCCACGCATTGCACTGCGGAGAGATACCTGCTCTCACCATTTCTGTACAAAGGTTTGTACATCTGCTGAGTTGACAAAATCTGAACTTCTTGAAATGATAGTATCTACGAAGACCTGAAACACCTCAGGTGGATCCAGCTAGCATGACTTCAAAGTTATGAAGCCATGTGCTGCACAGTACGTTTGCAAATCACATGTGCTGGACTGAGTTGGCTAAGTTTTGATACAAAAATTATACACAAAAATCACAGTCTAGAGAGACTGCACAGCGGAGCAGAGTAGTTTAACTCCTCAAACCTGTCAATTTGAAACAAGATTTGGCTTCTGTAAATCCTGTCTATTCGGAAAAAATCTGTCTTGACACAATCCCTACATCCACTCTCCAGTATTGTCCTGCTGTAATTTGAGTTGATTGCCAATTAACTTGTATTAATCATCATGAGCAAACAACATACTCTCAGCAAATATTTATCATGCTCCAGTCTAGCATGAAATTTAGTCATGATGCTTAACTGAAGAGACAGGTCTGTGCAATTAAAATATTGTCTAGTGACTACCATAATTTGTGCCATAAGTATTCAAAGCGAACGACCTAGTAGTGAGAACAAAATTTCACTGGATATTGTTGAGAGATAAATGGGAAAAACTCACAATCTATAATCTCTTTTCCATTATAAAAACATTCTCATAACTCTTTTTTTTCTTTTAAGCCAGCCTATGAACTGTCTGGTACATGAGGGGCAAAATTTGGTACTGAAGCTAAATCTTAGAGCAATGGTGTTATCAGAGGTGATGGAGGAAACAAGGTTCGAGATAAATTGCTGATCTTTGACAATTGCACGCTCTGCTTGCATGGAAGACTTTCTGGGTTTGGCTTGACTCCAGGAAGCACCCAAAGAAGAATATGCTTTACTTTTGTGTAAAGACTTTGTTTGAGACCCTCAGGAACGGAGGCAAGGGCCACTGCAGACCTTGTGTGAACAGTGTGGGGACTGGGTGCCTTGGGTCAGCAGGCAGCCCCGCGCAGCTGCCCCCCAACAGTTCCCCATGTGGGCAAAGCCCTCAGCAAAGGGAGGAAATTTCGTTTTAGGCAAATAATTCCATGCTCGGGATTAACTTTTATGGACTTTAAATGGCTGTTTTCTATAAATCAGAGGAATTTAAAAGGTTATAAAAATAACGAAGCCCTCTAACAAGTATTGTAGCAAACATCTGTCGGCAGTTTGGTTTTAAATGATATACACTTAAAATTCCTACAGAACTCCACTCCTCAGTATAAGATCTACTGCATTAGAGTTTTCTTATCACTCAGATGCCATGTTGTGCCTACCTTTGTTTTGTTTCATATTTAATCAAAGCACTCACAGGAATGTGCTTTATGTTTTCTTCATTTTATATGAAAGACATAGGATTAGAAGTAATGGCAGTATCTGAAAGCGAAGCAGAGTAGCTTAAACTGTTACATGTCACAGCTCAATAACCTAATGAAATCTGCAGACTTTCTAACAAAGAAAGGAGAATGTGTGTTAGCTTTGCAAGTAGATGTAAGAAATTAACTATGTTTCCTTCTCATCATGTTAAAGAGATCAGTGCTGAATGGTCTATTTTGTTCCCAATTAAATGACAAATATACCCTAATGCAAATTTTCTACATTTAAAGAAATAAACTCATTTTAAAAGTTCCTTTTTATCCCAGATCCATGGATATTTCTGACTATGCACACACTGGAAGATTCTAGCATGCATTATCCATAGCAGATGCTCACAGCTGCATATGCCATAAATAAAATCACAAAGTGAGGCAATGTATATATTTGTCAGGTGTTTACAGCATGGACCATTGTTTCTCCAAGATATTAACTGCATTAGGTCAGAGAAGCTGGTTCATCTATGTTCCAGGATGAAGCACGAAGCAAAATGAGATGAATTTCCTTTAAATTGTTTTCTCCTATGTCTTACAGATTAAAATTAGAAAGTGAAGGGCATAGAAGGAAGCAGTACACCAAAAAGAGAAACAGCATTAAGAGTTCAGATTACAAAAAAAAAAAAAAAGAAAATATACATAAGCCTTCATTATCTTCAAATATTTAATGAAACATATTGTCTGGTATCCCAAGAACTGGTAAAAGCTCTTCTGCTGAAAAGTAATGTCTTGTTCTTGCACAAGAAGGGCTAATTTGTTCTTTTGTGATTCAGCAAAAGATCAGTGCTCTCTCCAGTGGAGATTTCACAATCAAAGATGTCCAAAATGCCAGTTTCCTAAGGCTAATAAAAAAGGGGAACATTATCCCTGTTCCTGGGAAAAAAAAAAAAAATACTGCCTCATCAGGTTAGTTCCAACAAAAAAATGCTGTACAGGTCTGCTACCGGCACCTGCAACACAGTTGCTCTATCTACATTGAAAATAAACTGTGAGGTTATTTTCTTCCCCTCACAGCTTGAAAAATAAGTGGAAACCTGGGTTGGCTAATCCTGGGAGTGCATCTTTACATAGATTACAGACTGTCTGCAGTTTCAGGCTCTGGATAGATTTATTTAAAATTAATAGATTAGCCTGAAAATTCTTTTCAGAGAAAGTCAAATAAAATTTCAATAAAACCTTTACAATTAGAGAAACGATTGCACTAACAAGCTAATTATTAAGTATTTAGATGACAGAGATCTGAGCGGACACTACATTTAATTAAACAGAGTATTTCTAAAAGCACAAATGTAAACCTTAGAGATAGTGGCTCATCTGATGTGATGAGAGAAAGTTCATAGTTGAAGATTAAGCTAATCCGCCTCTTGCATGGTGGTAAACATGGATAATGCACACAGATTCATTTTGGCCATGCTTCAAACTTCCAACCCTTTGTTCTTAAGCCTCACAGGACAGCTTTGAAGTTGAGGATAAAGCTCCTCTAGCACACCATTACCAAAGAACAACCTTCTGATTATGATCTCATGAAAGTGTAATCAATAATTCACACAAGTTAAAAGCGTGGCAAACAGCAAAGGTCACGTAATTGGGCCTTTATTGAGTCCATGTGTTTCACTCTTGGCTGTAACTGGCACTCCTGTATAATAAATATCTCTCCCCAAAATGTAAGCAATGAACTTTCTCAAAAGTCATGAAATCTCACAGCAGCTTGTTTCAGACTGGAGTCCTTCTAGGATCTCAAAGGGAGATGCTTCCACTTCAGTACGCTCAAGTGACAGAAGTTTTGCAGCATCTCTGAGCGGGAGCTTCTTCATTTACTGCTCAGTAGATAATGGTCTTTAGCCTTGTATTCCAAGCAAACAAGTGTTTAAAAGTTATGGTGAAAATGTTTTTAAAAAATTCTGCTCTTTCCTGACTAGTTGTTAGAAAGACTTCCTTAACACTGCCCTCTTTTAACATCTGCTGCATGGATTTTTCAAATGCTTTTTGGAATACCCAGAGTGATTTTGTTCTTGTTTTACAGGCTGCCATTAACCAAAGCAAATTCTAGATACTACCATGAAAGAAGAACTACATTCGTTATTTAGATAGCATGTTTGATCAGTGTATCTGAAAAGGAACTGGTGTGTTTGCTGTTGTACTTGAAATCACACTGCTTTGTGTACTGAGGCAAGACCCCAGTATGTGGACATATATTACTGTAATATTTCCATATACCACACAGGCCTCCATATAGATATGTCCTCTGTAACTATACTCTGAACTTTTCAAACCAAGATGGACTTATCTTCATAGTAAAGCAGGGAAGTATTACCTTAACCCCAGTTTCTGAACTGGGGTTCAGAACTGAACAGTTTCTACAAACAACTTTCCTGTTTCTAAGGCTGTTTCCATAGGCAGCCTCTGCACAGCTTCATCCCTTGGTTACAGCACCAGTCTCACAGGGTCCAGTCGTCTTAGTTAAGGTCCAGAACGGTCAAATATGTTTGCCAGCATTTAAATGAAGTATCTTCTTTAAAGCCAGCTCCTCCCTGACTTCTTCTACACTCAGAGGAGAGAGACCAGCACTTGCAGAAGAAAATTCAGTCCAGCCAGAAGTCTGATTTACCTGCTGTCTTGAACTGTATTTATCTCTCTCCCTGGATGAAGATGGAGTCTATTTGAAGTGCAGGCATCTTCACCAGCCCTCACTCTGCTGACTTTCTCTGTGTTAGTTTTCTACCAAAGTCACAGCCTGGAGACGTGGCAAGTCCTGAATTTCACTGTGGCGCATGGGCTGCACTGCAGAGCACAGAGAGCTCTCTGCGCTTGGTATCATTTTATTGAGTTTTAGTAAGAGTTATGTGGAGAAATCCTCTCTTTAAAAATGTCTTCTTTCTGTCCCCAGCCATTGCTAGCTTACTAATCCCCTGCTACTCTTCAAGGCCTGTCCTTTTTGCCTTGTCCTTCTTCTTGTCACAATCTTTCTTTGGAGGGGATTCAGATGGTGAACAGGGCAAAGAGCCATGCTGGTTTTCATTTTGTCTCCTGCTACAGTCCCTTTCTTCAACAGGATTAAGAAACGGTCCTGGCACTTTCTAGGTAAAAAGCTTTGTACATATGAACTTGGTGAAAGACAAAAGTAGTGTTCTGATACAGGCAGTGCTTGACATGACCAGGTCAATCCTCCATTCGAGGAAGATGAAAGAAATTAGGAAGAGTTATTACAGTCAGGGTCAAGTTGAGCTTCCAGATGAACCCTCTGCACACACTTGCAGAATGAGTCCTACTCAGAAAGGTATGAAGTTTATTTTGGGAAAGCCATCCTTCTGTTTTGTTTGTTTGTTTTTACTCTGGATAATGTGATCTATCATCTGTCAATATAAACCCTGCCAGGGAATGCCAGCAGCTGAAAGTTCCCCAGAAGAATGTTTTGCAGACACCCTAACCTGATTTTTATTAGAGAAAATTCCAGTGGGACAGTTCAGCTTCAGACATGAATGTGTGGACCTCCTCAAGCCCAAATTTACCTCTGATGAAAAACCAGCAGGATGATGACAGCAGAAGTCTATACTCTGCTTTGAGATAACTGCCCCACATGGGATTAAAGGGTTTTGCCAAGATCAGAGATGTAATTTATTCCTTGATGCACAGCTGTGGTAAATCTGGTCTGGTCTTGCAGACCAAGGCCAAATTGTCCTTTTTGCCACTCAGTACATCGAGATGTGCTGACAGTCTCTAAACTCTGCTGGAGTCAGAAGCTGTTGGAGGTTCTCCAAATCCGCCAAACTGGCCTTTACTGACTAAATGAGGTGAGTAGCTCTGGGCTGAGTGCAGTCCATGGTACTTTCAGGAAGAAAGAAACACAGGAGCAGAACGACACCCTGCACTGCAAACCTTGATGAGCTGTTGGATCTGCTCTCGGCATCACTACAGAAATGCCGTGCTTGGCACAGCAGCCCATGGGTCAAACCCTCCCTGTCATCCGCAGTGGGACTCGCTGTGATACCAGTCAGCTGAGTCAATTTTGTTGGTTCTGCTTGAATTTCTGCCTGTTAGAAGATGCTTGAGGTCTGGGAGTTGTGTCTTTTGTTCTGATGTGATTTGCCACATTTTCTGTAGCTCATCATAGCAGGACTGCACCAGGGCAGCTCAAGGCAGCGCAAGATCGGGCTATTGCAGTCCTACCCTCTTCAGACGTGGCCATGTGATGAGCTGACTGAGACAGCAGACCAAATTAAAAATTAATCACTTCTTTCTGTAGGGCTAGTTTTCAGCCGGAGCAACTCTCTGAGCAGCCACACAGCACTGCCACAAGAAAGAGAACGGAAATGTGTGACCAGGGATGGGAAAGAAGACAGGACCGTGTCAGCTGCTAGCCTGGCTGAAGCTGTTGTAGAATGGCACTGGAAGCGAGGCAAATTGCTCCTGTGCCATTGGCAGACATCAACTTTTCTCACCGCGCTCGCAAATTTCATTATCCTGGAGTGAGGAAGAAACTAAGCTGAGAATCATCAGTGAGATGATTGTTCCTCCAACGCACTACTGAAACCAACAGAACCTGCACCCAAATAGGGCACGCACATTTCTGATGGCACTGCCAGAGGTGGTCATATAGACACAAGGCTTTTTAGCTCCGAGAAACATGAACGATCCAAACACGATTCCACCCTCAGTCATATGATCTTGCAATTGTTTATTAAGATTATACACTGGGAATAATTCAAGTTGACTCATGTTTGTCATGTTTTTAAGCTTGAGGCAGTTTGTGTTAACAGGTTTCTTTGGAGCAACACTGGATTAAAAACACACTTCTGAAATGTGACCAGGGAGCTGTACTCTTTAAATGGAATTATGACACACCTCTCAGGAAAGTGAGACACATGCCAAGTGCCACCTTTCCAACTGTGGCATGCCACTTAGGCATGCTGTGCGACTGAATTGAGGATAGGCTGCACATCTGTTTTCAAGTGGTTGTCTTGCCATATCTTAGGAAAATGTTGTACAGAGTGTTACAGAAGAGAGCGGACAAGGATGCTGCACCAGGAAGCTTTTGTGACCATGCCAACTGTATGTATATTAGGTGCTTGTCACTGAGGAAATCCACTGGTCAGGGTTTGACCTGTCTCAGCTAAAGACAATGCTGTTCTGGTGCAAAGGTGAGACCGATGCTCTGCTGCTTTTGCACAGGAGGTTCTCAGGCAAACCAGGGTGGAACACGTGCACTCTCGAATCAGGACAGGCTGATGCTTCTCCAGCAGCCTTTGCCGCTACAGTGGTGCACGCAGCATATGGGCTCCCTCCTGTGGGTCTCCTAAGATGTGCCAGAGAAGGACCATGCAAGCACAGCTCAGGAGCACTGCAGCTGAGGAATGTCTTCCACACAACCTCTCTCTTCAGTTCTGCTCGGAACAGGGACCCTCCCACACCCTCCCCAGTGTGAGGGGAAGGAGATCCCTTCTCTGCTCTGCTCAGAGCAAAGGGACACACTGCTGTCTAGACAATAGGATTATGTTTATGCAACATGCAAACTAGTTTCAAACTTTTAAATCTCTGAGGAACAAAGTGGAGGGTTTTTCTAATCCTTTCTACCTTTCCTTTTTTTTTTTTTTTAAGGAAACAAAGGAAATGCTATAAAAAAACCCTCTTGTGTTAACAAGAAAAAAGTTTCAAGAGGTCTTATGGTATCCACTTAAGCAGCCAGAAGTCAGGAAATACCAGTGAATAATGCTGTATGTTCACACATAGCTCTGTCTCCTTGTTTTTACAGGACATTAAAACCTCATTAAGTACATGATCCCATACTAATTCTCATCTATAAGGCATAACACCATGCAGCTTCTTCTATAACTGTGAATCTTACACAGGCAAAAGGCAAAAGACCCAGCACTGAAGTCCTGTGGGTTTCCTGAGAGTGAATGGCTATTACAAATGCTGAGAAGCCTTTGAAAATCTGCTCCATTAAGTCAGTGGAAACATTAATATGCAGATACAGAGTAAACCACACAGTTGCAAGATGTGTTTTAGAAGACATGCAGAGGTCTAGGGAAAACATGTTTGTACATAAAGGCCAACAACCTTGATTTAACAGTTTGTTTCTGTAACTTTTCATTTGTATTTAACAAACTGACATGCATATGAGTTAGGGGTGGCGGAGACTGGAATGCCACAACTTGCTGACCACAAGATTCATTGGAAATGTTTTCTGGGGAAATGTGTACGGAAAAAACTCCTAAGCCCAAACCATGTTGGTCATATGCAAATATCCACAAATGTTTCCAAATGCAGATTTTTAAAGAAGTAGAAATCTGTTTTCTGAAAAATTATGATTTATCTGTAGGATATTAACAGACTCCTGAAGGATAACAGGTGAACAACACACCTCAGTTCCAAGGTCCATTTTCAATGATATACTGAAGGGTATGTTTAGCTAATAGTTGAATTTTCAACATGCAGGTTGTACAAATTTTAATCCAAGGCTGCTTCTTTTTTCACATAAATGTCTTCAAATATTTTCTATGCATTGAGAGTGGTCAGTAGCTCATCTTATGCTTGCCAGAAATAACTTAGGCTTTACCACAGAAACTAATTTAAGCATACCATTACTAAATATGGCTTATCTGGAAGTCTATAATCAGAGATAAAAAGCAAGCTTCACCCAAACATCTCTTTGCTGCTTGATTATCATCAGAGTAGACACTTGTGCATTTAAAGTAAACTGTCCCATGAATGTGGTTGGGGTAGCAAAACCAGATTTGTTGTCAAGGCATAATAATAATGTGTTAAACAGAGCTGCGAATTCTCACAATTGAATATCAGTTCAAGAAATTCTGCTCAGGCTGTAAGAAAAGCTCCTGCTCTCCTTTCTATGTCTTGCCATGCTAAGGGAAGCCCCTCCAGACTGGCTGCTTCCTCCACCAGACACAGACTGGCACAACTCTCTCCTCAAACCAGACAGGGTTAGTTTTTGTGTCCTCTTCTGTTTGGATGGAGAGTGGTTATAAAGGAATCAGACAGGGAAGAACCTCACAATACCATTTTCACAGAAGGGCAATGGCCATCCCTTTTCTTTCCATCTCACAAAACTGGCTTTCTGCTTCCCATTCTTCATCAGACCTCTGGTCTGGGGATGGGAAGAAATCCCGAAGAACCTGGGTACGCTCCATCACTTGCTCTAAGCCAAGAAGGGGCAAAAGACCTTACTGCAGTTACCTCAACGTGTGCAGACAGGGACAAGACAGAAGTTTCTGTGGGAGTTGCTTGGGTTGTGGAGAGGTAGAGGAACAGAGATTTCATGAGGACTTGCAGAGGCTGAAAGCTCTATACCTCCAGGCAGCCATTCGTTCTGCCAGCAAACTTTCAGATTCTGCATCCTTTCAATGTCTCCCCATTAATTTAATTGAATAAACTTATACTGCTTAGTTGTATTTTACAGCATGAGAAAACCTTACTTTTGGATGAATAAAGGTCTTACATAAATGTTAAATACTCAGAAATGTTTTAAATCTTGCAAATCTACCATTAGGTTTCAATTAATTGTTGTATAAACAAATCATAGTAACAGTGGCATCGTGGCACCAACTGCATAAATTATGGAGTTTACTTGACTGCAAATGTTTGGCAGGATAATTAAAAAGGGCCTACTAAGTGAACAGGATATTCACACTGATACAATTCAAATGTGAACTCCATTAGTGGGCAGGACTTTGTCCCATCAAAGGGAAGCTAACGTTCTGTCAAGTAAAAATGTGAAACCCAAGTGGTTCTTGATGTGATGAAGGCCTCTAATTTCTGTCTGGGAAGGACAGTGTCAGCTTCTCCACCCTGTACCTAATAGTGATACGTCACAGCTCTGACTAGAGTGGAGCAACATGTTGGGCCATAAGCTTTCAGCGACGCTCCTTTGCCAATACAGAAATCTGATCATGCATATGCAATCTGAATAGAAGTTCCTGTGCAAAACTGGAAGGAGGAGAAAAAAACCACAGCACAAATTAAAAAAAATACAAAATCAACTAAGGTAATGGTCAACACACCCTGCTAGCAAATGATTTCCCAATTCTTAATATGCCTATGCATTTCATCTGTTGTCTGTGATTACAAACCCAGGTAACTGTATTTTGCCTCTCTTCTCTCTGGGAGATGCCAGCGTGCTCTGCTGTGCAACCCGCCTGCTCTCCCCAAAGGTCCCTCTGTGGAATACTGCAGGCACGTAGCTGCTTGCAGCTACTTGATGTATCTGTGGATTCACAAGGAAAAAAATAAATTTCTTGCAACCTGGTCGCTCAAGTGGACTGTTTCAACAGTTCAATTTATTTCCCAGAACCTCTGCAAGAAAGGAAACTGGCTAAAGTTCAAACTTGGAAAAATGAAAGCAGTGTTTACTACAGTTTAAAAGGAACTGGCTGAAGGTGGTACTTGTACTCCTTACTGAAGGTGTTCAGTGGACTTGATTATTTGCCTATGTGGTTTTTAGTCTCAGATTCCCATTCACTACATCAATATTCACATTTGCAAGTTGAGAGCAGCTAGAAAACATTGCAGGTAGAGCCCGTCTTCTCCAGCTCATCAACAAGTCGTGATCTTTCCATGTCTTCCTCATGTTCTCAGAGAAAAATAGGTTCGTAATCACAGTACTGCAAGCTCCGAACTTGTTCTCTGTTCTGATGGTCAGGACGGTCCAAGAGGCTTCCCTGCCCTCCTCTGGCCAGCCATGGCTGTGAAGGCTGGCTCTGCTGCTCTTGCTACTGGTTTCTGTGCTTCAGGGCCCAGAGCTGGTGACAGGTCTTCTCATCAGTGGGCCGCTGTTTGGGAAGTTTGTTTTCCCTGGTGATGGGCCAAAAGCTGAGGCTAGGAGACTGCCAGGTTTGATGTCAGGCATATTTATTTCCATTAGGATCAGCTGGGTTGAGCTAGCTGTTTATCCAGGCTAAGGGGTAACTTCAGAGGATTTGTGGGACCAGCTCTGAAAGTGCTTTTTGGTCTCTTAAGTTATTTATTAGAGTATTTGGCAGTTATGGCAGCAAGTACTGAAGCAACTAGAAGGTTATTGCCCACTTTTCCTTGTACGGCCAAACAGGTTGGATTCCACCAGTTGCTTGTAAAACAAAGCAAACTTTCATAAATAAATGCAAAAAATGCGGGGGTTTTCTTGTTGCTTGGTTGAAACAAAACCACCCCAAATCTTTGTAAGCCTTTACTAAGGCATTTTTATCCCACATGTGCCTCTTCTCCAAGTCAGATTTGTTGGGTAACTCCTCGTCAGCATTTTTGTGCAGCTAGGTGGTCTTCTATGAATGGACTATGAATCCACATACTATGGTGGATTTCAGGTATCATAGCCAGATAAAGTCTTCTCAGTGCGTCTCTACAACAGTATCACAGCCTTGGCTTTATTTATATTAGTTCTTCTGAGGCACATTTCGGTCTGCTGGTTCGCTGTGATTATACAAGTCTGTCTCAGTTTTGTGTTGCTGTCTGGCCCATTTTGTGTTAATAGCTGGGTTGGAGGATTAGAGGAGAACAGTGGGTTTTGTTTATCTTGACTTTACAGAATCACAGAATCACAGCATGTTAGGGATTGGAAGGGACCTCAAAAGATCATCCAGTCCAATCCCCCTGCCAGAGCAGGAACACCTAGATGAGGTTACACAGAAGGCGTCCAGACGGGTTTTGAATGTCTCCAGAGGAGACCCCACAACCTCCCTGGGCAGCCTGTTCCAGGCTCTGTCACCCTCACTGAGAAGAAGTTTCTTCTCATATTTAAGTGCAACCTCTTGTGTTCCAGCTTGAACCCATTACCCCTTGTCTTACTGTTGGTTGTCACCGAGAAGAGCCTGGCTCCATCCTCGTGACACCCACCCTTTATATATTTATAAACATTAATGAGGTCACCCCTCAGTCTCCTCTTCTCCAAACTAAAGAGACCCAGCTCCCTCAGCCTTACTTTAGTAAGACTTTCAGCACTGTCTCCCACAACATCCTCACAGAAGTAGGGAAGTGGAATTTACATAAGTGAGGTGGACTGCTGCACTGCCAGGCTCAGTGCGTTATCACCATCAGCACGGAGTCCGGCTGGGAGCCAGTCACTAGTGGTGTACCTCAGGGGCTGATACCAGGTCTCATACTGTTTTAACACCTTCATTAATGAGCTCGATGTTGTGAGGATGATGACCACCCTCATCAAGTCTGCAGATGATGCCGCAGGTTCTTCTGCAGGCTGATAGGTCTAATTAGGGATGATACTGCAGGTTTTTCTGCAGGCTGATAGGTCTAATTAGGGATTGTGAGGACCAGGGAGGCCAGCAGAGGCCCTGCACGTCTGTCAGCTCACACATATCACCGGCCACCCAAGGGGAAAACACAGCTGATCTCAATGCACTCATTGAGCAGGACTTCTGGTACTTTACACAATTGGCTCAGCTCAAAGTGTCACAGATAGCCCAGATGCTTTTCGTACATGGATCTCAACTTTATTTTGTATAAGAAAAGCCAGACTTTCATTATATTATTACACACATTATTACATATATTTTATTACAATCGCAGTTTATTACAACTAAGATTTCAGAATGGCAGTCTCCACAAACAAAACGGAGTGGAAAAAATGCAAGTTAACTGTGCATTCAACAACATATCCAAAACGTGATTGATTATGTGTTTCTTCCATTTAAAATTTTCCAAAAAGCCCTTTATGTAACAGAAAATACCAATAAAGCTATCTTTTGCTTTTACTGAAACGTACACCTGCAGCAGACATCTACTACACTTCATAAATATAATTTACTGCAAAGAACATGATGTGTTTTGTTATGGGAAGACTAAGGTTTGCAATGCAACTATCTCTTCTTTACTATGCATGTCGGGTGACTGCACTTTCCACCATGCCTGGCTTACAGTCTGATGTAGGGAAGAGTTTGGCCAAAAATGAATAGTTAAAAATGAAACAAGAAAACAAAAAAATGCTGGCAAAACAAAAAATCCAACATGGTCTAACAGCAGAATAAAAGTGACTAACAGAAGTAAAGTAGCATCTTTCAGAAGTTGGAATTTGTATGTAAAAAAAAAAAAAAGGAGAATAAAAGCACAGACTCTGGCAAGCCAAGTGTAAAGCCTCAGTAAAGTGAAATGAAAAAGGCTTTGAGATGCATTTTCTTGAAAGCTTTAAAAATACTAATCGGAAACTCCATTCTCTGAGCTAGGGTATACAATATTTAAAATTCTATTGAACATGATGCAAGTTATCTACTACATACCACTGTTTTGAAGCTCAGGGTCATACCATATTCCTTACGTATGCGCATGGCCCAGGAAGAATGTGGTTTATTGTATTTGTTTTATAAGTACATAATTCACTCAGCTAGAAGCAAGTCATTCATACTCATAACTACCTAAAAAACTATTTGGAAAGCATGATGCCAACAGAAGAAGTTAAACACATTAAGAAATTCTTCCTGCTAGTTCTTGTTATGGTTAGTTCTTATTTTTTACTCCATGGCATTACTTGTAATGGCATTAACTTTAGAACACTAAGAACATACTAAGGAAACTGTCTGCAAAAAAGAGGTGATGTGAAGAGAAAACATTTTAAGTTACACAAAGAAGAGGAAAGCAACACAGCCCGGATTTTATACTTCAGAAAAACTTCTAGTAACATCAGGAGAGAAATCTGTACATTTTCACAAAATATAGTCTTGAAGTTTGAGGTGTCCTGTTAGTTCCAGTGCTTTTCAACAGTTATGTTGTACAATGCAGATACTACTGTAAAAGTAGTGATAATATTTTCCTATTTATGATTTTTTGTTAAAAATGTATTAAAATATTTATAGAAAGGATAAACAATGAAAATCTTGAAGAATGGCTTATTTAATACAGCTTTACACTGCCATGTAAAAAGAATAATTGTGTAGTTTACACATATACCCTGCAAATTACTATGGAAACCAGATGTAGCTTACACTACAAGGTGCCTTGTAACTCATCTCTGTTGAGCAATAAATCCCCCCCTTTTCTTCTTGGCAAAACTTTGAGAAACTTTACTGCTGTTTTCTATCAACAGATACAACAGATGGCTGGCACATGCCTGCTTTACTAAGAAAGTGGGATCTCTACAGCATTACTTTGATCCCTGGTGGCATGTCTACAACACTGAGATGCAAAATACCACAGCTGAGCAGAATCTAAATATTAAAGGTTTGGAGCTCTGCTCTCGATATGAGAACCCTCTGTCTAAAAATCATGCTCACAGGACATAAACATCTTCACATTCCACATGGAAATTTTGGTACAGAGGTCAGAAAACAAAGTATTTCCTCTGTTGGGTGACATGAAACTGCAGTGAAGGTGCTACTGTAAATCCCAGGAGTGTGAGTTTATGCGATTGCCTTGACCAGACTTCCAGAACAGCGATACTTTTATTGGAAAAAACCCTGAATTGTGCATATGAGACATTTTAAAGCTGAAAAGTATCACTGTAATCACTGAGTATGAATAAAATAGTTACAAAAAGTTTAGCAGCCTCTTTGAAGAAAAGTTTCCTTTGAAGAATTATGTGTTTTGAAATTCACCGGGTTTTGTTTTCTTTCAGTTTATCAAGGAAATAGTAAAGTTTGAGTGGAGCACCCTATTGGTACAATAAGGCTTAAAATCAGAAGTCTGTTAGTTTTCCTCTGGATAAGGAAACAAAATTTCTCCCAGCATAGGTGGATATCCCATTTTATCTTCATGGTCAGGCTACATCTAAGCAAGAGAAGGTAATTCCAGAGAAAGCAATTGAGCTGTTCAGGGTTGATGGTCACATTGCTGAGATCAGAACTAGCCTCCAGGAGCTGTAATTACATAACATTCCTAAGCTGCACTTCACAATTTAGAAATGATGCTAGAAAATGTACTGATGACATATATCCCCTCTTCCTAAGAGGCGGGCATCTTTTTGCTTTACTCATGGTTATCAATAGCTCTTTGATCAGAAGTAACCCAGCCTTTCCAATAAGGACAGGTTCAGCTGCCAAAGAACTACACGCTGGGATGCCCCGTTCCCTCCTGACACTTGTGCTCCTGTGACCAAAAGCTCTCCTAGAACAAAGGCCTTTCTTTCTCCGGCACTTCATCTCCTTGTGTGCACATGCGTCTCTTCTGTCGCAGGGCAGGACCACCACTACCATATCACAAAAAGGCAAGCAGACAGCAGCACGAGGCTGGATGTATCTTTAGCACGCAATATACATGCGATATCCATGCACCCCGGTTCCAGTATAAGTTGGGGAATGACCTGTTGGAGAGCAGTGTAGGGGAAAGGGACCTGGGGGTCCTGGTGGACAGCAGGATGACCATGAGCCAGCACTGGGCCCTTGTGGCCAAGAAGGCCAATGGCATCCTGGAGTGTATTAGAAGGGGGGTGGTTAGTAGGTGGAGAGAGGTTCTCCTTCCCCTCTATTCTGCCCTGGTGAGACCACATCTGGAATATTGTGTCCAGTTCTGGGCCCCTCAGTTCAAGAAGGACAGGGAACTGCTGGAGAGAGTCCAGCACAGGGCAACGAAGATGATTATGGGAGTGGAGCATCTCCCTTATGAGAAAAGGCTGAGGGAGCTGGGTTTCTTTAGTTTGGAGGAGACTGAGGGGTGTCCTCATTAATGTTTATAAATATGTAAAGGGTGAGTGTCACGAGGATGGAGGCAGGCTCTTCTCAGTGACAACCAATGGTAGGACAAGGGGCAATGGGTGCAAACTGGAACACAAGAGGTTCCACTTAAATATGAGAAGAAACTTCTTCTCAGTGAGGGTGACGGAACACTGGAACAGGCTGCCCAGGGAGGTTGTGGATTCTCCTTCTCTGGAGACATTCAAAACCCGCCTGGACGCCTCCTGTGTAACCTCGTCTGGGTGTTCCTGCTCCGGTGGGGGATTGGACTAGATGATCTTTCGAGGTCCCTTCCAATCCCTAACATTCTGTGATTCTGTGTATACGTGCATCCTCCAGTCACATGGGCCAAATCCCATTCACTCGCCAGCACAGGACTGAGTATTCAGATGTCACCTCATGAACACGCATTCAACCATGCAACAGGAGAGGAGCCCTGGGGTGTGTATCATAGTGAGGAGTAGGAAGCAAGCAGCTACATTAATTTATCTGACCCCAAATACTTCCGTATTTGAAAGGAAGAAAGCAGCCTGGGCAGGCTGTGGCTGAGACTGATTGTTTTTGTGGATCAAACCAGGGACTGCTACAGAACAAAAATTCCAACTTGCTTTTTGGTTTCTTTTTTCATCTCCCATCTATTAAAACAACCCGACTGCTGCTCTGTCACTGAGCACTTGCTTCCTCTGCACTGATCAACTTTTTTTTTTTTTAATACAGTTCTCTCCCACCAATACTCACATATGAGCTTAATTTTATCACTGTCAGAAGTCTCACTGAAAGTTAAGCATACATATTGGTATTTGTAGATTTGGAGCTTAAATACCTTTCATAAGGTTCCTAAACGCCGTAGAGATGATGTTGTCACGGCAACTTTCGGCACCTTCCACTGATGGACATAGTGAAACATGCTGCAGCATCAGCATAACAGGGTCTATTCCTTTCTCATTGGGAAGCCTTGAAGTGCAGTCTTCCCCAGAGGACAAGACCCTCACAAGTCATTATTCTTTCTTTTGCAAAAAACATACAGAATAAGAGCAAGAAGCACATCAGTGAGCTCTAGTGGTTACACAGATGCTGGATGCTATATATTACCACTGATTTTTGGTTTTTTTAAACCTTTCAAATCAAGGAGCAATCTTTGTAACTACCCTTATTACATTTTTTCTAAAGAGACCATAACATCTCTAATCTTATTTTTAAATTCACAGGTGAAAACATAAGGTGCATAAAAGCATAACAATTCTGTTCCACAGTGCTCTAACCTTCTCGCAACCCCTGGCTCACCCTGACTTCACCAGAAAAAGTAGGTATTCAGCACCTTCAGACCCTGAAATTTGGGGTTTCCTCTAATTTTTCCTAATATTAATTAGAACTAATGGACTAAGAAACTGCTTTTCTTTAGTTAATGTTTTCTAGCAAAAATGGCTTCAATTGTTTACCGTACAAAATCTTTTCCATATAAAATGGTTACAGGGCACAAAGGCCACTGTTTCAGAAACGTAACATCTAAACGTAACAGGGTTTTACCACTTCAGTTTACATAAAATACGAGTATAATCTAGTCCTTAAAATCTTCCTTTCAACAGACATTTTTAAACTAGAATATGGACAAATGCAGCAGTTCAGGACTGAGAAGTATGGCCACTTCCTAGGTTGAATTATTTACTCACCCACAACTTGGATCACTATTTATCCCAGGACCAGGTAGATGGAATCTACCCGCAGGATATTTATATCCACTTTCCACAGGTGTAAACCGGGATGCAAGGTGCATTTCAGGAGAGACTCAACCCTACCCTGTTGGAGATCCCAGGCACCCACCCAACCGCTCTCTCATTCCCCTGTCTTATTGATATCAGGGCTAGGAACCACGTAATGACACAGACAGGATCTCCTGGAGACGTCTGATATGTACAGACCCGAAAGAGTTGTAGCTACTGCTAAGAGGCTGTGGCATATGCTACTGAAAGCACCCAAAACGTTGGAACCCTAGAGAAATATCTTCAGATCTCAGGTGGGATACAAGGGTAAGAGGTCTATAAGGCACAAGATACGAGACTCACAGAAGAAATTATTTCAGTTTTACCAAACAGGAGACAACTGTATGCTAGTTAACAGTTGTTTTACAGAAAGCAGTCTAGTACTTCAATATCTTGTATGTGTTTCTTCTTTCAAAGAGTACTAGTATTTTTTACCTTTTCCTTCTTCCTTTCTTGTCTCTTTTCTCTCCTTTCCTCCTGTCTCCTCTTTCCTCTCCTCCTCCCCTTCTTCCCTCCTTCTCCTCTCCTCATTCCCTTTCCCACTTCTCCTTCCCTGACTCAGGAAATTCTCAGACAAAAGTATTCTGCCAGAATAAAAGTAGCAAGCATCTAGTACTTTCCTGGACCTGTCAGTGGAAACTTCTAAGAACCTGTATGCTCAAAACCAAAACAGAACACTGGGGGGGGGGGAAAAAAAAGTTAGATTTTTCTAATTTCTTCCCCTGATAAAATATTGGAAATTCTGTGAAAAAACCCAGCCAAACAACTCTGTTCTTTTGCCACAAGTAACTTTTATCTGACTCTATTTGCAACACTACTGTGGGCATTGTTCAATTACAACATAATAAAAAGCTATGCCAATGCTGTTGTTTCCCTACAGGCTACAGAAGAAATACTCTTCTTTTTTCCCATCCCTTCTCCTCAGGAAAAGGTCTGGCTGGCATAGGGACACTATGTGCCCTCGTTTCCACAGAGGCTGACAAGAACTATAAGTAACAGGCAGCTGTATTCAAACACCTCTAAGGGATGCAAAAATCAACAGGACTGTTTGTGCCACCAAAAATTAGACATTTTCTCTAGGATGCTAAGTATGCTTCCCCCACTCCTGAAACACCAGAGGGTTGAAACTCCTTTCTTAGCTCAGACTGCTGTTTGAAATCCTGCTCTTCATCTGCAGACCTGCATAAGTATTTAAATATCCACAACCACAAGACTGGAGTGCCAATGTTTGTATTGACTGTACACAGATGAACTTGTAAGGTGTACCCTGTAAGGTGGCTGCAAAATCTCCAAATGCAGAGTCTCTTGGTTTTAACACTTGTTTGACCCATAAATACCTGAAAGTTAACACATTGTTCTCAGAACACAGCAGTGCAATGATGCTACTTGAACCATTTAGGTATTTCACTTACTAATTATGTTTTGTCTAACAGAAATTCAGTAATTCAGCAAAGAGGAGGAGGAATAATAGGTTAGACAGCTTTGCCACTGCTCAGAAGGGATTTTGTCCTGCAAGTTGGCATCAAGGGGAACACTTGCCTATGCTGTCTTTAAGTCTGTGACTCTTCTCACTGAAATCAGTGCTACAATCATATTTTCCTAATGAGCTACCTGTGGGCAGCAAAGGAAGGAGGAGAGAGCACAAGAAAGAAGGCCAAGAGAGGAGGGACAGGGTTCAGACTGACATCTCAATCTTCCTTTCCAAAAACAGTTTTACCATGGCCAGTAACTGAAGTTGACAGAGAAATGGAACAGGAAATATAGTCCCAAAACACGCTAATTATTTCTAGTTATTTAAATGCCAAGCCTTGGTGTACAAAGTTGTTTTCTCTGTAAAGCTGGCCTGGAACGTCAAACACCTTGAGCAACTCACTCAGCCTTTGTGAGTAAGTTTTGTCTCCGCATTCCCCTTCTCTCTAAAAGAGGAGGCAAAGTGTTTCCTAAACTCAAAGGCTTTGTAAGGTTAGCAAAAATTACAAGGGTCACAGACAGTACATCAAAGTCAAACAAGTCCTGTAGTTATGAACAGTATTTTAAAACAATCAAAACCACAAACAAATTTGTGAAGCTGCAATTAGCTGAATTATACAAACAATTTTCATTGAATATTTGAATGTAAATATTGTTTCATCTTTGCCAAGCTCTTTATTGTATGAAGTCAGTGTTCAGCATTGTAAATTGGTTTTATGTTACAATTATTTTTTCTGTATCCATGATAACATACGCTGACATAGTTCAGCTTTATGCAAATTCAACATATGTTGTCAGTGTGTCAAATCGTGCATATGTGTCTTCATGAAAATGTCATGCATTCTTACCTTCCCAACAAAATAATCCAAAGGTACTCAATACACTGCAGATTTACGTGGTTTTGCAGTTAAACTTGGTAAAAATAAGTCTACAGAAGAGACTTATTACTTGCAAGGACTACACATTAAGCACGTACATTTCGTAAATAGAGATCAATGAAGTACCTGTAGCATTTGTCCATAAGCTAAAGTTGAAAGAAAATTGCATCCACATAACTACCATTAAGTAAAATTTTATTAAAAGTAAAGGCAACTTGGTGTCTCCCTGGTGAGCTCTGACTGTCCCCTCACACCGCACCAGCCTGCCGGGTTCTCCACTGCCCGAGACACCCGGCTCTCCCACGCACTTCACAAGCCCACCTTCAAACGCATTTCCCAGCCATCTGGCCGCGCTTCTCGCTGCTCCCCGCGTCCCCTCCCCGGCCCTGCCCGCGGCCGGGCCCCCGCGGGGCGCCGGTGCTGACGGCGCTGCCCACCCGGGTCCGGCGACAGACACGACGGCGGCGGAGCCGCGCCCGGGGCCGCCCTGGCACGCCTCGGGGAGGGTTTCCTCAACTATTCCGAAACCAAACCACCTGCCTGGGTCTAAAGAGCCGCCCCCGCCCGCCGCCGCGGCCCCATCTCTGCACCTACCCGTCCCGTTGCCTGCCAGGTGAAGTTCATGGCGTGGATACTGACGGGGATGGCGGGCATCCTCTGCTGGGCTTTCCTGAAGTCGTGGGTGAACGGGGCCATTTTTCCCTCGGACACGATCAGAATATCCTCCTCGAAGCCTGCGAAAGGCAAAGGGGCACGATGGGCGGCAGCTCCGCCGAGCCCCTCCGGGCCGGGCTCCGCACCGCGCAGGGCGCTCGTCCGCCCCCGCCGCGGCAGCCGGCTTGGGGGAGCGGCCCCGCTTACCGATGAGGACCCGGGCTTGCTGGGCGTCGATCCACATGTAGAGCGTGTCGGGCTGCCACGGCGCGGCCCGCAGGCTGCAGAGGCTGAGGGCGCCGCAGAGCAGCGCGGCGCACAGCCGCCCCGCCGGGGCCATGCTCCCGCACCGCCCGCCCGCCGCGCCCGGGACCCGCCGCCGCTCCGGCCGCGCCTGCCCTCTGCCGCTGTGGGGCGGCCCCGGCGGCGGGAGGGGGGCGCGGGGCGGGGCGGGCAGGAGGAGGGCGGCGGGCGCCCCAGCAGCCGCGCACGGCGGGGAGCGCGGTGCTGCGGGCTGCCTGCGGCGTGCGCCTTCCCCCGCTGCGGAGGGCGGCTGCACGGCGCTGCAACGGGCAGCGACGGTGCAGCCGGGCGGTCAGCCCTCCGCCCCCCCGCAGCTGCAGAGGGCCGCCCGCTCCTGCGCAGCCAGAGCCGAGTGCCGGGACGCGGTGCGTGGCTGACACCCCCTCTGTGACGGGAGGCGTGCCACAGGGTCGCCGTGCCCGGCACATGCTGCGCATGAGGTGCTGTGTGTCCTGGCCATCTCCCGGTGTGCACCCCGCGGGGCCACCGTCGGCACCCTGGCACCACCACAGCTACAAAAGCATCGTCGGAGGCACTCACGTCTGCTCGAAGAGACTAGCTTTGTACGCTGCAGCCACCTGGCACACGTGGTGTTTGAGTTAGGGGTTGGGGAAGCATCACCAAAATGGCATGTGGGTACAGTTGGGTAGGGGCTCCCAGTTGGATCCAGTAAAGCTGGGCAAGGCGGCCGCCCACGCTGGCAGGCCAGGCCCCAGAGCAAGCCGTCAGCCCCACAGTCCAGCAGGGCCAGCTCTTCCCAGCCCTAGGGAACTGCACAGTGAATGTGACAGTACTCTAAAGAGAGAAAACACTTTTGCCTTGCATTTGTCTGAAGGTCTCAAGAAGAGTGGAGACTCTGAAAACCACTGAAATGTTGGCTTTTACACAGAAACTAGTACTGACTGAATGTAGAAACTTAGTAAAGCTGAAAAAATTTTCTATTCAAAAAGTTTTTTAAACAGAATCATGCCTTTTAAAGGAAAAAAATAGTTTCTCGATTTGCTGGTTTCTTAGATAAGAAAAAAACAAGCCTAAAAGCTAAAACTAACCAGAGTAGATAAAGTTTGAGTAAAACCCCCAAGTTTCTGTCTGTAATGTTCTGGAAGGAGCTGGAGGGTATTTTCTGCCTCTGAATGTTTCCTTGGGTGCTGCTGTGCTCCATCCCACACTGTTAATGTGACTGGAAAAGTTACCTCTGGTTTAACTGTCTGAAACTGAATTGTTCAGCTCATGGGAAACAGGATGAAGTTGGTCTTGCTTTTCCAGACAGGTCTATCTGAGTGGTGATTGCCATGTCAGCTTACATACCCAGAAAAAAATCTGAGCTGTGTCTTCATTTTTCATTTTCATATCCGGAGAGCATAGCCAAACTGATTTTTTTAAGCAAAAAGTTTATGGTTCAACACATGAAATAACCTCGCCCTCCCACTGACATGCTGTACTGTAAGTTTTCCTGCATCTCCTTCTGAGAAACCTTCTGCCACCATCAGTGGATCACTTCACTAATCCCGTGTTGCTGTTTCTCTCCTGGAGTAAGTGCCTCTCCCTCATTTCTGTTGTTCTGTGTGCTCAGGATTGTCTTGCCCAATTTCCCAGAACAGCACACATGACTACCAGAGAGAAACATGCACACTTACATGTCGTGTATATGTGTATATATATGTATATGTTCATAAATAACCTGTAATTTTGAAGCAGAACATTAAAATGACATCTCTAAATTTTCTGTATACAAGTACAGGTCAGGCACTGGTGCACTTCCCAATGCTTTCAAACATTTTTCCTCACAGCTTCACGGCATTTTACGGGTGAGGAGCTGGGGCACAGAGAGGCAGTGACTTACACAAGTCTAACTGGGCAACACATTTGTGGGCAAATGTAGGCTGGAACACAGTTGCCCTAAATCCTCAAGTGGTTCCCCAGTAACCTGCCCAGCCGGAAAACTTTAGGCTCCAAAAGCTGGAGTCAGCATATGTACTGTAACAGACACGCCCCACCTCTAGACCCTTATTAGATATGGGTAATTATTTACTATTATTTATTTTGTGTAAAAATGTGTTTTCTCTTACACACTCCCCTGTGCTTACCCCTAGCTGACTATGTATGGTTAGAAGGCTACCTGTGGGTGACTTCCCGTCTGCTGAAATAACTCAGCCGGTGCGTTCACCTTGTCCTGCCGGCTGCGGGACGGCGGCTGCGGGACGGTGGCCCCTGGACGGCGGCTGCGGGACGGCGGCTGCGGGACGGCGGCCCCTGGACGGCGGCTGCGGGACGGCGGCTGCGGGACAGCGGCCCCTGGACGGCGGCTGCGGGACGGCGGCTGCGGGACGGTGGCCCCTGGACGGCGGCTGCGGGACGGCGGCTGCGGGACAGCGGCCCCTGGACGGCGGCTGCGGGACGGCGGCTGCGGGACGGTGGCCCCTGGACGGCGGCTGCGGGACGGCGGCTGCGGGACGGCGGCCCCTGGACGGCGGCTGCGGGACGGCGGCTCCGCGGCGGCGGGACCCGGGGCCCTGCCGGTGCGAGGGCGCGATCTGCCGGCCGCAGCCGCCCCCTGCAAGCCCCGGCGCGGCGGGAGCTGCTCGCTGCAGCGAAGGCTACAAGAGCTCCCCTCTCCTTTCTTTTTTCCTTCCTTCCTTCCTTCCCCCGGCCCAGGGCGGCTCTCCGCGGGTCCCGCCGCACCCCTGGCTCCCGCAGGGTGATTGGGCTCTTATCCCCACGGGCTGGACTGTCAGGGACCCTCGTGAATAATCTGATAAACAGGGAGAGAGGGAATCACTTTCCGCAGATGTTCAAAAAACCCCACGCCAAATAAAGTTGTATGATGTGGAGATTTGAGATATGTATACAAGAATGGCGCTCTTTTTTTTTTAATTTATCACTAATGGATTTGATTTCAGAAAGCACACAAAAATTACATTTTAAGAATTAAATATGATTATTTTTTCTTAGCTTCAAAATATACAAGCAATTTTAAGTTTGCGACCAAAGAGAAATGTAGTGGGGAAAAATAATATCTGAACTATATAGAACTTTTAGAAAGAGGTTAAAACGAGTTAAATTATAGATACAAATTTTGTATATTCTAATATAATTATTTATATTGTTATCTGTCCCTCAAAGGGGCTTTCTCAAGATCTAGCAAAGGAAGGGAACATCATTTCTGAAATTGTGATGGTAAAAACTCCCGAGTAAAAAATGCAGTAGTGATCAGCTCACTTTCTGCAGAAATAAGTAGTAAGTAGTGACTGAAATGCTGTTCAGTGTATATGTATTTGTATCTACAGACAATACCAGCCCATATACACCTCTGTCTGTGTTTGCACTCCGTGTGTCCCTTCTCCAGCGACATGTACCAAGGCACAGGTGAGCCTCATGTTAGCGCTGAGATGGTTTGTTGCACCGCAGTGTCTGTTCTCCCGAGTTTTGCTCTATTGCACTATTGTACCACGATCAGATTCATTGAGGATATGGTTTGTAGAATTCATGTTCATACTGCCTGCTTGCATTCCACGTGAAGATCTAGGTAAAAGCTTGTTATATTTCTTCTTGAGCCCTTATTTAAATGTCCCTTCTTCCTAATTTACATGGCATATTTTAGGGAATAAAAAGTGACTTTAAAAGTGAGTTGAGAGCACTATGGTAGTTGGATTGGAATATACTTGGAAAAGCAAACATTTTGTGGTTCTTTGTTTAGTGAAAAGGAAAACATACACGAAAACAGATCTACGTTGTGAATGTGGCTTCAAGATCCACTGACTTTCGTAGGAATGCATCTATAGTGGATTTGTGGCCTGCTCTGACATTCATTGTGACTGACTGCATCCTCGCGATGGCAGCCTTGGAATGAATGAATGGAGAGTTTGAATGATGATAAATCTAGGGAGCGATATGGAAGTCAGTACCTGATGCCCTTTGATCATCAGTTATGAGTAATATAAAAAGAGGAGAGAAAAGGCCTAAATAATAACAGTAATGGGCATAAATACCACCTGAGGTGACAATTTTCATCTCAAAGGTCATACATACTGCTTCCCCTCAAGTGTACAGAAATAGTGCATGTATTTTTTTATTTCTTTGTTTCTTTGTGGTGAACATTCATAGATAACTAACACCTGCACAATTTAAATAAGGAAAAAGATGCCAAATTGCACCAGGATTGTCACAAGTGCTCAGCCTTCACTGGGTTTATTCACTGAAGTGCATCACAGAATTCCTGCCAGTTTCAGCAGACCCGAAGTTCATTCAGTAGGAACTAGATCCCCTGAAATTTCTGCTGGTTAGGCCAAAACAACTGGCATTAGGAGCTGGCAGGAAAAAAAAAAATCATATAACCATTTTTATTAGAAAAATCAGTTTTGCTGGAATTGTAATGTGTTGAAGTCTCTGAAATTTGAAATGGGAAATCACAGACTCCACCTTCAGTTATTCTGAATATAACATTCCAATTATTTATTTTAGAACATAGTCTACATTGTAGTATTAAAAACTATGTTAAAGCAACACTGAAGGTGGTCATGTCACACACCCAAGAGGTGAAATAAGTCTTTTATATCACTTATGATACAGTTCATTATCTGTTCTGTTTCTTTCCCTACAATATTCCTGGTTCATCCATTGGAGAACATAGAATTGACCTGGCTTTGAACCAGGCTTGATGCTGAAGAAGACAATTAGTCTTAGAGCTGTTGCCTCATTTGTCGCTGAAGTAGAAAAGTTTAAAAGCAAATGAGACAGGAGTTTGCAGAAGTAAAAACGATCACATCACTAAAGAAGCCAGAGAGAGATGTTCCAGTCCTCGTTTCCATCATGTTCCTGTGTGGCAATAGGCAAGTCACTTCATTCTTTTTTCCCAGGTAGTCACCAATTTTTGTTCTTCATTTCTGGGTGTCTGACATCAGATCTTCAGTCTTGTCTACAGAATCTCAGAATCCAGGCAGGTAATCCCAGAGGTGGTGCAAAAATACATAATTTGTCTTTAGAAAGGATAGTACAGCAGAGAAGATCAGGGCCAGATGATGCAAAGTTTGGAGAAAATGAAGTATCAAGTAGGCATTGTTTGTTTTCTGCAACTGTGTTATTAGCTACCATCGTACAATGCATGAATGTGTTACATGCACAATTTTCATTCTGGGAGTTTTAAAAATATTTGAATCTTTGGATCTGCAACTTTTTAAATGCTGAGGTCTTTTTATAACTTCTGTGCCATTTCTAACCTTTAAAAAAGCAGATCCAACCTTTTAAACTGCAATAGCAAATACACATTACTTTAATTAATGTTTATTTTAATTTTCATTATTTTAATTGATTGTAGTAAATTTAGACTTTAATGGTTTTTAAAGGGTCAGTGCACACTAACTATTTTATCTGTTAATTCCAAAAATGATCTTTGTTATTAGCCTGATGGCATCTGTTCCCGGCTCTTTCTCCTGGAGACATGACTTCTAACTTCGCTTCAAGTTGCAAGTTCCACTTTTGAAACTGATTTTGAGTTTGACTGAGAGTTGTGAATACTTCTTTCAAAACTATCAGACCAAAGTAATTTTAAACAATGGAAAACAGACCTTTTGTTTTCAGTTTTATTTTTTAAAATCATTTCTATGCAAGCGTATTTTTAATTGTTTCAGTCTTCTCAAATCTTGATTGTTGAATTTTTCCTTGAAAAAAATATATATCATGAAAATTTTATGTCCTTAAAACAACTGAAAAAGATATTAAACTACTTACATTAGTGTTAACATGATTTATTGTACCTTTCCTATTAATATTTATAAGATTAGCAGTTGGACTTAAAAAAAATAATTGTATTGAAGTATTTAGCTGTGAAATATTATTGGAAATAAGTAAAGGAAAACTTTGTATTGAAATACGTACATATAAAATGATTCTTATGAGTTTTCTTTTACTCCTTGCATTTATGAAAATGCTGTAGTAGTTTTTAGTGGATGAGGAGAACATTCTCGCCTCACCAAGGTATTTTGTCCTGTGCTGTTTGAGAGAGGACAGAACGTTGCCCAGACATGGCAGCCTCAGCCTAGGTGCATGGTCCAGGGTCTGGTGGCCCACACCTGGTCTTCTGCCGAAGAAGTAAAAATCCTGTTTAATTGTGTCATTCTCTTTACCAGGCTGGATTTCTGGGGTGATACAAAGGGCAGCCGCTCACCCTCCTTCGATGGGAACAAAGCTCGCCCAGGGATGCTCTGGCTCAGGACTGGAGCCCAGCACTTCTCTCAGCCGGGGAGCACTTGGCGGAGCACCGGGACACTGGCCACCAGCACAGACCGGCCACCGCAGGGTCCCACCTTTGGGAAGCCCTGGAGCTGCGGGAGGCTGCCAGGCTGTTTCTGACACTGGTTTTAGCTGTTCTCAGACATTCCAGAGTCTAACGAGATTGTTCTGAGGGCATTCCTTTGTTTTGCAAACGCAATGTCCCTCATCCTTCTGCTCTCCACTGCCTTAGTGCTTTAAGCATGATCATGACTCAGGTTGCTTGCCCCTTCCCTACAGTGCACATCCTTGCTTTCTCTTTATATCAGGTCTCTTCCATGTTCCTGGTCATTCTTCTTCCCTTTCTTCAGCTGTTCGTTACCTTTGCAATACTTTTTTCAAAAGTATGTTGGCAAGTGCCATTAACAAGGCCACACCGTAGTTTTTTTTGAGAACATTGTTTTATTTTTTATCTTGGCTTCCTGTGAAAGCAACATCTACACAACGTTCACAATTTCTGTGAATCGACTAGTTGATTTCTATCCGTTTTGGCAGATAAGTATAATATACTCCCAAAGCATATTTAATATCTTATTGGAAGTAGTTAGCAGCAGAGCGGGAAAAAAAAAGGAGACATCCTCTAAATGTCCTGCCCATGACAGAACTGCACTCTGGCCTCATGCATTATTACATATAATAGAATTACTTTCCCTAGATGTCCCCAAATGCAGGGGGATCTTAGATGGAAAATCAACAGATCATCAGATGCGAACTATAGTAACCCAGTCTGTTAGATTCAGTACCCTCTGAGATTGCCAGTACTGTTCATCAGCCCATTTTCGCATAAACTCCCTTTTAGCTCTTTTTCAACAGTCTCAGTTGTTTATGCCTGTTCGGGAAAAATCGTCTTAGAGCTTATGAAGAGCTACTGGGATTTATTTTGTTCCACTCTAGTGGACATGGTGTCACACTAAGCGACACAGAATTTAGTGGGATTTTAGAGAGAAAGCTAGAAGATCTCAGCAAAGTGTAAAATGAAAGGGAAGAAGGAGAGAGGAGTGGATGCAGTTAAGTTTCTACCTTAAAAATGACAGAGAACATGTATAACAGTTGACGAAAATTCATCCTTTAGAAAATTGTTCTTGTGTTGTACCAAAGGAAGCTCTCTCTTTCATCAAAGTTACTTACCTGCAACATCGGCTTCAGAGGGTTTAACTTTAACATCTATTGGAGGAGATAATGGGCAGATTTGATAAATATGGCTCACTGAAAAGGAATGAAATGTAGGAGAGCTGTATGATTTGTTGCTGAATGTAGCTGCCCACAAAGCCTTTGATGCATCTGTCATATGCTGGAGATTAGAAGCTGAAATTCTGTGGCTATGGGATCATGCAAGCTTCTTTGATAACGGATCAAGTGGTCTGTGACTTGCCTAGCAAGAAAGCTTTAAGCGCTTACAGAATCAAAGTTAAAACTGAAGATATCATTAAAATTTCTCAGGGACATAATCAAAAAGCACATCAAAATACTTAAGGAACATTCATGGAAACCTACAGCCAATGTCTGAAAAGACCAGCAGAGTGACAATGCCTTAAGAGCAGAAAGACAAAATTTATACTGTCTACCCTGCAGTAGGGAAGAATAGACACAGAAGGGATTATATATGCCATAGCATGAAATAATGCCTCACATATGGTAAAGAATATGTGAATTGTAAAGTGGGAAAAATCACTTTGAGCCATATGTTCTCCTCTAGCATCAAACTGCATGGGAGAACAAAATCCAAAAATTATGTGATTTTTGAAGCACAGCCATACAACTGCATTCTCCTGCTGCCTTTGTACAGTACACAGAGCAGGATCCAGACATACTATATGAGAAACTACACAATACTTTGAACAGTGCTAAAGAAAAGGGAACATGGCCCCATTCATGTCCCAGTTCAAACCTTCCCCATGCTGGAACTGGCAAGGAGACAGAGCAGCAAGAGCGGGCAGGGCAGGGATCCTGACACGGAGTTCAGAGGCTCGGTACAATATGAGTCAGGCACACGAGATGCCAACCCAGCCTAAATATAAAGGCAGTGGTGAAACTGCCATTGACCTAATGGGCCCAGAATTTCTGTCTCACTCTATATCTTCGATGCCCGCATCTTCCTGGAATGACTGTGCAGCTGCTGCTGAGGCATCGCCCCGCGCAGCCACGCCGCAGAGCTGCGACAGAACGACAAGTTCATGTTTGGAGTGGGGCTGCCTGGACTGTGCCTTTCACATGTGTGAATTTCAGGTGGTGTCAGGAGTATGACACTGTGGGAAGCTGCTAATTTGTCAGCTTTCCTTCCTGTCACTATATTTTTTTTTTTAAAAAACACAGCCTATTGGCCATGTTTTTACAGGAAAAGGAATACAGTTACTTTTCTCTTTGGAGTAAAACCCCTTTAATTCCTTAGTTTTGCTGCTTTCCTTACCATGCAGCCAGAGAGCTTGGAGCATACACACAGGAAACCTGGAAGGAATACTTTTTAGGAGCTCCATTCAACCCCCCCATGTTAGTCAAAGACAGGACATGGGGCAGTTCTGCTTACATGGGAAGCAGACAAAGGTATAATTACATGCCCCAATATGATTGCAGCTGTGTAACATAACATCATTTAGAAATAAGTGAAGTATATTGAGCTGTATAAAGGTAGATAGAGGAAAAAAATGACACACTGAGGTGATTTGAAACAACAGAGAACTATACCATGAAAATAGTGAACTTATAATTAGGGCCTCTCGCATTCTCAAATTGTGGAATATTCCTTCTCCGGCAAATTATTTTCTGCTGTAGAAGTTTTAATTTCTCTGTTCCCTGGGCATTCTTGTGCCACTTTTTGTTTTCTAACTGGTAAAGTTTATTAGACTTGCTAAGCTTAATTTCTTGCAGATGAGGGAATAAAATCTTTGTGGACTTTCTGCTGCCTTGGTATGGGGCAGACTGAGAGGTCGGTTTCGTGTGGGAGTGGATACAGAGGATCAAAACATCTGGACTAAGAGCAAAGTCTTTTCAGTCCCTTTGGTAATGAAGGGTAAAGGAGTTGAGAAACTAGATGCCAAGGGTTGTAATCCTCAGCCTGCAGGAAGGAAAGCTGAGAGAAGAAATGCAGTAACAGATGCAGAAGGACAGGGTGTTGGCAAATTCAAAAACTATGAGAGATCCAATCAGCAAGAGAATATGACATGCCTGGCATTAAATACAGTAATTACAAACCTTTTAAATTGTATTAAAGTTCTTCCATATTTACTCATGACACCTCTGAAAATTATCTAATTAAAATAGGGTATCCTGAGAAAATAAGACAATTCTGTATCTCTGCAGACATCTGGTGCTGGTTTTCTACTGAAAGCAGCAGGCACTCCAGAGGACTTCTTACTTCACGTTGACGGCAGGTAGTGATGGTGGGTGCCTGCGTGACATACAAGAGGACTGTGCTGCTTAGGGAGCTCAACATCGGGATTTCTGTTTGTCATATTAATTCCTGGAGATGGAGGTTTGCTCAAGAGCCAGGACCCAGAAATATTTTTACGCAAGTAGCAGATTGTAGAGAACAAGCAAGAGCCTTTTTGGTTCCAAACTACACAGGCAACACCTGAAGCAGAGTGAGAACTGCAACCTCGTAGCGTGTTTGTTAACAGGCTAATGTTCACAGCATGTCCTTGAATCGCATTGTTCATGTAGTACTGAGTACCCCACAGTGAGTACCAAACAGGTGAATCAGACTGGATATGCTAAGACTAATAAATCCAACAGAGAACAACATAGAAGGAAGGGATTCAGTGAAGAGAGTGATGGAGTATCTGGAATTTGTATGTATTCTCAGCAATCCATTCATTATATAAGTTGCAGTACTACAGCAATACCAGATGTCACAAGGAGAAGAAATAATGTGAGATTATGGAATAGTTGGAAGTAAAATATGAATTCTGAGAGCAACAGATGGATAATGAGAGTGCTAAAATGTATACATTATCTACAACATATATTTAGAGACTTTTGTATGGCATGAGTTCTTCAGAAAGTCCTAATGACAACTGCAGATAGATTTAAAAGGGCTCAGGCTTCCACAATTAACAGAACGAATGAGGGAACTCATACAGCCAACACAATGTCAATATGAATGATGTAAAATGATGTAAAAAATGCTGAACTGTGCATAGTAAAATGTTTCCTAGGGGAAGGAGTAAGGAGTAATAGGCCCTAAAGCATAGTTTCAGTAAATGATAATTTAAATAGGAAATGCTCCAGAGAGAGCCAGTAAAAAAGCCATGGAAAGCAAGGATATGTTATAAAAGAAAGCTAAAACCGAATTACAAGGCAGTGATATAAAATAAATGTCGCAGCATCATAAAAAAATATATGGAAGCAATTGAAGCAACTACTGTTTTCATGGAACAATTCAGCTTCATACATATATTTATATTCATTCAGGCAATCAAAATAGGTCCAGATGTATCTAAGAATGGGCATGGAGTTTTCCTTGAGCTTAGGATGCATAAAGGAGCATGGAAAACTTGCCTGGGCTGGAGCAAAAGAAAATTATACTCAAGACCTATTGGACATTGTTTTTTACTGAGATTGCACAATATTCTCAATGCCAGAGGGTTTCAAACATTTTATAAATAAAATTGAAACATCATTTCTAAATTATCTATGCTCAGTTGCATATGTAAAATGTAGATTTAAGCATTAATTTGAAGGTACCATCTTAGTTAATTTAAGATACAGCTGGCTAATTGACTGTTTGTAGATTTTGGTTATAACAAATAGTAGGTGTACACTAGGTTGCAAATATGCATGTATGATATTGAAAACATTCATTCAATTAATTAATAATAGCTATTATAGTTTTTTAACCGGAAAAGTTTCCCTCCTATATTTTTCTAGATGGTTTTCCAATTAATTTTGTTCAGATTTGTGAATGATTAGCATTTCCAAAAATTGGTCTTGTGTATATCTGAACCTGGACACTTCGAAGATAAGCAATATATTACAAAAGGCTCATTTGAAAACTCTGGTTTGCATATCTTCACCATTTAACTTCTTGAAGCTTGTAGCAGGGTTAATTCAGTTTCTCTGGGTAACAACCTACAAAGTAAGGCCTGTGCTGCTTTTTGTCCTCTTATAGCACCTTACTTCAACTGCTATATGCTTTCTTGTCTCTGCTGTAAACAAGATTGTGGACTTTAAAATTATAATCTTCCTTTTATGATCTAAACCGTTCTCATTCTGTTCATCTATCTGTGCCTGTTTCAGCACACCTCTAAGAGTCTAACAATATATGCCCACCTTCTTTCTGCTTATATTATGACAGCTTTTAAAATTACATAGTCACATATGAGTAGCAAACTGGCATTTCATTTTTTGCGTGACTGACTCTGCAACACAGATAATTTTATTTTAGCGCATCTTCTGTTTGTTTATAGTATATAATAGAAATCACCCAGCATTCAATTCATTCACATGCTTTTGCTGTATAATTTGCAGCTTTATTATCTCTAACAAATACCATTTGCAGTAACAAAGACATCATTCTGCAAAAAATCCAGGAAGAAGAGGACCAAGGATGGGCTGTAGAGAGCACTGGAATGGAATTCCTACTTTGCTCTTCTATAACATTTTCCATCTTCATTCTTGAATGACTTCTATAAGGATGAATCATTATTTGCATTTGCCTACAGGAGAAACTGAGTCACCTGAAGAGGAAGTGATTTGCCACACAGCAAGACAGTGGCAGAGCCAAGAGCAAAGAACAAGGCTCTTCATTTCCTGCCTGATGCCCTCATGACGTTAACTTAGTTTACAGCTCTGCCACAATCTTCTTTATGACTTCATGTGAGTAATTTCGGTCCTTTATTCCGCTAACACTGAAGTGCATGTTTAATTTAAGCATTTTTTTAAGATCACAACTGGCTGGAAACCCCACACTAATACATTGGCCACATACATGGATGGTTCATTCTTTCTCACAGGTTCTTCTCAAGAGAGAATTTTTTGATCCATGCACTGTCATATTAGATAATATTTTATTTTTCCTGCTGTGTTTATTTTTTCCCAGAAAGTTTTCACAAGGACTAATTTTAGCCAGGGTAAACTTGTGTCCATAGATGTCAGAAGGTGATAAGTTAGGGGAAGCTCTGTTCTGTTGCTCATAGGGTACCCTATTATTATGGGCCCCCAGTTCTTCAGCTTTGCAAATGCTATTTTCTTTTTCCATAGACATCTGGAGCACAAGTGTCTGCACTCCAGATGAAGTCATGGTGTGGATGAATTCTCTCCTCCACCTATTACTCCCTACACAGTGTGCATGAATAGCTGAAAAAAACACCTTCTTTCCCCTGCCTCACCTCATCCCCTTTGCACATAAAGCTCCTGAAAACATTTCCTCTAGCATTCTTCATAAGAACATCTCTGCACTGTCCTACAAAGCCACATGTGGTACGAAGCAGTCATTTCAGTATTTGGCTCTAAATTTATTGTGTATTTTGATGTTACTACTTTCTGCTGTTGCCTCTGCTCTCTTCTATTCCTCTTGCTTTCTTTCTTTTTGGTACTCTTTCTCCTATTTCTACTGTATCTTCTCACTTTTGTATTTCTGTGGGTTTGTGGTTTTGGTTTGGTTTGGTTTTGTGTGGTTTTTGTTGTTGTTGTTGTTTTTTTTTGAATTTTCCTTTTTATGCTTCTTTTCCACAAGAAAATGGACGCGTTCTGCTCTAGCCCAACCTGTCATAAAAGCATGAGGAGGTGAGCTGGAGATTTGGCAGAAAGTGTTGCTCTTGTCTGGCTATGCAGGGAGAAGACTAGGGCTTTGCTGGTGAGAGGATTTCCCAGAAGTAATTTTGGAGCTGGTCCAACAGTTTACAGTAAAAGGACTGCAGTTCTAATGCAAGTTCAGGAAGGTGACGGACATCTTTTTTCCAGTTCAGGAACAATAACCGAGAGTGGCTTGTCAGATGTATCTCTGGTCTGAGAAATTAAATAACACTTTTGGTCAGGATGTTACGTTGTACGTCCTGGTCTTGAAGGATCCAGCCTTTATATGAAGCCTGACATAGAAGAGAGGCAAAACTATGGTCTGTAACAAGCATGTGGAATGAAGAACAAAAGGCCAACTGGAGGACACTATTGAGGGACCAGGGCATCAGGTTCCTGGCACTGCTAGCTCCATTCTCCAACCAAGACGCTCAGCAGTGTTGATAAAGGAGCCTGGCTCTGAAGAACCCTTTACTTTGCTCACATTTGGGTCAACCCAAGAGGAGTAGTAGGGGGAGAATGTGTATTGGGGTTATAGCCACCTTTTCCTGAGCAGAGGACAGACCCCTTAGATGCCTTTCAAAGTGGTGGAACCTGGTCCGCTCTGCCATGCGCTGCTCAAACACTGGGAACAGCTGTTTCTTGTTGAGTGACCCAGCACATTGAGTTCAGCACCTTTGAAGGATGCACACGGTCCATGGCTTGCTGCCATGTCATGCCCCACAGAGTAGAGGCTGAAGCAATGAGGCAGCAGTCATTAGCAGAATAGTTTGGGGAGGACATCTAGGCAGCGGCAAAGGAAAACTTTCAGTTCATCATTCTCCCTGAGGGAAACTGAGTACAACCATGTCATCTACATGTGGCAGACAACCAGAGTGTGCAGGGCATGCTAGAGTGTCACACATGATGTGTGACACAGCAGCTTTGATTCGGGTAGGATCGAGCTGCCTTTAGATGGAGATGTGGATAACATACCGGATTTTTCCAAGAGAAAACAAAGCTATAAAAATGTGGCATGTACTTGGAGTAGGAAACAGTAGTCCTCTGGGCCAGTGGGACCTTGTTCCTGTTGTCTGTGAGAGGATCTTATGGAAGTTCTTCCTTCCTCTATGAGAGAAATTTTCTATGTGAGTGGAGTTACTGACAGTGGAAATTGCACAGCTTAAAGAAATCTTTTAAATATGCCAGCCCCACACCACTAAGCACTCGCAACAAAAGGGTTGATTCAACACTCAATAAGAAGCTGAGAGCAGACTGTCATGCTTGTGGCAGTCTGCACTGCTGAGTCGTACAAGTGCTTTGTTTCTGAACATGGCATTTTCTACGGCTTATGCATCTTGCCTGGAGTTCAGGTAGGAGGTAATGGAAGCAAGTGTGTATTCAAGACACAGGGAATATCTTCTCTGGTGTTTGCACAGTGTCAGGTACAAGACAGCAAGGAAAATAGGTCAGATCTCCAAGTACCAAACAAGCATAGACAGTAATACTGATAAATGTTTGGAACACACCGAATTTGGTGCTTTGCAGCAGCCTAATGACATGGATGGAAAGCAGAATGGTGGACCTATTTTGAACTTCTTTGATTTGATTATTTTTGTCTATTGTATCTATTTATGCTCTGCTTGTTCATTGAATAAACTGAAATTAGAGCTTTGTGGTACAATAAATGCATTATGCAATTAGCCTTAAATGAAAATGTAAAATGTAAACTTCATTTTTTTCTGTTCCATGAATGATGGCTCTTCTTTTAAACATTATTAGATGAATGAAATAAACATAATTTTTCGAGATGTTAGCCTTGGATTAAAGTCAGGGATGCAATAGTAATCAGTGAGCTCTTTGTGGTTATGTCTACACTGCTCTTCAAGTTGCCATCAAACACTACAAGGTCCCGGGCTTGAGTGTCACGTCTACACCTATATTAAAGGTTGTTTAGGACACGATCAAAAATTCTTGTCAGGTGTATTCGACATGTCTGCATCCTACAAGTTGTTCACAGGTATTTCCGTAAGAAAGAAAGGTATAGGAATGCAGGAAATGAGGTACCTTCAGGTTTTCAGGGTTCTGTTGATTTCAGATAGACAGGATCCCTTCCCAGTATTAAGGATGCATCTCTGGTTTTTATCATTCCTTAGATCTTGAAAATATTTGCAATGGCTGCCTGATAATAGGAAAGTAGATGCTCAAAAGACAGAATAGTGTATTGCCATGATTGTGCATTGCTCGAAAGACAGAATAGTGTATTGTGCCAATATTGTGCTGGTAAGGCATTGTATGTATGTAGAAGTACCTTTGCCAATTCTGGGTCACAAATATTTGTTTTACCTATCCAGAGTTTCTGTATGTCACGAGTAGTGAAGCAATATGAAAAATATCCTGCCTGACCACCCAGCTCAGCTTTGTTTTTTCCTTTTCAAATTTAAACAAAATACTCTGGATGTAATCTACTGCAAAGTTTTAGAGAATGAATTACACAACTGATTTGTCATCTACTTAGTATTGTCTATTACAGCATCCAGCAGTCTTTCAGCAACAATCACTCTGAGACATAAGATAACAGGGCAAGAAGGCTTTAGGGACCAACAGCTGAGTGACATTTTAATACTGTCCTACTTATGAGATTTATCCATTCTTTCTGCCCAATCAATTCTGTGATTCTGTGAATAAGTCCAGGATAGGCCTCTCAACTATAATACACATCAGCTTTTAGCCACTATTATTTTTTTGTTTCATGTCTAAAGCCCTTGTCTCTATTGTTGTTTCTTTTCCTATTAGCTTTTTTAAATTATTATTTTTTGTCGCACTTTGTCATTAAATCCCTTGTCATTTGACAGCTGCCGTTCTTCATTAAGCTCAGTTCCTGAGGAGCTGGACAGCTCAGGTTCAGGTTTTAAAATAAATATACCTAGCCATTCTGGTTCCTGAGAAAAGAATTGAACCTGTAAAGCAAATTTTAATGAAAAGCTCATATCTAAATAATCTCTCCTTTTAAAATAAATACAGTTCTTTTAAACCAGTCTTAAGGATTTGGAGTTCTGCTTTGTGGATTTTTTTTTCAACATACGGAGTCAGCAGTAATGCCTCCAACAGTCCCATTAAAATGGCCAGTGCCCAGGAATACAGACATAATAAAGTGAGCCAGGAATTATATGACCCGATCAGGGATGAGCATCCCATTGAGAACACACTATTCTACGGATCAGTATAGGTTACATAAAAGGCAAAGTATTAAATGCAGAAGGGGATTCCGTTCCCTTATAAAGTCTCAGACCTATGAACTAAGATGATTCACTTTTAGTGACAAGAACTGCACAGTCACAGCAGGTTGTCACACACTTTGTGGGAGTGGAACTACCATGTGACACTTAGGCAAGGATTGTAACCAGGAAACACATGGCCTCTTTGCAGGACGTGGGGTACCCGGCACACTGTGCTCACACTCTTGCAATATGCAAACAGTCGAGCACCAAATGGGAAGTATGAGCTTTTGATACCTTGCCGATGCCCACATCTTGGCCACAAATAAACAGTAATGCAAAGGCAAGAGATGGCATAAGCCTTTTGGACATTGATAGGATGCCCTTAGGAAAGAAAAGCGTATCAGCAAAAGATGTATCAGCAAAACATATAGGCTCATATGCAGAACGGCATGGTCAATACATAAACAAACGGTACACGTTATTACCAGTATACCACTATTAACTTTAAAAAAGATGTATTCGCTCTCATTACAAAAACTTGCATAGAAGTTGTTAAGGAGGAGAAATAAGAACTTAAAAGAGGGACATGTAAGTGAGCCTGTCTACACAGAACTAGCATGGTGGCAGCAACTATAATATTTTAAAACTAGTTTTCTTAGTAAAAAGTCCATTCAGTTTTATAAGCAGAACATTATTTCATGTTCATCATGTAGTATTTGAAACAACTGGATAAATCAGAGTAAATATGTTTAAAAGCAGACTAATACAGTTTGTTTTCATAGTGTAGAGTGATTTCTGCCTCTGTGTACTGTCTTAAGAGTAACTGTACTAGTTCCTGGAGTTCTGAGATTGTGTGACAACCTCCACTTTTATTAAAAAAGAAAGGAAAATCACATTCCTACTCTTCATTAACATTCATGTTTATTAACATCACATTCATAATAGAATGTGAATGTGATTTGAGCATTCCATAAGGCTCAAAAATCAAAAGGTAGATGAAATTACACCAGTATTTACAATATTGTGAGTTTTACAAGAGGAGCATTTTTCTTTTAGATGTGATTCATGATTTCTAAATGCTTCAGGTATGCAACAGTGAGTTGTATAGAGACTGGGTTGCATCAGTCACCAGAGAAATTTGCAGTAAGAGACCTGCTAACCTTAGAAAGACAACTGTCATTAATAGATTTTAACTACCTACAAAAATACATAAACATCACACAAACTTGGAATCAGGGAAAAAAGGTAAGAGAGGTATAAAATACAACTTTAAATCCTAGTCCAAATGAGGTTGACAGAAGTATGGTTGCTAAATTCCTGAACAACACCTTTTCACACAATGCAGAACTGGCAGTTTCCTGAGAGCACCAGTCCTTTAAGGATGAGAGGGAAAATCTAAACCAAAATGTCTTATTCAAAAAGCAACAACCATTTTTTTCCTGACAAAGAACAGTCTCCACACTCCCTGCAGTCAACATTTACCTTTAAAAATCTGCTTTCAGTTATCTACTTAAAAATTTACTAGGTGGAGGTTTGATACTAATGAGGTATTGACATTATTGATACTAATGTATACTATTAAAGAACAGGGGAGATTTTGGATTGGTAGTGGAAATATCCTTACTTCAGTATCAACCAGAAGATATATTTTTGAAACACTTCAAAACACTTTGGCACGCTGATTTTAAAGCATGACTTGGAATATACAGACTTTTCAGTCAGCTGTTCTGTGTATCTACATGCTATAGTTTTGCAGATGATTCAATTATTAACAATTTATAGTAATTACTGCCCTCCTGCTGCTGAGTAAACAGTTTTATAAACTAACTCATGCCCTTGCTGTAATAAACAGACAGAAGATATGAGCTGCATTGCTAAGATCACAGGACTTTCAACTCTTGTAGGACAGCATGCGTTCCTCTAATAGAAGGAAGGTATCTAAGAGGTTGTTAGCCAGAAGCGCACTTGTCAGAATGGTATCTGATCTGGGACTGACTGCTCTTGGTTTGGCCAGCGTCACAGGCAGCCAGAGGCAAACACTGAATGTGAAGGGGCATACTCAAGCATGTATCCCAAATATCTGGCAGATCTTTAAGGACACTTTCCATTGAGTGCAAGAGCTCTTGATCCCCAGGTGTAAGAAACTGGGAAAGGAAGAGACTGGCATGGCTGTGTTGAGACTTACTGGTCAAACTAAAGGGCAAGAAGGAAATGCACAGGCAGTGGCACCAGGGACAGGTATCCCGAGAGGAGTACAGGGACACTGCCCAGTTGTGTAGAGATGGGGTCAGGAAGGCCAAGGCACTGCTGGAGCTGAACTTGGCAAGGGATGCAAAGAATAGTAAGAAGGGCTTCTACAGGTATGTCAGTCAGAAAAAGGAAGGTCAAAGACAGTGTACAGTCCCTCACGGAGTGACTACATCAGTGGACAAGGGAAGAGCTACAGATGTCGTCTATCTGGATGTCCATAAGGCCTTTGACACAGTCTCCGACAATGTTCTTCTCTCTAAATTGGAGAGAGATGGATTCAATGGTGGACTGTTTGGTGGACGAGGAACTGGTTGGATGGTCGCATCCAAAGGGTAGTGGTCAATGGCTCAGTATCTGGATGGACACCAGTGACAAGTGGTGTCCCTCAGGGGTCCGTACTGGGACAAGTACTGTTTAATGTGTTCATCAGTGACATAGACAGTGGGATCAAGTGCACCCTCAGCAAGTTTGCAGATGACACCAAGCTGAGTTGTACATTTGACAGGCCTGAGGGATGGGATGCCATCCAGAGGGACCTGGACAAGCCTGAGAAGTGGGCCCATGCAAACCTCATGAGGTTCAACAAGGCCAAGTGCAAGGTCCTGCACCTGGCTTAGGGCAACCCCTGGTATCAATACAGACTGGGGGATGGAGGGATCAAGAGCAGCCCTGCGGAGGAGGACTTGGGGGTACTGCTGGATGAAAAGCTGGACATGAGCCCACAATGTGTACTTGCGATCCAGAAAGCCAAATGTATCCTGGGCTTCATCAAAAGAAGTGTGGCCAGCAGGTCAAGGGAAGTGATTCTTGCCTTCTGCTCTGGTGAGGCCCCACCTGAAATACTGTGTCCAGCTCTGGAGCTCCCAGAATAAGAAAGCCATGGACCTGTTGGAGTAAGTCCAGAGGAGGGCCATGAAGATGATCGGAGGGATGGAACACCTCTCCTATGAGAAAAACCTGAGAGAGTTGGGGGTTTCAGCCCAGAGAGGGCTCCAGGGAGACATTATTGCAGCCTTTCAGTACTTAAAGGGGCCTATAAGATGAAGATGGACTTCTTAGCAGGGCCCGTTGCGACAGGACAAGGGGTAATAGTTTTAAACTAAAGTAGGGAAGATTTAGACTAGATATGAGGAAGACCTGTTTTACAATGAGGGTGGTGAAACACTGGCCCAGGTTGCCCAGAGAGGTGGTAGATGCCCCATCCCTGGAGACATTCAAGGCCAGGCTGAATGGGGCTCTGAGCAACCTGCTAGTTGAAGATGTCCCTGCTCATTGCAGGGGCGTTGGACTAGATGACTTTCAAGGACCCTTACAACCCAAATTATTCTATGATTCTATGACATTCTGTAAGGTGTGGTTGTTTCTCACTGAAGAGGAGTGGAATGTCAGAAGCATTTCTCATGGTATGTGGGATAACAATCAGCTACTACAGATTGGGAGATAGGTCATTTGCACAACAGGTGCATTTATGTTAGCGGTCTAATGTGCAATGAAGTTCATGTCGAGTGTAACCTTCCTTACAGCTGGAGTTTGTGCATTGCTCCAATGCACAATACTGCTGTATATGAAACGGTTCCTCTGCCAGGGAAACAAGGAGGAGGTTGCGCACCATGGTGCCATGTAGTGCACACCTGTAATACAGACGCTTCTCTAGTGCTTCTCAGCCTCAGAAGAGTTGTGTTAAAGGAGGCTTAGATGAACAACAGGACACATTCTGCATTCCCAGGCATTGTTGGTCAGAAATGGAGGCTGGGATAGAGAAGTTAATCATCACCATTCTTCATCATCATCATCATGATGAAAGATGGCTTCAAGCCACTCTTCTGCCTCTGTAGACTTGGCTTGATCTTTGGCACATAGCTGCCCCACAGCCACCTGAGCTTCCTCAATAACAAGATTAGCAACTTCGGTTTTGACATTAGCAGGGCACATCCATGCTGCCCTCACCACAGTAGGCTGTGAGGGGGAATGTACAACTGTTCCAGCAGCGGGATCTTGTTTCTGGACCACTTCTGCACATGGTGTTAGAACGCCAGTCAGAGATAGGTCAAAATGGAAATGCAGCCTCTTGCATTTATGATGCGATATGCAGTAGGTAAGTCCATGGTTTTGTCATTCGGGATTGATGGGTACAGACACACCAGTCAGAAGGAGATTTTGAAGCCTCCACATGAGGTCTGTCAGTTCTGTGGCTGAAGAGGCAATCCAGGAGCACCAGTACACACCTTCTGGTCTGAGAAACGCCAGTATGACATCTCTTTATATTGGCACAGGCATTGTGACAAGCAGACATTTCTGTGTATAGTTACAGTGATAGTTTCAACTGTAATGTATTTGAAAGACTGTCTTTTCCCTGAGAAAAGAGCAAAACAAATCCAATTAAAAACTTACTGAAGGTGGTGCTCAACCACTGGCAGTGAGAATGCACCTTCCCAGAAAATTCAACCCCTAACACTCCATCCATCTCCTCACAGCTGCCTTGTCCTGATGCCGGGCTTCTGAAAGAGGAAAGTTCACCCAGCACACTGCCTGCCACCTTTGGGAAGGGCCCGATAGTGCACACACAGGCTCTCTGGATTTCTTCAGCCGCTGTGAGGCTAAATTCATAGCCTGAAAATGGTGTTAAAGGGTGTTCGGTCTGACACCTCTCACTGTAGTTTATGCCCAAATAATGTGACATTCAGCTGGCAAACATGTTTTACAGAATCACAGAATGTCAGGGATTGGAAGGAACCTCAAAAGATCCAGTCCAATCCCCCTGACAGAGCAGGAACACCCAGATGAGGTTACACAGGAGGCGTCCAGGCGGGTTTTGAATGTCTCCAGAGAAGGAGACTCCACAACCTCCCTGGGCAGCCTGTTCCAGGCTCCGTCACCCTCACCATGAAGAAGTTTCTTCTCAAATTTAAATGCAACCTCCTGTGTTCCAGTTTGTACCCATTGCCCCTTGTCCTATCATTGGTTGTCACCGAGAAGAGCCTGGCTCAATCCTCGTGACACTCACCCTTTATATATTTACAACATTAATGAGGTCACCCCTCAGCCTCCCCCAAGCTAAGGAGCCCCAGCTCCCTCAGCCTTTCCTCATAAGGAAGATGCTCCACTCCCTTCATCATCTTCGTGGCCCTGCGCTGGACTCTCTCCAGCAGTTCCCTATTTTAACGTCTATTTACAGGCGTGCATAACAGCGCTTCTGGCCAGATCTGCCCTTCCGGCTCCAAAACCGACCTCCAACAGCCCCAGCCGCCTCTGCCCCTCGCACCTGCGACTCCGCCGCCCCCAGCCCCGCGGGGGGTACGCCGGCCGCCGGCGAGGAGGCCTCCCGCAGGCTCCGCGCGAGTTGCGGAGTGCCGGCCATTCGGGGGCGGGGGGCCCTTCCTCGCCTCTGACCGGCGCCCGCCGCCGCGGGATCCCCGCCTCGGGCCCCCCGCCCGGCGGCGGAGGGGACGCGGAGGGGACGCGGAGCGGACCCGCCACCGCGGCGCGAGGAGCGACGTGAGCGGCGTAACCAGCGTCCCCCGCGCCAGCCCCCCGCGCGCCAGCCGGCGGCGGGGTGGGGGAGGGGCCGCCGGCGCGGCGCGGCCCCGCCCCCCGGCCCCCCTTCCCCCGTCTGGCCCCGGCGGGCGGCACCGCGGGGTGACAGGCAGGTCTAGGCCACAGCCGAGTGCGCACGCGTCAGTTCCGGCGGGGAGCGCGGCGCGTGGGTAGGAAACGCCGCGGCGGCGGGGGATCGGAAAATGGCGACGGCCGCGCAGCTCACGGACGAGGAGCTCTTCTCGGAGCTGAGGCGCTTCGGCTTCTCCCCGGGGCCGGTCACCGAGAGCACCCGGCCCGTCTACCTGAAGAAGCTGAAGAAGCTGCGCGAGGACGAGCGGGCCGGGGCCCGCGGCGGCGCCAACAAGACCCGGAACAGCAACAACAATAACACGGGGGCCGGAGCGGCGCCGGGCGGCGGCGGCCCCGGGCGAGCGGCCCCGGGCGTGGGCGCGCGGCTGGTGGGCGCCGAGCGCCCCTACCTCCCCGGGGCTGCCGCCGGGAGCAGCCGGAGCCGCGCAGCACCCCCTGCCGGGGGCGGCAAAGTGCTGCTGGGCTTCAGCTCGGACGAGTCGGATGTGGAAACCAGTCCCCGGAGCCAGGCCGGCGCCAGCGGCAGGAGAGAGCGGGCTTCACCCCTCTTCCGCGGCCCGAGGCCCGCCGCCCCCCACGGCGCCTGCGGCGTGAGTAACAGCTCCCCCCCGGAGGAGGCGGCCCGGCGGAAGCCCAACGCCTGGTGGGGGGCGGCGGGCAGGAGACCGGCGGGGGCTCTGGGTGTGCGGGAGCCCGGGGACGGCGAGGAGGACGGGGGAGAGGAGGACGACGAAGAGGAGGAGGAGGCGGAGAGCGAGCAGCAGCGGTGGAAGAACCGGACCGTGAACGGTAACCGGCTCCTCTCCTACGGCGGCAGCAGGGACAAGTACTCTGACTCGGAGGAGGAGGAGGAGGCGAGGGCCAAGCAGCAGGTACCGAAGGAGGAGTCTGCAGTTCGCCGGCCCAGACGGAGCCTCAGCAAGTCTCCTGCTCCATTCATAACAAGCAAATGCGCTGCAGCCGGTGCTGGCGTGATGGAGACGGGCCAAGAAAGGGCTGGCGGAGGCTGTGGTGCTGGTGTAATCGTAACGAATGACAGGGCGGCGGCGGCGGAGGCGGCTGCTGCCGGGAGTCTAGACAGGGGCAGAAATCAGGAGGAGGCGGCGGCGGGGGGAGGAGGAGGAGGATGTGAAAATCTGGACTCTAGTCCTCCCAGCCCCAGATACCGCATTGGCCTACCAAAAAAATCCTCAACAGTATTGTTGCTGCCACCACCGCTCGCGGACGTGGACAGCAGTAAAATCACTGACCCTCCAGGCACCATTAGGAAAGCGACCAATAATCATGTTCTCAGCGGTGCTGCTGGTAGCTACAATGTTGAATCCAGGATCTATTCAGCTACTAACAGCCTTCCCCCGGGTGGAACCACCTCCTCCCTTAGACTCAACCACTCCAATCATACGGGTTCAAATCATACCTACCTGAAAAACACCTACAAGAAGAATCTCTCGGAGCCCGAGGAGGAGCTTCTCCAACAGTTCAAAAGAGAGGAGGTATCCACCACTGGAGGCTTCAGTGCACATTACCTGTCCATGTTCCTCTTAACTGCTGCATGCTTGTTCTTTCTGATACTGGGATTCACATACCTGAGAATGAGAGGTTCTGGAGTAGCTGAGGATGTGGGAGCCAACAGTAAGTATTAGGTGAAGGATAAGAGCAGTTTCTTTCTGCAACTGGATGTACAACTGTTGATTCACCTTTGTGTGCTCAGACATCCCTTATTGAGCAGTTCTGGGTTCCATCTTTCTATATAGGATGGAGCACAGAGAAATTGTCTTTCCTTAAGTATATACCTTGCAAGTTGGTATAATAAGCTTGCAAGACATTTGAGGATAAGCTCAAATCCTGGCATTCCCTGCTCTAATGTGTTGATACCTTGTTTTCTACCATGTTTTCTTTGCAAAGCAATTGTACCTGTTTTTTTCAATAGCAGATGTATGATTACTAGAGAATTGACAAGGTAAGGCTTTATGTTAATCTCGCAGAAGTGGTCATGCACATTTAGATACCTGGTATTCTTGCAGGGCTAAGATTTGACTGTAGTTGTTTGGTAATAAAGCAGCTTGTTTTCATTTATGTGCACTGAGACTTGAAAAGAATGCTAGGTTGAGGTGATGTTACACGCTGCAGCAAACTTTGTGCAGTGACTGCTGGACCTATTCTGTATTGTTTTCTAATAAGTACTTTTTTCTAAATTTAGTTGAGAGTATGTTTATATATGCAGTATTCTTGTGCTTTAGTTTGAATTTCGGAGCATTCTTTTATTAATCCTGAGTTACTTGGAAGCCTCTTTAATATGCGAAAGCAACTTGGAATGGATTTAGAAACTACCATTTTCTATTCACAAACCGTACGAAAATGGAAACATACCACCTAAGAATGGTGATTCATGCTAATTCAGTTCTTGGCTGCTCTGAAATGGACAGTGGAGATTCTAACATCAGAAAGAAAAATGCCATTGCTGTCTTAATTTCTCATCAGGAGCAATGAAATTATGCAAAAAGCTAGTTTTAGGACATGAGAGCATTAGAAGGTCCTTGGGGACTTGGAGTTTTTCTTGAAATGATTGAGGAAGGCATGTGGAGCGTATACATGTGCCTGTATTTTGTCATATAGATAGCAGAGGATTTGCATACTATTGTGCAGGCATGTATATATTAATAGTGCCTTATAAGGAGTGATCCCACAGTTAGATTGGGATCTGCTAGATGGTACAGGGCAGAAATAGCAGTATGGGCAGGTCTGTGGGTTCGTTTTTTGGTGTGGTTTTTTTCCTCCCTTTCAAACATTATTCATTACATTATGGTAGCAGAGTAGTTCTTAATTCTGTTTTGCGCTGTTTGGAGGGGAGAGTAAAGGATTTAGTGTTTAGAAAGGACGGTAGCAGCAAGGACTTAAGCAGTTGCAGTGGTTTAATTGTCCAAGTAGCTCTTAACTGCTCTTCAGACTAATTTTTTGGGAAGGCAGTGAACATATGCAGGTGTGCTAAAATTAGATACAGTATAGTGTGGCTATTGGGAGTACTTGTATTCTGTGGTCGGCTCCTGTCCGTAACTGCTAGAGACATACATAAATTTTTGTATGTACTGATAAGTAGTGTAATTCTACTAACATGTATTAGATTTTTTTTTTCCTGGTCTTGAAATTTAATTTTTTTTTTTAATAGGGAAGAAGGTCTGTCAGCCTTCTGGGGTAAACTGTCAAACTGTCAAATTTAGTGGTTGAGTTAAAACTCACCTACCATGCTAATTTATAAAGCTGGATGTCTCAGCTATGCAGATAGCAATAATACTGTGAAAAGAAATCCACTATGAACTTTTTGTCTGGGAAGAAAACTTGCTTTGAATATGTGAGTTTTCCTACAGACCATGTGGCATCACTGTGTTGTGTATTGCTCCTAAAAAGTTATCCCAGCTGGAACTGATATACAGGAAAAATGGTTCTCTTCTGTGCTTTTGCTTAGATTAGGCTGCCCTGCCAAAGGTCTGGTAGCCCAGTGTTGCTTGATAGTTCAATATAAGCCATCTCTTGGCCTCTTCCTATTTGTTCTTTTTTCAGTGAAACTCCAGAAAGTGGATTTCCTGGAGAATTGCTCTGGCAGTGGCACTCACACTTCATCTGTCCTTCCTCACAGCCCTGGGCTTTGCAACACAACAAATGGGAACGGGGGGATAGGGCCCATTGGAAGAAGCAAACAGCAGGTTTTGTGGCTATCTCCTTTGGTAAGAACAGGAACAGGTGCTTTTTTTAAGTAATGTGGGAATAAGCAGGGAATTACCTTGCCCTTATGCTCAGCATTTGCTCACTAAATTCTTATTTCTCAAATGGCCATATGCAATGAAAATACAGTAGGTCTGTGGAACAGGCAAGAACAGACAGGACAGGCCAATGAAGACTGACAGGAAAGAACCCTGTCTTCTATTAGATGCTTCCATAAACTTAAACATCATCTGAGTGAGTCCTTTGGCTCTGATGCTTGTGTGGGTGTATTGTCTGTTTTCTTTATAGAAGCAGAACTGATTCATACATTTTTTTTTAAAAAAATGGCCTATCTAAAGAAACAACCTTTCAGTTAGGTGGTTGGACACTGGGTTTTATCTGTCTTTTAGATGGCTGTAGGTAAGATTCTGTTGGCTGAGAGTGATTTGATTGTGAAAAACTCAGTTATTTTCGACTTCAAACTATTATCATAAAAGATTTTAGGATTCAGTGGAGTTGCACTGTACCCATCTCTGTAATAAACATAGTTACATAAGAAACAAAAAATGACATTTATATATTTGGATGGCTTCTTATTTTAACTTTTCAGGGAATGGTGCATAATGGGCTTAGTGTTGGTTGCCTTAATTGTTCATTACCTAAAATGAAATGCAATCAAAATAAAATAATGTTACGTGTGTCACATTGAAAAAGGTTTATCACCAAGTACACCCAATATCAACACTTAGGATATTTGTCAGGCTGTAATCTGAGAACAGGGGACGTTCTTGTAGTTGGGGAGGCTTATAACTAGGTGTTGGGGTTGAATATAGGCCAGGTAAAATACAGTTGAGAAATGGGAAGCAGAAAACTTCAGAAGAGGATTGTCACTTAGATCATGTATAATGTCCAAATGATTTCTTTTTCAGCTCTAAAATAGCTATGAAGTGCTTTAGTTTTTCCACACATGCGGCATAAAATGTTCAAAGATAAATCAGAACGGGGCTATTTCTTCTGTGTCTAACCTACATATGGTCACTTGAGGTAAGGTTTTCAGGCATTTAGCTGTCTAAAAAGCAGATCAATATCTATGGGACTTTTCCTAAAGCATTGTAAACCAATGAAATTAAACTACTCTTGAAGCTTACATACAAGACCAACTAATGCATAATAGCATATTATGCTTGCTCTCTGTGACAGTGGTGTATGTGAAAAGAGAGATCAGTTTGGGTGTGGTGCTGGTAACCTCATTCATGTGGCGCTTGCTGTAAAGCACGTTTTGCTTGCACCTGCCTTCAAAATACTTCGGAATTTTATCAACTTCTTAGCAAGCCAGCCTAGTATTTTGTCAGGAAAGTGGTAGAATTGACTTCTGTCTATTTCTTAGGGTTCTTTAAACCCTGAAGAGTTGGGTGTCTCTTCCAACTTCTTTGGTTTTGTTTTTTGATGTGATGCTGAGCATCTCAAGTGCCTGCTCCTTGAATTGAGTTCTGAAGTTATTTTTCATGGAAAGCTGATAACAATATCAGATCAGTAGATGTTGTTATCAGGTGTGGTTTTCTTTCTGAAATATCAGGGCACCAGTACAGGTGCTCTTTAAGGTTGTAATCTGAAATAGGTTGCATTTAAGCTACTCTCACTGTTTCTGCTCAGGTACTTTACCTGGAGAGTGGTTTGTGTAGCAAAAAAAAAAAAACCAAAAAGTAATCTTGAAAATTCCGGGTAGGTCTTGTTTAATATCTTATGTTCTTATTACCAGAGACTTTTGAAAGTGACATCTCTTGCTAGTATTTTTGGTCTTTCTATGATAGGTGTTACAAAACAACTGCTGGGAGGATAATCCTTACTATATTTGCTTCAACTTGTGTTTTTGAAATGCTAATTTAGGGAGACTTAGCAGTTGGGTATATTGCAAGTGGAAGCTTATGCAAATCACAATTCTAAAGTTTAATTCTATTCCATTGATGTTTCTTTGTTCTCGACTTCTAAATCTCTCAGGTGTTAAAACTTCTATGAAATTTTATGCAGGGAATTTAATTGTTAAGAAGTTAGACTTGCTTTGTAAAAGACAAGAAGATGACTGTTATGCTCACTGACCTGCAAATGACTATTAAAGTGCCGTGGTATTTCACAGATAACTGCTACAAATCTACTTGCCTTCTAAAACCATGTTCTCAGAAAAGTCTGTCTTCTTGACAGTGTTAACTTTAATGGAAAAAAAATTGATTTTGAATAAGAAATATTTGTAGAAGAGAAGGCAGTAAAGGGAGGAAGCAAAACTAAAAGATTTGGAGAGTTCGTGTGTTGTGTGGCTATTAATGTTGCTTGAGCTTTGCAAGTGATGCTCTGACTTGTATTTGATAATGTAACAACTTCTTCTATTGACATAGTAACATATAGCTCTGTTGCATGTTCTGTATATTGCTTTAAACTGGTTAGCAAGGATTTATCTTCTAGGTGATACAAAAGAAAATCCTGATGTGCATTTTGAAGACTAATCTCTCTTGTAGTGGATCTTGCTTCTGTAGTTTGAGTTTTGGATCAAGATCAGTAGATCAAAAAAATCCCAGGCCGCGTTCATAAGGTAAAGCCAGGCAGAATAGTTAAGTTTCCTTAGGATTCTTGACATAGTCGAGTAATATGGCTAGTCTTCCTTATGGTGTATCAGAAATAACTCTTAAAAACGAGGAACAAATTTGGCCAAGACTTGTACCCAGGAAAGCCCAAATAATTGCTATGTAGGGCAAAACAGTTTATCTTAGCTGACAACTTCAGATCTTTCCTAAAGGCTAATAAACAGCCTATTTACCTTTGCTGCAGATCTGTAGTATAAAGTATAAATATGAAAATTGATCATCAGAATTTGAAAAAAAATGATGCAGCTTCAGAATGTCTTTTTTTAAGGAGATAGCAGTGTTTGATACTTGATTTGAAGTATTTAGAACTTACTTGGCATTCATACCTTAAATGTGCTGCTGTTTGCCAATGTGCACAGAAGTTTCCTTATGACTTTAGATACTATTACAATGACATTTTTCAACTTTACCGTTGCAGGATATGCTTTTTTGTGAAGTAAGTAATGAGAAATTGTAACAAAAATTACTTACCTGGGGAGCAGGGATGTAGAAGAGCTCACTTAGGAACTGTTTTCACTAGGTATCAAAAACCGATTGAAAGTTTGCACTCCATTCCATAGTGCATGGTAGTTTTCTCAAAGGAAAATTTGGTTTCCGATGTGAGAAAATGAAGGGTGATCTAGGATCTGAAAGAAGATATGGTTTCAACTTTTCCTTGTTTATAAAGCATTGCAGACTAGAAAGGAGTGGGAAAGCAAAAAGCAAACTCATGTTCCTTCTACTAAGAACTCTTAATAGTGTTTTTCAGGAGCGATGCAGTTTTCTTTCTGCTTAGATGCATACGGTGATAATGGATGCAGTGGAAATATTTTAAGGAAGAGCCCACGGTACCAAAGGACTTAAATTTAGCATTGTATGAGCCCCACTTTATGCTGTTTCGTAATCTTTAATTATCCCAGTATGAGAGGAGGATCAGGCCTGCAGTCTTTCTATTCTTGGGGACCAATTGTGTTTCTAAAAAATCATGTGTATTTAACTCCTGTTGACATCCATGTTTCGTGTGGGAGTAGCAGGTCGCAGAACTTTGGCTTGATTGCTTACCCAGCTAAGCTGGCAGGAGCCCTAGAGTCATACTGAACTGATCCCTGTCGTGCTTCTAGACTTGTGCTTCAAAAATAGTATGAACATGTGAACAGGCAAGAGCTGCTGTTTGAGAAGGTTGTTTGGTCACTTAACAGAAAAGCTTAGGCAAGTAAAATAAGCGAGTACATCAGTTTTTGTTGATGAAAGTGCTGTTCCAATACTGTGGAGAAACAGAGTCCATTGTAGTCATGAGGCATATATTCCTTACAACTTTAAAGTTCTTGTTGATATTTGTATTCTCTGGAAAAATCAGTTGTCTGTTGTGATTTGTGGTAGGTTGAGGGGAGTAAGTTGGCTGGTTAAGGGATTGTGAAACCAAGGTATGTTAAGAAGAAAAAGTGACTTCTCAGGGGCCTCGCATGTTTGCTAAGGACTTCAGTAGTAGTACCTTTGTCCTTACTCATCCTTTCTTGGCTCCTGCTGTTGCTGCTGTTAGGTCCAGGATTGTGGGAGAAGGTGGTAATGCCTTTGCTGTGATTATAATAAATGAAGATATGGTGTAACTCTGCCACTGATCAAAGTAACCTTGATGGCTTCTGTCCACTGAGGAATTCTGATTTAGAGAAACTTGGTAAGGGGAAGTGTTACTGATGGAAAGAAGCATACTGGTCGAAGTGAGGACAAATGAAAGAGCCACTGCACGACTTAAAGCTGATCTCATTTAGACTCCTTCTGTTTAGAAGGTTTGCTGCAGCTTAAAACATCTGATGTTGGGTCAACAGAATCACAGAATGTTAGGGACTGGAAGTGACCTCGAAAGATCATCTAGTCCAATCCCCCTGACAGAGCAGGAACACCCAGATGAGGTTACACAGGAAGGTGTCCAGATGGGTTTTGAATGTCTCCAGAGAAGGAGACTCCACAACCTCCCTGGGCAGCCTGTTCCAGTGTCTGTCACCCTCACTATGAAGAAGTTTCTTCTCAAATTTAAATGGAACCCCCTGTTTTCCAGTTTGCACCCATTGCCCCTTGTCTTATCATTGGTCGTCACCGAGAAGAGCCTGGTTCCATCCTTGTGGTGCTCACCCTTTACATATTTATAAACATTAATGAGGTCACCCCTCAGTCTCCTCCAAGCTAAAGAGCCCCAGCTCCCTCAGCCTTTCCTCATAAGGGAGATGCTCCACGCCCTTCATCATCTTTGTGGCTCTGCGCTGGACTGTCTCAAGCAGTTCCCTGTCCTTCTTGAACTGAGGTGCCCAGAACTGGACACAATATTCCAGATGCGGTCTCACCAGGGCAGAGTAGAGGGGGAAGAGAACCTCTCTTGACCTACTAACCACCCCCCTTCTAATACACTCCAGGATGCCATTGGCCTTCTTGGCCACAAGGGCACAGTGCTGGCTCATGGTCATCCTGCTGTCCACCAGGACCCCCAGGTCCCTTTCCCCTACACTGCTCTCTAATAGGTCATTCCCCAACTTATACTGGAGCCTGGGGTTCCTGCTCAAATGCAAGACTCTACACTTGCCCTTGTTATATTTCATTAAATTTTTCCCCGCCGAACTCTCCAGCCTGTCCAGGTCTTGCTGGATGGCAGCACACCCTTCTGGCGTGTCAGCCACTCCTCCCAGTTTGGTGTCATCAGCAAACTTGCTGATAGTACACTCAATTCCCTCATCCAAGTTGTTGATGAATATATTGAATAATACTGGTCCCAGTACCGACCGTTGAGGCACTCCACTAGATACAGGCCTCCAACTAGACTCTGCCTGTTGTAAAAAATTTTTTTTTTAAAAAAACCAGACAACTTCCTGGATGAAACTGATGACATGAAGGCTTTGCACTTGGTGTCAGTGTGCTGTCCCTCGAAAATGGGGAATAGGAAAACAAACTTGATGCTTTGACTCCATGCAGGTATGGCCTCTTTGTGCAGCTGACTGTTCAGATAAGACACTGCTTTGATGTTGTCTCAATATTTCTACAGTTTTTCGACCCAGGTCAAGCAGGGTTTTGGGTTCACACATTTCTAGTCTGAGGTATTTCTAGCATTCTCTCCTAGAACCTTTAGGGATTCTGTACAATTCTGTGCATTCGGTAAGATTCTCAGCCTAGCTGGAAGAATTGGAGACAAATTCAAGTAATGGAGATGGAAACTGAATCAAGTATACTTAGATTACTTGAGCATATCATGGCATGAATAAGAAATTTGTCTTCACCAAGAGGTGCTATTTGTAATTAGGAAAAAAATTGTATGGCCCCAAAGTGCTGTACTTTGTGTTTTGGTGGCTCCTTTTCTCCAGTATCCTTATTGTTGTTGCCTTTTCCCTGCTACTGTGCTGTACTTCCCACAATGCTATTTAGTGCTGTTTTTCTGTTTTCCTGTGTGTCACAGTCTACTGTGGAGGGTGAGAGGGTAAGGAGCAAGTGAGTGTGGATGTGTACTAAATGTGAAGCAGGCAAAGATGGTGTGACTGTTGGGTGTAGTTTGTTGGAGATGTGCTGTTATGTCTGGTGTTTTGCAGAGATGAGTCCTTTTTGCAGGGGAAAGGATAATTTTCTGCTTGCTGAGGGTCATACTGTAACACAGGAATTTTGAATAAAGGTGCTGTTTTAGAGTTTTGCTTTAGATGCTTTAAATGAACTGAGTGACAAACTGAATTATATAGAAGGCTGTTTAATGTGGAGAGAAGATGTAGGGGATTAAAAAGAGAGGTCTAACATTGAATTAAGTGGCATTAAAACTTACTAAGTAGTCTACAAGATCCATTGAATTCTAGTGATATGCTACATAAGTAAGAAGTCTGTTCATAAATGAAGGATTGTAGACCTATTCCTAGGCCAGTTTTTCTCTGTCTTAGAGAAGGCCATTTGCTTAATCTAAAATTGGAAGATGGCTTGTTAGAAAATAATTTTTTTAATATACATACTAAGCTTCCTTCATATGGCATTTATTAAGTCTTAATACAGGGTTCATATACAGATCACATCCCCTTAAGCTTTTCTTTATTGAAGAAGTACGTGAGACTTCCGTACTTGGACTCAGGGCATCTTGGGTAAATGCAACATTGCCTGTCCTTGCCAGGCAGTCAACTGAACAAAACTTTACCATGAGAGGACTGCTGGGATGAGTTGGTTAAATGTAGTGTTGTTCCAAACTTGATTTTAAGGCCACATCTAGATCTTAATTTTCCATTTCTCCACAGAAAGGTGTTTCTTTGAAGGTCAGTTAAATCTCCGAATTGCTTATTGGAGAAGCCTCAGACTGTTCATTGACTTCAGAACTGCTTATGTTAGTTTTTAAATATTTTTAATATGCTGCGTATCAAAGCCACTCACCTTAACCATCTGTCCCCTCAATACTCGTCATTTCACTATGTAGTTATACAATAAAACATTCCACAGCACACTCGTTCAGTAATATTTATCTCACTGTCTGTTCAGCATCATCAAGCTGCACAACACAAGCGTCTCATGTCCAGTATCCTTATTCTCATATCTCACAGTGCAACTTCATAAAACAAATTTTTCTCTGAATGTGTAGATGTTGTTGGTCAAGCAGTACAGAAGTCTAGATAGAACTAATCTGAACCTGTCAATAGGTATTGAGTAATGTAGCATTTTCTGTGAATTAGGGGTTTCAAATGTCAAAAGGTTGATGTGTAATTGTTTTTGTTTGTTTTGTTAGTGTTGCCTGAAACAACTCTTCATAGTGGTGTGTGGTTGGCTGGTGGTTTTGTGTGGTGTGTGGTTTTTTTTTTTTTAATTCCCCAGATTATTTTCTAGGAAATGGTAAAACATTCATTATGAAATTTTCTGTTCATCTCTGGCATTGACCTGTATCTGAAAGTTTAGTGGGCTGTTTGTTCTTTTTCAGGTGTCGTGCTTCAGACAACCAAAGAGGGTATTTGTTAATTTTGTTGAGTGACAGACTCATGAGAGGCTTCTTTCAGGCTGCAGCAATCCACAGTCAAACAGAATTATTGGGGAAAGGCCAGTCTGGCAGTCTTGCTTGTGCTGTTTATCGTTCTTGCAAATTCCTTGGGAATAGTTTACTGTTACTTTGTAAATAAGAAAATATTTATGAAATTCCTTGGTGGAATCTGGAAATGAAGAGGAGAATATGATGTCAGGTTTATCCTAGTCTGGTTTTGTATTGATTTGCCCCTGGTGTATGATCTAAGGAAGCTTCTGGTATTTCAAGGAAAAAAGTCAAAAAGGCTCTTTTTTGTTTGGGTGTGGTGTGGGTGGGTGTTTTGTGTGTGTTGTGTTTTTTTTTTTTTTTTTTAATCAAAGGAACATTATGCTGTCATGAGGAGACTTTCACTAGCTAAGAAAATGAGGTTAGAGATGCAATTTCCTTCTGAACAAGAAACTAGTCTCACTACTTATTTTGGGGGTTTGTTTCTCTCATCTGTAAGCATGTGAAGTACTGCTTATCTAAAAGTAGCTTTGGATAAAGGTGTTCCTAAATCACTGTAGGAAATGAGGAATTTGAGCTGTATCTACAGGTTATAATCATGTTTGGGTACCTCGTATTTTGTATATAATATGGCAAACACATATTCATTTTGATATAAACTCAACAAAATGGAGTCTTGAGAACATTTGAAAGAGCCATACTGTTGTACAGTCTGTACTGTGTCCTTTGAGCTAGTAGTTTTTAATTTCTCACTGAAAACCAGAAATACCAGCCTTCTAAGTACTCCTGAGAGCTCATTCATTCAGAATGGGCAGGTGTATATGCACAGTCTGACTTGGTGATCCCAGGTAGTATATTATGACCAACAGCTGTTAAGTTTGACTTCCATCAAAGGTGGTACTCCCTGCAGAAATGCTGTAGACTTTTTTTTTAGCTTGTTTACATTGCTGCTAATGTGTCTGTGTACTTTGGAATTGGACAATGCAGTGGCTAATGCTTTTTTTATTTGTAGCTTTAAATGCTGTGTTTTTTTTCTTGACCTTCAACCAAAGGTGCTGCTTGTGAACTAACAACAAAAATGTGCAGATTTAGTACAAGTGCGTACAAAGTAGGGAAAGAAAAAACAATGGTATGTTAAATCCAGACTTGTTTTATTCTGCTGAATGGGATGGGTGGTATTAAAGTCATTCATTTGGAAGGAGAGCAAACTGTGGAGGGAAATCACATGAAAGCAGCAGCCTTGGGGAAGGAGCTGTCCTGGTGATTTGAAGACCAAAGGCCAAATAGGGTCTGCCTGTCCCTTCTGTGAGGCAATGAATTAGCATGTGATATTCTTTGCTGTTCAGGAGATGGGAATGTATTGAGCTTCTTACACAAACCTTGACATCAGACTACTAGCTATATTATATGGCCAGCTATGCTTCCTTAAGCAGGAGATAAATGGTTTGAGGAAGGAGAGTTAAGACCTTGTTTTGTAAACTCTGTTTTATAGTTTAAGCACCTAGCTTTGTACTACTGTGTAGTGACTTGGTTTCTACAGCGTTCTCATGTATCTACCCAGAGCCAATGGTGTATTAAGATTTTATTGTTCTCACTGTTTGAGATCTCAGTAAGAGTCATGTCTTCCTTTCCATCCTTTTTCTTTTTTTTCCTGTTTCTATATGGCAGATGAGTTTCTTGCTAAGATAGGTTCTTTCTCCTCTCTAGATCCACCTGGCTTAAAAGTGCATAGCGTACAGCTGGAAGATTGATCAGCTTAATCCATGACCTGATGACATGACCCTTTAACTAACAGATGTAACCTATTTAATTAACAAACAATTATAATAACAATATTGGAAGTCTTAGTTCGGACAGACTTTTCAGCTGAGTATAGGAGCCAATGGCAGGGCATATATATAAGGACAATGGTGATGTGTGACTCTGTGGTAGTCCAGTTGTTCCCTTCAAATAATATATATTTTTTTAATTTGAATCCGTCAGTATGTGCTATCAAACAAGTACAGCCTGGAAGGTTAGTCAACCCTTTAGAGTCTTAGTTCAGCTGAGTAAAAATGGGAGCTATTGAATATTACCTATTTTTATTAATTTCCAGTCACGTGTTGCTATGTGTTGAATTACTGCCGAGCTCATCCTGGTTTTGAGCTCTGCAAACTTCTGCTGTACGTGGTGGGCAGTTTTCCTTCTCTTTAGCTAATATAGATACTTCTGATGAGCTGGCTGCTGCTTTGTCTGCGAAGGCTCATCTTTGTCATGACAAATGTGCTAGCTGCTACCTCTGCATGCCCTGCATAGAGTAAGCTCTTCTTTCTCCCTGCAATACACCAGTGCACCGATTTGCAGAGTTTTACTACTGCGTTCAAGCTTTGTATGGATCATTGTTCAGCAGTTCTGCTGCTCTTACTGCAGCAATCAGTGATAAGCCAATGTGTGCTGAATGGTTAAAAGGACAGGCACAGTAGAACCCCGTTTTTAAATATGAAAAATCCCTGTGTGATCTTTATCTTGGCTTTTTTAATGTCTTTGCTCTTGTAAATGGGAGGTTTCTTACGAGTTTTCCTGACAGTGTTCTCCATTTGAATGTTATCTTTGTATGCAGTAAACTGTTCATACTATTATAGTATATTACTAATACTTCGCATTTGAAGTCTTTGTGGAAGAAGAGGTTATAACTGGGTATTTCAACACTGGAAATTCTTCAAGACAGGAATCCTTTCTGCTTGTATGAGATCACAGGCATGTGTCTGTCCAGACCGGGCCCCTTGGCAGAGTGACAGATTTAGTGTTTAATTGCAGATTCCCATTGATTCTTAAATAATAGCACTTGCTTTGAGTTTGCTTTCCATCTTGAATTTTGGGGTTTGAGAAAAGCAGATCACTTCCCAATGTAATATTGAGCTGCTTGTGCTTCTGTGTTTTCAAGGTAGAGTTTCCCCTGCTTCTGAATATCTTGGGTTTTTTTTTCATTTATGTTCAGTTATCAAAGTCATGGGGTGGTATTTTTACCTTATAAAGACTAAGGAGTTAAAATATTTGGGAAGGAGCATAGAAGAAGGGGTATTTCAGAAGCCTATTGCGATTATCTTGCAAGTGGGGGTATTCTCTACCCATTGTAAAATGCTGGTAGATGTCTGAAGTCTAATGTTCCTCCTGATAATTGTTTGCAACTGTTGATAAAAGCAGTTCAAGTGTGTGTGTTTTTTCTTCCTATATATAAACACCAACCTAAAATGGAGACTGTGTGCAAAGAATGTAGTATTACCTAATTTTTACAATGCGTAGCAAATGCACTTCTCTTGAGCTATTTTTTCCTAATAGAGCAAACTATTTCTTCATTGAAAAATAATATGCTTTGTAATATAATGTAAAAGAGTATGCATGCAAGTTCTGTTGCTATAAAACATATACCAGTAGAAATAAAGCTGAAGAGGAGGATACTTTATTGTGAGAGTCATTTTAGCATTCCACAAAGTTGCTCTTCCTTAAGTCTGTTCTAGTACTGAGTATGTACTCTTCATTGAGATTAATGTATGCATAGAGGAGAGGATTTAGGGTGGAAATCAGTTTCTCATGGATATAGCAGTTGCAGGTATTGTCTGGAGTGTTTGGTGACTGGCACTTGGTATTTCTGATACATCTTCCCACCCCCCCGGCCCTGCCTCACTGAGTTAGGCCTATGGAGTACCACCCGAGTTTCTCCTGCCCAGATTTCTCATCTGTCTATGGAACTGGAGACTTAAAATGCAGTAATATTTTCTTGCTGATAGTGGTGTTCTGAAGTTTGTTCTGTTTCTTGGTGTGGCTGCATTGGTTCTTGTTTGGACTCATTTACTTGTTCCTTCATCTGTTGCACACAGTGATTTTTCAGTGTCTTCTAATAGAAAAAGTGCCCTTCCATGCTTTCTTCACACACACAGGCAGGTTGCACATTCTTCCTTTTGAAACAAATAGTGTCTGTACTGTAGGTCTCTGGGTTTTCTGTAGGTGGGTTTGTTGTGGGTTTGTTTTTGTTTGTTTGTTTTTCCTGAGTCTTGTTATGTTTGCTGGTGATGTTTAGGAAACAGGAGACCTGAAAGCAAGCAAGCCAATCTCTTTGTTAATATTTGCAAGTGTCAGTCTGAGATATGAATGAACTCTATTTGAAATGGGTGCTTCAGTACAGTAGATTCTAGCTGACAGCAGTATTCATGGAGTGAATGTGGCAATAATGTAGTGAAAACTTCCTCTAAAGTCAGCTCTGATGTCTTGGCAACTGTTTCAGTTCTGGAATTGTTTTTTAAGGCTTTTTGCTTAAAAAAAGTGACATTCTTAAGAACTGCCTTATAGCCAACTGTTGTTTCAGTTTTGCAGTGCTGGGATAGCTACAGGCACTACACAGGTTAAAATATTTTACACTAATCTTTTAAGCACAAAACTTATGATTTATAGGTTTTCAATCATTAATACCAGTACTAGAATGAAACTACTACTTTTTCCCTAGTGAGACTGAATAATCTGATGGGAAGCTCTCTCAAAACACTAGTCTCTATTCTTAAATATGGACCAAATTGATATGACTGCCAAGAGCATCTTTAAACATTCAGGTCTCTTCTAAACAGTATTTAAATAGGCAGGAGTAGATTTGAGCGTTTCTAGAAGAGGTGACACAGCTAAAATATGGAGAGGTTTTTTGAAGAAGCAGTGAAGACCTCTGAAGAGAAATTCTGGTATTTCCCACCCTTTTACCTAAAATAATGAAGACTGCGATTTTCAGGGCTAATAGACATTTCAGTTCGGTTACATTTTCTATCACAAATATGATAGTTTTAGTTCTTTCAGAGGAGGGGTTTGGTGTTTTGTTATTTATTAAGTGATTATGGAATAGTTTGGTTATATCATCAACTTGTATATCACCTATTCACAAATAGAACGCATTCAGGTGATATTGGGAAAAACTATCAATAAAAGCTCTCTAAACTGTGGCAGTTAAAAAACTGACTGGAAAGATTCAGCTGGTTTTGGAATTCTTGTGGCAGATCGTGCTGCTGTTCAAAATTGGCATTGCCCAGGACTATTCAAACTGTAATGGTGTACTGATTTAGAAATATAAAAACTTTTTTTCCAAAGCACACAAAGATGAACTGTAGTGAAGGGCTTACACAGCTTGATGTATGACTTGTGGTCTTAATATCAAAGCACAGAGATTTAGCCTACTGATTGAAAGTGGTTTCTCCCTGAATTAGTGCAATCTGGAGGTGGAAGCCATGCAAAACTGCTCATTGGTTTTGAGCATTGAGTAATTACAGTGAGGAAAATAAAGGCAGGATTATTTTATTTAAGCTGTTTGAAAGATGGAGCTCTGGAAGAACTTATTTCCTGTAATAACTTGTTTGGGGAGCTTCAAGAGACAATGCTTTAGAATTGTCCTTTACATGTACGCAGCATGTCAATGAGTGGAATTAGTACTTGATCTCAAACTTATCGATAAAAGTTACATATGTTAGTTGATGTTGAAAGTACTTGGATTGTAAAATTATTGAGAACTTGTTTCCAAGGTCATGTAGAAAAAGGCTGGGCTCAAGGCCCATTTTGGATAGCAGTCCTTCCAGTATTGTTGCTTCCTCTGTTAACAATACATGATCCAGCTAATGGTGTGTTGTGTGGGATTTTGTGTGTTTGGTGTGGTGGGCTTTTTTTAAGAAAAAAAATTAACAGAAAGCATTAGGTTATCCACTTGCTGAACACACCTTTACAGGACAAATTTTGGAAAAAATACTGCTGCTGTTTTGGGAGTAGTCTGCTTATGACATGGTGGGTGGGGAGGAGAAAAGTACTTTCCTGTTTGCAGGGAGGGACATTCTTTCTTCTGCAGAAGTCACTAGCTTGGAAGCATGTGGTGCAGCGTACAGTCTCTGAATCCTTGTGTGGATGTATTTGGCACTTTCGGTATCATAACATTGAAAAATGAAAAGCTTACAACAGGTTAATTGAGATCATTCTTGTTTCTGCAGCTATGGCTCCTTAAAGTTGTATTGGAAGTTACTTTTTTGTTTGTAAAATCAGATGTTCTGTACGTTCAGAAACAAATTATGGCATTACAATCATTCTGTAAAAATATTAGTTTAATATGCAGTAATAGTCAAGAAGGAAACACAATGGTAGGATTTTCTGTTTTTTAGGAAGAGAATTGAGAACAAAGTGTATTTGAGAGGATATATTTGAGAATGTCAGTATGGCACTAATAATCCCTGGCATTCCTTTATGTGTCCAGCTCTGATCCCTAGCCTCAGAAAGGACATAGCAGAGCTGCGAAAAGGTTCAGAGAGTAGTAAAGTGATCAAAAGCACAGTATGGCTTTCATAGCAAGGAGGAATAGGGCTCTTAAGTGTAGAGGAGTGAGGACCTAGGGAAAGACAGGAATGAAGTAAAGGCATGAGTATTATGGAGAGAGTGAGTAGGTTCTGATTACTCACTGTCTCCTCTAATACAAGGAGGAGTTTCTCAAGTTATCAAGTGGCAAGCTCAGAGTAAGCAGAGAAACTGGTTTTTCACACATGCGCGTTTAAGTTGTGGAAGTCTTTGTGACCATATGTTGCTGAAGCTAAAAGCTTGCTTGGGGTTAATATGAGGCTAGACAAATTGGTAGGGAAAAATACATTGGAGTTGATCATTTAGGAAGAGAAGTAGCCAGCCACTTCTGTCACAGGAAGCTTCTGAGGTGCATTTTTTTTTTTTTAAATGACTGGGAGAATATTCTGTTGAAGTAGCGGCATATACTTCACATTGTTCTGCTCTGACACTAATTTTTGCCACTGTTCTCTTTTTCTTCCCTCCAGTTAGGGACAGATGTCTCTGAAAAGTGTAAAACTTGCTACTGGTGGAGGCAGGATTCTGGGCTAGTTGAATTCCTGGCTTGTCTCAGTGTGACTGCTTCTTCATACTACAGTTTTGATGTTTTCTATTGAAGTGCATCAAATACTGAAACTGCAGGAATGGTAACACTGTGCAGGACAAGGCATGATGGCATCTAGGAGATAGCTGTAGCGGAAGGATTAGCTACTTTTTGGCATCCTAGTTCAGTGACCAGAAGGTAACAGAATCCTTTATTTTTGTACCATGTTAGTGATGGGGTTCTAGCTTATGTCCTAAGCAAAAGTATTTTTATTTGTGCATGTTGTCTTACCAGGTATGAAAGCCTTTGAAGCTAGGTCAGTCTTGGAACTTGTCCCATTAAGAAACTATAAAAGGTGACTTGTGTGTTCCTGAACATCTGGAATTAGGCTGCAAATACATGTCTGTTAAAGCATGTTTTGAAAAAGAGGAGAAATCCCACTTTGTGTTCCCTATTTATCTCACTGAAGAAAACGTAACCCTTGTAAATATTGTCTGTCTGCAGTTGTTTCCAATGTATTAGGGAGGAAAACGAAGGCTGAGGTGGTGAGTGGTTTTATTGTTGCTTTAAAGATGAAAGCTTCTGTATTCTAGTAAAAATTAACCTTGTATATTGACACTGACTGCACTTGTTTTCCTAAAATTGAGCATATCTGTGATGACTTGGTATGCGCATTTGTGTTGACAGCTTTGACTGGAATGCTTTGGAGCTGTGCTGTGACCCTTAGCTTTGTGTTGGTGACTTCTTGTTATTTGAGACTGACCAGTTCTGCCATTGTGAGGAATTCTAGTAGTCTGTAAGTCGTCATTTACAGCTTGTCCTGACAGTAATATGTGTAAATTAGTTCTTTCTAAGGGTCATTAGTAGTCGTTTCAATTAATCAGAACACTATTTGTATGTTGCTTTGATTTCTTTTGCAGGTGTTTTGGTAATCTTATTGTCTTGTTCTTGATTAGCTAGCATTTAAATAAGATCACTTCTTAAAAAAAAAAAAATCGATTATTAAGAATAACATATGCCTTCCTGTTCTGAAGTCAAGTTTCATGTGAAGATGATGTCCCTTAGTGTAGTTACTTTTTGCTTCCTTCCATGTCTGGCCAAAGAGTACTCTGGCCAAAAAGTATTCCTTGCCAGGAATAAAGCTCTTCTCCCAGTGTATCAAACTTTCAAGCAGAATGTTTAGCTATTACAGTGTTTTGGGAGAGCTGGTATGTTTCCCTTTGTCAAATTTTTAAGGCTTTTCTTCTGTGAAAATACTCTTGCTCTTTTATCCTGCAGTTACTATTCCCATGTGTCCCGGTAAAGCCACCATGCTGCTGTCTGGGGAGTTCTGCTGGATGAGATTGCCATGTTCAAGTAGTTTGTTGCATCCCTCATTTTTGGAGGGCAGTGGATGTGGCTGGCTAACTTGGAGAGAAGACCCCCTGGGACAACAGTCAGGAGGTTCCTGGTTTAGAAAATTATCCTGTAGTTTTTAGCTTTGTAGTGTAAGTAGATGAGAATTTTTCTTTGAAGCTCATAAAAATGTGAGCTTGATGGGTAGACAGCTTTCAAGGCTGGTGATTGTTGCTGTCTTGAACCCTTTTTGAGGAGGAGACTTGAAAGTATGATATTGTCACATAGGAAACTCTTCTATTAGTAATTATTAAATTAATGCTTAGGTTGGTAGAACAAGAACTTGTTACTCTCAAAACTATACAGATATATTTTAAGAACTGTCAGGAAACTTTTGAACTAATAATGTTGATGTAGTATATTGAAATACCTTAGACATGTTGGCGTAGAAGAAAACTTTACATCTGTGGCTGGAGCAAGTAGGAGGATTTGGTAAGAGCTTAGATCCTGGACAAAAGAAAGAAGGGTGGATTCAGAACAGGAATTACTGAAGTAGTTAAGGAGTGGCCTTATTAACTCAAGTTAATCAAGGTTATGTGGTAAATAGATGCAGATTGATTAAGAGTTGTTAATTGCATATGCAGGTGATAAATTGCTGTAGTTGCATTTAGCTTAGTTGCCTCTTAAGACGTCAGGCGTCCTGAACTATATTAACATCTTACATAAAAAGTATCTCACTTATTGGTTAACTTGCTATAAAATCATGAACTTCAGAGGGATTTCGTGGAAATCCTATAGTGGTAGTTAATGAATTAAAAGGATTAAGTTTTTGTGATAGATAATTTTGGAGAGAGAGTCAATTTTTTCTGTTGTTTGTAACTTTAACCACTGAATTTGAGCCACAGTATAAAAAAAGTTATAAAGCTGCTAGAGAGTGTCCAGAAGAGGGCTACAAAGTTGGTGAAGGGTTTGGAGAGGAAGCCGTATGAGGAGCAGCTGAAGTCACTTGGTTTGTTCAGCTTCGAGAAGAAGAGACTGAGAAGAGACCTCATCGTGATCTACAGCTTCCTCACAAGGGGAAGAAGAAGGGCAGGCACTGAACTCTTTAGTGACTGATGACAGAACCTGAGGAAATGGCAGGAAGATGTGCCAGGAGAGGGTCAGTTGGACATTAGGAAAAGGTTCTTCACCCAGAGGGTGCTGGAGCACTGGAACAGGCTCCCCAGGGAGGTGTCCCAGCCCCAAGCCTGACAGTGTTCAAGAAGAGATTGGACAATACCCTCAGACACATGGTGTGACCTGTGGGGTTGTCATATGCAGGGTCAGGAGTTGGACTTGATGATTCTTGTGGGTCCCTTCCAACTCGCGACATTCTATGATAAGGAGAGGCAAACATTGACATCTGATCTGTATGGCTTTGTAAATTCAGTGTGTTAATTTATCCAAATACGAAGTGGCTCGCATGTGAGATAGACTTTACACTGGGATTGTAATGCTGGGCAAGTCTGAGTGTAATAACCCTGTTGCTTTCACTCAATTGCTGTACTGTCCTAGTGTATGTGGAATTGCAGCTGACAGTTTTCAGTTTGCATCTTTGCGGGCATGAAGTATTGCATTTGTATGTGTTCATGGCTTCCATCAGCGCTAAAATTTATGTTTGTTAGGTATAGTGAAGTCTATACACTTGTGTCTCATGCCCCCCCTTTCCCTGTCCCCTCCAATCTAAAATGACGTAATCAAGATTTCATGTATGCTCAATAAGATTGACCTTGGGAAGAGCCCATAATTACATAATTATCCTGTCTGGATAACTAATGATCAAACTGGAAGGTTGGCAGTCATCTAGAGCCTTGGCAGTGTTTCTCTAATTCTATTTTAGGCTATTCAGATTAAAAGTTTAGTGTACTGGGAATGTTCTGCTGAGTTAATGAATGAAACACAGAAAAGCTTTGTAAAGTTGGTAGCTTGATAATCTAGTAGGCAGTGTCTGAGAATGTGCACCTGTAGAATGAAATCATAAAGTGGTATAGGGTTTGGTTTACAAGGGTGCTTGAACATCTTCTGCTTCTATCAGGTTTAATTAATCTGATACCTGAATCAAGTGTTCAGATGTCTGTGAAAACCAGTCCCTATGTTTCGGTGGTTTTGGTTTTTGTGTGTGTGGTGGGATTTTTTGTGTTTGTGTGTGGTTTGTTGTTGTGGTGGTTTTTTTTTTATTCATTTGCGGTGTCAAAGGAAGCTGGCACATGGACATGGTTTCAGAGTCAAGCTTTCTTCTTCACTCAGAGCATTTTCATTGCCGTATCTGACTGCTGCCAACAGTGCTACGGAAGTTTGTGCGAGTAATAAAAATTACATTGTTTTACAAATAATTATTTTTTTGTTATACATACATGTATTTTTTTTGCCAGTTACTTGTCCAGATGCTATTACACTTGGCAAAGGTTAGGGAACCCCTGGTTTATAAGTTGGTCCTTAGTTTCTTTTATATCCTTCATTTGTCCTAAATGAGAAATCTTGGCCATGAATGTGATCTCTTGTGTCCACCTCTATTCCTCTTATTTTTCCCATTTATGATTAAATTAACTGTTCAGCTTAATAATCATGGTTATGGTTCAGGAGTCAAGGTAAGTGTAAAACAGTTGACTGTTGGGGAGGCAACTCTTGATGTTGTGTGAATATCTTTACCCATGGAAGTGCCTTAAAAGAAGTCAAATTGGCGAGCACTGTCAGAGGCTGTTGCTGAGTTACCTTCAGATGCAAGCAGAAATGCTGTGTAAATGGCTGCAATATCTGGGGTGGGGGGCTGGGTGTAATTATATCGTGTAAATGGATATGCATATTTTGGTCACTGTTTAAGATGGTACTTGTCTTTTACTGTACCTTGGTATAGAAGGTTGAACGGCAGGATTTCAAAATGCACAAAATTCTTTACAGACTGAGACTTATTCCAGATTCTCTATGCAAAGACACCAGACCTAGAAGTAGTGGAAAGTACCCTTTTTTGTTTGGAAGAACTCTACTTTTGGTAGAACTATATATGGAGCAGTGTACCTATTTAAGAGGGTACCTGTTCTTGGGGTGCTTTCAGCGTCAGTGTGATGACATTAACAACCTAGACCTTCAATTTTGTGTCAGGTTTCCTGGGACACTTTTTAAAAATTATTTTTGTGTTTGTGCTCAGTGAACTATGGTCAGTAGCACCTTCATTGTCTGTTTGAATAGCAGGTAGAACTGCTGGTTTCTGTATGAGCTCAAACTGTGGGTGGAATGAGTTTGTGGCTTAGAAAGGCATGGCAATATGCTTTAATGGTGATTGCATCATGCCTTGGTAACTTTTTAGTTACCGGCTGGTCAGTCTGAAGGGGAAGCATAGCACAGATTACTTGTCTGATTTCAGCTTCTTTTCATTGAAGAATATGTTTTTGTAACAAAGGGGAATATAATAAATAAACTTATGCTTTCAGGAGATGTGGGAAGTCTTTTATTTAGAAAAGAAGGACTGGTAATTTAATCGCGCTGCACTTTTCATCTAGACTTTCAGTGTGTCATCTCTTGTCAAAATAGAAAATGCTGATGACTTGTACAACTTAGTGGTATGGATTATTGCTTAGTAAAAAGTAGTTCTACTTTTAACTAGATAGTAAAACCTTTAAATTATTATTTCAATGCAACTGAGTCATTAAAGCAGGAGGGCAAGTGGCAAACACGGTTTGAAATCTGCAAGTATACAAGATTCTGGTTTAATGTAAAAGCTAGTATAGTGTAGTATCAAATGTGGAGTTAAGTCAAAGGTTGATAGCTGTCTAATTGTTGTTTGTCATATTACAGACTCATTTGTTTTTATCTAAAGATTACAGTGTTGTCATAAAGCTACAGTGTTGGTATACCTTTTTAATATTTTCAGACTCTAGAAGGAATTAATTTTTTTCTATTTTTTTGACAGTCAAGAATCCCTTCAGTGAAGAACTACCAAAAATAAAAGTAAGTAAAACCACTTAAAACAGAGATTTTTTTTTAGTCTGTCAAATGATTATATAAAACCAATATAAATCTGTTCAGAAGGATGCAGTTTCAGAATGTTCTGCATGAGACGGACACACTTCTTGCAACTTTAATGTTTTAATTTTTTTTCATCTCAGGCAATATAACTAGGATTACATGATTTGGCTGTGGCACGCTGGTTGCATGAAAGAAATGTTACATAATTTGTGTTGTAGAGCTATGAGGTGGTGGTGTAAGTTTGGAGGCTAAATTTGTCAGTTTATCTCTTTAATTGTTACCATTGGCTTCCTAACCTTGAAAGGGCAGCTGGTAAGAGATGATTCACTTGAAACTCCAGGATCTTATTTAGTGCCATAGAAAAGCAACTGTTAACCTCCTCGAGGAAATGGATTTAAAAGATTGTCTTTTTAATTTTGATTCTGTTCTGTTACTTGGTCCTATATTCGCTTTTTCAACTGGAATATTGGGATAACCATTTTTGAGATATCACCTTTGAAGGTATCTGTATTATTCTTAGTTCTGCAATATGTGTTTTGGTGGTTCTCTTCTGGCCTTCAGTCTATTTGCTTGGACTGTAAACATAGTGTTCTGCTTTTGCTAAGCATATATAAGCAAGTACTGCAAGATAATTATGTGGGATTTTCTTTTCGTCTAGGATTGAGCCCTCCAAAAGTGAATAATTGTGTATTTTAAGTAGGTAGACTTGGCTAGTTACTTGGGCAGAAAATGTTTCTGAATCTTTTGAACAAATAGAATTTTGTGAGATAAATTCCGAGGATTCTTTCAGAATTACTTTAGTGCAGAGAGAATGTGTCTTGTGCACTTGACAGCTTGAGAACCCATTTTAATGTTACTTTCTTCTATGTTTCTTGTGTATCGTTCCATAGTAATCCTGCTCCATGCTTGATTGCTCATTGGCTATGAAGGTTATACTGTTCAGTTCCTTCCTTTACATGGTCTGACCATTAATTTAAGAAAAGAGAGTTTGGTCCCAAACATGTTTCACGTGTCTGTCTCAGTGTAGCTAATAATGAAGTCATGGGTGTACTTACAGGCAAGTAAATGGAACTTGGAGTACTGCTATTTGTATGCGGTAGAGGACTGATTTTCCTCTTCTGCCATGCTCAGTATTTTCCAGCTAGGAAATGAGTTCATAAAATTGGTTACTTTCCTGGGGAGTACCAACTACAGCAAGTTAATCTCAGTTACAGTTTTGTAGGACCAAAACAGGGAGAAGTGATGCTGATAATTGTTCATACCATCTATGGGAATAAATTTGTCAAATGTTTGATCAATGAATTAAGTATTCTACTTTTTGGTAGCAGTTTTCTTACAGGAAAAAAAAATAGCATTCATATTTTAATTTTTTTTTCAGGCAGTGCTGATGCGTCAGGGAATTAAAGTATATTTAGGTTTTTTTCAGTGTGAGTATAATCAGCAGATGCACAAACTGGAAAATTACTTTCCTTGCATATTTTCTGAATAAAGGCTTTAGTCTTACCTCAGCCATTTGACTCTGCCCCAGGAGTCAGAGCCAACTTAAAATCCCACCTAAACATGTTTTAGAATGGCCTTTTGTACTTGGTGTATCTAATTTCAGGTTCCTTATCTTCATATTTGGAATAATTCATTCTAATATAAAATGTTTCTGGATATATTTCAATGAATTTGCTCAATATCTTGATAGTTTAACTCCCCTATAAGTAACAATTATATGACATTTCATATTCATGCTTGTTTTGGGAATTAGGGCTTTTTATACTAGTGGCATATGCAGGAGCTGTCAACAAGATTGTCCACAGCTTTGTTTTATTTTGTTTAATTAGTTTACTGTAGTTTGAAGATAGACAGCAAAAAATCTTATTTTGCTGTGAATTTTATGTGGGAATATGACCAGATGGTTCTTTAGCGTGGCTTCTATGAAGTGTCACTGCACATTTATTAAGAGTAAAAGCGTTTTATTTTTACATAGTGGATATGTAAAAAAAAACCCACCCACCAAACTTCTTTTGGGTCATTGTACTGTTCTCTTAGTAATACTAAAATAACCTTTTGGGCTGTCAGTTTTAACTGGCAGATCCATCAGAGTCCAGGCTGCAATCTAGTTTAGTTTCAATCAAGATCTGAAGAATCAATATTGTGAATACTTAGATTCAAAATCTATTGCTTGCATCCTTGTTGGTGTGTGAAACACTACAGCTTTCCACCTGTATGTGTGAAAACCTTTTATTTTTTTTCATAGTATATAAATATCTTTTTTGCTAAATGGAAGAAAATGAATCTCTGCTAATGTTTGTTTTAACATTAATGTGTTTTTCTAATTTTAGGAAGATGAAATAAATCTCATGATGAACAGCCTATATGCACTTCATGATAAATTGGCACAAGTAGCAGGTAACACTTGAAAAATATTGTGACTAAGAGTGTTATGGCAACAGCTACAAAGAAGTCTACGCTCAGATAGCGATTTGCAACAACTGGTATATGCCAGGGCCCTGACAGCCATTTAGCGTTCTGTTTTGGGAAACTAGAAATCCCATTTCTAGTTCACTTACACTGCCTTTTTCACCAGCGTAGTACCTTTTGTTGCAATATTTTTGTTAAACAGGATAGGCCGTTGAATATTTTGATCCTGTATGTTTTTTTTAATCTAATTTCCTAATTGTTTATTAATACGATTTCATGAAAATGTGTAAGTATGCCGTGTATGGAGAGGAGTATATATTTCTTTTAAAGGTAGTTATTTCACTGTAGTGGAAATATGTCTGAAAAACAATATTTTGCAACAATTAGAAAATGCTTGCTAATACAAAGAACAATAGTGGTTGAACAAGATTGCCTTGTTAGACGAAACAGTTCAACTTAACCATACTAATTATATAGTAATGAAAAGTGCTGTGTATAGTAATATGTCAGAGATGATGTTTAGGATTAGTATGAATTATTGAATATTCAAAGTAAAAAATACAGTTCTTTTGCCTGGAGTCATAATTAACACATCTTTAAACTGCATAGATATTTACACATCATAATCAGGAAATGGTAAAGTTAAGACTGTGTTTATAACTTTGTCATCTCCTGAGTGTGAGTTATAGCAGAACCTATTTCATGGCTATTAAGCCATTTTTTTATCATCCTTGCTAATTGAGTTCATAATGCGTTTAGGAGGCAGTGCCTCAGTTTTTGGTTTTTTAAGCCTTACTGTTCTTTGTGCCAACTATTTGGTTTGCAACAGCAAGTTTCTCCTAAAAGGCTTTTACACACTTCTCAAACATTAAAAAAATGTTGAAACAACTCCGTGTAAGATAGGAGGCTGACAATTTAATATGCCAGGTTTCTAGAGGAAATGTGAGAAATTTGAGCAGCTTTGTAATACCTTCAAATTGCAAGAGTCATCTTCCTGCAGAAGCTTTTTGTTTCCAGAGCATTTACACTATCCACAGTGAATGAAATAGCTGTTTAGACAAAACCCACACATTTCTTCTTGTTCACAATTTTTTGGGTTAAAGATTAATGTAAAAGAATTATGTTTAACCTGAGTGCATGAAAAGTAATAGTTGCTTTAGTCTTCATTTTGTTGCTTTCTGACTCTGAATGCCTTGCAGTGTTGATCTTTCACAGGTCAATTACATCTTTCTACATTTTTATCCGTTTCAAAACTACTTCATACTTAATAGATAATTCTGTTCTATAAATCATTGGAACCAAAAGATTTTTTTGTTTGTTTTTCCATGTGGGATAGCCAAACTGTGGTGTGTAGGAATGTCTTGCAAGACCCATAGCTGTGCATAGTAGAGCACTGGCTTGTGTGAAGTGGAAGTAATGGGTTTCTGCTACTTCTATCCCTCTTTTTGAAAATAAGTTTGCTCTTCTCTCAGTGTGTCAGTTGGTCCATTGTGGCCATACAGTGAACAATGTACTTGCCTGGATAAAAAGGTTTGGCACCTCATTTCTACATCTGTGAAAGAAAGGGAATTTTCTTTGTTAGCTAAGGCTTACTTCTGTGCATGTACACTTACAAAAATGTTTATCTGTCTGCCTTACGAGAGAAATTTGTGTGCTCCAAGATGACTGCTTTCTTCTCCAGGTGCGTTAATCTCTATTAGTCTGTTCTTGGCCAGGAAAATCTTCAGTACTTACTTTCAAAAAATATAGCTATACTTTCTGGTTAGGTGATCCCCCAAACTGAAGCTGAATTTTGAGATTACCTGGTTGCTCAGCAGAATAGCTTTCATGCAGTCTGAAGAATGACCTAATTCCTTTGTACTTAGACAGAAGTTATCCTCAATGCCAGGTTTCTTAAGGTATGAGAGGAAGAAGGCTGACATCCATTTTTGAATACCATATTGATGTAGACCTGGCACAATATCTGGAAGCGGTTTAAAAGTCATAGAACACAGAAAGCTGCTATGTAGGGTTTAAAAGTGTTGATCTTGTACACAGTGCACCACTTGAAAAGGAGTATAGTTTTAGTAAAAGTGGTGCTTTTCATGTCTCTCTGTCACATACTTGGAAAAGTTTCTCTTATTTCATACTTGGCTATGAATCAGTTTTTCATATTAAAAGTGTTAATATTAAAAAGCCAGGCTGGAAACTTGCAGGAGGCTGTTCTGTTAAGTTTTATTCAACATTGTGACTACCAAGTAGATGGTCACTTCAGAATTTGGTTTCTAGCCCTCTTTGGTTTGTTAGAGTTCTTTTACTGAGCTAGTTTCTTGCCTTGTCAACTTCAACTAGAGAGCAAGTGATGGGGCGTTTATTTTAGAAGGTGAAACACTGAAAGTTGTTTCAAGGAAGAAAAGGTCAGGATAACAGTTTGTTAGTTTTATCTGCCTTAATATACTGTGTTCCAGCTGTAGATGCCTATTCTGTACTGTGGTGCTCGGATATGATGTGAAATGATTTAGTTATCCTATATAAAAATAGAATGCCTTTAATGCATCACTGTTCTCAGAATTACTAGTCTGCCAAACCAATGGTGAGTAACACCTTGCCTCACAAGAAACTAGGGGGAGAAGCAGTATCTACTCATCCAGTTCTGAGTTGAAGTTTGTTTTCCTGTGTTCTTGCCTAATGGTTCACCCTTTCTTCAAAGCAGTGACTTGTTATAGACAGGATGTATTTCAGTGCCTAACACTTTCTCCTAAACCATAATATGTGCTTTATGTAAGTTAGACTTCCTTCAGGCCTATGTTAATTACTGGATGTCTTGGTCTTTCATGGAAAGACTTCAGTAGTCCATTTTCAGTTAGGCTTGCAAAATGAATAAACCTAACCACTATATCCACAAGAAACAGCCAGCTACCTGTGTGTATGACACTACTTTCTTGTACATAAAGAATTTTTTTGTAGTTAGATGTTGCTTTTGCTTGGTATTCTCCATTAAGTAATGATCTGTCAGACGGTTTCCTTCTGAACTAATGGACAGCATGGGTCCTTGAGATGCAGGGGTGAATTAGACTTCCATATGTAATAAGGCTTACCGATAAATCCATGGCTGGAAGAAAAATCCTGGCAAAACACTAATATTGCTTAATACTTATTTCAAATGTCAACTACTGTATGTGATTGCTGTCACAGGCTCACTGTTCTGTTGCTCTCCTTAATATTTAGTTCTTTGCGTGATTGATATTGTGCTGTTTCCAACCAGTGATTTAGAGACTACTTAGCAAGTTGTAGTCTTTCTGAGTGTTATTAAACTGTCAAATTTGCCTTTGGGAGATCAGGTATTCTCACTTGCTCTTGCAACACTTGTTCTGCTCTTGCTTTTCTTCAGCTACCTATTTTAGTGTCCTGCTGCAAGTAACCTGGAAGCATGAGACCTGCTAAACAAATGTTATACACTGTTTACTTTTTGGATTTATTGACTGTATCACATCAAGCTGTGAGCTAGAGATCTGTGCTGAATTCATGTATTCCTTAAAGTATTAGATTTCCACTGGGTTTTGATTCTGGTACTTTAATGATTTACATTGTAAAGCAAATACTTAAAATTCTGAATATTTCTGTTAACTGTATATGGTGCAACTCGTAAATTAAGATAAATGCCCAAACAAAAGTCAGTTTCAAGAATTCTAGCCTGCACGGAAAAGCTGTTCTGACTTATTTTCTGTATTGAAAACAATTGTGAGAACAGACTTAAATGTTTCTTTGGAACCAAGGCTTTAGTTTCTTTCTGTTAGTATTTTGAGGAGAACTCAACTTCTTATGTGGCTTGCCCAAGGAACCTAACATAGAATCATGGCGTGCCCTGAGTTGGAAGGAGCCCACAAGGATCATCAAGTCCAACTCCTGACCCTGCATATGACAACCCCACAGTTCACACCATGTGTCTGAGGGTATTGTCCAATCTTTTCTTGAACACTGTCAGGCTTGGGGCTGGGACACCTCCCTGGGGAGCCTGTTCCAGTGCTCTACCACCCTCTGGGTGAAGAACCTTTTCCTAATGTCCAACCTAAACCTCCCTTGGCACATCTTCCTGCCATTCCCTCGGGTTCTGTCATTGGTCACTAAAGAGAAGAGTTCAGCGCCTGCCCTTCTTCCTCCTCCCCTTATGAGGAAGCTGTAGCCACAATGAGGTCTGCCCTCAGTCTCCTCCAAGCTGAACAATCCAAGTGACTTCAGCTGCTCCTCATACGGCTTCCTCTCCAAACCCTTCACCAGCTTCCTAGTCCTCTTCTGGGCGCTCTCTAGCAGCTTAATATCTTTTTATCCTGTGTCACCCAGAACTGCGCACAGTGCTCCAGGTGAGGCCAAATCAGTGCAGAGCAGAGCGGGACAATCCCCTCCCTGCCCGGCTGAAAATGCTGTGCTGGATGCACCCAGGACACAGTTGCCCTTTTGGCTGCCAGGGAACACTGTTGGCTCATGTTCAACCTGCCATCAACCAGAACCCCCGGATCCCTCTCTGCAGAGCTGCTTTCCAGCATCTTGTCTCCCAGTCTGTATGTACAGCCAGGGTTGTCATGTCCCAGGTGCAAAATCTGGCACTTGCTCTTGTTGAACTTAAGCTAAAAGGTAATTTCGTGATCTGTGCTGGGATGTGTTACTTCTTGCCTCCCTACAAAGGTGAACGGAATGGTTCTCTGCACTTGAAACTGAAGTGATCCGTGCCCAAGGGAAGTTTGAGTGCAAAGATCCATACTTTTGCTAAGCTTGCAGTAGACATTTTAACAGAGGGACAGATTTTGCGAAGAGCTATCTTGCAGCAGACCTGTGTAAAGGTTTTTGCCTCTGCTTCAGTTTTATTCCTGGATATAGGGCCTCAAATGGAACAGTTGGGAAATATTTTTGGCTCAGACTATGGAAAGAGGGTTTCCAAGCCAAGTGGTTAATGATTGCACCAAAGTTATTCAAAATAAGCCTTCATTTGCAGAACTATTAGCTAAAGCGGTGACTGAAATGGCATATAGGAATATCCTGCTGTTTGCAGTAAAATAGAAGGTTGTCTGACTTGTGAATTGCCTAACTTTCTGCAGGCTTTCAAATTCATGAGTTTCTCAGAAGAAAGCTGTTAAATGCTTCTTAGCAATAGCAGGGCTGGAATGAGAAACTGTGTCTCCAACAGCTTTTTGTACAGGGCTGAAACTCGGTAACACTGATTAGCTTTCTTGTTTCAAGAGTGGGAGGCAAGATGGAAGTGATTCTTATTCCGCCCCCCCAGCCTTGCATGAGGGCGATTTGAACTGATGGGACTTAGACATTGTTAGAGCTTAGGCAGCAAAGGCATTTTTAACTGTTAAACTTGTTCAGGGGGAATACGGTCTGAAAAAAATTCAGAAGCAGGACTGCAAGGAAGTTGTCGGCTGGTTTTTGAAGATGAGACCAGAATCTGTGAAGTTATTGTGTTGGCTGCATACTGCATAAATGTAATTCCTGGAAGAATGCAAGTAAGATTAGAACTTGAAACTACTGAAGTAATACAGTAGTCCCTCATCTAAGGGAGCTTTTGTCCTCTTACAAGAGGTAATATTGTGTTCTCATAAGACTGAAAATGCAAAATGAATCCTGAAATGTGTTTTTAAAAACTCATTTTTCACAATCAGATCTTCTGCTTTTGTGTTTTGTTTGTTTTTCTGTGTATTAGCCTCACCCTTTCTAGTCTTTCGTATTTATTTCATAAAGGGGTTTTCCTTCTTATCTAGATAATTAAAAAACAAGCAAACAAACAAAAGTTCCTAAGCAGAAGAATCTCATCCACTGCTCTCACAAGCTGCTTTGGTCAATCAAATTATGACTGAGGTGCTTTTTCTGTGTTAGAAAGACCTCAGGAAGACTTAGGTGTTACTGAACAACAAAAAAAAAAGCTTAAATGGATGAATACCTATCAGACTTGCTCATGACATAAAACATAATACCTGATTGAGGTTGTGGATAGGGCTTCTACACAGATACATTTTGGTTTTGTTGTATTTATTCCATCAGTTCTAGATTTAAAACACTATGTTTAAAGCAGAGACTGAGTAGCATACATAGTTGTCCCAAGTCTGCTAATCTTGAAACATGGAATCACTGATGATTACACGTGTGAATTTACACGTTGTAGAGTTTATGCTGCACAAAAAGAATGTCTGCCAAAATTACATACAAGGATAGCCTATAACTCCAGTTGTTGTGCTGACTTCTGAATTCAGTGTAATTTGGCAAAGGCCACGTCAGTTTACACCAGTGATCTCTGGAGTTTTGCTATTACAGTAGACTCACGCACTTTGAAAATCTAAGGTGTTGTATGTTAATTATCAAGTGAAACCACTTTTAAAGTACTGTCTTTTCTTTTCAGTGCTTGACTGAATGTATGCACATGCACACAGGCTTTTAGTTCCAGCAGCACTTCTAGACCAGACAGCATATGAACACTGTTAAAAACAGTGTTCCTGTTCCTCTGCAACCCAACAGTAAGAGAAGAGCATCCCTATTATGCTGATGTGCTTGCAAGGCCAAATTCACTTAAATCTGTTGAAGTGTGTTGAACAAAACTTTGCTTTAGCATCATAAAAACATGTATTTCTTTGCAACTCCCTACTGTGAATTAGACAGGAAGATGCTTCTCCATAGCCTGCTAGTGTTTCCTAATTTTTACTCAGATTGCCTCAAGTGTTCTCATTTGTGTTGTTGCTCCATTTAAAGGGTATTCCAGTGTGGAGTAATTCCAACTTTAAAGACCTTGTAGGAGTAAAAGAAAAAGTTTGTATTTTGTATATGCATTAATATCTTAAACTTTCCTAGCCTTGCTGTGGCTTTGGGAATAATACAGCTTGGCATAGATTCAGGAAGGTAAGGCAGGTGTAACCCTCAGCCAGGAAAAGACTGGATTTGTTGTTTCCTACTTTGTTTTGGCACAGTAAAATTGTAGTTATAGATGCTAAGATGATTTTTTTTGTTTTTTAAAGGTCAGGAAAAGTCATTTGCCACTCCCTGACAGTTCTTCAGAAATGATGGCTTAGAGACAGATAAAACTGGTGTTAGACTTTTTCCATGTGTGACTTTGTGTTGGTAGGACTGTTGCTTCTCTTTTTTTTTTTTTTTTTTTTCATTAATCGGGTACCTTCAGTTTAGCAAAGAAAATCAGGAAGATGATGACATGTGGCTGTGAGGGCTGACTATACATATAATACCTTATTTCCTGGCTACTTCTGCATACTTTCCAAAAGAATCAGGAGGATGGTAAAACCAGCAGTTTCAGGCCATATTGGGATTTTGTGCATATTCAGGAATCAATCTAAAATGTGGTAGCTTCATAGTGCCTGAAATGCTATTATGGATACATTGCAACTGGAACTAACTTGGTCTGTATAAAATATAAGAATTTCAGCGTAAATGGAAATTATTTGGAAGAAGTTGAGTCAGGGTACAGCAACTCTTTTATTGTAACATCCTTTTGAGATTTCTTCATATTGGCTTTTGTTCTAATTTCAGTGTAAATACCAAAATGTACTTTCTGACCAGTGCCTGTGTGTTGATGTGATTTGTTCATATTATTAGCTGTGACAATCTTCCATTTTTTAAACTTTTTTTGAAGGAGAAATTTGTCCAGAGTGTGGGTTGGTTGTTTTTTTTAGATGACTTTATTTTATATAATGCAATAATAAGTAGATCGAAATAAACGGAAGTTTTATTTTACTAGGGGAACATGAATGTGGCAGCTCTATTCAAAGAAATCTTACCGTCCAGGAGGCAGCTGCATATTTAAAAGTAAGCAAATGTGGTATTTTTCATTGGTTGTATGTAACATTTATACAAGTTGCAACTTGTAAGGCCTGATTACATATCTAGTGTATTGATTAAATTTGACTTAATATTGAATGTTGTTTGGAAATATTTGGAATTGATATCTGTAACACGTGCTACTTATGATTGTTATTTGGGGATGTAGTGAGGTTTTGGGGGAGAGGGAAAGTGAATGAAATGGCTTAATTGTGATGGAAGTGAAGTTTTTTCACTTTAGTTAAAACACCAGGGCATAATGTGAATTGATGGAAACAGTTGGCCAACACAAAAATCATAAGTTTATGAAATTCAGATCTCTAGAAGCTTGTCCAAAAATCAATATACTGATGCGAGACTTGTAGAAAAGGATACTGTCTTCCTTTCTTTGGGAGGAGAGGCTGATGCATGGATCTGTGCAGTGGACCTGACAGGCAACTGCTGTACGGAGACACCATTCACTAATGCGTTAAATAGAAGTGGTCAAAAAAGGCCTTTTTGTTAATTTGATAGGTATACAGTATTATGAAATCCCATCCTCTCTGCTGTCATTCCCCTACCTTGCTCCCCAAATAAAAGATGACTCTTGCCTCGTCTTGACAGCTGTAGGGTTTATTTTAGCCCACATTGGTGTACCCTTCAGTGGAAAACTACTTGAAGCTTTTAAAAGGCTGAGAGAGTATAAGATTTCTTTGGTTGTATGGAGGGGGGAGTTAAACTGATGTGAGTTTAAATATACAAATTATAGAAATCTTTCATTTTGGCAAATGTTTACATAGTAGACAAAAAGGGACAATGTTAAGAGCATCCTGAAGAAGCTGGTAATACTGTTTTATCGTTTGGCAGTATTATTCTATATCTGTTAAACCCAGTGCATTGTGAGAATACATTGGAAAAAATTAGGTTGATGTCAGATAACTGAGGGTCTTCCCCATCTATTGTGCTGAAAGAATGCCAGCTGTTATCATAACAACCGCCTTAGCTCTGATAAGCTCAAATTTCATATGAAAATTTGTCACTTGGTATGAAGTCTTGTTTAACCCTCCAGTTCCTCGTTTTGCGAGTATAAATGTAACTCCTTTGCAGAATTTCAATGTTCAGTGATAAAACTTTAATATTTTACTCTCAAAGTGAAAATTAAATAGTTACTGGGTTTGTTTTTGTTTGTTTTTTTTTTTTTTCTGAGGTGCTTATCCTGTAATTCCAGGCCAGTTACGTTATGGGAAGTTCAAAGGAAAGATGGAGATAAATCTTTTTGGAGAGTGTAATTTCAAATATGATAGTAACTTCTGGTTTTCCTTTTCTTTTTCTGCAAAAGAACATGCAAGATGAACTATGGGGACAGCCTTAGCTCAGATAGCCGTGAATTTTCTCCTATGATAGTTGATACCAACCAATTAAAAAAAAAGTCTGTTTCCGTATAGTAATATCAGTTCTTGAACTACAAACACTGGACTATTTGCAAAACTATCAGTTAAAATTGATTTTCCTCAAGCTTCTTAAAAAAAAATAATTAAAAAAGACCTGAACTGCTTTAATGGGACCCATTGTCAGCTGGGTATATTATCTAGTTTCAGTTTTACTCTTGAAGTAGATTTTCAATGGGCACCACCTAGTGGCTGAATAATTCTTGCTGTAGATTAGAATTCGTGAAACAACGGGTGTGGTGTGAGTTTTCAAACAGTCCTTAAGTTATGCTAGTAAGTCTGATAGCTGCTCATAGTGTGTATAGATTCACTTGTAGTGAACATTCGTGCAAATTCTGAAGAATAAATAACAAAATCGCATAGTTTTGGTTACTAATCTGTGCAGTCTTTGAATTTTATCATGATGTGATAACTTTCTGGTTATTTATGCAGTTACTCATTAGTATTTGTCTTTTGGCAGAATTTAGATCCAGAATATGAAAGTGTACTTAACACAGCATTACAATGGATCTTGAGTAGTGGAGAAGATGTTGGCATAAAGTAAGTGGTCTTTATTTCTTAACTTTATTTCTTTTGACAGAATTGATCCTTTTTCACTAATACTGTATATTTTTGAATAGGTGTCTCAGCAGTGACCCTGATGAGATGGATGTCACTAATGTGACAGATGTGAAGTATCTGGAATCCACTAGTCCAAAGATGTCTTTCAGGTGTCGTTTTCGACGTGCGTTTGTTAATGTAACTCACAGATTATCAATATTGCTTTTGGGTAAGTTAATTTTAAAAATTTAACTTTTTTGTTATAACTTGTAAGTACGTGGGGAAAAGTAAACACCATGTTTAGAGAAAGCTTTTATTCAACCATAAAACCTGGAGTTTCTACCAGTATCTTGATTACAATGCAGCTCTGTTGCACCACTGTATTTTCACATTAGTTACTATCATCTGCTGTCAGCTGAACTTAATCCTTCCTTGGGAACTCCGTCTTTTTCCCCGACAAAGCAATACCTTGTGGCTTTCAAAAATTCCAGTAAAAAGACAGTATAGCCTTAATTTTGAGGCTAGTTCACTGTTGGTACAGGAGCTTTGGAAACATAACTACAGAAGAGATGATTTTCCTAGTTTTAGGAAAAGTTGGATACCCAACATGGTTATCACAAAAAAATTCTTACTTCTGTGGCTATGTTGTAAAAATGTATCTAATCCTTCAGTAAGAATTACTCATTTAGTCTTTGACAGCTCTCTAGTTAAGTTTCAAATTCTTTCAAATTAATTTAATCCTTAACCGTGCTGAAAACTGTGCAGCATAAAAATGCGGTGCAGCTGAGTGCAGACACTTCTTTCCATGTGGCTGGTTACAAATACTGAAGATGCAGAGTTCATCTCATGCACCCATTGAATATTTAATAAATTGTTTATCCCAGTATCTTAACAACTTCATGCTTATGAGCAGACCTGAGATCTCCTTCACTAGCCTTTTGAAAAACCAAAAAAATCAAGGGCAAACTGTCCCAGATTGGCATCTTTCAGATAATAGTGGATACGAGCATGGAATTGAGATGCAGAGATGAAACTGAGTAAATTACTCCATGTCTCAGCTTTCTCATCTGTAATTAAGGTTAATATGGAGCACCTTTTCAAAAATAAACTATTGTATGAATGTTAGATGTGTTGTCATTAACTGACACCCATTGTGGCCTAAAATGGTGTCTTTCAGTCTCTTTGATGTACCAGTTAACTTTGCCTTGGGATCACTGGTATATGAAACAAACTATGAAACTATAATTTGTGTATGTGTGGTGTTGGTGTTTGTGTTTTGTAGGGTTTTTAATTGTTAAGAGATCACAAGTGTAGTGTTGCCCTCAGCCTGAGACAGAAGAAAGAATAAGATTTTTATTTTCAGTTTGGACTGCTGGCCTTCCGAAGTAGATTGTCCTTTTTGGGAATAATCTTTAAAGAAAAAGAGCATGCAGTACTTTGTTGCAAGAAATACAAATTTGTAGTTGAACTGAAGCAGTCCAAGTTAATTAGTTTGAGAGTTGGGGTGGTTCAGCCTGGAGAACACTCAGAACCTTATAGCAGCCTTCCAGTACCTAAAGGGGACCAACAAGAAAACTGAAGAGGGACTCTTTACAAGGGCAGGTAGTGATAGGACAAGGGGTAATGGCTTTAAACTGAAAGAGGGTACATTTTAATAGAAGGTACATTAGCTGGAAGGAAGAAATTCTTCGCCATGAGTGTGGTGAGGCATTGGAACAGGCTGCCCAGAGCAGCTGTGGATGCCCCATCCCTGGCAGTGTTCAAGGCCAGGTTGGATGGGGCTTTGAGCAACCTGGTCTAGTGGAAGGTGTCCCTGCCATGGCAGGGGAGTTGGAACTACATGATCTTTAATGTCTCTTCTAACCCAAACTGTTCTATGATTCTGTGATATCTAAAGCATGTGACTTGTCTATGAATTCATTAATATTGTGCATTTTAAAGTCTTAACATGTTCTAATTGTCAGTTTATGTGACTTCTGATATGACTTTGAATTTTTCCAATAGAATTGGTTTATTATTTTTCTTCAAGAATGGGTAAAATTTCAAACCACAGTCATGGGATACCAGGCTGTTGTTAAAACAATGACATGTTTTTTTAAAGGTAACTGCTCATCAGAGTTCAAGACTTTGTGTTGCTGCGTTAGTAAAATAGAAGATATTGATAGCGAGTACAGTGTATTTCACTAGCTTTGAACTTAAAGTACTTCAAAATGTTAGCTAATTCAACCAACTTCTCAAGTATGTGCTATAAATTTAGTTAAATAACCAATGTTCTAGTACTGTTTAAAGAGTATTATACATCTTAATGCAGGTGTAGCAATGGTTTGGGGAGTCTTGCACTACATGAAATACCGTTGGGCAAAAGAGGAAGAAGAAACGAGGCAAATGTATGATATGGTGGTAAAAATCATAGGTATGGCTTCTTGAGTCACATCTATCTGTATCACCTCTGTATAAGCTTTCAAAGTACTAATATTAATTCAGTTATGTTTTCTGCCTGTTTACCTGTCAGTCACCATGCTGTTAGAGCTCTTAGTCAAATGTGTGGTTCATATGTTTTGTTTCTCTTTTTTTTTAAAAAAAAAAATCCTTTAAACCTCATCCAAGCTTTTGGTATAAAGATTGTAATTTCTGAAAAACATCAGCACGGCTGTAATAAATTCTCATTGACTTGGTGGTATTTCATCTTACTATTGAAAACAAATATAAATGCGATGTTTGACTAGAAGTATAGACATGTTGTTTTCTGTATCTGTTTTTTCAGCCATCTTTAGCTAAAATACGTACTCCTAAAATGTGTGTTAGGTCTCAGTTCCATCCTTAATGGCATTTCATAGAAAAAGCAGCTTTTTAATTAGTCACTTTGAGCAGAAATTTATAACACTAAAAGAGAATGCATAATAGACTTCTCAAATATTGCCTTTCTACTTGAAGCCACAATGTTTTCAGTAGTTTTTAAGCTCTGTTTTGGGATGAAATTTTACTTGTCTTATTACTTTCGTGCATGGCTATCATCATAAATACAAAGATGGTAGACAAATGTAGCTGTTTTCCTGTTTTTAACATTTTTCCTACCTTTTTTGTTTGCAAATCAAGTTTTGTTGGGGTGGTGGGAAAGCACCTCATTTTCAAAGGTGGCTGTCTTTGCTAGCAGTTAAAAGTACCATTCAAGAGGAACTGCAAGAACTCTTTCTTTATTCCAGGGTGATTTGGGGTAGTTGAAGGCACTGTGTGTGGTTAGTTTTCTTGATTTGCCTTCAGCATGGTTAGGAAGAAAAATAATTCAAAAATGCCAAAACCACCCTAAATACTGAAATTGGGGGGGGTCTTCAGGGTAGCTGTGCATTGCCAGAATTGATGTTTTTCTCGATGTTTGCATGAACTACATAGTTACCAGGTTTTTTTTATGGTATCCTCAGATGTTCTAAGAAGTCACAGTGAGGCGTGTTCTGAAAACAAAGACTTGCAGCCTTACATGCCTATTTTACACGTGCGTGATTCTCTAATACCACCTCAGGACAGGTATGTTCTCACTGGAAGTACTGAATTTCTTTATATGTAAGTAAGGAAAAATAGTAAAAACAAACTGGTCAATTAATTAAGTTAGTTTCAGTAGGCTGCGTTGTGTACTATTTTGGAGATTCTTATTGATTCAGGTGGGGGTAAAAAACATTGGATTTCTCTTACATGCTGGATGTCAGCTGTGCAGGTTGTTATAATGCTAACTTTGTAATCCTTGCTTCAATTTTTAAGGAAGAAAATGAAGAAAGTCTGGAATAGAGCAGTTGATTTTCTGGCAGCAAATGAATCTAGAGTTCGCACAGAGACACGAAGAATAGGCGGTGCTGAGTTCTTGGTTTGGAAATGGATGCAACCTTCTGCAGCATCTGATAAAACTTTAGTAATACCATCCAAAGTGTGGCAAGGCCAAGGTATTGAAGTTTAGTTATATTTTGCAAATATAATTGTTTAAATTTCTGTATCTGGCTTCTAGATGGTATTATGTTGATTGAACATGAAAGACTTCTCTCACACCTTTAAGTATTCTTGTGAACTGTCAGAGCTATGTCTCTATCTTGTTGTTCAATAGACTTAGTTTTTCTGTGCATTCAGTGTCTGCCTTGTTTTCAAGCAAAAAGAGCTTTTCTGTGATAGCTACTGCAGAAATACAGCAGAGGATGTGTAGTCCAAGTGAGTTGCTTGTTCCTTTGAATGAATTTAAAAGAAATACTCTTTAGTTGGTCAAATTCTGACATGTCTTACTTGAAGTAATATAATTGGTTGTGTCTGACAGCAGGTAAATTGGAGCTTGTAGGCTTGAGTTTACTCCTGTTATCAGTCAGGTGTGTAAAGACAAGAGTTTGGAGGAAGAAATGTTTGTTTACTTCGAAAGGGAAACTGCTAGGACAAAAGACTCCTCAATCAGCAGAACATGGATTTTGAGCACCTGCTAGTATTGCTTCATTTATGTCATAAATGTTGTTCTACGCTGCATTTGTATTTCAAGCTCTATGGTGCAGCAAAGCCTTTGCTTTAGTAGAGGAGGCTGTCATACGTGGTTTTTGCAGTGATTTGTCACTTTTCAGCTTCTGTTATGGAGCCATGTGGCAAGAATCGAGTGTGTCTGCAGTTGTCATCTTTTCCTACTTTTTCTTTCTACTTTCCTTCATGTTAAGCTTCAGGTTTGTGGGTGTGTGGGTTGTTTTTTTTTTTTTGAGGGGATGAGGTTTCAATGAAAACTTGAAACTATAAGACTTGAATTCTAGCTTGCAATATAAAAAAAATAGTCATTTGTATCAATGAGTTGGAAGGTAAATGTTTAAAGTCAAATTTTAATTGCCAGTTGTTTAAAAGTTGTGACTCTTAGAGTCTGTCTTGCCTTATGTTATTCTGTAATGCTGTATTATCTCTCCAGTGGGACTGAAATAAATACTGTGCAGAATCCTGGTTTCTAACTCATCAGTTTATTTTGATGGTGAGGGAGGAGGGAGTAGTTGCTTCTCCAGTTTTTAGTTCAGCTTTTTAAATTGCTTGTTATCAAGGTTGTATTGTGCATTATTTCTACAGCATTGAACTAGATGCTGAAAAAAGCCTAGTTAAAAAAACAAATAGACTTTCTGCCCTTTCTAGTCCCACTTAAATTAAAAACTCCCACTGGCAAGCAACTGCGATCTCATCTGGAGTTCTGGAATATGCTAATTTTGGTCTTGGTTTAGCTAATGTAAGTAGTAATAAGCTTCCTTTTGCTTTTTACTGGTATACATTTTTACTTGTAAGAAACAATATTTTTATTGTTTCCTATAAAAGAGGGTACAGTTTAAAGTAGCTCCTTCCAATGTGATTATTTCCTTTCCAAAGACAGAGCTTCCTTGTGGCCTGGAACATTTCTACTGTAGCAAGCTTGGTCGCCCAAATAAAAGTACTGCTAACATTCTGGTTTTGCCCCAGTCCACTTGCATGTTTCATAAGTTCTATGTATGCTTCCAGCCCTCAGGTCTTAAATTTAGCTTTCCTGTAAGTTCAAAGCAAAACCGAACAATTCTCTTTGTCAACTTGAAATGCCAAATATTTTGAGACATTTGCAGATACTTGTCATATTATCTGATGAGGGTCTTGGTTGTCTTGGGACCCATTTCTTGCTTGTCTATGTAAAATGTTATTTTGGGATATCATTATATACCTAAAGTTATGCTGCTGGTTTTAGCATTATGTTTCCCACTTTAAGTCATTCCTTGGAAATGAGGGCTTCTTTTTTTAAAATGCTTTGTAAATAATACGACAGGCTTGAGGTTCAGCAGTCATTGCCTTGTAGTAGTAGTAGTAACCTGAAATTCTGCTGTGACAACTGTATTGCATGATTTCAGTTTCTCAGGATTTTAGTGCGAAGGGTAACTTTATTCTGAGAGTTGCAGAGCCTTCTCCTTGTAGGACATGGTCCATTACGGATGCACAAGTGCTTTAGGTGCAGTGCAGAAATGGTGGGTTTTGTCAACAACTGTCTATGTTCCATCTTTGTGATACTGTTATGATTGATTTTTTTTCAAACACTTAAGTTGAATGTAGCTTCTGCAAACTATGTATATTAGAAAGCTGAATCTTCTGTGTAGTTTATTGTTCAGTACCGGCTGTGAAACCTGACACTTGAGTTCTGGAACTTCTCGTTTATTACTTATTTGCTCTCAGTTTTTCTTGTCCTTTTTGGTTACCATATAGATCACTCCATAACATTCTGTCCTGTGTTAGAAATCTGACTGGATTTTCCTTCATCTGAAAGACTTCTCAGTGTGTGTGGTAGCTCAGGTGCTGCTTTGCTGTATAGAATATACATTCAAGACTCCCAGCAGAACAGTAGTTTCCAAAACTTCCTAGAAAGACAGCAGCTGTAGTAGCTACTGCTAGATCCCACCTGATTTTGAGCATCTGTACCTACTTAAGCATATTGTGAATGTGGACAGCATAATTTTCTCTTAGCTGTAGCTTTTTGCTCTGTGTTGCCTGGGGTATGTACTTCAGACTTTATGCTTTCTGTTGAATAGGGTATGTTAAGACCTGTCCTGTTTCAGTCCTTTTTATAGCAAATTTTCTCCGTTTCTTATTATGTTTGTAGTTCATGAAAGATCTTGGAAGAACCGAAATTGCAGTTCTTAGCTCTAACAGAAGGGCATGGAAATAGGAGTGGCTGAAATTACATAGGTCATTTGGGCTCTGTATACCTCAGTAGTCAGCAGGGAATGCTAATTTTCACATGCAAAGGCTCTTTCTATTTTGCATTCCTTGTTTTCCTATGACTGTTGGAAATAGTTCCATTACATAAGTCTTTTACTTTTTGCACAGCTATTTCTTTCTTGCTGTTAGGAATTCTACATGTATGTGTCGCTTTCTTCATTTTTGGAAGTATAAATCAACTGGAACTAAGTTCGCCCTCCTGTTTTGAGAAGTTCATAAATCTGTTCTTCAAGACTGCTAGATCCTGAGCAAACTCAATATGTACAAAATCAGAATGAACTGTTGGGTTTGAATCTTCTGAATAAATCTCAAGGTCACTTTTTTTCCCCCCCTCTTTTCCCTCTGCGATCTGGTAGTGCTCTGTAGCAGAGCACAATAACTAGAGTATATGCAATTGAAAAAGTAAGCCTCTTGACCCGTCAGTGTGTACTAGGATATTGGTAGACGATAGCGTGCATTTTACAAATGGGACCTGTAGCATGCACGAAGATCTAGGCTCTATTGTCTGTTAGCATCTAGAATTCAAGCATCACTGTGGCATTTTGCCAGGTCCTTCAGGATGCAGCTTGTTTTGACAGACAGTTTGGGAGTTTTTATTTTACTGGGTCAGAATAGAGTCGGGTGGACTTCCTGTGAAATATTACCTACTGGATAGATTAGATGTATCTGTCAAAAAAAAAAAAGGTAAACTCATTGTAGGATGATGGACAAATATAAGTGATGCTGTGAAAACAATTGATGAGAGAATTGTCAACTGAAAAACCATGTTGATCATACCAAAGTGTAATTAAATCAGTGGGTAAAAAAAAAATACTTCTAGTGTGTTCAGTTTTCTATTGAAAGAACAGATACTATTGTCCTATCATGCCTTTGATAACTGGAGCTCTAAAAAAAAAAAAAAAAAAAAGGTAGGCAAAGCTCCAATGTAGCTAAGCTAACAGCAGTAGCTAAAGTTCCTTGACAGCTCAGGAGATAAGATAAAGAGGTTCTCTGAAGTGCCACATCTAGGGTGATATTTCATCCTGCAGCGTGGAAGGTAACCTGTTACCTTGGATGAATGACACCCCTCCTCCCCAGCTTGTGAGAATATAATCCTGACTCCATGTTAAAAAAGCAGCTCTATTCTTAACTGTGGAAAATATTTTATGCTTGTTGTAAAATGCTGTATCCATCCCATGCTGGTCTTTTATAACTGAACCTGACAGTATTAAACCCCAAGTCAACCACACTCTCCTCTGGTTATAACATTTAGTAGTATTTTGATTTCAGTTTCTTTTCAGTTTGATTTCCTGTTTACTGAAGAACCTTGTGTTGTGTGAAAGAGTGTAGCTTCAACATTTTCAACTAAATGTTTCATCTTTTCGTTCTTACCTTTGATAAGAAGGGTTAGTGCTTAATAAATTACAGGTATCTGTGGCTTAATGTGAGTAAATCTGTTCTACAAAAACATGGTTACCTATATTTGATGCAAGTCTTCAACCTTATCAGCTGCATCAAATCCACATCTATTGGGCTGGTTTGTAATCCATGGTGGTGATAGTAGAGAATCCCTTCACTGCAAAAATACAGTAGTAATTCAGGACATTTAGAAAGGTATACTATTTCTTAGATGTTAATTTTTAAGTCTGTGCAAGAGCAAAGTCTTCCATCATAGACATATTCCAGTCACAGCAATAAAGAAGTTGTTGAAAGCGCTCACTTTTAGCTGTTGCTGTTCTTTGCATCTGGAATGATACAGTCATATTCAGTTTAAGGTAATAAAACCAAGTACATTATGATTGAAATACAAAGTGGCATCTCTTTCTTGAAGTTGCTCACTAGTCCCAAAGGGGAATTTATGAAAGTCCTAGAAATTTTCTTGTCAGTGACTCATTGCACAAAGTTGTGCTTCTGCTTTCCTGTTTCATCTCTACCATTTTACCCTCATCTTGCAAGTTTTACTGTTGAGATGTATTTAGGAAAAGAAATGACAGGTGAGGTGCTTAGTTAATTATGGTGTAGTTTAGACTGGTATCCCAAAAGAATGCCTGCATGCGCTCTTATTGGGAGGAGAATATTTTGTATGCTCCATGCCAGTGTAACTTCTCAGTCAAATGGGTTTGTTGCTTAAACTTCCTCTTTTGGGAGGAACATGGCAGGGGGAGGCGAATTAATTGTTACATGTGTGTAATGAATTTCAAGAGACATCTGTTAACTATGCTATTTTGAATTGTGCTGTGTAGGTACAGCATTACTTTTTCTTTGCCTGTGTCTTTTCTAGCCTCTCCTTTGGGTCCCATTTCTAGCATACATTTTAATGCTTATTACTGTGCTAGCATTTATTTGTACATCTCTGATTTCTGTGGCCATTTATTTCCTTGTACACAAAAACCTCCATCTGAGTTGCAAAACTTTAATTTATGACAACTTTGAGATATTGAGAAAAAGCAGAATTAATCTTTATTTTCATGTACTGCACTGCCCTGGGCCCACTTGCTCTACTAGTATGATGTTACACTAAGTTATTAGAAGATCAGTTTTGCGCCAGTGCTGATGGTGTGCTCTTGCTGAAGTCATCTCTGCAAGCACTTGAGATCTTCCAATCAAGAGCACATCAAGATTATTAGAAATTAGAGCAGTCAAAGCTTGGGTTCTATAGGTATCTGCACTGAAGTGTACATTCCCCATATAGTTACTTTTGCATAGCTCAGTGATGTAGCTGCTGCCTTAAACAACAATGTGGTTTTTTTGGAGTTCATAAACAGCTTGCAGAAATGTTGATCCTCTGGACCTAGGGTCTCTGCAAATAACCTCACCATGCTCTATCCTTGGATTAAAACCATGTGCTGAATAAACTTAGCTATTAATAATCAGCACATAATTTCATCAACCCCACACCTTTTCAGGTCCAGGTCCATGACTAGGCCACCCCAGATCACCTTCTCCAGTATGGTGTGGTGCCCCAGTGTACAATATGCTGGTGACATTTCACCCTCCCCTTGATCTGCTGGAGCCAACCTACATGAGTAAGGTAAGTCCATTTATTTTTCAATGTTGCTTAGTTCTGTAAAGTTTTTATTGTGTACCCTACGTATAACTTTTAATCAAGGGCAAAAAACTTTACAAAACCATGTGCTATTGAAAAAGGACTTGTCCTTAAACTATAGGCAGCTCAGAGATAGATGCAGTGTCACCAGCATATTTAGAAATCTATTCCTAAGAAGAAAAACAGTTGTTACAGATGTTGGTGACTTGGACTCTGTGTGTGTATACTCTAATAAGAACATTTTTAGTTATTTGGGGAACTTATGGTAGGTTCCATATGAGATTTGGAGGCCACCTCTTCTAGTTGGTAATCTTTTTTTTTTTTTCCCCTCAGAAATTTCTTAAGGTGCAAATTTGTCTACGCCATATCTGCAGACTGTGAATTTTCTCTTGGTTAGTGCTTGCCTCTCACATGCGATGTCTTCCATATGACTGAATTTCTTCTGCATGACAGGGTTTTTGGTTTGGTGACATGCAGAAGAGTGGTTCATGTATTCTGGATATACGTGCAAGATTTTAATTTTAAAACATCAGCAGTAAGAAGCACTGACATGTAGTGTCATCTGCCCAAAACTGAGACTTCTAACACTTGGAACGTAACATCTTGAATCTGTCAGGCTTTTCCAAAGTGGGGATTCCAAAGGAGAAGCGTTAGCATCAGTTTGGAACATCATTTTGTCTTGTCGAGATCTTTAATCATATGTTTAAACTCTTGAATCTACTCATCCCAAGTCTTCAAAGCAAAACTTCCTTCAAGCCTTGGAGGTTGTTTTACCAAGTTATCCCCTTCCATTTCTGTTGCTACTTTGTTGGCCCTTCTCAAGGTGTGGAACTACCTTATCTGAATCTGAAGGGCTCCTTTATTCCTTTTCTCATGGTGCAGTCTTCTGTTGCGACTCCCACAAGCAGAACTTGTGAACTTTAGAGAAGTTAATATTTATTTTAGAACTTCAGAGTGCATTTCGTGGGATCATTCAGCTTTGAAAGAGTTATTCCGTCACTTTTAACTTCCATTTTGCTTCTTACATCTTCTTCTTACGTCTGCTGTTATTGCAATAGAGGTGCAATACAACATCCATCTAAGCGTCTCCCTGTTTCTTAATTAGATGGGCAGTATATTGCCCCAAAAGGAAGAAATGAAAATTCATCGGGTAGTTAAAACTGAATGGTTAAACTGCAGCTCAAAAAATGTGCTCCAGATGTTAAGATATCTGTCTTTTCATGGAGATGTAATGCAAATATTTTCTCTTCATCTGTATGGTATTTTTTTAAATATCCTGAATTCTTTCCATGTACTATGGCCTGGATATAAGGGAGTGCATTATCTTTTAAAATGTACAAGTTGTAAATCTAAAAAATTCAGTTAAGTGTGGTATGTTTTTTTCAGTGCAGAACACAACTGTGGGAAACTTAATTTGCTCGAAGCTTTTCATGTATGAAGGAAAGTATTCTTTTGAGTAAAACCAGAAAAGTTATAATGTATATAGTTGACTTGTTAACTAGATGGTATTATGCCTGTCAATAAATGCTATTAAATTTATTTTTCTTTGTAGCATTTCATCTAGATAGAAGAAATTCACCACCGAACAGCTTGACACCATGTCTAAAGATTCGCAATATGTTTGATCCAGTTATGTAAGTAAAACCAGTTATCCATCTGTATTTCTGTATTCTTTCGGGAGGGTCCATTTTTTTCCTCTGAGTAAAGGGGCAGAGCCCCTTCTCCTGCTTCTCCTGCTCCTCTTCCACGGCAGTATGAATGGCCTAGGAGTGGCCTTCTCCTTGGAACGATGGCCAGTGTCTCTGAGCAGGTGTGAGAAGATGAGTTTATGATTGTGATTTCAGACAGGAGGGTGATGGCAGGCTGCTGGAAGGGCAGGATACACCTCCCCCCCACCTCAGTTACAGATTATTCCATTTGATGGTTAGTGTTGGATTTTCTAATGTGGACCGTAAGACCTGATTTACTGAATATTCGATTGCTAAAGTACTAAATCTGTCCCAAAGGCATGTAACAGAAAATTATGTCAAGTTACAGAGAAACCAGACTCGGTGGGGAAGGATGAGATTGTTGTCAATGTTTAAAAATGATGTGCTTAATTAAATTTTTTATTGTTTGCATAGGGAAATAGGTGATCACTGGCACCTAGCAATTCAAGAAGCAATCTTGGAGAAATGTAGTGATAATGATGGAATTGTTCATATTGCTGTTGACAAAAATTCACGTGAGGTAGGTGTCTTTGCAGTAACATCCTAATGCTTTGTTCATCCTTGTATGTTGGACTTAAAGAAAGGGTTTGGTGGTTTGTTTGTTTTTTCTTAATGCAGGGTTGTGTATATGTGAAGTGTCTCTCTCCAGAGTATGCTGGAAAGGCTTTCAAGGCATTACATGGCTCCTGGTTTGATGGTAAGAACTGGGGGTTTATAACAAACATGGTGGAGATGACAAGATGGGTGCACTTGGAGTTATTTTAAGTGGTGAAGGGTTTTATATATAAAGTATCGAGCTGTAACAAAAACTGGATCTTTTTAGTAGTCATTAACTGGGAAACCAATTTCAGTGTAATGATGTCATTGTGTGTATTACGTCCTGAAGGAAAATGTAATAATGCTGAACTAGGAGGTTTCTCTTTTCCTGTTTCTTTGCCTCATAGGAAAGCTGGTAACAGTAAAATACCTGCGGCTAGATCGATATCATCATCGTTTTCCACAGGCTCTTACTTGTAACACTCCACTGAAGCCATCAAACAAACACATGAACTCTATGTCACATCTGCGTCTTCGGACAGGCACAACTAATTCTCAGGGAAGTTCCTGAGAAGACTTTCTACAACTGCTAGGACTGTTACTTGCAACAGGAGTTTTCCTGTTTGGCTGCCGTCTTCCTTTTTTAGTGCTTTTTGTATGTAATACTTTAATGAATTAAATAAAAGTTCGAACGTTCCAGAAATCTTGTTTCCAAAGGGACTTAGCAATGAGGCAGTAATACTGAGCTGACAAAAGAAAAAAAAAATTGCTTCAGGAAGTTTTTCCGTGACTATAGTAAACCAACGCATTTAAGTTTTGCATGAGGAATACCAACTTCATCATATGTTTTTCAGATGTGGTGACTGTATTTTTGCACCAAGAAGCGTTTTTGATAAATACGAAAGCATGGAGAAATGACGACTTCCTGTATTTTCCATAGTTTCCTGTGAAATAATCTTGTGGGTATTTTGTAACAAACAACCTACAGTTCCTGATGGTGAATAAGTTAAGATTTCTTTTTCAGTCAATTTTAGTTTTTTATTGCTGTATAAGGATCTTTTTCTGCAGCTAGGGTATGGGGAAAGTTAATCTGGCATTAGTGGTTGCATATAAGTGTGAGGGAGAACAAACTGAGTGCGGATGTACTAGACTTTGTATATAAATGTAAATGCTGGTGGTGGCAAAAATGGTTGTGTTCTGTGAGAATGTCTGCATTGAAGCAGTGAATAAGCTTCCTATTTTATTCGAAACCTAATGTTTTATATGGTTTTGGCTGTACCATGACAAGAGGCCAAATACCTTGAAGTGTTAGATACAGGTTAAATATCTTTTATAGGTTTTATATTAAAATACCTGACTATGATTTTGTGTGAAAGGTCTGATACCAATTGTAATGAATTCAAATTTGTGAGCAATAAAGAAGCAATTGGCAGATACTGGAAAAATATTTTGTGAAAAGCTGTATTTATTATTACAATTGCCAGGGCTGTGACAAAATACCATTGGGATTAAGCGACTTTCCCAATACATTATAACTTGTTTTAATGAACCAGTTACCTGTTAAAATTTTAAAAGGTACATGCTTCCTTGCAACAATTTTGGCTGATGTGAACTAGACATACAGCTGGCAGTACATTTTGTGATTCCAGGCTTGTAGACTTACTAACATTTACCTAGAAGTACAAAATTGTTGCAGAGAAGCTTAGTTGCAAATCTAAGATTCTTGGCTTTGCTAATCCCCACTCCTACAACAGTTTTATCATTATCCAGCTGAATATCCTGTAGAAGGTGAGACTGGAAGCACACCAGTCCCACAAATTTTACTGAAATTCACTTTGTAGATATGATGGATTTGCAGCATGAACTTGCACAAAAAATGCACGTTTTTATTACGGTTAAGTAAACATGATGCACACTATTCTGCAACAGAAAATCCTATTGTGCCTTACCTTTGTGCTTTTGTGGGCACCATGTTTATTATTGGAGAGTTTGTTAACTGAAAAATTTTAAATCCTCAGTTTTATGTCTCAGATGCTAATGAATGAGTATATATAATATATAATCAGCCATGCAGAATTCTACTTACCAAGGACAAGTACATATTTTTGATGGGTAAGTAGATTGTGCCAGGTCTGGTAGATTTTGATGAGTTTTACTATATACATATATGTATATGTATAATATACATGTATATGTATTATATATATGTATATAAACTAATGTTGTATTTGATGTGCATCATAGTGATTTGTTAACCTGACCTTAGTGACACCCCATCTTGTGACCTGTTGCAAGAGTGAATGTAAAAATAGTTGTGGCATTTTAAAAGGTCGCCTCGATGCAAATGCATCTATCTTGCTTCTGAAATATATTTCTTGTAAACACTGTACATTTTATTATTGTAATATGTACTATTATGCAGCTTATTTTACCTTGAACTGTTAAGTTGACCAATATCCCTTCCTGCAAGACAGAGGGGAATGTGTATAATACCTGAACATTAGAGAAAAATCAGATGTTTGTTGTAATTTGTCACCCTGTCCTGTAAAAACAAACAAAAAACAAAACCAAACACGAATTAAAGGTTTATTAGGGACTTTTATATGTGTCTCACCTTCTGGATATTTGGATGTCTGTTGGGTTCAAGTACTTTTTTTCATCTAGGGCATGAGGAGGGGAAAATAATTCATCATAGCCACCTAACTTTTAATGTTTGTTAGGATTTGAAGCTGAACAGATGCAGCTGAGCTTCCCATGAATGTGTCAGCTTGACATCTGTCCAGGTCACAGAGGGGGAGATGGGGTGTTACCTTGATTTCTAAGTCCAGGGGAAGGTGATGTTGTCTGATGGGGTGTTTGCAGCTTATTTCTAGTATTTTGAGATAGAAAAAGTCCTCAAATGGATTTGGATAGCCTAACAAAGCGTAGGCTTTTCTTCTGTCATTTTACTCTTCTGTTTTAAAATTGTTTTGGTGATGATTTGTATTGAAAGGTTGTGGGGAAGGAAGACCAAAGAAGGTGCGCTAGTCTGTTATGGACACGCTTCTAGCTCTTCCTTGTGGAAGGAGAATGGGAGGAGGGAGAATTTTATTACAATTCTGCTCTACTTTTTTTTTTTGAGTATATACAAGTGGAGCATTAAGAGCCGTCTTAATTTCGCTGCCTGTGATCAAAGTCCGATCAGTCACTCGGCGTCTGGCCGCCAGTGGGAGCCGCGGGCCGGAGCCGCCGCGCCCCGCAGCGCCGCGGCTGCCGGCGCACAGCGCTGGGCTGCGCGCAGGTAGGTCAGGGCGCGCCGGGGCTGCCGCCCCCCGGGAAGGGGCGCCGGGGCCGTGCGCCCGGCTCTCCCCGCCCGCTTCGGAACAGCAGGAAAATTAATTTAAAAAAAAAAAAAAAAAAAGGCGAGAATGTGCTCGGGCGGTCTGTCCGGGGCGCACCCTTTAAATTAAAGGCGAGCGAGTTCGCGCCGGCTGCCCGGGCGCAGGCCTCCCCCTGCAGCGGTGCCGGGGGCGGCCGCTCCCCGCTCCGCCGGGCCGGGTGTCTCCGCGGTTCATGTTCATATTTGGCGTTGGCCGCCGGTGCCCAGGAATTTCCCGTCATGCTCCCCGGGCGGCGGGCCCGTCACTGCGATCCCGGGGGGCGGGGGGGGGGCCGGGGCCGCTCGCTCGCTCCCTCGGGCCTCTCCTCATGCGCGCTGCGCCGCCGCCGCCGCTCGTCTCCGCGCTCTGCCTGGCGCTGGCGGCCGCCGCAGGAGCCGCAGGTAGGAGCAGCGGCGGGCGCCTGCCCCTCTGCCTCCCCGCCGGCCCCTCCGCCGCGCCGCGGGGAGGGCGGGCCGGGGGCTGCAGCGGGGGCCAGGGGAGGAGCCGCCCCGGCGGCGCGGGGGGCCGGGCCGCACCTGCTGGGGCCGTGGCGGAGGGTGGCGGGGCGGCCGCCGGGCGGTGGGGGGAGGGCGAGGAGCCGGTTCCCGCTGAGGGAGACCCTGCCGGGGTCCCCGCGGCGGGGGGCGGGTTCTGTGCTGGGGTTGGTCTCCGTTTGAGGGAGCGGGGCCCCGGCGAGCTTTGCCCTCCCTCCATCCCGGCCGTGCGGCTGTGCCGTCCCCGGGGCCGCCGCGGCGCCGGGACCCGCGAACACGGCGCGCAGACCCGCGGCTCCGGGTGCCCTTTGCTGTCGCTGCTGCTGCCGCCTCAGAAACGAGGTAAATAGTTTCTGGGATGTACAGCGGAATAGTTGGCTTGGTGAAGCAGCGCTTGACCGAGTGCGTAATTAGTTCAGTTCTGCTGCGGTCGCCTGGTCGGTAAATTGTGCTTCGTTGGTCGGAAAAGCTTAAACTTCACGTACGCATTCAGATTTGAGGGTATTTTTCCCAGGGAGCTCAATGTGCGCGCCTGCCGGGTTTGTTTTTTGTTAACTACTGACAAATGTAGTCGATGCAAAGAATAAAGGATAATTTGTTTCTTGCTGCCCCCTTTCCAAGTTAATGCAGCTGTACTCGGTGCATCTTAATATTCCTGGAAATAGAAATGAAACTCAGTTAACTTCCTGTAATATTTGACAAATTTGCTATAAATGCTGGCTCTTTTGCTTGAGCTGAAATTCCAGTCATCATCCCCTAAGCATAAAGACTCTCTGAAGGCGCAGTTATCTTAAATAGGGGTAACCACATACTAAAAATAACAAATCTGATAATGGGTATCTACAGATAAGGCTAGATGCCTACTATTATCTAGCGATAAACGTCAGCCCTCTGTCAGAGTTCTGACCTTAAATGCAGCTTTTAGGAAAGAATAGAGCCTTATATAGGTCATGCTTTTAGTTCTTTCTCTTTTAAGCTTCCTGTTGTTACTATTAAAATGCTTCTGAAACTGTGCTCTCTTGATAGAAAGATGTCGGAATGCAATATCTGCATAGGCAGATACTTGCCTTATTGATACGGCTTGTTTATGGCAAGCGGTCTGGAAATGGCAGAGCCGGCTCCCCTTGCACTGTGGCACCGAGCCATTCTTCAGAATCTAGTGTTTAATGCTTAGGATTTGTCCTGTTTATGTTCTTGTCCTCCCTGAATTGACACAAGTGCTTGCCGTCTTATTTAATGATGATTCCCAACTTTTTATTGCGCCGCTGCGTGCCTTTGCACTTCGTCATGATTCCTTGTCTGCCAAATTTGGTTGGTAACTGTGCCCTTTAAGTCTGATTCTGGAAGTAGTTTCCATGTGGCTTGTCATCTTAATCAGACGTTTGCTCATAGTTTCTAAAAGAATCGCCTGCCGCCTGTGGACATGGCTTATTTTAGAACAGTATTTCTTAATTGTCTTTTAAAATTTATGTGGGGAATTAAATATGGTGAATAGCTTAATCAGAGTTACTAAATAATCCTAGAATTCTGAGAGGAAAGATTTTTTTTTTTTAATAAAGTTCTGCCTTGATTTCTCAAAACCACTAAAGTTAGTGGAGTTAAGCCATATATAGTTCAGTCCAGAATGTGGTTGGTTGGTCCTTTTCCTGTCTGATGTTTCTTGGAATTTTATAATGCACATTTGAAAAGATCTTTTAGAAGGAAAAAATATTTCTATTTTTCCCAAAAAAGCAGCGTCTTTAATTAAAAAGTAGTGCGTTTGTATATGGGGTAATGTTTCTATATTTGGTAGCAAAGCCATATAAAGCAGTTGATCCTGGACAAAAATAAAATCTTTTGACTGCATGACCTTGCTTATTTTTCCAAGTGGTGGTAGTTACATGCTCTCACAGGGATTTGGTTAATACATATTTTTATGTTTGTACGTACCATAAGATTTCCTTACAGCTGTTCGATAAGGGAAACTGGCACATGAGGAAGATATTTGGTCTTTTGCCCTGGTATTTATGAAGGTATGGGAGGATCTTGTTCACCTACTCATGTTTTGTCAGCTTTGTAAGGTGATACTTATTTCTGTATCATTGGAAGTCCAGCCTACTGATTACATTAGAAATACCAGAAAATGAAATTTCCCTTTTAGGTGGAATGTTGAAGGTTCCTTTGTTATTCACTTTAAAAGATGGAGGAATAGGAGGGAGAAGGTGGAGAGAGGAGGTTGCTCTGTTAAGGATTTAATCTTCTCAGCCAGAAGGTTAAGAAGTCTGCTGTCTGCATCTGACTGGCATCGCTACAAGCTCGCGATGCAGTAAAGCCATCCCATTTTGAGATGGCTTTGTTGAGCTGCATAATTCACGTGAGTGTGTCCTCATTACACAGCAATACTCAAGCAACATGCAGCATTATATAATATTAGTCATAGGTGGGGAATATGACCCTCTTTCCCCCTTTCTATTATTTTTCTTTTTTCATTGAAAGCCAGAGTTTCAGCAGCACCCAGGCTATGAACTTAAGCTGTGGAGGCTTTAGCTGATGGGAAAGTGGGATAAACAATCAGCCTAATTTTAGCTTGGTCTAGCCCTGATTTGTTTAAAGGTTCCTTTAGCCAAAAGACTCCAGAAAAATGGACCAGCAAACTCCTGGTGTATTTATGACAGTGTGTTTAGGAATTAATGTAGAATGAAGTCGTGTACGAATTTATCTTTCCCTGAGTAACTCTGAAGTTGGTAAGCTTGTTTTGGAACAGACTCCAAGGCTAGATGGAAATAGGGTGTTTCTCTGGAATATTTGTGTCCATACATGGAGTTGTTTAGAGGCTACTTTCTCTACACAAGCCAGAGGTCTTTAAAACATAACAACAAAAAACACTTCAGCTTTTGGTGCATTTTTTTCATGGTCTCATAGAGTAAGAAGTGGCTACAAGTTAGCTTTCCCTTCCCTCACTCTTGTCCCTTCTGTAGGATTGTATTATTGCCTTTTTGGATACTTCATTTGCCTCAGAAAGATCTTAGGTTCTCAGTAAACTATTAATAAAGTTCTAGCTGGGGAAAAAAAGGCACAAAACTAAAGATTTAAGTCCTGCTCTGTTGAAATTTGTGAATGTATAACAAGCTAGCAGTGTTTTAAGAGTAATTTCCAACCAACCACTTAAGAAAGGGAAGGGAGCACATATTGCATCATTAACTTCTGCCAGAAGATGAAGAATGTAATTCTGGGTTTTAACAGGGATTTTTGTGTCCTTAATCTATGAAAAAGTGTTTTGTCTGAAAATAGGGTAGAAGAATTCTTTGGGAACCCCATTTATGGTGAGGTAATTGGAAATTATCATTTATCTGCTTAGCTCTAGCCTTCTGGTTCTCATTTAGCAACCTCAATTCCAATAGCATTATGTGAAAACCACAAAATCTAGCAACTGGTATGGGGAATAAAGAGGCTTTTCTCAGTAAGGACTTTAAGACCCGAGCAACTGAATGATGCTAACCCAAAACAGACAAGAACAATGCTTAAACTTATAAGGTGCTAACATGGTTTTGCTGTCTTTACAGACTTAAGTTATAGTTTAGCATTGTTTTGTAAGATGATTAGTAGCATAAGTACTTCTTTATTTAGGGTGAGCAGTGGAAATGATCCTTACAGTAAGTCTTGCATTTAAACATGATTTAGCTTTTGAGTGTTGCACAAAGTTTAAGGACGGGACTTCTGCGGAGCTCCCCAGTTCGCTTTTTCTTTTCAGTAGCTTCTGAGCATCAGGATTAATGATTTCTTTGAAATGTGGGCAGCAGCTTAGCAAAACGTACATAGTGTGCTAACGCATTGTTTTGTTGGGAAGTGTTACCACATCCGAGAAATCTTAAGAGTCACATTATGCATGGCATTTGGAGGTATTTCCCCAGGAGTCTCTTTAACTCCTTATTCTTGCAAACAGGGACAACGCCTTTGCGTTTCATCTGACGGAAAACAAATCCCTTCTACCAGGGCATAACAATAGCACCGATGGAAAGTAGCTGCCAAATGCCACCGCTTTCACTCCAACCACACAATGAAAATAGGAAAAAAAAAGAAAAAAAAAATCAACAGAAGGAACCTTAGCAGCTTCCTGGGGAAATGTGGTCTGTGCCAGTTGTCACCAAAAGAAAACAGCCCAGAAAGCGTTTGTTCAGTCTGGCCAAGGGGTTGCCCTGTTCTTGTTCCTCTCTGTTCCCTGCTCCGTGGTTGTCGGGGAAATCCGCAGGCGAGGCTGCGCCGCCAGCTGCACGCATGGGGCGTCCAGGTGATTTTAAACACTTTGAGGACCCATGTGGTGGGTGCGCTGGGGTGAGAGCCGCGGGAGTGTCGTGGTCAGTTCGTGCCGCGGGTGTTTGACAGCGTAGTGAGCCTGGCCTCGGGGTTCCTGCAGCTGGTGCAAGAGCAAGTCTTGGTTTGATGTAAAGTCACTGTAGTTCCTCATGCTGGCTAAGAAAAATGGTTGACTTTGTACAAGCAGGCTTTGCCACCTGGGTCAGATTGTCACCGTGGTGCTGCTGGGAGGAAGATTGATATTGAACATAAAACCAAGGCAGGTCCCTCCTTATGTGTCCCGATGATGAGCAGTGATGACTTATACCCAGTTCGAGTCAAATTTGTACTAGTGAGCGGCCGGCAGTGCACCGATCCAGTCTTAATGGTGCTGAAACCAAAGCTCTCAGATCAGATTGATGACACTTCTGCTCCTTCACTCCAACAGCGCCAGCAGTAGCCACAGCACAGGTTTGTTGGAGAAAATGGAGTAAGAAAGGAACAGATGCGCGGGCTGCCAGCTCGGGAACAGGTGGAAAAGTTGAGGTAGATCAGCCAACCGCAAATGCAGAAACTCCACAAATAAAGTGATCTGGGTTTTTTGTAGCTTCATCATCTCTGCTTTCTAATGGTTGCAGGAAAATCAGCACCATTTGTGGGTACTGTACTTTTAAACTGTATACTTGCTTTCTTGTATTGTTTTCAGGATTAAAATCGGTGTTTCATTATGTCTTTTGTATATACAGTGGAAAGGTACTCTGTGCTGACAGCACACCTTTTAAAATCTCTTTTCATAAGAGAAACCAAATTGTCTGTGTACATACTTGTTCTGTGGGCTTGGTCATTTACTTGAAAGCAAGAACACCTCAGGGACGTGATGTCCATTGACTCATGTAGCAAATTAGTGGCTCACTCAGGAAGGGACCAACCAGACACTGCTGGTTTCTAATCTTCTACAGAACCTGGCATCCCTCATCCAAAAACTCAAGGCATCTTTGCCGCTTGCCTCTGAACATGAGAGAGGTGCTGAATTGTACCAAAGTATTTGAGCGGTTGTTGACCTGAGAAGGATCGCAACTGGTACTTTGCAAGACTGTAAGACTCTGCCTGTAAAGTCCTTTAAAATGTAAAATACAGTAGCTATCTCGGGGAAAACAAGCCTTTTTTTGTTGCTCTGTTACAGGTGAATTACAGAGTAATACATTTTCATCTAAAATAGGACAAGCAAGTAATAACTATGACAGTAATATAGACAGTGTAATACTTGGGTGATGTAATGCCATTTAAGACAAGATGCAGGTTTTCAGAGCATTATCCCATTTCCACAGTCACTCTTGTAGTCCAAACAAACCAAGTTCTTAGAATTTTTAGTGGGGATTTTGTTTTCTGAACCACTTTCTGGGCTGTCCCTGATTGTGTGTGTCCCGTCCTACGCCCCACAGCAGCAGCGTATTGCAGCTGGTACCTCAATGCTGGCTGAAGAGAGCAGATTTCCTCCCCTGCCCCTGCTATTATGTATTATACTTCTCTTTTTAATAAACTCCAGATTGTCGTCTTTTTTTTTTTTTTTTAAATAGTATCACACTATTGGCTCAATATATTGTCACTGTAACCTTGACATCCTTTTCTGCAGTACTGCTGCTGGTCTGGTATTCTTCCTTTGGGTTTTGTGCATTTGAGGATTTCTTTTAAAGTCCAAATGTGATTCTTTGTTCTTAGCTGTACTGAATTTCATCTCACTGATTTCTGAGCATTTCTCCAATTTGTTATGACCGTCTTGAGTTCTGCTCAGCTCTTTAAAGTGCTTCACACTCCTTGCAGGTTGGTGTCTGCAGCTTTACTAAGGCTACTTGCTGGGTTTTGACCCTGTTTGCTGGGTTTTGACCCTAGTCAGTAGGAGAAGCACTGAATGAGTGTTTTTTCAAGAAGCTCTGCACCCATGTTCTAGGACCTTGATCCAGAAGGAAGATGCTTTTCCAGTTTGCTCTGTCAAAAAGTATTTGGAATTGCTGCTTTCCTCCTGCCTGTAGAATAGAAAGAAAGACAGAAAGTACATTGAGGTTAGATTTTGTCAAGTTCATCTTGGTGGCTTGCTGCTTTCTAATTTTCAGTTCCCTGTTTATGGGCTGTTTAGTAATTTGTTTCAAAGGCTGTTGAAGGTAGGCTTATAGCCCTGTAGTTCACCAGTCGCTCTTTTCTCTCCTGTTATTATAAAAATAGTTATTGTCAGCTTACTCCTCAGATTTTGGAATGGTGCTTGCTCTTTTCTGAATGATGGCCCCAGTTCGTTTCACAAGCCCTGTAGGATAGATTTCCTGATCTGGCAGAGGAGGAAGAACAGCCTCAGAAAAAGGTTATAGACACAGAGTAGGTCCATCATCTGGGAATATAGTGATTCAACATTGGTGTGACTAACTTCTGATAACCGGTCTCCTATTTATCCGGCTAAAGCACCTGAAGTGAGTTCCTAAGAGTGAGAAGGAAAGCTTGATATCTTTTGATAAAGCTCTCTCTCTCAAAAAAACCCTCACATCTTCATTGACAAGATAGTTCAGCACAGACCCAAGTGACTCTCATGCTCTGCTGACCATGTGTGTGCAGAAGAAAGTCTGAGCAACAGTGGTAGAATGCTTTGAAATGAGTCACTGAAACTACCTCAGATTATTACCTCTGTTGTTTCTTAAAAAAATTCCCCTCAAATATACTGTCATGCAAGGTCATCTGGGCAGTCAATCTATTTCCAGACTGGTAATCTGTTATGTCTGTTGCTTTCTTTGTATTTGATTACAAGTAGTGAAATTTGCAGGTAGGTTTAACTCACCGTAGCTTATGACTTATTTATTATTTGTTTTGCCTAGCAACTACATAAAATTTGCAAACATCTAGAGAAGTTCTATCTGTGAATATCTATTTATGTACACATAGAAGTGTAAGAGAATGACAATCTTTCTGTGTATGTATACCAATGCTATAAAAATAGCATTCCAAACAAATGTATCAGAATTCTAACCAGTAATTGCTGGTTAATTGCTGGTTAACCAGTAATTTTCAAAAAACCTTAGGGTGGACATAGAGCTGCTATGTCTGTTGTAATTTCATTTCGATAAGGGGTGCCGAAGGCTGTGCGCTCAGCGCTGAGATGCTCTGCAGTGAACTGTGGGAGGAGAACGGTCCTGTGCTGGGGACCGAGGGCACCGTGGGGACACAGCTGAGTCCCTGAGCAATTTCTAATGTGTCAGTGAGAGTCATGTGAAATGTCAGGGGAAAGAGGGACTCCCGATGTTTTAAGTGTAGGATTTCCTCTTTTTTTTTTTTTTTTTTTTTTGGGGGGGGGGTGTTTTGTTTTGTTTTGTTTGTGGTTTTTTGTTTTGTTTTGTTTGGTTTTTTTGTTTGGTTGGTTTTTTTGAGCATGAGTCCAAGTAGGACAGAAACACACTGTGTTTTGAGGAAAGGCTTAATGAAGTTCTTGACAGCAGGCATTGGCCTGCGGGTGCTGTGCTGCTGCCTCTGCTGATGCAAGTGGAACAGATGTCGCTTTTAAGAACAGATTATGCAAAGAAAATGTCCCAACTTATCTTAGAATATCGGTCCGGATGGGAAGCTGAACTACAGAGCCTTGAAACTAGCAAAAGGCTGAGGGAAGAGGAGAATGAACTTGGCGGCTGGGTTTGTTCCCCCCACGGGCAGCCCTGGCGTGTGCTTTTGGGGGGCTCTGGGCAGTACTGTGGGGCTGCTCCAGCCCTGGCGTGTGCTTTTGGGGGGGCTCTGGGCAGTACTGTGGGGCTGCTCCAGCCCTGGTGTGTGCTTTTGGGGGGGCTCTGGGCAGGACTGTGGGCAGATCCAGCCCTGGCGTGTGCTTTTGGGGGGGCTCTGGGCAGGACTGTGGGCTGATCCAGCCCTGGCGTGTGCTTTTGGGGGGCTCTGGGCAGGACTGTGGGGCTGCTCCAGCCCTGGTGTGTGCTTCTGGGGGGGCTCTGGGCAGGACTGTGGGCTGATCCAGCCCTGGCATGTGCTTTTGGGGGCTCTGGGCAGGACTGCAGGGCTGATCCAGCCCTGGCGTGTGCTTTTGGGGAGGCTCTGGGCAGGACTGTGGGCAGATCCAGCCCTGGCGTGTGCTTTTGGGGGGGCTCTGGGCAGGACTGTGGGCTGATCCAGCCCTGGCGTGTGCTTTTGGGGGGGCTCTGGGCAGGACTGCAGGGCTGATTCAGCCCTGGCATGTACTTTTGGGGGCTCTGGGCAGGACTGCAGGGCTGCTCCAGCCCTGGCGTGTGCTTTTGGGGGGCTCTGGGCGGGACTGTGGGGCTGATCCAGCCCCAGCATCAGCAGGCAGGCGGCATCACCCCTGCCCGCAGGTGGCTTTTGGCCGAGGCTGCGGGACCTGACCCTGGAGATAGCTCTAATATTAGCCCTGTCGTAGGCTTATGCTAACAGAGCAGGAGAAAGTATTTATGTGGGGGGAGGTTGTTGTTGTGCTTTTGTTGTTTGTTTGTTTGTTTCCTTTTTCCCCAAAAGTAAGTGCTGCTTGCTGCACAGGAAGGTTTTACATTATTACTCTTGGGTACAAGTCCAGCTGGCAGGTATAGGATGAGTCTCTTGCATCTTGACTGCATTCAGGGTTGGGAAATGTGAATTGGAATGCTATCAGGTTTAATATTTTCAGTCATTTTAAAGAGGTGGAAGAGACACCTTCACATTCTGGACATTTGAAGTAGAAGAAAAGAGAAGAAAATTAATCAAGCAAGTTTTAAAGTAATATATTTAACTTGAATTAATAATACTTTTGTTCGTGAACTGAAAAATAGCTTCGGGATGCCTGGAGGTGCAGATGCTTGTGCTGCACACCCAGTGTAAATATATTTAGCTAATTAAAAAAAAAAAAAAGCTATGTTTGTGCATTTTTAAACTGCACTGCAATGAAAATCGGAATTCAGCTCACATAGATTCCAAGTAATGTTTTTCATTGAAAAAAAACTTTGGACATTTTCTCTTTTGAGAAGGAAAGAGAGTCCTGAATAAATATTTTTATCCCTGTAATTACTTAAATACAAGTAGATATACATATAATACTCGTTATTAAATAGTGGCAGAAAAATTAGTATAATATTATGTATTTTTTACTAATCAACATAATTAATGATAACCTAACCAAGTGAAGATTTGTTTTGAGAAAATGGTGTTACAGACATTGCAATAAAAGTATTTGTTAAATTAATCCACCTTGGGCAGTGTTTTAAAATAAATGATCTTTATATTTGAATCAAATTTATTGCTGTTAGGACAGAAATAGTTCTTTGCTCTCTCACTTTTCAGTCATTGACGTTCAATATTAACACATTTGATTGTACTGTAAGTTCGAAGAATATTTAAAGTATAACGATAAATACTCTTATTTGCTGTAGTGTCTTCTCACTGCTATTCATAAAAATAAAACTAGATCACTGATTAGGGAAGACATAGGAGTTTCTGGTTTACTTGATGGAATTTTATTTTGCTGTGGATTAGATATTTTTTAAATTATTTTTTCAACTGCATAAAAGTTATTTGGTTTTAGAGTTGTTAATGTTACTATGACAGCGTGTGAGCCGTTCTTTTATGGTTTTTTTGTGCAGTATCAGAATTTCTTCATGCTATAATTTTTTTTTAACTATTTTTGGATAAAAGGCTGAGGTTTTCGTGTATATTCATAAAGCTGCTCTGCATACGATCATGACACAGTCTGTGTGATCAAAGGTACATTTTTAAAGAGTGTTTTTATTCCCTTGACGTATGCATAGACTTTTGTGTGCTGAGGATGTTATTTGAAGGATGTTGCTAGAAGGGGAACTCATGAGACGGTGGAATATCTGATTTTATGGAAGGGAGATGGCTCCTCTCTGTGGCGATGGGCGGAATTGGTTTTCAGAGGGAGCCACGCAGGAAATTTCCATGTAAGGGAGACTGGGGAGGAGAGATGGGCAGCTCCGATGTCTTTGAGTCGAAGTGCTTTTCTAGTAGCTGGGAAGATAAAAAAAGAAACAGCCAACCTGAATTGGTCTGAAATGCGGTTATGCTGCCTAACAGAGGGGTGTTAACTAAATTTTATAAACCCGATGCTTTACTTATGAGTGTCTTTACAAAATATGAGATGATAACTCAGGTTTGGTTCACAGTCTGATCTGAAAATTATATTTTCTCTTGTAATAAATTATCTCCCTGTATTTTTATAATTCAGCTTCCAAATGGTTTGTGCTGAAGAATTTAATGCTGCATGAAATGGCACAGGCTGATGTCAGTAGAATGTGGGTCTACGTCGGTCTTTTGCACTAGAAGTTAAATTTTCTAGTAGGATGTGTGGCGTTTATAGGCACATTATATGCATATACATGTAGATGGATATAAGCATCAACTACTTGTCAATTAAAAGAGTTTTAAATATCTTAAAAATCTGCTGGCCGTAGACTGATTATATTTTTGTAATTTCCTATGTACACTGTAATAACCCCGTGGCATCTGATCCTGTGTCGAAGATGCTTTAGTTTGCTGCTGTGACGGGGAGCATAGTTTCTTTGGGGTTTTTTAATTCCCTGATACAGGTTTTACTCTGAGAGCTCATTACATCACATGCTAAAACCATGGCTGAAATCACAACTGGTTTTAGCTCTGATGTGGTCCGGGACCTTGCCTCCTTCAGTGGACTAGTAAGTGTCATTTCTGCATTTCCTTACAGTGCCTCATGAAACAAGGTCATCAAGTTTAACTCATCTGCGATGTTTCAGAATTCAGCTTCTGTGTGCAGCTGAAGTGTCAGCTTCCTTCAGGCCATCTGTGCCCTGCAGGACAGAAACATCCTCAGCAAACGGCTGCAGGGCTGGTTTTCACTCCTCTCATTTTAGGAACAAGTGAGACAGTGCTCTTCTCAAGACAGTGTACTTTTTTATGTTTAAGGTTGGAAGTCCTGTTAAGTCATACCAGTTCTCATCTGGAGGCTTTCTCTTTGCTTCATTTTTATTTCTCTTCTACGTAAGAGAAACAACTCGTATCACGTATCTATTGTGTATTGTTAACCAGGCAAATAAGCTTTGTAAGCCAAGGAAGAAGTCTGCTGAGTTATGGAGCACTGTGTAACATGATTTAAAAGAACTCCAATTCCAAATGATTTATTTGTTTAATCTTCAAAATTAGTCTTTTTTTCTTTGAGAACTAAAAACTAGTACACAGGTTTTTTTCAGAAAAGCAGAATAGAAATTCCTGTTGAAGGGTTTCTGTTCGCTGCTAGAAAAGAAAGTTGTGTTTCACATTCTGGTAAATGATGTATGGAATTTGTCCTGAATTAAAACCAGAGAGAATAGAAAACTTGCTAGCTCTGCTGTGTTGGTAAGCTTGACAAGGCAAATACTGGTGGCAAGGGAGAGCATACCTGCTCAAATTGACCTCATAGTAAGAACAGGTGTCATACCTTCAGTGCTAGGGTGCTCTTGGATAGCTCCATCCGCAGCAGTAACAGAACTTTTTAAACTTTATTTTTTCTTTTAGTACTGAAAATGAATCCTTTATCGGTGAGCAATGCAAGAAGCTTTCAGGCTTGCCAGTAGGAATTGTTAAATTAAAAGGTTATTTCCAGAACACTTGTATCTCATCATGTGAGCACCAGAAGCAATTAAATCTTTACCACTGCGCTGGAGAGGACTGCCTGGGATGGAAAAGATTAGATATTTTTCAAGATGTTGAAAGGATCGTGATTCTCAGGAAAGACCCATTTAAGATTAGTTTACGACTGTTGCAGTTACAAACTCACTGCCGTAAAAGGAATGGGCTGCATGCTGGCAGGCTACCAAGGCAGGGAAAATGAAAGTGCAGCCCAGAGCTATTTTAGTGGTTCAGACCTGGGAGGAGCAGGAATGGATGCGGGAAAATCCCAATTGACCTATATTTACTCTCCTTTGGGAAGTATCTGCAGTCATAACTATTGGGAAAGAATCTGGAAATGACAGATGTGTGAGTGCTTGCAAGGCTTAAGGACTCACCACCATCTGCCCTTTGCCAAGGATGCTCTTCTGTCCCAGGCATGGGGACTCCTTAGTGGCCTCGTCTCTTCCTCTCCTTGGGATCTCTCTGCTTTTTCTTGGCTCTTTGCAATTCCACTTTTCTCTTCCCATTTCATCTGTTGCCCATAAGGCTTGCGGTGTCTTGTCTCTACAGTAATGAAGTCTCCTTCCATTTACATCCCTCCCTAAAGACCAAGCCAGAGTCCCTTGTGCAAGGACCCTCTTAATTTTTGTGTTACTTAAAAGATGATCAGTTAACTCCCTCCTCCCCTTGTACTCAGTGTAGCACAGATGTCCCCTCCATCCCCACTGTACCAGGCCGTGTCCTTTGGCTGTTCAGAGAGGACCAGTACGGCTGCCCTGCTGTGTGTTAAGCAGGAAAATAAGGAGAACTCAGCCTCGCAGTTCTTTCCTCCGTGGGAGCAGTTGCAGACCAGGGAGGCATTAATGCTCTTTTCCCCCTGTCTTACTTTTCAGGAGGCTACAACCTTTAAAAAACTCTTTGTTTTGATTATCCTCTCACATCTCAGGCTGTTTGAACTTGGTCCCTGGACACACCTCTGGGCTTCAGTTACACCAGCACACCAGCCTCTTTGTTGCCAAACTGGTTTTTCTCTAGCTGGAGAGGGGCGCAATGCAGCAGCCAGTTCAGCATACAAAAAGAGAATGTTAGTTGAATTTGGTAATTAAATTAAAATTCAATACAGATATTTCTTCTCTGCTCAGATGTAATGTTTTCCTTTTATAAGTACAAACTGTTTTTCTATTCTGGATAACTTTTCTAATATAGATGCAAATTCACAGACATATGGAGCTCTACCTCCTTACTTGGCATATTTTTTCTCAACAATTGAAATCAGTGAAATTATCCAGAATTGTGTGCAAAGGTTTCAGAATCTGATTTATTTTCCAAGATTTTCATGATTATTTTATTAGAAAGATAATTGTTTTAGCCTGCACAGTAGTCTAGAATCTATTGCGGTAATCTCATCTCTCTCTTAGATGAAGGAGCAAAGTTCGGGTAATAAAGCTCAGCCTAAAAACTGCACTCCTAAAAAGATCTCCAGTTCACCTCAGTGGGAAACTTACGTGCAGCCCAAGGGTGGAATATGGAGGGTGGTTCGTCCCTAAGGCTTTGCTTGTCACTGTGTATTGTAGGGTGGGGACTCAAGGTAAGCAGATGAGAATGTACATTGCCGCTAAAGGGAGAGCAGTGCTTCCATGCTGTCTGATCCTTCCTCATCTTCTTTTCCTGCTTTCTTCTATTTCTTTGTCTGATCTCAACCTCGAGACTTTGCTTCCTCCTCCTCTACTCCAGCTGTTAAAATGCTGAATATAGAAGATATTGGTACTGAAGCTTCCCAGTTAGAATATCAAAAAGATATAATAGAATCATAGAATAATTCTGGTTGCAAGAGACCCTCAAGATCATCAAGTCCAACCATAACCTAACTCTGGCACTAAACCATGTCCTTAAGAACCTCGTCTATGTGTCTTCTAAACCCCTCCAGGGATGGTGACTCAACTGCTTCCCTGGGCAGCCTGTTCCAATGCCCGACAACCCTTTCTGTGAAGAATTTTTTCCTAATATCCAATCTAAACCTTCCTTGGTGCAACTTGAGGCCATTTCCGCTTGTCCTATCACTTGCTACTTGGGAGAACAGACCAACACCCTCCATGCTACAGCCTCCTTTCAGGTAGTTGTAGACAGCGATAAGGTCTCCCCTCAGCCTCCTTTTGTCCAGGATAAACAGCCCCGTTCTCTCAACTGCTCCTCATCAGACTTGTGCCCCACGGTCAATAACATTCCTAGAATGTCAATAACATTCCTAGAACCATAGGATAGTTTGGGTTGGAAGGGCCCTTCAAGGGTCATCTAGTCCAACCCCCTGCAATGAGCAGGGACATCTTCACCCAGATCAGGTTGCTCAGAGCCCCATCCAGCCTGGCCTTGAATGTTTCCAGGGATGGGGCATCTACCACCTCTCTGGGCAACCTGGGCTGGTGTTTCACCGTACTTATTGCAAAAAATGTCTTCCTTATATCCAGCCTGAATCTCCCCTCTTTTAGTTTAAAACCATTACCCCATGAATAGACTGGGCCATGTTACCCCATTTCATGTGATGAAGAGAGTCTGTGGGATTGGGGGGGCCCTGTGCCCCTCGAGCATGAGCAGCCACAGCAGGTGCTGTGCTGGGTGTCCCAGGCCGGCACACACCTGCTCCAGCCCACCCAACCACTGCAGCTCATCTTAGGAGATACTGAGTACACTCCTCTGTTAGGCATCCGGTAAGGGACATTAAAATGCCTGTAGCTGGATCTGGCAGTATCCTAAAGCAGATGACATCCAAAGTCATACTTAAAAATCTCTTATGTGTTAGACTGTGTGGTTTATATTGCAGAAAGGTGTATATTTTAGGTTTGAATTTCTATGATAAATACACTCAGTTGCTATGGGAAGTGTTTAAAACCAAAATCCAGCACAGGAAAATATGTAAAATTCAAGAAAGCAAAAAGATTTCGAACTTCGGTTTTTTTAGGCTCCTTTCTTATAGCAGTACTGACTCCAAGTTTAAAGCTTGACGTTTCCTGGTTTTCCACTCAAATATTATGAGGTATGGCAGTAATAGCCTCCTTTATCAGGGCACAATGTAAACTTACTAAAAGCAGATTGGATTGCTGTTCATTTTGCATGTTTCAGGACAAGCAGCTATGGAGAACATGCTTCAATTGGGAGTGTTAGAAGTGAAGTGGGAATTCAGGTCAAATACTTCTGTTTTTTGTGGCTGTAATTGAGAAGCTGGTATTGTATGGGGGAGGGGAAAGGTATATGCGGACAAGCTTGTAAATTAAATGCTATGGTACTTTTGTAGACCTGTAAGGCTAGCACAGTTAGTTTCTTTTAAAATGTCTTGTGCTTCTTCAATAAGCCTTTGAGCAGCTTATATTTAAAATTATCTTTATGATGTTTTGCTGCTTGTTAGCTGTTAATGATTAAAGTATTTTACTCTCATCAGACAGCAAGCTTTTGCAAAGTATTTTAATAGCAAATCTCAAACTTGTGAAGACACTTTGTTTGCATTATCAATGGATGTACAAGCACATGAAAATCCAGAGCCTAAAAATCTCTCTTTAAAGGTGAATTTTCAAAGATTTTGTCAATTACCTTTGCAATTTTTTGCTGAATGCTTCGAATACAGTACAATACATTGAAGCATGCTGCTGTCTAAAAACAGTTACAAAGCACAAATGCATATTTACAGGATGTGTAGCTTTTGAGGGCTGAAGGCTGCAGCCTTGGTATCCTAGCAGGCTGTTTGTTGGTAGTCCAGGACAGAAAGGATTCTTAGCCCAGGTAGTGAGGTCTATGTGTGTGAGGAGAACGCTTTATCATAGAATACCCTGAGTTGGAAGGGACCCACAAGGATCATCGAGTCCAACTCCTGTCCCTGTATATGATAACCCCACAGTTCACACCACGTGTCTGAGGGTGTTGTCCAGTCTCTTCTTGAACACTGTCAGGCTTGGGGCCGTGACACCTCCCTGGGGAGCCTGTTCCAGTGCTCCAGCACCCTCTGGGTGAAGAACCTTTTCCTAATGTCCAACTGACCCTCCCCTGGCACATCTTCCTGCCATTCCCTTGGATTCTGTCACTGGTCACTAAAGAGAAGAGTTTGGTGCCTGACTTTCCTAATCATGCACTGCAAAGGGTACTAATTTCAGGATCAGAGATATTCTTGGATTGGAAGGGGGATCTGGAACTCTTCCCTTTTCCTTTCTCCAATAAATAGCCAGCAGTCCTCATCCCCCTGCTGAAAAGTTTTCCTGTGCTCTGGTCTCCTGCCGCAGCTGGGTGATGGTTATTGGACCAGGCCCCATTAAACATCTCCTTAGAAGCTATTAAACATTGCCTTTACCCACCCCCCACCTCAGCACACATCATGACAAACCGAAGATATTTACTGTAAAGTCCCTAAAAACTACCAAGTGCAATGCAGGGAGCAGGAGAGGCCAAGGGCTTTGGCATTGGCAGAGAATGTGTTAAGGGAAAATGATTAGGGAGTAAATAACTGTTCAGACACAAATCCATGATATACTGAAATACTTGCTCATGTGGTTCTCTCTAGGCTGGACTTTTTGTTCCTGCAATGCCTGGTGGTTTTTCTGCTGTCTACTGAGTCTGACTGGCAGCAGCTTTAGGTGAGCAAAAGCCAAATTAAAAAAAATATCCAAATGCTACGGCTGGAATAAATGTATCTGTTAAATATTGCACTAAGCTTTATCAGTGAAACATTTGGTTATAGTTTGCTTTCTGTCTAAATAAATAAAAGCTTTGCAAAACAACTTTTTGAACTTATTTCTGGACTGGAGAAACTCAACAAAATAAATAGAAATTAAAATTAAACTGTTAATGTAACACTTGAGTATAGAAGACTCACAGGCCTTTGCTGTCTTCTAACTTGTGGTTGTTTGGGTTTCTCCAGTGTGGCAATATTTTTGATCTTTTGCTTTTTCCCATGACAGAAGTTCTTGACATAAGAGCCCAGCTCTCTGGCTAGCATGTACCTATCTCTAATTGTTTCCTGCCCTCAAAATGGGGCCAGAAGCTTGGGAGTGCGGACAGGGAAATTGGAAAAAAAGTAGAAGCTTCACACTATTAAGATCTCATTATTGGTGCAAGAAAAAAATGATTGTTCCCTTAATAACTTGTCTTTTCTTTTAATTTCCTTGTAAAGGGCTAAAACTTCACATTTTTCTTGTGAGAGCTGGGATTCTCCTGTAGTTTTAGGAATTCTGGACCTGAATTGTCAGGAAAAACACTGAGTATGGAAAACCTTAAACCAGTCATGTTATCAGTTCTTGAGACCCTTGATGTTTCCCTTACAGCTCTTGAAAGCAAGATGTGATAATATCAGAATTCAATCTCTCATGTTGTCCCTCCCCCAAAGAAATTTCTCTAGTTGCAGACAGAGGTTGAGAAAACATAACCTGAGTACCTACAAAGTTCTTCATTTCCGAAGTACAAATTTGACAGACCTCCTGTTACTTTTTAACAGATTGTGTTTCTTTGGGGGCTGAACTTGTGATTTGTGAACATTTGCAATTGACAATATAGAAGCTCTTAAAAGCTGGCAGCACTTTGGTGTATGTCAACGTTAGGACATCAGCATCCTAAAAGGAAGACTTTCCTGGAGTTACAATGTGTATCATCCCAGCAAAAGGCTCCTCAAGTCCACATGGTTACTGCTGTATTTGTATGATCTATATTGGTAAGATTTACAGGCTGTCTCTGAGCATCCTGTCCATCTTCGGGGAGCCAGAGAGATGAAAGATCCACGCTGGCCTGTGTTGTGCAAAGTTAAAGAGTGAAGTGCGGTGAAGGGGCTCCAAGAGATCTGGTGACACTGGGGGACAGCTGTGGAGGAGCCAGCAGTGTCCTGGGTGTTGCAGGCCGTGCAGCAAGCAGCATGTGTTTAAAAAAACCCCAAACAACAACAACAAAAACCCCAAGCACCAAACAAACTAACAAAAAACCCAAACAAAACAAAAAACCCAAAACCAACGCACCAAACAACAAGAAACGATGTAGAAAAGCAGCATCCCCTTCCTTGGATTGAAAGTGCTGGTGTGACTGGGTCCCCTCGGGGCTGGGTGGGCATCTCCAGCACCAGCACGGGGTCTTTGCTTAACTTGGAAAGGTCTGGGTATGCACAGCACAGGCGCTTAAGCCACCTGCAGTGGTATTTCCAGGATGATGTTTTCTTCCCATGTTTCTTGTCGTGCTCTGACTGTGCCTGTTTAATAAATCGGAGACGCAGCCCCAGTTCCTGAACTGGAAGGCTGGGGCCAGGTTTGCATTTGCTGCAGAAAGAGCAGTGGAAAGATCTTAACCTGTCACAATGATGTTTCCTGTCATTCTCCACCAGCCTTTTCTCTGCACCTGTGTGATCAGCAGATGGGGTGTGAAGCACCTCCAAACCAAATGCATTAATCGCAAAGAGATTGACTTTACTCTTTTTACTGATCCTTTGCCAGCAGTTCTTAACCTTGGTCTTCAAGCTCCCCATGGCAAGGGCTTTGTTGATGTGTGTACAGAACCTAGCACCAGGAGGTCCCCTCCTGCTTGAAACTACTGAGCATTGCTGTACCATACAGAGTAAATAAAAATAGCGATCAAAACGTCAGCAATAAAAGAATAAAATCTTAACTGCAATAAAATACTTTCATGAACACTCAGTTCTATTTTATTGGGCTTTCAGGACTTATATATCCTCTGAGTCTTTATGAATACTCGAGACTAAATAACAACATTTTGGTGAACGCTGAAATACTTGACGTTTTCAAGAGGTCAGGATCTATTTTATAATCCTCGGGAATTTCGAATAATTTCCTTTAAGCTGTTTACACTTGGGGGAGTTACGGTCCGGGGAGGGGAGGGGAGGGCCGCGGTGCTGGTGTGGGAGGCCCGGCCGGGAGCGCGGCTGGTGGCCCGCGGGGCTGCTCGGGGGGAGGTGGCGCGGTGCGTCCCGTCGCCGCTGCGCCGTGCGCGGTGGGTGCCCGCGCCTGCCCGCGCCGGGTGGCTCAGCGAAGACCTATAGGGGACCATATAGGCGGGGCAGCGGAGACCTCGGCGATGCCGGGACGGGGCCGCCAGGCGGCGCCGCGGCTGGCGGAGCGCCGCTTTGTTGTGCGCGCTCCCGCCGTATGTCCCTGTGGCCTCCCTGTGTCCCCCGCCATGTGATTGTGTCCCCCATGTCATTGTGACCCGCTCCATGTCCCTGTGACCCCCCCCGTGTCATTGTGACAATGACAGGTTTATTTCTGTGCAATGGCGCTCTCGGGCTGTCCGCCGTGTAGCCCTCACCTTCCCCCCCCCACTTTGCCGCCGTTCAGCAGCACAGAGATGTTCGGGTTTCGCAGCGGGGGTTCGAGCATGTTAATGCGAGCAGGTTTCTGTCAGATACACCCCAGAGTGTTCCGTAATACGTATGGCCGGGTACTGCGGGCTTGTTCTTCGGGGTGATGCCGTGGTCAGGTTCTCCCAGGTCGGGGAGATGCCCGAGGACAAGTCCCTGCTCTGGGCCATGGCTGGACCCAGCGTCCTGCAGCTCTCGTGCTGCCACACGCCAAAAAGCAAGAGGACACCTGGGAGGAGACGGGGAGTTGTGCCCCGCTGCTCAGTAGCGACCTGGGGCCTGATCCGGCCCCCACCAGAGTCCACGAGAGATTTCGTTTTCGGGTTCGGTGGGGTTTGCTCCCATCCCCGCTGCCACATATTCTCCTGAAGCGAGCTGGGGCTACCGGGCAGCCGCGTTTCCTCTTTCCCGTCGTGGGTAAATGAAACAATTAGTATTCATGCATTAAATCCTTCTAAAATAAAATCTTGCCACTGCCATCTCTGTGTTTGCTATATTTAAACTGGGCGGAAGATTGTTTAAATATATCTCATGGACAGTTTACAATGCGAATTTTTTCCTGCCTTAAAAAAAAAAAAAAAGAAGTTGTGCTTTTAAGATATCTGGCAAGTTTATTACAATGAAATGTCACGTTCCTCAAACAAGTCATCAAAAGAACAATTTTTAGCAATGACTGGTTTCCAGCATTCACTGTTCAGAAATGTTGCAGAGTGTGATTTCGTTTCAAATAAAATAAATAGAAAAGCCCACATGTTTGATCCGCCAGGCATTCCTGGGTGTTCAAAGCAGGGCTCCTGCTATCTAGCTGAGGTCCTGAGGTTTATCCCTCGGTACCTCCTCACTTGAGACTATGTAGGTTGCTACCCTGAGTTGCTCCAAGTTTGCTATCTAAAGCAGCTGTTGTGAATGCCTTCTGTAAACATGCCCCCTCCCTCTCGCTTGGTAGCATAGAAAGTTGCTTCACTGAATACTATGTAATATATATCAAAATAGTAGGGGTGGATGTGTCAGAACTGGGCTAAACATACTAAGAAAAGTGCACTTAGAATTGTACTCCCATGTGATGGTCTCATAAAATTGTAAGCATTGTTTTTTTGTGAATGTATCTTAACATTTTTGATGTTTTAATTTGTTCTCATATTTTTTTTCTTTTTTTTTTCTTTTTTTTTTTTTCTTTTTCTTCCCTACTCAGCTCTTGCCCCTGTTCTTTGCCTCTGGTTTTGTTGGTGAGGATATCACAGTGATGTCTGCATTCAACCTGCTGCATTTGGTGACAAAGAGCCAGCCAGTGGCCCTGCGAGCCTGTGGGCTTCCCTCAGGTTGAATGGGTGCTGCTTGTTGTGTCATGCGTAATGAAGGCCCTTTTAGGAATGGGTGTCTCTGCTGCAGGAAACTATGTGCTATGGTTTGCTCTGGTTTGTTTAAATTTTCGTTTGAACCAGAAGATGGTTTAGTTTTTTGTTTGATAAAAGTCACTGACTTGAGTGAGGGTTTTCGTATACGAGATTTTATGATGCTTGGAAATGCTGTCTGACTTCTTTGTCCAACTTATTTCCTCTTAAATTTTATATTATTTTCCTAATTCTTTGTAAAAATAGTAGAATTAAACTTGAAATAATTTACTAAATGCCATTTATATATATATTTTTTAAAAGATGCATGAAAGAATTTAGCGTATTGATTACTATTAAGTCAAAGGACTTAAAAATACTTTCCAAAATCTTTAGCAGTATATTATAGTTACATTCCATGTATCCCTTTTTACATTTTTATTATAAAACAAATACATTGCACAGAAAATCATGTACAAAAAGTGTGCAGAATTTAAAACTTAATTCTTACATTCCTCTGACAGCATATTCTTTAGTTATGTGACATTCCTCTAGACAATTAAATGGAAACCTGCAATTGAATGCCCAGATGCAGCTGCACTTTTCGTGTAAGGTCCAGGATCTCCTATTAGGCCTGTGAAGGGTGCCATAAGACTCCATCTACATTAATTGGTTATATCATGCAAACCTTGAACCTAAGTATTTTGTTTTTCACTTAAACAGCAACAGTATCTAATGTCTGCATAGTAATATCAGTGTACATGGTTATGTGGGAGAAAATAAAAGCTGCACTGAGATAATTTTGAACGTTACTAGGAATTTTCTTGATAATCAAATAAAAAAAGATACAATCCTGGCTGATCAGTATTTGAAGCATCAAAAAAGAACCAGCTTGGGCATCTATATTTCACTCACAACTGGTTCATAAGCGTGCAAAATGTTACGAGCACTTTTTCCCAGAGCTATATTTAACAAGCATGTGGAGGTGATGTTTTAAAGATTTTTTCAGTGATAAGACATCAGTTTTCAAGCTGACGGATTTTTCTAAAGCTGATTACACTTTATTTGAACTAAATCTGCATCCAATTTTGTAGCATTTCTGTTCTGTTTCCCCCCACATGTGCACAAAACTCCCATTAACCTAGATAGGAGCTGCAACCACATATTGAGGAAGAGAGAGAATAGCCCGCATTGTGTCAGCCTGACCTTGGTTTCCTGTTATATTTGCTGCTGAGCCAGATTTAAAATCCTAAAAATACAGGGTAAGCAAATTTCCTTAGCCCTCATTATGGACCGTTGGATGCACGCTCGTATTGCTGGTGTCTACCTTAAAATGGGGGCAGTCAGTCTGCTGGCTATTTTGTTCCTGCTCTGAAAATGAGATCTCAAAGTTGATCAGCTAGTAACACAGGCTGTGGGAGAGTTTTTCTATTGTGTGTCTGTTTGCGAAGCATTACATTAGCTATTTTGTCAAGTTGTTTTTCTGACACAATCCAGTAGTCACACTTTGGAATAAAAAGCTCATAACACTGCTGTTTATTCCTGTCTCTTCGATCCGCAACTGTGCAAACATTAATAGATTGAGTTCCACTGACTGGCTACTTTTTGTATCTATCTATATATATATATGTTTAATAAACCCATATTCATCTGCTAGCAGTGAAATAATACACAATCACGTATCTCACATATTTTAAGAGTAATCTAAATTCCCCAGATGCTTATAAATTAATGTAGACTTGTTTTGCCTTTGGTTAGTTGTTTTTGTTTTTTTGGGGTTTTTTTGGTGCAAAGTGGGTGTATTGAGGGGATTGCAAGTAAATAGTATAAAGCATGTATCAAATTAAACATGGGAACGACATCGAGAGCCAACATCTGCTTAATGCCACAGTGCACTGTGACTTTAACTTTTGAATACACAGAAAACGCCCCAAGTTCTCATGACTTTTTCATAACATAACACAACACTTGGAGTTAGTAGTTTTCCCACCGCCCAGTTCTGTGTGAATTGCAGCCCTGCAACCATAGCACCGTGCTGTGTCCACGTCAAGTCTGGAGAGGTGTGGAGTTTGGTCTTCTGCTGGTGGAATGGCAAATTCCATATGGAAGGAGATTTTCTAACCTTCTGGTACCCCTGTTCGTTCAATGCAAGGGAGCAAAGTGCTGGCAGAGCTGTAAATTTGGTTTTCAAAAGCAGTTTTAGAGTCCACGCAGTTAAATATTTGCAGGAAAAGGACTCGAATGAAAGTATCACTTCGGTTTTTACGCTTGGAATGGAACCTCTGTCCTTCCTGTAAGGAGCAAAGTAGTGCAAAGAAATGATTATTATGAAGTGGTAGTTGTAGATCAGAAGCAAGTGATTTTTTTTTCTTTTTCCCCAAAAAGTTATATGGACGAAGTAATACTAAGAAGTATCTTAGAACAGGAGTGACCTGCCTCTTCTTTGAAACACTATTTTGTAAGCATGCACGAGTTATGCTGGGTTATTCATAAACTGAATTAACAGTTGTGCTCGTGAAGCATTTTCACTTGCTCTCTTTCTATATTAGCACCTGAAGTGTGGAACTATTCTTCCAAATTGTGTTTTAAAATATTTTTTAATCCACAGTTAGGACTAAACCTTTCGGTTTGTGCAAACCTGGTGCACGGTTTGCCCCTGTAACATTATAGCCGACATTGTAAAGTTGGAGCACAGGCAGGCACTCCCAGTAGATGGCACTAAGCATATGCTGTTGTGCATGCTTAGCACTTTATGAAAAGCTTCCCATTTAGGAGTCATTCATACATAAAGTACATCCTGAGACCTTAGGAACATTTACAAGTATTTCGAGAAAAGTGTGAGCTTTGGGAAAAATCATGTCAATCTCTGCGCCTACGCAAACTATGCTCACGTTAGTTCAAGGTTTCTTCGTTTTCAGGAGTGATTACAGCTCCATCGTGTCTGTTGTGCGATGGAGAAGTGTTGCTCCTTCAGCCCCTTTATTAGAGTTGAATGCTCTAAATTTCTCTGGAAATGTAGGATGCACTCAGCACCTGCCAGGATTAGTTCACAGAAATTCAATCTTTTTTTAAAAAAACCCTAAACCCACAACAAAACCCTCCAAACTTTTAATGTAAGAATGATTTCAGCTGCTTTAGTGAACACCAGCACGTAACTGATACAAGTAACGACTATGCGGATTCCATGTACATAAGTTTTCTGTAGCAGACCACCACGCTATAAAGTAAAAAGACAGCTTATTTTGCTTTGCTATGTCTTTTAATTATTATGGGTTCTAATATCTTTTAAAAATCCTTTATTTCTTTAACACTTTGAATGCTGTGCTGCTTACATCACATTTTTTGCATGAGATAATTTGACTTTTCCTCTTCTGTAGATCTAAGAAAATTATGGTGCTTGTAAAGTTAAGTAAAAGTAATGATGAAGAAATTACAGTGGTAGACTTAGGGATTTTTTTCTATATGAAATAATAAAGTCCTAGATAATATTAAATTGTTTTGAAGTGTTTAATTACTAAAATAACTACTAATAGGAAACCATACTTTTCTAGGATTAGATTAAAGTACAATACATCTGTATGAAGATGGTGCTGGGCATATGGTGCAAGTCTTTATTAAGTAAATGTATGTAGTATAGTTTCTCATAACTTGTTTTATTAAATTCTTATTAATTCCAAGTTTCAGTGTAATGTCTTTCCATAAAATGGAAATGAATTGTTAGTGAACAAAAAATTACCACATTTCAGAATTGGATTTTTAGTAGTAATTTGTTGACATGAAGGATTGCTATTAGGAGCAGATCTTGCAAACAGTTACATACATGAGCTATTCCTATGCATTTGTCCCTCTGAACTCTCAAGCTGCTGGTGTCAGTGGAGTTACCTCTGTGTGTAGTGTTTGCCAGATCTGGCTTTAACAACAAAAAGTCTAGAACAGACCTTAGTCTCCTGTGTTCAAAGTACAGTAGTTGCTATCAAACTTTGTGTAACTTAAGTATGTCTAAATGTTTCATGTTGCATGTTTTTATGCTTACAGATATAATTTCCATAATGTATGTTATAACTTTCCCATAGCTTTCCGTAATGTGTATCACCAAAGATGTACTGTTACGGATGTCTCTTCACATGCTCTGAAAGAAAATAAAAGTAAGACCGATACATTGTATAGCAACACCTGCTAGTGTGGCTATGGTTAAATGCCTGTCAATGTTTTCATTATAAATCCCTATTTTCTGGGGTTTATATCTTGAACATAAAAATTTGCTCTGGGTTTAAATACGTCATACAAGGTCTCAGCTGAATGTACTTGTTCCTCAGAACAGGTTGGGGGGCAAAAATTAAAATTCAATTCTATGACACTGATTTTTTAAAAAAAATAATCAAATATCTATTTGGAACAAAAATTGATTTTTTTAACTTAAAATACAGTTGTACAAATTACCTAGTTCACTACCTCCCAGCAGTTATGAGGAATTTGATAAATGCTTGAGAAGAGTCTTGAAAACAGGCAGTATGTGAGCGCAACAGTAAATAGCATGTGAAGCTGTTCATGTGCCATTATTATACAAACGTCTTTGTGCATGCCTGCCTCCTAGTCATGTGATAGTGGAATTATCATAATGTGATAGTAGCATTATCATAACAGAGCATAACATTATCATGTTTTTTGAATGGCTTGAAAATGGGCTTTAAAAATTATCTTTGTGTATCTAGCTGTCTTAATGGGAATATATATTTGATCATTCTGTATTTACAAATGTTTCTTTTGTACAATAGTATTCCATCTAGGTTGTCTTATTTAATACAGTTTAGAATGAAATTTATTTGTAGATATCCCGTTGGGAGTAATACACTTATTGTGCCTGATGCTTGCAAGAGTTGGGATCATAAAGAAGACGAGAAACTCCTTGTTAATATACCCTTTTTGTTTGTACCTTGCCTTTTCCCCCTTATTAACTCCTTGTTCTGGCAGAGTTTTGCACTCTCCCTCATCTGCTGGATAGACAGAAGTCACTTGTCCCTGCCTCGTCTGGGTCGAGGCTCCTCAGTGACTCTGGCACTGAGTAGCACAGAGATGATGTGATATTTCAGAGCCAGTTCCTTAATGTGTTCCCTGACAGATCTCTTAAGGTCATTTGCTTTCCCTTCCTGCTCCCATAAAGGACCCACCGCAAGCCATTTCTACCTTTCTTGCAGGAATGTTTTAATTCTGGGAGCTCATAAATTTCCTGCATTCCATTCCTGTGCCCTCTGCAGCTCAGGCTTACTGCGTTTTCTGCTTAGTTGGGTATGGAAAAATGAAGTTTCAGCACTAACAGTGTTTCTGTGTTCTAAAGTCTCCCATGAAAAGCTACTTTTTTGTTTATTGGACTGTCTGTTTATCATAGAAGGTCTGTGAAGTCCTTTAAGGACTGCCTTCACTTTTTTCCCTTCAATTAAAAGCAGTCCGCGGCTTTGTCCTTTCTCTGAGGAGTACGTGATGAAGGTTGCATAGAAGAAGGTGATGTAAAGGAGAGATGACAGCACACAGAAAGGCAGGAGATTTTATATATTGCTAAGCTGAGGGAGGGCAAGCAGGAAAAGGTGCAGGTTAGGGGGATGGACACGTGAACGCTGAAGTCAGTGAGGGTGTGTGTTTGGAAGTGATGGAGGGCAGCTTAGGGGGTGTAGAATTTGATGGTACCTTGAATGGGTCTAGAGAGCATGGATTGTGAGTCAGGTACCAGTGACACAGATGTTATTGTAGCTTAACTGTTAGGTTAACCACAGGTTGCTACAGCACAGATTGTGATTTGGGGGAAAGTGAGTAGAGAGGAATTCTGTCCCAGAGATGGCTGAGAAGCAGAAAATGTTTGTTCTTAGTTCCAAGCTAAACGTGTGTCTCATCTTGTGATTTCTTTCAAAAGAAGCTGTGTTGGGGAGGGGCGTGTGGCTGGGGGACGGAGGTGCCCGCTGCTCCAGCCAGAGGAGAGGTTCTCGTGGGACGGCAGCTGCTGGCAGCCCTGCTCTGGCGCCGGCAGCTTTCTCCACCACAGGTAAGATCTCCCTGCTCAACACCCTGGCCCAGATCAAGGACTCCCAAGGACAGCAGAGCAGGAGAAGGGCTTGACTAAGTCCTCTTAAAGCCCTTTTTTAGGGCTTGACCCCATCTTCCTGACCCATAAAGCATGGCTGAATTTTACAGAAACACAGGGAAGTCCGCAAGGTCCGCTAGGGAAAGAAGTTGGCGGTTACTAACCTTTTTGACTGCTTCTCTACCTTTAGTCCTGAAGCAAGTTGAGAGGGGAGGGGGCAACAGTGTTTTCCATGGTGGCCATAGCAGAGCAACAGCTGGAGCACAGCGTGTTCCAGCTGTTCCTGTCCTCATACTGGGTACATCCCTCAACGCTTGGAGATGTGGGATGGAAGGCCACGGAGCAGGCTGTGCCTGCTTACGTCTTTGCTTAAAGGGGTCCTGTACAGTTGGAGACAGACTGAGTTTTGCAGGGGTTTAGGTCTGGGCTGTTGCGGGGAACTGGAGGAGAAGAGAGACCTCTCCCCACCCTGCTCCTTTTTCTCCACCCCCACCCCAAATACAGATTGCGGCACCTTGATTCTTGAAACGCAGTGTTCATTTCACAGGCCACACATCACTATTGTGGAGGAAGCAGCAGGAGGATTTAGCAACAGCCTGAATGCCACAATAAGCTACACAGCGCTGCGGTAACCGCTGGCAAATGCTGACTTTTTAATTGTTTCCGCTGCAGGGTTAAACCTTTATTAAAGCTGTGTGAATAAACTTATTTTGATGGCTTACTGAAATATTTTAAATGCAAAAGGTAGCATAAAGCACTCTTATTAAATTCAGCTTAATTCTGCTGTTAATAAAATGCCTTTCCATATGTTGTGCACCCTTTTATTGATTCTGACAGAAATCTACTGACCAGATACAGAGTGCTCAGTGTCTTTGCCTTATTCGTTTTTGATTTAAACAACTTTAGTGGCTGCGAAAGGTGCGAGGATCATATCAGCAAAACAGAAGTCTCTCTATCTGATTGGGGAGAGAGGAAGAGGAATCCGTCATTATTAATGTTCTCTCCTCTGCTGCTGCACCAATAGATCTTGATCTTGTCTTGTCTGGTTTGCATCCAAGAGTAAGGCAAATAGGTCGGCTGCCCCGTGTACTCTGTCTTTGGCCATCTCAGCAGAAAGGCTAACAAAAGTGGCGGTTTATAACATAATGAGCTTTTGCTCCACTTAATTGAAGCTGCTTCTGTTCACCAACCTTGGCTGAGCAGCCGCTTGCTCCCACGGCTGTAGTGCTGGTGAAGATGACAGCTTGAAAAGCGCCAGGGGAAGCTGCCTTCACCTCCACCGGGCAGGGAAGGGTGCAGCTGGAGTCCTCAGTTTCGAAAGGTTGTGAGACCAAGATTGTGGCTGGTAGTGACATTTATTTCATTAACATGAGATAAGGAAGTAAAGTAGACATCGTTGGAGAAGACAAATGGAGCTGCTTTTCTTCCCCCTTCCCCGCTTCACAATACACTTCAGTCTTTTTGTGAAATGTTTTTTACATTTGCAGGGAGGGGAGGCAGCTTCAGATTTCTTTTCCAGGGAATGTCTCTTTGGCTTGTGTGGCTACCTCGGCCACGTAACCTGCTGCAAAGATACTTGCAGACCTGAGGAAACAACAAGGCAGCTTCCCTTCCCATTGATGCTGCCTGTACTGGGACCACGGGAGTTCCAGTACCACTTTCTTTGGAAAGAAAATGGGTGCACAGGGGAGATGCATTAGTTGGGAGTTTATAGTTGGGTTTTTTTAGTGCTTGAGAAGTTTGTTGTCATACACAGGAGAGCTCTTATGGTGACTCAGAGTATATACATTTATATGAAACACAAGCCATGTAGATGACCAGGTGGAAAAAATAAATGCGACAGGTCTGTTAGGTATTGCATGGGAAGCTTGTGAATTTGCAAAGAAGGGGCTTGCCCTTCCCTTGTGGCCATGTGACCATTCTGGGTGTTAAGTATTAATAAGTTGTTGGGTTTTGTTTTTTGTTTTGTTTTGTTTTGTTTTGTTTTTAAATACAATTAATTTTGGGGTGTTACTCTTTTAAGATATAACCTGGCATTTGACCCAAAATTTTAACTATTGTCCTGGTACCCTCCTTTTTGGATTTTCTATGCACAATATAGTGGAAATGGTCTTTGCCCCATTACTCCTAATGCTTGCATGAAACTGCAAATTGTATTTCAACAGGGGGTGGGAGTTAGCTACCTACAGCGAGAAAGCAGAGGAGCCATCCCTTAGAGAAAAAACACAGATCTGTTTTTCAACATGTAAAACATTTACAAGGGGTTTTTTTTAATGAGGAAGTTTGGATTTTACTTAAACTTTACCTCCCCACATTTCAGAGATCTTTTGCAGCATCTATCCTAGTCAGCACCATGCTTATGTAATTTAAAATGGCTTGTGATGGGATTATAAAAAGATCTATCATGTCAAATACAGGTTTTGTAAAACAGTGTTTTCCACCTTACAAGCCAATAGAATTGTTTGCATCCATTTGCATTTTCAAGATTTTTTGTTTTCCTTTTTTTAACTAGATGAGCTGTTCCTGGCTTGATTGCAGTGAGAGGACGCTAGGGCATTCTCCCAAGGCTGTGGACTAGAGGTTGTAGAGAACAGACTAACAGAAGTGAAACAGAGGGTTGTACATTTGTCTTTTCCTAAGCACAGAGAGAAACATAACTGTAAACAAGGACATAAATGGTGTGAATTAAATTTGAAATAATAAAAATGAGAGATTCCACTTTTAATAATACTGAACATTAGTGATAGTGTATGTAAGGATATTTATTTAAAGAAATATATGCAAATATTTTTTAACCTTGCAGGATTCCTCTTAATGTCAGTTTGAGATAATTTACCATCGGTGACTAAGGTATGACCCACTCGTCAGGTGACAGGCTTTGAGAAGGAGAGATGTATACTTAGAGCCAGATCCTGTAATCTGATTTACATTCGTAGACCCTTATGTAGTTGTTGAAGCTGTGTGTATTCTCAAGGGTCTGCCCACACAGGTCACATTGCAGGATTGGGGCTGGGGTGGCATATGAATAATAAAATGTGCCGGAACACCCCTGAAAAACTGCTTGGCTATATTAAAAGAAAAAGCACTGAAAACTAGAAGCCCAATTTATTATATAGCTGTGCTCTGCTGGAATATTTGATCTTTCTGTATTTAATTCAGGAAGTCTTAATGGTATGTGCTCAGTGCATGATTGTCCATTAATGCTAGTGGAACATAAGCATGCAGAGAAGGGGGAAAATGTATGCTGTGTCTTCCACGCAGTTGAAATCTTGAGTTAATTTCAGTGGTAGGAAGCAACAAAACGTAAGAGAAAATCGTTCAGGGGTTCGAAAGACTATTTGAAGAGGGAAAGCCATCAGGCAAAACGCCATGATATTTCAGGGCATGTCAGACAATAATCACCACCCTCCAGCGTGCTGGAGCAGGTGAAGGGCTGAGTGGTGAGGAGTAATGGTCTGCTAACTTGTGTCCATCTGTCTGGACGTAGCTCGTTGCTAGTTTTCTTGTGATTGCTTATGTGGAAGGAAATAGCACATGCCTGTGTTATGAACCACAGATTTGAAAAGGCAATTGAAATTGGAGTTTATATGTGAGGTGAGATGCTTAATGTCTTCATTATCAGGTCAACACCCAGAAAATACTTTCTGTTCACTTCATTTGTCCAGAGGACCCCAGAGCTGAGCCCTGAAATGCCCGTAGGCTGTGGGTGAATAGCAAATGGCAGTGTGCACTGCATTGCTTTGCAGAAAAGCCATTCCTGAGCACGGGAACACCATGAAGAGTCTGAAGGGGTTTGTGCTAGTGTTTGTTTCACTCTCCTCAGCTTTTTTTAAAATGTTTGTGCATTAAGATTTGTGAGCCTGGCCTTTTCTTCACAAAGCCTTCCATCCTGCTCTGGAATCTTAGCGGCTTTTAGGGCAACTGCTGGCAAAGGCTGAAGGCAGGCGGCCTCGTGTGGAAACACTGGTGTCCGTTTGTGGAACAGTTGCCTGCACTGGTCTTCTAATGAGCACCGACCCCAACAAACGCACTGAGGTGTGCTGGTTAGAGACATTAAATTTGGCCTCCAGTCCCACAATGGAATGCAAAGGGAATTTTGTCTGCTGTTGGAGGCTTGTGTTCACCTCTCCTAACAGCGGGATCTAACTGGAGTTAGGAACATAGCTGTTCTGGGCTCTTCTAGAAGTCATTGCTGAGAGAGCATCACCTCTGAAGAGCAAGTGAAATCCAATTCAGAGTCCTAATACAGATCTAATTAATCTAGACTCTGTTATCCTCACAGTGTATTTAATTTAGCCTCACCTTTAATGGTGTCATGCTATTTGTAAAACTGATGACCTTTTTTCTCTTCTGCCTTGAACTGTATAATCTGCAAATGAGCGGTGAGCCTGCTTTTATGCCTCAGTTGCCAAAGAAGTTTGTTGTCTGTATGGGAACCCTTTCTACAGCCCAGACCTGGCCGCTTTGGGCAACCAGGCTGAGGAAGGTGCTCAGCCTGCACCTTATTTCTCTCCTTTAATAATGAGTTCAATATAACAGCTGCATTACTCTAGAGGCAGTTTCCCTCATACTGGGCATGTATTTGTGTAGCCTTATGTCATCCCCTCCCAAGATAAAGATGTTTGGCTTGAATGCAGCAGACATCTCATATATGCCGTAAAGGAACAGTTGAAAAAATAGAAGCAGCCACTCTTATACTGCAAGTTGAGCGCTTTTGTCCCTCTTGCATGTAATTTTTTTTTTCCTAACCAAAGGACTATATTTCTCAAATCTCATCCAGTAATTTTTAGGATTCATTGCATTTTATTGAGGCTTGTGGTCTAGCTCTGTTTCAGATAACATATCCTGACATCTTCTGCGGTCAGGGGTGAGTCTTGCTTTACCTCCTTGGCTCTTTGGCAATATAGAAACAGTGCAATCAATTTACTAAGCTATTTTTTTGTTGCTAGCAGTTAAGTAGTAAGTGCAATTAATTGAATAGGGCTGTTCTTGAATGCTGAGGGTTAGACCAAGGGATTTCCTTTATGATTTGTAGTGCAACTATAGCTTTTTGCTGATGTATACTCCGTTAAATTACAAACCTGGAGAGTCCTTTGTTGGGGTAGGCTGCAGTTTACCCCAGTGCAGTTTGGCAAAATTCCCCTGTAGACATAAGTACTTGCCTGTATTGTGAAACACGCAGTTAATTATTAAAAACAATAGGGACAAAAAAGCTTTTCTAACATGCTTCCTACTTCTGATCTATGTTGTGGATCAAATAGTTATTTTCCTGTGCAGATAGTGAGCCCATTAATTGAAGAACACTAAATTTCTAAAACAGATGAAAAATTATTCAAGGAGAGTAAAGAGGGAATACCGACCATTCTTTAAAACATTCTCTATTTTCTCTGGCTTTTTCCAAAGTGAAGTTATGCTTAGTTTGCCTTTTTGCAACATCTGAAGAGCAAATAGAATTTTTTTAAAAAATAATTGCAAGATATTTTTAAAGGTGAAGACACGTTGATTTGTAAGAGTCTTTGCTGCTCTCTACGCTACTTTTTAATACTGAAATTTTAGATGAAAGACTGTCTCTCAAACAGTTTCTTTCTGAGCTGTGTAATGCCAACATAACAATAGCTATTTATATAATGCATATGCTTCCTTTCTCTGTTAGCTATACTTTGAAAGACTTATTAGTCCTAGAGCCCTCCACGTTCGGAGAATAAAAACCTCCAAAGTTTGACATCTTTAAATAAGCAACCAAATGTTATAAAGAACAAACCTCACTTACAGTTAGGAAACAATATTTACATTTAAGGTTGAAAAGCCAGGATGTAGGAAAATTTTGCTAATTTGGAAGGTGACCTTTAAGTGCACCAAAACCAAATAATTTGTAAGCTATGGCACAGGGCACATTCCTGCAAAATTTGTGTGAATACTGCTTTAGTGGTTCTTGAAAGACAAACAAAGAGACCTGGAATGAAATCTTTATCCCTCTCCCAAATAAGATTGAAGCTAACAAAGGCATACAGCAGCGCTCTTTCAAAGCTTGCCATTAAAACGAAGGCTCTGCAGCACGGCTAATGAGATGGCTCAGAGTGGAAAACAATCTGTTTTTAAGAATGTTTAGATCAAAAGTAATTTCTAATCTATGAAATAAAGTCGCTTTTCAATACCTCTCTTTCACTAGTAAAGCTTTTTATGTCTGCACTGTTTACTTCAATCAGATGTTTTCAATTTTACTTTTTTCCTCCTGAAAATACTTCCTAGGGTTAGTCAGTAGTGACCAACAGCATTATTCTTTTTCTCTGTCCCGTATTCACCCACCCCCACACATTAAAAAAATGAGAAAAGAAGAGGGGGAGGAAGAAAGAAACATCTTTTCTTAAATGATTTGCAAGCATCTGTGCTTTAAGCTACTTTTTATGAACACTCCTTAGTAATGACTCAAGGTAAAAAAGCAGAAAAGCATCCAATGTTAGGAAATTGCAATCCAATACCATGTAATTTAAACCTGCCATTGCCTCTCCTGTACTAAATGACATACAGATGGGTAGCTCTGTTCCCTTTACTTGGGGAGCACAATTGGTCTTTTTATGAGTGTATATACATTACTAGCAAAAAATATTTTTGTTGCGACTGTTTATTTCTAATTGTACCGTATTTGAATTACTGTCATAATTAGAGTGCTTTTTCCCTGCTGTATTTTGTCAGCTAATTTTTGCAAGCAATTATCAAAGTTACTTGTATATTTGGCAATTTCTGTTACTACTTTGGGAGTTTTCATTCTCAAAAGCAAACTTTTTGTTGTTTTGTCTTTCCTGATGTGGTGTGAATTTCTGCACTATACAAATGTTTTCCTACAGTAATCCTTATGTACTCCTTGGATTTTCTGTGTGAATTAAGCAAAACATAAGATGAGGTTTTCAAAGGAGGCTAATTTCAATAGCCTAATTTTTACGATAAGTTTATTGTTTAACCTTGTACAGCTTTGTGCATAAGGAAATGACTTGCTCCTCAGGGCTCCAGTTCTAGTGCTTCAACAGTGAAAAAATACAATGGTTAATGTTATAAAGTAAAAGGATGAGGATGCGACTATTATTGGAATTCTATGATTTAGAATTGTTTTTCAGCTACATTAAAGGGTAATGAAATTGTTGGCTGAACATCATATGCCCATTACCATAAGTCTCCAATATAGATGTCTTGTAAAGAACGTCTCAGCCATAGTCGTTGGGGTTTTTTTTGCAGATTTTTTTTTTAAATGGTTGGAAAAACGTTACTTTCTTGTGAATGAGTGTGTGTGCAACAGTTTAGTGTGTAACACACCGAAGGGCTTTGGCTGTAGCACATGGCCACTGCTCCAGTGGAATCACCTGGCAGTCAAGCAAAATACATTTTTAAACTTGGATTTGAGGAAATAATCAGCTGCAGTTCAGCTGAGCCATTCTTCATGCATTAGGGATCGGTCTGGTCATTGACAAGTGAATGCAGAAGCTATGCTGTGGCCATCTGCCAAAGCAATTATTCAGGATTTAAGCTAAAAAGGCTCCTTCTCCCATATCCTCTCCCTTTGCAGGGTCATGTAGGGATAAAAAGGACTGTAAGGTGGTCTTTTCCCAGGAGGAGCTGAGGAAGCGGCTGACACCCTTGCAGTACCATGTCACTCAGGAGAAGGGGACCGAAAGGTAAGGCAGGACGAAGGAAACGCAGTCCTCCAAACACAGGCATCTTCCTTTTCTCCCTCTCCTCTTAGTGGGGCTTCCTCACCTTTTCCGCCAAGGTTTGGGCATTTTTTATTTTATTTTTTTTCCCCCAGGTTTTCTGCACTTGTTTACTAACCCCTACAAATTAACACCACTGCAAAGACAAGCATCTGCAGCACGGGGGCCGAGGCCAGGGGTCTTGTGTGACTTTTTCTTTTAATGAACACTGCATGTCTTATAAAGTCACCGGGCTCATGTTTAGAGTCTGTTTTTAGTTTACTACAAAATGTGTGGTAGTAATAGCGGTTTAGGTACACTTTTTTTGGAAGACATCGCAGTAAGCAGAACCACGAGGGAAATGGCCCCGTGCCAGGAGGCTGAAGTTTTGAAGGTGGTCATTGTAAGTATAGACGTTTTGGCTGCAGAAAGAAGGTAGCATAATTTAGTTCTTTTCCACCCCACTCCAATTTCTTTTTGAAGCACATGTGGAGAAGGTATTTATTGGCTCATTTGTGGTTGGAATGTCAAAAATTTTCAATAACTGCCCTCACATGGCTTTAGTCGCTGGAAGCCAGCCCTGAGTCCTGGAGGAAAAAAAAAAAAAAAAGAAAGAAAAAAAAAAAAGACTCGCTTCCAAGACTGTTTTTAGTGAATAAAGTCTCTCTCAGCTGATTCCAGCATGAAGGTAACTTGCCAAGGCCCAGCCATTTTTTGTTGTCTAATTTATACCACTGAGCTTGGCATAAGGCCCTGGCTTTACCTCTGCTCTGAACGTACTAATGATGTAACTGCTTGTTTTCATTCATGACCTGCAAAGGGCTCTCGGCCGCACGTGGGGTCCGGCTTAATCAGCAGCACCTTCCTGACGGCGCGTAGCTGGATGTGCTGAGGGGGGACGACCGCCCTCTCCGCCCCGGCCCCCTTCGTCCTCTGCCCCTGCCATCCTCCCGACCCTCCTCACTCCTGTGTACAGGACCAACAACGTGATTTAATGCACACAAACAATCGGAGATTAGGTCATTCTTAAAAATCCTGTTTATAAAAAAAAAAAAAAAAAAAAAAAATTGGACCTCATAAAAAGGGTGAAAGGATAATAAAAACAAGCTGCCGAGCACATAGGCTTTTTGTTGGGCTCGCGCAGCTGATTCATATTAGATGAATGACCTCCTAGCCTTTTAGATTGTTAACTTAGAAAAATATTCCCTTAAAGCTGTAATATTGCTTTTCAACCAAAAATATAAGGCGCTCACAGCTTGAAATCGTGGACCAATTATTTCATTTTCAGCTACAAAGCCCCCGTCGCCTGGCAGCCCGTGGCGGGCCGCCCCTGCCCCAGCGCCGCGGCATGGCGGCTCCCGGGCGGCCGGCACCCCGCGCCTCACACCGCGCCCGCCGCGGCCGGGCCCGCCGCCCGCACGTGGCCCAAAGACAGGCCCGAGAGCGGTGCCTCAGCTTGGGCTACGTGTCAAACGGCCCGTGTTTATGAAAACTTGCATTTCACTTGCCAAATTGGGGGAGGCCCCCCGTTTTTCCTGTTTTGTTGTTGTTGTTCTGTCCTTTGAACTGTGGGACAATTCGCTTCCTCTTGCATGATACATAACACCTGAGGCACACTAATGAGGACATTCCCCTTTTCCTGTGCCTGCTTTATTTGCTGCCTTTAATAAAAAACAACTGCCAACTTTTAAATCGTGGTGGTGGGTTTTTTTTTTCTGTAACATTTTTGTAAAGTCTTAGCTAATTTAATAATTTTTAAAACCCCCAAATTTCCTTTATTTATTTTTAAAATGTAGTGTTGTTTTTTTCCCAGTGCCTTTGAGGGGGAGTACACACATCATAAAGCTCAAGGAATATACAAATGTGTTGTTTGTGGGACTCCTTTATTCAAGTGAGTATGCTAAACACAGTTTTGAGATTTATGTTCCTTAGTTTATGTGTTGTGTTCCCATGTAATCTTGTGTATACTCCGGTACTTACGTAATTGTATAAGATCATTGAAGTCATTCAAATTGACAAGGGATACATGAAAAGCAATGTAAATAATAGTGCTATAGCAAAATTAGTATTACAGTAAAGATAAAAACATAGTAAAGAAATAAGATAGTAAGATAACATTCTGGTGAAATAGGTAATTGTCTGTAAAAACTAGTAATTCTTTTTTTTTCCCTCTTCTTATACAGCCATGTGAAGTAATTTTAACACAGTATTTCACTGCACTGATAGATATGATTTTTGGCTGATAGCGTTACTCACAGGTAGCTTTAATACCTGGATCCTGACCAGCAATGCTGCACCCATGCTACAGCATTGTATCCAATAATGGAGAAAAAAGTAGGTGCTTTTTTAGAACTCAAGCAGTTAAGAAAATGAAATTCAGGAAAATAGCATTACTTATTGAATCTTCATGCATCCCAATTAGTGCACATGAAGCGCTAGGTTAGGAACAGAAGCAATGATTAAGAAAGAAATAACAACTTTCATGTCTTGCACGAAAAATACTCTTTAGAAGTAGTGTGGGAATTACAGCCCTAAATTTGGTGCTAGAAGCAGTGCTGATTGAATTATCTCAGTCACTGAATTGTCCTGCACAGATGCAGTTATTTATGTGGTTTTTCGTGTTTCTGGCTGCTTGTATTCATTCTGATGAAGAATTTGATTTTTTTACTCATTTTGTCCTTCACACTGACTCAGGCTCCCTCACTTGGAGAGGTACCTTTAAAGCAGCATGAAGCAGGATGGTCAGGATAGAGCTAATAATAGAGAAAATTGGGTCAGTAATAGGTTACAAAGGAAAATAAAACTGATGTAGCTCCAGAATCACCAGATGTGGCAGTGATAGTTGTTCTCAAGAGACTGTCTGTAAAGACAAAAGAAGCATTTCATCTCTGTTATGTTTGATTCCTCCTTCCTTGAGTTAGGAGGATTACCTGCAGAAACTTCAGCAATAACGTGAATCTTTTGAGTTGGAAAACTGATCGTTATGAACTTAGCCAAGGCAATATTCTCATGTCGTGTGTTACTGTGGTGCCCAGCGTGGGGTTACAAAGTGGGGATCTGAAGTCCCCATTACTTGGTTTTCTACCCTGCCATTGAGACGTCCCCTGCTTACTATTGCTAAATCTTTATGGGGGAAATCCTGGCTCTATTGAAGTCAATTCAGATTCAGCAAATGAATACAATGGAGCCAGGATTTCACCTTCTGCCTTCAAGACTGGCTTCCTTTCCATCGTCTGCTGGAGAAAGAGTAGGTTTTTTGTGGGGTGAGATTTGGACAGCAATAGTTCACATAAATGAATGTAAACTGGTTTCCAGTTGCTTTCACAATCCATTTAATACGGGAAAATACTGCAATATGAGACTTAACCTGTGATTATCTCAAGTGCGCAGTATGCTTTGGCATAGTCTTGACTTTCTGAGTTAATGAGTTGGACTTCTCTGTGTGAAATGAGCTATATGGAAATGTCCCTGTTTTCAGATTCTCTTTGAGACTCCCCATGGATTTTATGGGAGGAAAGAGAGGGAAAGAGGAAAGTTGTTTTTTTATTTTTAATAAATCCCAGGCCAGTGAACACCTGAAAAAAACACCTTGCTGGTTGTGTCCCAAGGCTGGACTGGCCTTAGTCCAGTCTCCCCAAAGTCTTTGTGTGGCTTTGTGAGCTCTTGCCACCTCTGGTCTACATCAAATTCAACCAGTTGTTCTGAAATTGCTGGCAAGGTTAGGAACAAATGGATAGGCTGATAGGTGTCCATCTTCTTTTGTTTATTGACCTCAAAATATCAGTATATAATGTCTTCCTCAACTCAGGAAGATACATTCCTGTATCTTGGTGACTGCTTCAGCCCATACAGCTAAAAAAAGTGAGAAGGAAACATTGGTAAGAGAATGCAAAATGTATCCTGTTTGCTAAAATTTCCCTGCTAAATCACCAAAGTATTCTCTTAGGAGTAAGGTGGTAGTACAATACAAAGAAACTCCATTGCCACATTAAAAATGCAAGTTGGTTTTGTGGTAGTTTTAAAATATTTTTTTTATTTTTTATTTCCAGATAGTAATCTGAAGCTTGCATTTCCATTTGTTTCTTATTGGGTGTCCATTAGTTTTTTCTCTTGTGTTGTTGTAGTCTGTAAATATATATATTTGGACTATGGACCTGTCAGTTTAACCAGGAAAGAGACTGGAGCTTCAGCAGTAATATTAACAAACTTCAACTTTTAACATTTCTGATTTACGTTGTTTCATTACCATGTGACACACGAGGTCAGGGAACACATGAATTTTACACTCCAGATGAAAGACCTGGGTTTTGGTACGTCTTTAAAACAGAACTCTGTCTCTATCACAGGAAAGATAAAAGAAACAATTAGGAATTTAACATCTCTTCATCTACCTGCTTGTACTAGTGTTATGAGAAACCTCCCAAGCTTTATGGATAACATACTTTAACTTTTTCCACAATCAAAGGTGCCTCACACATAAAATCCATAATCATGACGTTGAATCTAATGATTCCATCTCTGAACTTTCACACCAGACAGTCTCCTACATCCCACTACAGCCGCCTAAAGAAAGCAATAAATGGGAGAGACAATAAACTAATCTCAAGGACCTCCTTTTTCTGCAAGCCACCCCTTATGTGGTTTTGTGTTAAAATTGCTCCAATCTAGCTGCAGGCTTATGCAAAAAGAAGCAGCCCTGCTCCCCCCACCTTTCTCTAGGGTGTTTTTTCATGGCTTGCCCTTCATGGAACCTCACCTGGTGTGACTGGAGCATGTCTGGATGCAGCACATCGATCTGATAGAAAACTAATCAGCCAAAGAAAAAACCCTCATGCTTATCAGCTGTACCTGCTCCTGTTCATTTGTTGTGAGCAATGTTTATCATGGCTGGACAGCCCATGCAGCAAGGTTCTGTGTTTCTGTGTCAGTTCATAAGGCAGCACCTACGCCACTCAAATCCTTGGTGTTTTCTAAGGGCCAAGTGTATTTGCAAGACTGCACCTACTTTAATTTGTCAAGTCATTTTCTTGTACACTATGCAAAAAATACCATTCTGTCCACAGCCGTGGCAAAAGGAGGTTAGAACAGACCAGAGTGAAATCCACAACTCACACTATTGCCATAGGAGAGGATCTATTCCATATTTAATAAACCACATGCAGGACCGTGCGAGAAAGGTGTGGTATAGATGGCAACTGGGAAGCCTGGGAGAATGATTTCCTTTTAAAAAAAGAAATATTATTGTTGTGTCAGTTTCCAATTTTTAGGGCCAAGGAATGAATTGCCAAGTCTTCATAAATCACCCACTGCTGCCTTTATTGCTTCCTGGAAGGAATTCTTGGTAATGGTGTTGGCTCTTCTGAACATGCACTGGGAGAAATAGCAACACCCTTATTCATTGTCATGTTTTCATTTGATTTTTGTTGGACTGTGTCAGGTCGTCTCAACATCTCTCAGACATCCAAAAGCAAATCATGAGAAAAGCAAAGTGTGGCTGGGCAATGCTGCAGTGCCATTAGCATTATACCACTCTTGTCTTCACAACACACGGGAGGATTTCAGTCACCGGGCTAGATCTATACAAGGAATTTCCTTGCCCTGGTGCTGAGTGCTTAATTAATGGCCTCTAAGCTTTCTTAATAGTCTTTGTATCCTTTGAGCAGGCCAAATGACAATTCAGGACTGGCTATATGGTTAGGAGAGCCCATGTGAAGTAACTGCTGTAGCATCTCTAATGAGATCTGATAGAACCACTTGAGCAACTTCATCTGCCCTGACTGACTCTCCGTTTTCTCAAAACACTTGTAGTTTTGTGTGTCAAAACCAATAGCTTCTGTTTAGTAAAATTTGTTTGGAGTAAGTTAAGCTTTTGCAGTGTAGGAATTGGTCAGTAGGCAGTACTACCAAACGGTTCCCATCCAAACTCAGATTTTAATAGGTTTTTTGTAGCTCCGGGAAGCTTGAGGATCTTAAAACTTGCAAGAACTTTTGCAGTTTTTTGTCCCCTACAAAAAGCTGGTGAAGTTACAAATCAGTAACATTCTTATCATTGAGCATTGACTTCCATTTGCTTACTCAGTTTTTGGTTGAAATCAGCTTCTGTTTTGAGGCTACTGTGTCACTGCTGGATGACAAATTGTTATGCAGTCCTAATCACCTTAGCAAAAATGAAAACAGGAGAGTGCTCATCTACCTTGGAGCCATCTAGAATCTGGCAGTTTAGTCCGCCTCTGAGGATGACCATCAATATGAATGCTGTATTTACTGCAATCCCTGCAGTAAAGTTGCTTTGTGAATACAGCCCATGGCATCTTCCATATCTGAAGGTACTCGAATGCTGAATCCACATCTAATCCTGCCTGAATGCTGAAAATGTGCTAAGCTTATCACAGCTGTAGCCTGGGGCTGTCGCTGGAGCTTGACCTGGCGATTACTAATTTCTGTAGTGGTTTGGAACAGGACTTTGTCCTCCTGGTCCTCAAGAGCCCCTCGGAGCAAGAACGGTACAAATCTGGCCTTGGGTGGATCTGCTGGGTGGCTCTCAGGGAAAGGCTCCTTTCACTGGATGCTTGGCAAGTAGAGGAGCTGCAGTCATTACAGCAAATGCTTCTGCACTCCTAATCAGCTCATGGGTAGTTTTTAATATCCTCTAACAGGCAGCTTCTTGGCTGGTGCTGAACATTCATTTCTCTACCGCCATATAAGCAAGGAAGTCTGGAAAGATTTTTATGTTAAGGACTAGGAGAGAAAGTTTTGAAAACAAAAAAACACTTAATCTCATTTTTTTCTTGATCCACAAGCCACCTACTCTTATTTTTTCAGTCGATCAGCTCCATTGTACTGAGCTGGTTGCTGCCCACAAATGTAGCAAGGCAATGTCTGAATCACTGCACGCCGAGGTCACTGGCAAGGAGCAAGTCGGATGAGACTGCCGGCTACAAGCCAATACAACAGCAAACCTGAGATTTCCTTCTGCTTGTGTTCTCTGGGGGATGCCATCTCCAGCAGTGAAAACAAGTAAAAGGATATGGTGGATCTCACAGTTTGCGAGGCTGAGTACATTTCAGCAAGTATCCTTTCCAAAAGGCAAATACTGATGTAGATTTCCTAAGAGAAATGTGTCAGGATTCAAAAAAGAAGGAAAAGGGGACTTGAAACATTAAATATTTCAGTGTCTCATCGAGTCGAGCCTGTGATATTGTTTTGATTTACTTGTTGCTGAGCATGGCTGCATTGCAAATCATTGTTGAAGGTACTTAGAAATGAGAGGAAATAAATGCAAATTTTTTCCATCATTATAGAGATATTTATAGATACCTTCTACTGATTTTACTAAGAATGTCATTGGTATTTTAACTGTAAAATTTGTATGTAAACTTCTGATACATAATTGCCCCTGTTTCACATTCACACTGCTTTGTATTGACTGTTTCAGTCACCCTCCTTGGAAGAACTAATTTTCAGCTAGTCTTAACCTACATTATGCTTTACTATGTGTATGTATGTACCTGAAATAAAAATCAGGTAGAGAGGATTGTTATGGATTATGACTGCAGAGGCTGTCGATTCCTGTATTTATGTGGTTTTAACTCTTACATTAAAATAAACACAGGACGCAACTCACCCAGAGACTAATAATCAACTAACACAATGTTAAAATGCTCCTTTTGAATTTGGCTTTTCATCAATATGCAGAACAGAAATTGTCACAGCATCTATCAATAGTGGATCCATCTTTTTTCTGTAGTCTAGGGAAGTGAGAATAAAAATACGTCTTCAACCAGGCTTCCTGAGGAAGTAAGGTGTATAGCATCGTGCTGTCTGTATGTCAATCCTTTCCTAATAATAAAACTGTATCATTTAATCTACTTCAATTTCAGTCAAATTTGGCAGAGGAGTAGCTATTAAACCTCAAAGATATTAAGTTCTTAAAACTTTCATGAAATCAGGAGAGAGATCACACTGAAGCCCTCTGTGAGCGGAGACCTGAACAAGAGTTCAACTATATTATTGGATTATAGCAAATAATATTATTGTAAATAATATATATATTATTGTATTATAACAGAGAATCCACATGGGGGTGGACAAGAGAGAGGCATTAGGAATGTCCAGCTCTGGGAAGTACCTGTGAATAGTTTTGCTGCTTTCAACACCACAGGGTCTAGCCCCTGGCCACAGTGCAGCAGCAAGCCCGGCTTTGCTCCTTCTCGTGCCTGAGGAACTACTTGGCTCTTAACGCTTCCCAATTCCTTGATGGTGCAGGTCTCATAAATTCCTATATAGTTACATCAGGTATTAATTTTTACATTGGAATACTGCTGTGTTTTTCTTTCTGGAAGCTTGCCTTGTTATTTGGAGCTTGGGCTCATGAGTAAGATCAGTGACTGTTTCCAAGTAATGGTTTTGCATTTTCAGAAGGACTGTGTCCATACTTGTAAATAAAATGGACAGAAGCCTCTTCTCTGGCCCTAAAGGCAAGTGACAAGACATGGCTCATGTTTGTTAGCCTAAATTCCTCTGCTTTGAAACAGAGGGGCCTGGTTCCTCCTGCTTGTGGGGAATGATCCCTGGCCTGAGCTTGCCGTGCGGCTTGCTGAGGTCCTATCTAGGAGAGCGCTAGTCCCCATGAACGCGAAGGCCCGCACAGGGTCCAGGGACTTGTTCACAGCTGAGCATTTCTGTCCTGGCCTTCTTTATCTTGCTACCAATGCTGTAGCCAAGAACACTGATACTCCCAACTCAGTATTTTCTGTACTATTGGGGGCAAATGAAAAAGAAAGAGGAATGATTTTATTCTGCTCAGTCACCTGGGCTGGGAGATTGGTTGGTTTGGATTGCATCAGGAGCCTGCTAGATCCTTGTCTCTTCAGCAAACTGCCCATGCCAATATGGAATAAAGCTCTTTGAAAATGAAGATGTACCAAAGCTGCACCTATTGTATTTACAACTGCAACAGATCTTTATGCAATCAAAGTCCTTTTCAGAGGGTAGTATTTTGAATGTCTGGCTCTACCAGTGTTGTGTTTAGCATCCTTGAAGCAAAACCTTGCAAAGGAATAACCTGGTATAAATTGCTAGTGCAGAGGTGTAAGAAAACCAAGAGGAGTCAATGACTTCTTCAGTGTTGATCAGAACTGCAGAGGTTTCATCAGGTGCTTTCTGAGAGAGCCGTGGGGCTTTCAAAGGCTGTTCCCAATGCTGGGCTTCAACAAAACCTGAATAAACCTGAAAAAGACTTCATGAAGAAGGGTGAAAGAAAAAGGCAGTTGTAACACAAGAGTAGAGGTTCTGCAGTAAGTTCTCTTTGCCCTTTCCTTGCCAAAAGCCCACATCCCTGGCAATAGCAGATCTGTGTTAGCTTCAGCTGTAGTGTGTCTGGTCACACCATAGTATGTGGGGCCGAAAAACTGCACTTCAGTCCTACTTTGGGAAGCAGTAGTTTAAAATTCGCACTATAGGAACACATGGTGATTATCATTACTCTGTTTCTCTCTCTCAGTAGTTGGCAGTACGAACATCTGGTTTACGGTGCCTTTTAAAAGGAACAGGTTGAAATCCTGCGCCTCTTTGCAGTACAGATGAAGTGACCATCATATATTTTATAGTTTCACAGAATCACAGAATAGTTTGGGTTGGAAGAGACCTCTGGAGATCATCTAGTCCACCCCACCTGCTAAAGCAGGTTCACTCAGAGCAGATCGCACAGGAATGTGCCCAGGCAGGTCTTGAATGTCTCCAGAGAAGGAGACTCCACAACCTCTCTTGGCAGCCTGTTCCGCTGCTCTGGCACCCTCAAAGTAAAGAAGTTTCTCATATGCAGAGGGAACCTCCTGTGCTTCAGTCTGTGCCCGTTGCCCCTCATCCTATCGTTGGGCACCACTGAAAGGAGTCTGGTCCCATCCTCTTGACATCCACCTTTGAGATATTTCTAAGTATTGATGAGATCCCCTCTCAGCCTTCTCTTTTCCAGGCTGAACAGACTCAGTTCTCTCAGTCTTTCCTCCAGACCCCTAATCATCTTCGTAGCTTGCCACTTGACTCCCCCCAGTATTTCCATGTCCTTCTTAAAGTGAGAAGCCCAGAACCGGACACAGTACTCCAGATGCGGCCTCAGTTTGTGTTTGATTTAATTATGTCTGGGATCTTTAAAAGTATTGTGGTGCCTTATCCTGAGCTAAATCTTTCCAGTAGCTCACTGTTTCCTTGCATATTGTGTGTGAGTAGACGAACTACTTGGCATTTGGATTACCATGTGATGTGTGTATTTAAGTCATATCGCAGTTGGAAATGGAAAGCACTTTATAAATATCCTCTTGTTCTCTTTAGGCATATAGACTCCTTTCCAAAGATATTTACGAATGATTCTGTGACTTTCAGAGTGCTCCTGTGGGGCAAAAGTGGAGAAACTATGCAGAAAGCTATTTGCTGTTTGTTGGGGTTTCTTTCCCCTCTTGGTGTGATTGATGATAAAAGACAGTTTGTGAAGTCAGTGCCTGGCTCTGTAAGGTGCATCTTTTTTGGTAGGATGCTTAAGTTGCATATTGGAATATGTACAATGATAAAAATCAATGTACAGAGAAGTTTTTCCTTCTAGTTAATGTAGTTTTAAAAGTATAAAGGAGCCAGAGTGAGTATTTCTGTGTGTAGCAGAACATCCCTTTGGAACATACCTTCAGCATTTTATTTTATCCTATTTATTGGCTGTTTTTCAGTGGCATATTTTTAATACCTACGTGCAACTAGTTTCTAGTATCTTTGTCTAGCATTCTGTCAAGAAAAATATGTAAATATTGGAAGATCTAGAGGAAAAGTGCTGGTTGCATGGAAATTGCTGGAAGCTTTGCCAGTCCTTCAGGTAGTCAAGATGAGACTGTATTCTTGCAGAGTGCTTCTCTCACATCTGCTAGTTGTTGCTTATTTGCAATGCCAAAGATACCTCATTATTTTCCTTCCTTTTTTTCTGTGCCTTTCTAAGATCTCTAACAATTCTGTAATACTGTGTCCTAAATTTTGCGTTGTTTTCCCAAAGTGGCATGGTGACCATAACGCAGGTGACCCTTCTCCTCGTGCTGGCTCCTAGGGCTACCTCCCATGTTGTGTTTTCTTTCATAGCTATTCTGCTGTTGCCAGACAAAGTTCTATTCATTTATCACCCCATATCAGTTCCCTGATTTGTTGCCCAATAATTTATGACTGTTTGAAACTTTGGTACTCATTGCAGTGCCCAGTGACCCTTGTGACCCTCCTCCCCACGTCCTCTCTGCCACCTTGGCCCCTGGGCCAGTTTGTTGATGCCGCAAGTTGCAGTGCTTATATCCATGCCAAGCCATGCAGGCTGAGAACCAGGGTCTTTGTTTGACCTACTAACACGAACTATCTAGAATTTAGGCAGCGAAAAAGTTGATTGTGGAAATAAACAGAAGATGGGTCTGAGATTCATACACTGTCTCTGACTATGTAGGTAGTGAGGTGGTGCTCATACAGTGATGAACAAGAGAGAACAGTCTAGACAAATATACTGCAGCTTGAGGAGAATATTGTAAATAAAATACCAAGTGGATTTCCCTGGAACTCGGTGGAATTCCGCCCCAGTTACCAACATGCACCTTTCGTGGAGTGAGGACTTCATCCTGTGGGGTGTAAATGCCAGCTGAAATACACTGCCAACAGGAGCAGTGATTGTACATCAGCAGCGTAATTTATTTGTTCTGTGCTTTTGGTGGCACTTTATAAGCACCAACTAGGAACATAAGTTATGCTTTTTTCCCCTTCCATCTATTCATCACTGGAGAGTTACATTGAAGACATAAAAGATTGTGAGCACTGGGGGAAGGTGGAGAATGAGCAGGAAGGGAGAAGAGAGTTGTTTCCTTTCTGATGGCTTTAACTATAACTAAGGGTGTGAACATGTTCATTTTTTATATTGTGATTGGTTTGATATTTGTTGGCTGTAGCACAGACCTTTGGTACAGGATTACAATGCCAATTATATAAAATACATAGAGTATGTGTAAAATACATCTACATGTACCTGCATGTACAAGCTTATAAAATAAAAGAAAATAAATCTGCAATTAGTTCTTGAGCTTCGGTAATTTATTTTTGAAAAAACGAGGACTGTAACTTCCCAAAATACATCCTCTCCCTGATGCAATGTGAAAGGATCCAACATTGTACTTCCTCCTTAGAATTTCTGGGGAAATGCATTTTGCTGCCAACGTAACATCCTTTAACAGGTCTCTTGCTGATCAGACCTTGTGTCCTGCTGTGACGGCCATGACCATGTGTACAGCTCATTGTTAGTGGGCAATATAAATCTGATTGGAACATGCCCATTAATTGGTTTGAGAGCTCGATACAGACAATGCTGTCTTATAGCAGATTGTGTAGATAGGCCTAGTCATAGGGTTAATTCTGCTTGACAGCACATCAGCAGCATCTTGAGAGTAATTACCCAACTTAAGTTTTCCCACAGTTGAATTGAGATCTTCAAAGGCTTCTACATTTACAAGTATTATTAACCTATATCTGAAACATGATGTTCCCACAAGGGCTAATTTTTTCTTCCTTTTATTAAATATACAGGTTATAGGGTTCATTTGCTAAGTGCTAAGCCCTTAGAAAAAAACACTAGTTGTTAGAGAGAGAAAAATCTGCAGTGCACAACCAAAATTAATGATGCATAATGCACACATTATTGTCTTTTTGCAAAGACTTAAAACAAGTTAAAATTTAGGTCTGCTTCCCTTCCTCTCTCTCTCTCCTCCACCCCCTGCTTTCCACTTTTAAGAAAATCAAACTGCTTATTCCTATGTGCAGAGTAAGTAAATTGAAGACACACACAAACAAAACCCTCCTAGGATGTTGTACAATTAAGTACAGATCATTGGATACAATACATATGACATTAATGAAACGGTATCTGCTTCAAAAATAGATTGGAAACATTCATGAATAAATTAAATCCTCTTAATGACTTTTCAAAAATGAAAATGAATGAAAACAATATTTGTTTCATAGGAACAACTGTGTTGCAGGATTCACAGCATATAATTTAATCCTGTTTTAAATTTATATTCTGTTTTCTGGATTCATTTTGTGATTTGTCTTTTAAAATTTCTTTGTAGCTCTACATTGTAAAAAACCTAAAATGTTAAAGATAATAGTTATTATCTGGGTTCAAATCCACTTGAATGCATTAGGTATTAATGTACAGATGTAGACAGTCTTGTTAAAGAAGATATTTGCTCAGTGATCAGTCTGACAAATGGTTTTTATGGCATAAAGCAGTTCTTGTAACTTACGATCCTTTTATTTTCTTTTGCAGGTCAGAAACAAAGTTTGACTCCAATTCAGGTATGTTTAGATTTACAGTGTTTTGCTGAATGTACACTATTCAGGTTAATCTCAAAAGAGTAGTTTATCAGTTCAAGTTCAGTTTAGTTTTAAACAAACTGGGGTAGGTCAGTCTTAAAAAGGATCTTCATTTCTCACCCTCTGAAAACAGCATTATTACTGTGAAACATTTGTTTTCATTCCTTTCATTAGTTCCTGTCTCTTTACATTTTCCCAAAAGATGATCAGGAAGATGTATCTTGCAACAGGCTTTAATTGATCCAGAAAAAATATAGTACAAATAAATGATAGTACAGACTTAAAGCAAATGGAGGATTGAAGTGAAGTTTGAGAATGATCACTGCTTTAAAGGAGAATGTTTTTCTTCCTGGTGGACAAAGACATTTCATGGGAATTTGAAGTCAGTGCAGCCTATCTGTCAGGAAACAGATGATTTGTCATCAAATTTTCGTGACAGATGCATGTACACAATGCATGCCAGACCAGTCTGTAGAGCTTGCTTTAGGAGGTTTACCAAAAGGCAATCTCTCTCAAGTCCTCTTTTTAAAGAATTTTAATGTGTTGTAGGGATTGGGAGGGAAGTGAAGGTCAGTCTAACAGGTTAATGTGTATCTAACAAGACAGAAAACACAGGACAGCAAACAGGGGAACAGTTGGGGAAAAAACAGATATCCTAATACCAGACTGTTATTTATTCAGTTAACTATTCCTGGGTGTTCCTTAAAGTTAAACAATAGTAAATTAAGAATAGTCTGTTGTCCAGAAGCTAGCTGAAATATCCATTGCCTGAAAAGGTCATTCAAAATTGTTAGGATGAAAAAGACTGTTTTAAGCAGAAAACCTGATGTTATTATGGCAATTTTGTATTTAGGCCAATGTTATCTTCTATACAGTTTGCTTAATGCAGTGATTGTAATTGCTTATAATGACATGAATTTTATTATATATATTAATCAGTGTATTTATGAAATAGCATGTTTCCTTTTATCCCAGTTACAACATGATTTGGGTTTGAAATGTGAGGTATTACGTTGTTTTTTCTTTCCACATTAGATTTTATCTTTGGAACTATATGGGAGTGAAATCTACAGCAGGGAGCATTTATATAGCCAATTCCTACATCTTGTATACTTGAGTCATCTTGCTTCTATTATGATTTTAGTCTGTGAGTTTGAGGTTACTTGGTTTAAATATTGCTTGAATGATGGCTGTTCTAAGATTGCTTCTTGGATCTTGACAAAACGGTTTTACATGGGGGGATAGCTTCACCCATTGTCTGCCATTACCCCCTTGCTTTTAGTAAAGTATCACCCAAAAGTAAGGTGTGGAGCAGAGTGTCAAACGTCTCACTTTTCTGTTGAGGGGAGAATGCTCTCTGCAGAGCTTTGATTTGCTTGGTGGATTAACCCACAAAGAGATTTCTGACTTTCTCTTTCGAAGCTGCTCTCCTGTCAGGGGCACTGCTCTCCCTGGGTGGTGACCACAGGGGTTTGGTATTTCCTAGGGAGCACAGGGTGGCCGTAAAAGTTTGGCACTATTGCAGCTGTGGCAAATGCCGGCTCAGTCGGTGTCACCAGGCCTCTGTGACTGGACTCTGTAGGGCGAGCATGAGCTTTTAAATGGCTCCTCTTGATCTGTGCGAGCTCCACAGGCTTGTTTTCCTTCAGCTTGGGTCTGCGTTCTGGGCACAGTTTGTCTCTTATTTCTCACACAAGGGTGTTGGAAAGCCCAGTTGCCCAAAGACCAGAGGACTAGAGTTGCTCTCCTTGCTTTGTGCTTCTGAAGACACTCCTTAGGCACTGTTCTTACAAGGCCGGAGCTCTGGCCTTGTGAACGCCTGAGAGAGTTTTATTTCCCCAAGACCACAAAATACACAGAAGTTGCAAAAGGATTTGGAAGTAAAGACCTTTTACAGGAGACCACACAAATATTTTTATATATAAATGTCAATAAGCAGTAAAAGACTAAAAGACCCGAGATCTTCTCTGTCTCCACTTTTTTTTGCTGCACCTAAATATTCCCTGGATGCACACCAGAATTCTCTGCAGCACTGTTTTGCTGAGTGTCAACATCAGTGAGTACCAAGAACATCAAAGCACTTTGTATACTGTCAGGGATCCAGTATGGGAAGGTCTAGGTCTGAGGAATTTCTTAGATTTATTCCTCCTTTCTCTGCAGAGCCTCACTTTCATCTTCCGCTTTTGATCCCTTTCCCCTGAATCCCTGGGGAAGGCTTTGGTTGGAATAGTTTCAGACTGTCCTGTCATGGGACCCTGGCCACCCCCAAGGTTTTTACGGCTCCTCACATGGTGATCCATTGTGGATTGCCAATGTGTGCAGCTGTCCAGGCCAACCTGGGCTCCTGGTCTCGTGTTCTTTGCCCCAAATGCTGTACTTGGAACTGAGAATTACTGAGGTTTAACGCCTTGGTCTCATCAGCGCTACCTCTTTTATCACAGGTTTCAGGTAACAACCAAGGGTAGATGTTAAAAGATAGTAGAAAAAACAGATTAAGCACACAATTCAAATGGCATTTTAAGAAAAAAGAAGTCACAGAAACTCCATAACCTCAAAGCACATTTCATGGCCGAGGCTGAAAAAACCCTTATCTTTGTGAAAAGTACAGCAGCCTTCCCTTTGCAGGGATAGAACTCAGTTCTCCACCGAGAAGCTTTTCTTTCTAGTCAGATAGTGCAAGCACTTAGAGTTTGTCTTTTATTCCCAATACGAGAGAGCTGAGGAGAAGTGGAGATACTGATATCAAGTCAACTTGTGTCACCCAAATAAAACATCACTATTTTTGTTTCCCCACCTAAGAGTTTGCCATCGCTTTCCAAAACCAGACAGTAAGCCCAGACCTCCTGCTGCATGTGAGCGAACAGGAGGGTGTAGGCAGGGAGTGGAAGGATGCCTTGGTGATGGCAGAGAGGCATCCTCATAAAAAAATATTTCTCTGGTATTGGGGGGATGCGGTGACCTATGTAGCACCACGTTCTGCATAACGTGGGCCTTTGAAGTGTGTAAATGTAGCGTTGGTTTTAAAAGGGCTGCTGCTATTTGACACCGATGACTCTATATTTATGCAACCTCGAGTTCCTTAGAGACACCTTAAGGTATTTTCATATCCCTCGTTTCATTCTGAATTCCCCAGACTGTGATTCCTGAGTAAACCGATGATCCTGCAAACTGGAACAAACATGCTTTGTTCTCGTTTATCTCATGTTACTCAAACAGATCAAATGTTGACTATGAGAATAAGGTAATTTTATTCTAGAATGAATGTTTTCTTCCAGGGAGCGGTTCTACAACCTGTCGTGTGCTCTAAATTAACCCCAGTGTTAATTCCAATGAACTTGCAAGTCTAGATGTGCCCTTGTAAGCATTTATCAATGCTTACTGTACTCGTCTTTCCTAGAAAAATTTGTGAAGCACCGAAGAATTAAAAGAAGTCTTTCTGAAGCAAGTACAAAGTCTGGAATACAGCTTTAAAAGTGCCCAGTACACTCACTGTAAATGTAACCCTGGAAATGTTGTTCAACACTGAAATATTAGGCAAACATTGTCAAAAAAAGATTAATTTGAACTTGAGCATGAACTTAAAAGAAGGCTGTAAAATTCCTATAGTGATGATCGGGATTTATCATATAAATAGCTATAACATCTGTAGGGGACACACATTCTTCACATCATGACTAACAGTTCCATCTGAGAAACTTCTTTTTCTCTGCTGATTCTTTATAAATCTATAGCTGGCAGAATTTCTGTCTCAGAGACCATGGGGTTAGCTTCGTGCTGTTAGAAGATCTTATGAAATGAAACAATTTTGCTTTCCTGTCATAATATGATGAATTACACTGGTACTGAAAATAGATTTTTTTCCTGAAAAAGTACTTGAAAGCAAAAAAGGTTGTAGGATTTTTTTTTCTCAAAATCTGTTAGGGAACAAAGTAAACCACAAAAACCACAACTGAAACAATTTTGTTCTAATTATTAGTATTTTGGCAGTGTCTAAAATGCTGCTTGTGCTATGTACTTGGTTAGCAAATTTTAGAATTTAAGAATGTAAGAACTATATTGGAATAATCAGTTAATGAAAGATTTTTTTTTAATTTAGGGAAAAATAGGTCTTCATGATGCTTTTCCATAACAGGAAGAATTTGTAGGTCTGAAAAGCTGTTGCTGAACACTGTTAATCCCACTTTAGCAACAGACAAATAAGCATAGAAAATGCAAACAACGGTCTCAGCATGCTCACTGGTCACCAGGGAATGGTAATGGTGAGTTTCCTACTACCTACTGGGAGGGCTGGAGCTTTCTTGTGGCATCTTCTGTAATGTTTGGTGTATCCTGCATGTCACTGTGGAGGTGAGCCATGTGATATCCAAGTGATAGTGTTGGCAGTGAAATCACAAAGGGGAAGAAATTTGAGTTTTGTTCTTTGTTAAAAAGAAAGGACAAATCCCCGTACAATACACTTGGCTTCCAGTGGAGTCTCTTTTATGTATATGTCACTCAGACAGTGGGATGGAGGAAGTCAGAGAGCGCAGGGTGCAATAAAGTGACAGTTGTGGCAGCACCGTGCTGTAGAAACACATCCGAGCCCTGGCATAGGAGAGAGGAGTGCCCAGGGGCACACGCTGCCTTCAGCTGTGTTCTGCACCATCCTCTGTGCCAGCTTCCCACTTCTCTCAAAACGAGAGATGCATCTCCAAAAGCCGTTCTTCTGTCTCCCTGCTTCTATTCATATCAAATGAAATGTAGAGATTACCTATGTGATTTTCTATCACCATTTGTGTCAATACTTTGGAAGCATTCCAATTAGTATGAGGAATTAAGCTATAAAAGCCACCTCTGCAGCTAGAGGCTGTGCTGAGAGACATCTACACATGAGCTTTTGTTGGATCCCTGCTGCCCCAGCAGTCAAACACAAAGCAAGTCAAGGAGCCCCCGACAGTTCCTGGAATTTCCTTCGCCTGTCTTGTCTGGGCTCACAGTGCCAGCCAGTGACTCCACAGGTTGTTTCTCCTCTCTGCGCATCACATTTTCCACCAGAATGAGTGTATCCCCATGTCCTCAGCACTGCATAGTGCTGTCACTCTTCTATCCCCATCAAAGTTGCCATCCTTTCCTTTCTCACCTCTTACGTTTACTGGTATCATTCCCTTAATGTGGCCTCTATGATGTCCTAACTTGCCAGGCTACATGATTCAGCACAGGTGGCGGAGAACAGTTGGAGGAAAATTATAAGGTTGGGGGTGGCCACATGTTTTCCTCTCATAAATTTGTCTTGCCAGATGTTCAGCAATAGATTTTCCAAACTCTTGTTATCAACCCTGATTTCCCTTAGCCTGTCAGCAGTTCCAATTTATGAAAGTCATCGGTGCAACTATTGAGAGCACAAGGGACTCTTCGCTCAAGTAAGAAAGAAATGAAAACCAAGAGCCATCTTGTAAGTGAGCATCTCTTACTGACACTTGCTGCTAGGAAAACTCAAAAGAAACTTAACTTGTTCAAAACCTTAGGTCCCTGAAGCAGCAGGGCACTTAGTAATATCATCCGTTGATCAATTGAATCATCTAAGTACAGAATGAACAAATCAATTTCTGAATGTTATTGACGTCAGCTTATTCACCCATGCTGCGATAGAGCGGTTCTTAATTTCTTCTTAGCAAGGCTGAGTGGTTTCAGGAACAGGGAAGACACATTTGGTGTTCATGACAAGATCATATTGACAAGTTAATCAGTCACCCTACAACCAGAGTATTTGATTAAAAAATGTAAGAAGATTTCTTGCAGAGTCTGTAACAGGGAAAAGTGGCAAAATCAACTGAGATACTGAAGAATAAGGTTGCTCCACAGCTTTCTGGGTGAGGCAAGTGACCTGAGCAGAGTCTCTTTTAACTATGAGGAATTAATTCTTTCTCTCTGGCCACCACCAGCACATGAATTCTTGAAAAGGTGCATGAGCTGACACAGAGAGACAGTGGGAGACAGCAACTACATAAGCAGAACAGCAGTTCAGATGATCTTACTTGTCGTTACTTGTCAGTGCTATTTTGTTCTTGGCATTAACGGCTCTACAAGCAGATCGTTAGGGGTGCAATAGCTGGAAAGCATGGTCTGTTATATTTGTTCGGCAGCGAGATGAGCCTTTAGGTCCAGATGCAAGCTGAACCATCTGTTGAATATTTTTGGGGCCATACTGCAATGCGATTTGGAGTATAGATGGCTGGGACATCTCCTGGGTACATCCCAGTGAACTATGTGCTTGTCGCCGCACTGGCCTGTGATAACTGACCATCGCCCCGCTCTTATATGTCTTGTAAAGGATGGCAAAATTGGTCGAATTATTTCAACGTATAGAACAACATCTTAATTTATGGAGGGCTGATTAAAAATCTTGTAAGTGTACAAGCGAGCTTGCTTGTCTAGGATTTTTGAAGAAGGCAGTCAGCTGCCAGAGATTCCAAATGTGTAACTTTCCAGATTCTAATGCTGGCTTTGCAGTTGCAGATGTCTTTTTCTCTCATTTTCTCTGTTCATCTTATTGGTAGCTGAGCTGGGCTATTCCTCACTATTATTGGCATGATTCTTCCCAGCTGTCAAAGTAGCTTAATAGGAAGCCTGTTCATTTCCATAAGCTAGGTCCATGAATCTACCAGTGGAGGTCAGCAGCATTGATCTGACTCACAACAGCCCTAAATCTTTCTAGTGCGAATAATTTGTGTAATGCGGGGGTTTTTGGATAATATATTCCTCCCTCCAAAAAATCCTGTTTGTGTTGTCATTAATGGGGCAAGGACTTAAAAATGCTCTGCCCTTGCGAGTGAGCACACGTGCTCGCTGTGCCCTCGTGCACCATGCACTGCCTGTCCCCATGTGGGAAGAGCTGTGTGTGAAAGGGCCTTGCTCCTGGAGACAGGAATATAATATCAACAAAGACAAATAAAATTTTCTATTTTTATCTTACGTATACTTTAACAATCATTGCTGCTTCTTTCTTGCCTTGCTCTGAGGATCTTGCTGAGAAGGATCTTGCGATGTGTTTAAATTGGTCCTGTAATGAAAATATTTAGACTTGGGTTTTCCATTTTAATGTCATTAATGTAAACAAATTCATCAGATTTATTTAGGAGAAATTTTTTGCCCTTCTTTCTAAGTGCTAAATACAATCTTTTCTATTTTGTATTTCATTACAAATAGCTAAAAAAGGCTGTCTTTAAGAAACAATTTGGCAAATGTAGTCTGAGAAGACATGAGTAATATATAAATCATAGTTTTATTACACAGAATTGGAAACTGTGGTGCTCAGTCAAATTATAAACAATGAAGTAGATTGGTTGAGTATTTTTTAGTCATCGTAAGTAAAGCTGCTTCAGATAGGTTTGGTCTATTGGGGAGTTAGTATTGTTAGTTAGCAAATTGCTCTTTCAAGTTAGCAACATTCAGCAGCATAACATCTTTACTGTTCTGGAGGGCTGGATTTCTTAAATAGAAAAATGATGTGATTTTTGCTTAAACTGTTAATCGCTGTGCAGATTTTTACTGAGCAAGGCTACCTAATTGCTTTTCAAGAGCTACTTGCATTGGAGTTTTGTTCAGTGGACAAAGTAGTAGATTTTTGGAGATACTCTTGAATTCGCCTATACTTACAAACTTCGTAAAGAGTTTTTCTGTTCCTTTTAAATAACAATTCATTCGGTCAAATTAACCCTATTACAGACTAACCGTGATAATTAACTTCGCCATAGCCCCATTTAATTAGCCAAAAATGGAGTATGTGCAAGAGAAGCCACAAGAATGGACAAGGAGGGAGGTTTCTGGTCACAGCTGTGGCTCATTGAACGAGTTATGTAGCTCAGAGGCAACTTACCCACACCATGTAGAGCTCTGGTTGTATTGTTTCATTGCTTTATTAGTACTCTATTCACTTAAACCATGAAGTGTGTGGGGGGGGAAATTGCCTGTCTGCTTTGTAATTTGGAAGCTGAACTATAATTCATTTGTAAGTGGAGTGTTACGGCATTATGCATCATGTACATACTTCTGCAGAGATTTTGAAGAATGGCAACATGGGATACTGTTTAGCTCACTGCGTGGTGCCAGGAAGCAAGAATTCTGTAGGATGCAAGAATTCCGTAGGATACAAGAATTCTTCACGTCTCTATTGGCTTCTGGTGCAGAAGCTATCGTCATCCATCTGGGTGTATATAGGTATAATAGCTGGGGTGTGCAAGTTTGGACACAATTAGGATGGCTGCTTCATATTTTTAATGTTAGTATGGGTATCTGCTGATTCTGTACCTTGTTCCAGCATGTCTGACAGCTCTGTGACCTTGGGCAAAGTACTTTTTCCCTACACCTTATTCCTCCTGCCCATTGCCTGTCTTGTTTGTGTACATGGCAAGGCTTTTCAGGGAAGGACCTGTCTCTTGCTATTAGGCATCCCAAGACCTAGTGCAGTGGAAAGACTTCCTCAGTTGATATCACCTCTTAGGTAAGCATCAAATAATGGGTGGCCTTTACAAAGTGTCTCCTTTAAGACTAAGTAAATGAAGTTATGTTAGAAAGTCTCTGGAAAGCAATATAAAAGGCAACATGGTAAATGTGTTCAACTGAATTAGAGTTTTTCACTCTGCCTACACAGTGACCCGTACCACAAAATTTGTGTCAAGGGGATCTCAGTTCTGTGCAGAAGAAATTCAGTTCGTGCAAATGGTCTTCCCAGGTCCAAAATCTCTCAGCTAATTGAACAGCATGATTTCTGCAGCAGAATGTATGACTGTGGCTATAGATAAAGGCCTAAAAAAGCCTAATATGCAATAATAGTGGAGTTTAAATGACATGTAAGTATAATCCGAGGGTTTAGGCACATAGGACAGAAAATACTGATAGAATGTAAAACTTCCAAAATCCCTTTAAGAATAATAATTTTCCTATCAGCGATAGAGGTCTAAGAAAGCAGGTTTTACCTATTTATCACAGGATCATTCACCCATGTATTAATTTCTGAAGAAAACACTTGTATTTGAAAATGCAAATGACACTTAAAATAGTGGGACTTGGAAGATGTTAAATGTTCTGGTCAACATCAGTTCATGAAATCAGTTTGAATTTTGCAAGAATCTGAGCAGTCTGATCTGTTCTGCAGGCCATGAGAAGTGAAGATGATCTACACTCGTCATGGATCAGTTCTATGCCATTTTCCGTTATTGTGGAAATAATACTGATTTTGAAGGGAAAAGGAGGTGAAAGCAAAGAGACAGTACCCTGTGAATATTGATGAATTCTAATAAGCAGTTTGTTAATATATACTATATTTGATATGATGTGATGGATTCTTAGGAGAAATTGATTTTCCCTCCTTAAAAAGTAGTCTCTTTTAAAGCTGTATCTCTCTGCCAATATGCCTGAATTTACTCCGAATCAGTAAATGCCTTGCTTATTCTAGAGGTCCACGTTGAGTCTCCACTGCAGGTCTCTGCTCTACCCTTTGGGAAAGTTTAAAAAAAGATTTTAAGTACTTCCATTCCCTTTTCATTTATTCCCACTCACCTGAGAATTCCTCTTGCTCCCTTTACTGGTGAATAACAAAAATTTTCATCTTTTATTTTTCTGGAGGCCGAGCAGCTGAGGACATGGGGCTGGGGTCCTTCCTTGATTTAGGCAGTAACTAAGGCTGTGCTGGGAAATCAAATGCTGACTCCATAATTCCTAGACCCTTCTTTGGGTGGATCACTGCATCGATTGTCCCATCAAAAGGCATCCCTTGCTCCTCAGACCACTTTTTTTTCCCTACCTCTTTGAAAATCGACCAGCTCAAAGGAGGAGAAAGCAGAGTAGTTTCTGTGAGATACTAAAATCCAGTTCCTACTTGACTTCTCATGGAGGAGGGAAGTTCTTCTGTTCATGTGATGCCCTACTGAATCAGAGGGAGATGATGAAAAATGTGGCTCCTCAGCTGAGGAGCACTCCCACCTTTTCATCCACAGCATCTGGCAGCTGCTTCACATTGTCTTTTCAGTTTCACAGTAAAACCAAATCAAACCAAACTTAACCAAACTCCCTGGTTTTGGCCAAGGGAGAAGAATTGCTTAGGATGCTTTTCTTCATCTACCGTGGCTCTCCCTTCCTGCTCTGAGAGGAATCCACAGCTTCAAAAAGGACAGCAACAACTTGAGCCAGCAATAGCATCATTTAAGCTGTGGCCATCCAGATGTGCTTGTCAATGCTGTGACCTGAATTGGGCCCAGAGGAGATCTAAGGTTGTGTAAAACCACTGGGACAAGCACCACACTGCCAGCCTCATCGACCTCTGGGACAGATGAGAGGGCAAGACCTTGGCAAGACCTCAGCATCCATACACTATGTGTCAGATGGCTCCTTTGATTTCAATAGCTTACCTATGGGACAGTGAGCAGCCAAGCACTGGGCAAAGAGGTAGTTTTTGCCTGCGTGCCTTGATGAATTCAACAGGACAGGATGGTTATGGTCAATGTGTCCACTCTTTTTCTCATTTTCTCACTACCATGAAGTGCATTTCCCTGTTTTGGTTTTAGGCCATGTCTCATTAAGGGTAGTACCTTTGTGGCTAAGTGCGTGTCGTCCAAAATGACATATCGTCTGTTTTGATTAGCGTGGCTTATGGGGTCATGAATTTGAACAAGAAAAAGGTGAAAGCTGGTTTTGTTTCTTCCCTCTGGATTTGTCAAAGGTAAAAAAAAAAACCTTAACATCTTTTCTATACAAGATGATGAGAATGATATCATCCAGTATTAGCTGAAACTGGAAGAAATCTCTTATTTGAAAAAAAATACCTGTTTCATGTCATTAGACTGTGCAGACTAGCCAAGTGATAATTTTTAACAACAGAAGATTCAATAAAGATTAAAATATTTCATGTTTTTCTTTCATTGATATAGAGCTGTAAGTTTAACCATATGAAAGATATGTCAGCTTTTACTATTTCACATCTTAGTCTTTTATCAGAACTGATTTCAGGTTTTGTACTGCTAAAAGTAAAGGCATAAATACAAGCTGCTTTTAATCAAGCTGGCATGTTCAGTGATCACCATCAAAATCTTTACAGTGTTGATCTGAGTATGAAGCAAAGAACATTAATTTGTCTTTTGTTGACTTAATTTAGTGGCAACGACAGCCTTTAACATGTAATGGTAGACAAGTTTGTGTCATACCATTGCAGCTGCCATTGTACATGTGAACACCCATCTGCTTAGGATTAATTTCTAAGTCAAAACACCAATGAGGTCTAATGCTGCCAGTTTAAGTCAGACACAATTTGCACTGAGTTTTATGCAAGTAAGGACAGCACAATCAGGTCTTAAGCCAGACAACAGTGAATTAAGTTACAAGTATTTCTGCAAGGAAAGAATTGCATCCCCATGTGATCTGATCCGGAGTCTTGGCAACCTTGTTTTCCATCAGAGGCTGAACTACCGTTCTCTATTCTTTGGTATAGCACTGTCATGCCTGCCTATTGTTCTTTACAGAGTAAGTCGTCCCAGCTTTGTCATCAGCCATGGTTCGGGTGTCTGAACAACCTTAGATCTGTGTGCCCTTCTCCAAATACCATGCTTATCAAGATCACAAAATCCAGATTCTCAGCAATTGGTTGTGCTGAATAAACCCTGGTGCATCTAACTTAGCACTAGTCTTTGCTCTTCTTTACTAGCTGTAGCAACTGATGTGCTTTGATTATTTGCATAATAACCTTTTCAGGTTATCTCTGTGTCCAGCTTTCACACAGTCCTTGTGTGTCTGGAGAAATGGCAGCATTGCATTTGGAGGGATGTTTTGTACAAGCGATTGCCATATCAGGGGGAGCAGGATCATCATATTTAACTGTAACCATCTACCTTAACATATTCCTCTGAGCTTCGTCCAGGGTCAGTTGGAAGATATAAACATCCTCAGAGGGGTTCATCCCTTCTGCTGGAGAAGTCCGTCTTGGGGTGCACTGAGTCACCCTTGTGAGTGCCCATCACCTTTAGAGTTGGGCATGGAACTGTTATGGTTAAAGTTGGGAGAGATCATCTCCATCTGGAATGGATGTGCAGAGAGCTGGGGATGAGTGGGTGTGATCCCCAAGTCACTTTCCACAGCTGTCACCGTGGAGGTGTAGTGGGAGAAATTAATAAATTTAAGAGGAGAGCTACCCAATTACTTTCAAGTTCTTCTGCTGGATGTCAGTAAAACACCTGTACACAGAGGTTGGGTGCAGTCTATTTATGGGAAGGATTAATTTACCTGTGATTATTTTAGTTCTGTTACTCGTATGCCTTTTCATTTCCCCTTCCCATCCCTTCCCATCCCTTCCCATTCCTTCCCATCCCTTCCCTTCCCTTCCCTTCCCTTCCCTTCCCTTCCTTTCCCTTCCCATTTTCCTTTCTTTTTTTCTCTTTTCTTACCTTTCTTTGTAAACACCAAATCTGCTTATGTGTCTCCAGTTATTGTTACCCCAGAGAACTGTAGCAATTTTCAGCTCTTCCTCCTGAGTTATGACTAAGAATTGTCAGATGTGAAAAAGCTGACAGAATGTGGTTTTTAAATAGATCATTCACCACTGTTCATCCATTCATGGGCAGGAAGAGAAATATGTAACTGAAAGAGAGGTGGTAACGAGAGTGAATAAAAAATGTTGGAGATGTATTAAATTTAGCTTCAGTTAGGGTCCAAATATTAAGCTGGTCTTTTTCATGTTTCAGAAAGCATGTGGAATTTTCCAAAAGCTCAGTAGGCAGAGATTTTGCTGCTTTTATGTTGCGATTCTTGAGCATTTAGAAAGTTGAAGTCTTTGAGTCTGTGTTAACCATTCTAACCAAGTTAAGGACACCTGACACAATAAATGCAGATGCAAAAACTGAAAGGTATATTTTTAAAACATTAAAATTTAGAAATACAAGTGTTCTGTTTCTGCCTCTTACTTTTCAAGGAGTTAGTCATGAGAACAAAATTCCCTTGTTTATGTTCTCATTTTAAAAGTGTCTACCCATAAGATTTCTGGTGTTTCCAAGTGCTCATATATTCACTTCCATACTATTCTCTCCCTTTGAGTCAGTGATTTTTTTTTTGCCCTGCTACACACTTTATATTTAAGGGATTTAAATGGAGTCCCAGGAATACAGGTTTGCAGAGGGGTGGGATTTTGAATGTCAATTGTCAGTGCTGATCGAATATCTGGAAACTGATTAAGACATATTTAGGTTGAAGAGTGGTGGAAAACATGTGTGGGCGAATGAAAAATCTCCTGCATAAAATATTGTGTTGAGGGCATTAGGGCTCTGGAAACAAGTTTAAAAGGCAAGAGGGAAAGATACAGTATTTCACTGAAATTTCACCTCTCCCTGCTTCCAAGGATAGAAAGAAATCCCTGATTAGAAGAGAACTGTCAAAGCTGGGCTTTAGGTCATGAGTTAGTGTTAGACTGTGGCAAATTGAAGTTACATTGGCCATCACTTACCCAGTTAACTGGCTTTTCTCGAGAACAGAATTATAGGAGCTCTCACCTTAAATAATTCTGTTTTCTTTACTGTCTGCATGTTTGAGACTCTTCCTTTGCCCCACAACGATGGCATATCTCAAGTGTACCCGGATCTGTGTCATTGTGACAGTGTGATTAAACAGGGCTGCATTTTACTGTTGAAGAACAGCATGATCCTGAAACCCATGCTGGCAGCTGCTTTTATTCCTTTGGTTCCAGGTGTCCCAGTATAGACCATATAAAAAGTAAGTCCCACTCCTAAAAAAGCAGAGAAATGTACAAAGCAGAACTGTAATCTTAACTCCCTTGCTCTAGCCTCTGTAGAAGTAATTTCTTTAATGATACGTTAACATAGGTTTTCATGTTCCCCTTTGCTTTCTCACACAAGGAAGGTCTGTGCCCAAAGGACCTTCTCCTGGCCAGGACATGTCACAGACCAGGAGACTTCCCAGTGGGACATGCCGTCTCCTGGGCTCTTGTTTGTGGAGGAGGGAATGAGTTCCTGACCACCTCCCCACCTCCTGTGAAGACTATGCACAAGTCCAAGTCTGAGACCCACGTTGTCACACTTGACTGTGTCTGGGTGAGAGTGAAGACGCAGACCTTCATCTAAATGCCCTTGGCCTTAAGGTGATCTGATCTTCCTTCATCAGAACAAAGGGGTGGACCATACAGAGACTCTGTCCATCCATTCCCATCTTCATCTTCCCACAGTGAAGGGGGTTATTGGGAAACTTCAGAAGCTGAAACCCATGGGACTTCCGTGGGCATTTTGCCTCTAAGAATGTTTTTACTTATCCACAAATGATTGAGCTCTAATGAATTTCTCATAATTTGTATGAGCAGTAACAGTATATTTCTTTTGTTCCTCTGCCAATAGTTCTTGCATATTTTTTAAAATTTTCATAAACTGTATTGGCCAGTGCCAGGCTTAAACCTTGCACAGATGGAAGTGGACAATAACATTAAAATGCCTAAGTAATCAAACATATTACAGCCTGCAGTTCTACTTTAGCATTTGGATAGGAGCATGTTACTTCATATTTGAAAGCATAAAGGTGGTCTGCTAAAGAAGCTGAAAGAGTAAGGCAGGGTGTTCTTCAAATTAATAAAGATTAATAAATGAAGGGCATTCAGGGTCATCTTCAGTGCAATGTAAAGAATAAGATTATCTAAGTTATGCAGACATTCTACCTTTAATTCAGGCTGTATTTACAGAAACTTCCCACCCATATCTCATTAGCTCAATGTTGTGGTTTATTTGTGCAAGTCTGTTTTAAAACTAATGAATGATGAGGAATTAGAGTTACAGCAGTGATAGCAGGTATTTAAAACACATTGAAAGGAAGAGTGAAGAATGCTACACTCTCAGGAAAAGAACCGATACTTACTGAAGCCTGGGTAAATATTGAAATGATCTAATAAAGATCAGTGAAGAAAAAAATAAGAAGACTAATCTCATGGGATGGACATAGAAAAGTCAATTGTTAAACACAGGGGCAGCAGAAAGATGCTAGTACAAAGCTGCAAATAAAATTATTGTTTGCCCTGCTCACCCAGTTTACATATCTGTATGGATGTGTGGCCTTTGCTATACATTTTTACTGTAGATAGTGGTAAAATGTTCAAATAGAGGGGGCTAAAGTTAGTCCTAGAGGCTGGGGCAGCCACAGCTAGAACTGTGAGAACAGTCAGACTTTTTATTTGGGGACCAAACCTGTACATGGAAACAAGGTGGGGGACTTGTAGGTCCAGGGAAGTTTTCTTTAAGCTGGCAAGCAGAAATAAAAGATTTCGTTTTTTTCAATGTATCGAACTGGAGCAGGGTGTATACCCCTCAGATTTTTTTAGCAAAAATTGATAATTGGAAAGGAAACATTTCAAACAAAGGCTTGAACTATATGCTTTCAAAACGAAGAGTCAAAAACAGTTGAGCTATTTGAATTTTGTCCAAATTATCCCATTTTTCCAGTCGAAATTTTTTACAAAATTTGAGAAATTTTCAAAAATTTTTCTAGACCCTTAGAGACTGCTGTTTAAGGCAGTTTTATTATTTAGAAATAAACTAAAAAAAAAAAAAAATCCCAAACCTGCCATCAACTCAAAACTCAGGCCCAAATTAATTGGATGCTTAATTACTGGTACCCACAGGTTGGTCTCCTAGATTGCACAATCAGCCGGCTGTGATGGCCTTTCTTTTCGGTGCTGCCCTGATACAATGCAGCTGAACCCCCTCAGTGACGTCTGGGAATGCCAACAATAGAGATGATCAGTCATTGCACTCACAGCTCTCCAAAGGGTGATCACTTTGATTCAGGTCTTTCTAGAAAACTATTCATAGTTTTGCAACTATTTTAGACTTAACATGTCTTAGGGTGTAGATTAAAAAAATGGGTCGCTTGGACTAACAGCATGAAACCAATATTAAACGTGGTGATACCTGTGCTGGACGCTGAAGTGTAAAGGTCGAACACTGAAAGTTTTGCTACTGAGGCTGTTTTGGATACAACAAAGTAGGAATTCTTCCTCCTCCCCACTCCACCTCCTCTCTCAAAAATACAACAGATCAATGAGATGGTGCCTCGTGCAAATGAAACACCATCCCGTTTCACATTAAAATGTACAACTGTTTTATTCTGACGGAAGGTGAAGCTCTGAAGCTGATGTCAGATAGGGCCTGTACTGAAAATCTGCAGGTCATTAAGCTGCCTACAAGGGAGGGAAGTCTGTTTTTAAGGTCCATTTTGGAATGTGGGTCGGAGGTCCCCAGATCCTCCAGTTCTTGCTCTAAAGCCAGAAGCTCCAAGGCTTGTTTGGGTTTTCTGTGAGATGCTTTATGGACTGTTGCTTGTGGCATGGGAACCAAGTCATTTTTCAGAATCAGATTGCGCTGTTGGCTCTGTTCTTTTCCTGCAGAGATTTGGACCATATTTTACTTCTTTAGTTGTTTCATAGGAAGGAATCCTATTGAGAACACCTGGAGTGATAGCATTACAGCATGAGTACTTAAAACCGTGGATGTGCCTCAGCTTCCTGGGGAGCTGGGAAGAAGTTAAGGAGCACACGAAGGCTTCTGGGTTGACTGCAAACTGTTCAGGGTACTAGATGCCCTTTAAATTTCAGTGGAGGTTTCTGCTTCGAACAGTCCCTTTTATGTGACCCAAAGCAGACCTCCCCTGCTCCATAGCCAGAATGTGCATTATTTTGGTTGCAATCTGATGAATGTGTGAAGGGTAGAGAAGGAAAACCCAGCAACCCAGCATTCCAGTCCTTCCCCATCCCTGCAACTTCCATTGTTGCAATGCTGCTAAATCCGCTTTGCCCACTCAGAACTTAAGTAAACAGGCATTGTACTTGTGGGGAGTTATGCAGCATTTAAAAAAAGGTCTGAGTTTGTTGAATAGAGTTGGATCAGTACTGGTGTAGCTTGGTGTCAAAGGTTACATTTTGTCATATTCAAGATAGGGTTGGGAACTGCCATAGTGTAGCTTTTCTTGAGTGATCTGTTTTAAATGCTCACAACATGCTTAGAGAATGAAAAGTACAGTATGTTTCAGTCCCTTTCCTGGAAAGCACATCCTCTGCTACCTGCTCTCTGAGAAAAGATTTAGCCCAGATAATAACCCAGATAATGTATTTTAAATTCTAAATTTGCATACTTTGCCTTTTGTAATGCTGAGACAGAGATCTTTGGAACAGAGGGATTACAGGCTTATTTTAATTATAAAGGCACTGACCTCAAGCAGACTTTCAGTCAAATCTGTTGTTCATGTAGTCAGCTTACAGTCATGTTTCTGTGATATTAGTGTGAAGATGTAGTGTCAGTGCTGAACTCAGAGGTTTACCTTATTCTAACTGTAGAGTTTCTGTCAATCGGGGACACTGCAGTAAGTCATCACAGCAGTATTTCTGTCATCCTTACACTCCTTGCCCTGGCCTTGCATTGCCTCCAGTGGTTGTTTAACCTCTCTAAGTTAACTGTTTCAGCTAGCTAGCACAGAAAAACAGCTGAATAATTTTCTGCTGGTTTAGTGAACTGAACTTTCTCCCCACAAATGGACACCAGAGCCAGTGAATGGCGAGGAAGCAGCAGAACCAGGACAACTGAGAGCAGTGGCAGGAGAAGGGCAGGAAGCTGATTGATTGCTTCAACCATCTTATGACACTTTCCCTTAAGTCAGCCTTGCTAAAGCTTCTCCATTTTGCATACAAAATATTAGAAGTTGATTAGAACAGAAGCCTCCCGTGCATCTCCCATTGGACCTCCCGACCAGCAAGTTACTGGCTGTTCTGGGTTGAGTGGGTCTTTGGTGAAGCAGAGACATCCCTATGAAAACATTTGATTCCAGCAAGCAAGCATTTCATGTTTCTTTTGTTTGAAAACCTGTTTTTATGGAAGACTTCCTGCTGACCCCTTGTCAAGATTTTGTGTTTTGCCTTCTCTGGTGAAGGTCTCTGTAAGACTTTACTTTTAGAATGAGCCACAAACTCATCTTTCAAACCTAAACAAAATCTCTGTGCAGCTCCTTCCAGAATCCAGTCTAATCAGGGCTACGGTTCCTTGACCTCACACTCCCAAACACACACTGCCTGAGAGGAAGCTCAGACACCCAGTTTGCTGCCTTTTTGAGTGAAAAAGAAAAGAAAGATCTCCTGCAGCATAAGGAAAAAATAATGAACAGAAGAAAGTGGAAAGGCTGAAAATGAGAATTTGGACACATACGGTAGTAACAATTTAATCAAATTAAAATCTATGCCTGCAGCTACTTTTCAGCTTTGCTATTCTTGCTTACTGTCAGTTGGTGTGGACTATGTTTCTGCTGGCTAACTTCTGTTTTGTTAACAATTCTTATTCCAGTCAAGCCTCACCTGCTTCTGTCTCCCCACTTGCTTCATCCCAGGGCTCTCTTGGCAAAATGTCTTGGCAGTAAGGAACCAAATAAGCAACTGTGTGTTAGATGTGTGAATCGAATTTGCTTCAGTAAGTTCAGAATACCTTGCAAACTCATTCGGCGCTATTTATGCAAGGTTTCAGCAGAGTTTACTTTTGAAGTAAATATTAAAGTGAAATGAGGTACAGCGCTGTCATTGAATGCGGAGCATTATTCTACACCTTGTCGGGTCTATTTTTTCCACAAATACAGTAGTGGCAATTGGACAAGGAAAAGATGGATAGGATGAACAAAAACAGCGTTCCTTTCCTGAGCGTGCCAAAACCGTTCTGTAAATGTGGCATTAAAAAAAAAAAAAAAAAAAGACCCAAAATCACATGGCTGAAGTCAGGCCTCCCAAGGAAAACCTGCACTACAGCAGTTTGCACAGGCTTGTGTATCTCTTCATTTAGTGTTTCAGACCCTCCTTTCCCTTGACATTAGAATGATCATTTGTTTGTGTGCAGCTAATTTGCTGGTTTACTCAGAAGATTTCCTCAAGGAAATCCGCAAAATAGTATCATTGTGGTTGGATGTTTTTTCTACTTTTGAAAATGTGAAGCTTTTATAAATGTTGAAAACAACTTGGTCCTGTTCTTTAGCAATGCCTTTATTAATTTCTCTTAAGTAACAACTCTTACCCTTGTTGCGGGTCCCAGCACCAGGTTATGCTGCAACAGTTATTGTGGGGGAGGTGTCCGGAGCATGTGTCTGAGGTGCCCTGTGAGAATAAATTGTGCAGGGGAGGAAACCTACCCTTACTCACAGCTCTACACAAGCCTCTGACCTCTTGTCCAGAACATTTAAGAGTATTACAGTAACTGATAGCATCAAGATTCCTTTTTTTAAGGGTATCGTATAGCAAATGGTTCAAGTGATATCTCCCGTCGCTACCTGCATCACATCTCAGGCATAAGCTAACTGTGAGGAAACAGCACAAGAAAGAAGCCATGAAATGTGAGCTTTTCCACACAAAAACATGCACAGCTTTCACGGATGTATCAATGTTGTTGTAGATTTAGTGATGCTCTATTTTGACTGAAAAATGGCAATGCTATGGCTTTTGCATATCCCTCCTTTTTTTGCTGTAGAAGCAGCTTTGCTGTGCTACCCCTTCATACCCTGTTTTTCTTGCCTGCAAGACTAAGATTTAGCTGCTGATACAGGATTCTAAAAGGCTTGGGGGTAACTGAGTGAATTAAACATTCCTCTTCCAGCTGCTGCTGTTCACAACACTTTTGACAGTTCAAATACATCACACATTCTCTTGTCTGTTTAATATAAACAATTAGTATTTTAAGTGGAGTCCAGAATCAACCCCAAATAGGAGGATCTAGACAGGCAGTTCAGATAGGAAACTAAGCAGTGCCCTAATTTATAAAAAAGTAGTTTGAAGTCAGTTCAGTATATGCCTGACTTACTGTCTACAGCAGCACATTAGGCTGTGCCGGTGGCTTGTCTTTTTGGGATGAAAGCTTTTGTTTTCGTCTCAAAATTATTTTAGCACAACTTTTTCTCAGAAATTTTTAGCATGAAAAAGGCATGCAAGATGCAATACTACACACACATACAAAAATCAAAATTAGAATAAAGTATTTTTGTTTTCTTATAATGATTTTTTTGTATAATGAAACAATTAACCCAAGACTAGTTTTGGAGGAAACCTTGTGTAAAGAGAATTTTCCTTTTTCTTTTTGTCCACTGTGGAATGAAGACATTTGAAATCACAACACTCACTGAAACAAACAAACAAACAAATCTGTCTTCTGTACAAGTTTATTTCTTTCAAGCTGAAGTAAATATGAAGTAACAGAAGAGCTTTAATGCAAACTTAATTTTAGTATAGAAGCAACATTGTTAGAAAAGTAGCACTCTTTGAAGTTTTAGGAGTTGCAATTTGCTAAAATTTATTTCCTAAATGAGAGAATTTGTAATAAAAAGGTTATAAATTGAAAAAGCTCCTCACTCCTTGTAAAAGGCATCCAAGACGCAATACTGCACATACATAAACCCCTTCTTTTTTAAGTGTAGCTGCCGCCTGGCTCCGTAATGTAGAGGAGACAGCATTCTGTATAAAATTGCTTCACACAGCTGGTCTTGAAATTCTCTGTACCTAAAGTCAAGACCCTTATGGATGTGATGATCTTTCTGGAAGCCTCTCTGACAACTTCTCCATGTCAAAAGCTAAGCATGTGCCCCAGCGCGAAGCTGGACCGGAGCTAGCTGTACCATTTAGGACTGAAGCCTCTCTCTAGCTACCAGCATTGGTAAAATATCTAATAGGAAGCATTTAGCCTCACTTCTGCATGCCAGAGAGGAAGCTAAATTTTGGATTATAAACTTTATATCAAGGACTGTCTTTCCCTGTATTCTTTTGTAATGATTAGTGGGTTGATTGTACTGTGGCCTGTAGGGTCTACAGCAGCGCAAATAATGAATCATAAATAAATTACTTCCCAACTTTGCAAAAGGAAGCCAGGCAATTTTATTTCTTTTAAATGCAAACTTCGTCTAAAATGAAATAGTCCTGTCGGACCCACACGGCAGCTTCTGCAGCCGTTGACTTGGTATGCACCTTTAAAGAAGAAAACGAGCGGGCACAGGGAATAAAACTGAAAACAGCTTCAGGTTGTTCAATTTCCTGTTTGTTTAAATTTGTCCTTCCTGACATACAGATTCATCACACTCCTTTCTTGATGACTACTTCACTAGATTAGTTTAGTTAGGTATTCAGAGGGATTTTTATCTTCTGACTCATAAAATTCTTGTATTCCCCTAAGAATTTCCTGTGTCTGACTGGAATTTTATGTCTTTGTAGTTTTAGCTGGACTCCTTGAAGAAGTTTCTTTCTAAATTATTCTGCTTTTGAGGTCTCCAAATAGCATCTGAGGAGCCAGCTCAGAGCCTGATTCATGCTTCTCAGGAAACCTGATCCGTGCCAAAACTTCACCTCTTAAAATCTTAATCAGAAATTTTTCTTAATCTTTTTAAACTCTTCCTTTCCCCCAAGTATGTGCCCTTGCTGCCCATGCCCTTTCCAGGTGTCCAGAATATTTTTGTCCAATTCCAAAAATGCACCGTCGTGGCTCAGAGTGCAGCCTGCTCGCCTGTCCCATCAGGTTTTCATCACTCACTTGCTATAAAGCACAGAGCTAAGGTTACGAGTATATTGGACCATTTAGCAGTTGATGAGAAATGCCTTTGTATATCCCTTCCCTGCCTTTTTTTAGTCCTTTCTGAGGAGGGCGAGTGCCAGGTTAGGCTGGGGCCCTGGTGTGTGCTTCTTTGAAGGGTTCAGTGAATTGGAGGTGATGCTTTTTGACATGTGAGCTCCAGAAATGTATCGACTGATTGTGGTGCCAGCTCGCCTGCTTGCACAAGAGCTTCATCTGCCTCCGTTTCGACGCTCGCTGGTGCCTTTGAACGTCTTTGAACTGGAGGAAGCAGGCGGCAGAATGGCACCATGCTTGTTTTCCTGAAGTCTGCGTGAAAAAGCAGAAAACAAACCAAACCAAAACAACCAAACTGGTTACCCGTTATGTTTTTAGTCTTTTCAACTCTCCCAGATCGCAGGGCTTGGCTGCGGCTGGAGGTCCTAGATATGTGCCCTGAAACGCAGCTTCCCCACAACCGGCAAATGTATTTATTTGTATGGTTACTTTCCCCGAGTATATTTGCTTATAAAATCAGCAGGTGGAGACAAGGACAAGGCAATGCGCTGCCGCCGCTCCCGCCCTGCCCGCGGGCCCTGCCGCTCTCCCCCACCGAGCGGCGGCCGCCGGCGCTGAGCAGCCCCCGGGCGGGACGGGGGACCCGCGACCCCCGGGCGGGCCGGGGGACCCGCGACCCCCGGGCGGGGCTGGGGACCCGCGACCCCCGGGCGGGCCGGGCTTTCCCCGCGGGCCCAGCCGCTCCCCGCGGCCGGAGCTCCTGCCCCCCCGCGCCGCAAACAGCCCTTCGGGCGGCAGCTGGAGCGGGGGAACAGCGGGACGTGACACAGCATCTTCTCACCTGAGGTGTTCCGGGGGTCCGAGCAGCCGCCGTGCCCGCCCGCGGGGCTGCAGGTCGGGCTGGCGGTGCCCGGGCTGCAGGGACCCCCCCATCCATGGGCTGTGGCCCGGCAGGGTGGTGGGGACGTCTGCTCCACCGGGGCTGCGGGACATCTGCATGGCCCAGGGGAGACAGCCCAGGGACACACAAACGCGGCACAGCGCTCAGTGTTACCCGAAGAGTGTCCACAGCTGATGATGTGGACTGCGTTTGGCCTGGTGCTGTGGGACGCACCGTGTGATGGAGACAAACCCCCACGGGGATGGAGTGTTTTCCTTGAGATGCTGAAGGCTTCTGTCAGAGGACTGCATGCCCACTCCCAGCATTTTGCCCCTCTCCAATTTTCTCCTGCACATTGGCCAGTTTCCTTTTTGCTGACTCTTTCTAAGTCTTCTCTTATTTCTCCTCTTGCTTATTGCATCAGGTTTCTTTTCCAAGCCCATTACTCCTTTTTATGTATTTCTTTACCTAGCATAGCATAAAAGAAAACAAGACCCTGAAGTGAGTTGGGTGTTTATAAACCAATATTATTTGTCTGCAAAAACATCTAGTGAGTATAATCAATTTCCACTGTGACCATTCCTACTGTGCCTAATTAGAAATGCTCTTAGCTTAGGTTGAAAATGACTTCCATGCCTTGGGCAGTTTGTATATGGTATGTTTGTTTTGTTTAAATTATTTGTTCAAGTAAAAAATATACTAGAAGGCTAATCCAGAAGAAATCTAAGTGGTGCCCATGTAAGGAGTGGCGCGGGCACCTGAGCAAATAAGAGACCTGTGCTGAGCTGGTCTGCGCAGCAGCCGTGTTAGTGCTTGCTCAGGCTTTGGGTGATTCCCCCAGCAGAGCACTAAAGGAGAACAGGTCCTCATGAGATTGTTTTTAAGCACTTTGCTGTTTCTTTCCTTGGACTGTGTCACTGGCTCCGTAGTATGGCTATGAAAAGTTTTCCTTTGAAATCTTTCTTGAAAGAAAATATGGGGTTTAGCAGAAAGGGCATGCTTTACTTTAGAAACTGCAACAGAAAGCAAAACAGAAGGTGAACGTTATAATCTGAAATATGGACTTTTCCATTTCGATAGTTTCAATTTTCAGAAGTTTTCAAAGTACAGCTGAAGTTTTCCACAGAAGACTTAAAGGAAAAGGAGTGTGGGGGAGTGTGTGTGCACATGTATATCGTTTTTGTCAGGCTCTTCTGTGAAGAAAGGTCTTTATTTTCTAGTCAGCATTATTACCTACCTCCTTTTGTTTGCATAAGAGGTTGTTATAAAGATTTAAACACCCCCCCCACCAGCCCAACACTAACTCAAAACAATCTAACCCTACAAATAATTAATTTTTTTCTTCTTTCAGGATTTTCTGCAGTGCCTACAGCTGTCGCATGCTTTTGTTCATGGCAGTGCGTTGTTCAGCCATGTGTTGTAGAGACAAAGTCTTAGGCAAAGGGCAATGTAAAGCTACCCTGGGTACCGTGTCCGAGGTGACAGAAGTACCTCAGAAGTCTTTGCATGAAGCTGCAGTGAGTAGCTTCTGCACTTTCCAGGTGAAGGAGGGCTTCATGGCAAGGTTCTTTACGGGGTTTGACGAGCCTGTAGCTCATGATGAGATGTTCCTGCACTGGGATGAAAATTCTGCTCTGGAAATGTATCTGTTTTACAGACTGGCTCAGTGGATAAACTGTTATGTTAGGCAAAGGGCGGGGAGGGGGTGTTCTCCACCTCTTCATGATGGCAACAGAAGGAGCCAAACCCCACCTTCCTGCGGAGTCTTGTCCTGTGGCCAAATGGCCCTTACAGCAAACCTGGTGGTTTGTGGCTCTGTCTTCACCTTGCTGTTCAGTACTCTATTCTGTCGACCTTGGGCAGATGTTGCCATCTGCAAACTGCCCCAGTCTTGGCCCAAATCCTGACAAAAGCTTTCCTTGATGGCCAAGAAAATTATGTCCCTTCTTAGGTATTTGTGACTACATTCCCTCACCAAGACATCTTATTCAGTATCTAAAGTAAACACAAGTAAGGGGGCCTTGTCTTATTTTTTGTTTTAATCAGTGTAATAACTCTTTCCCTTGTTCCAGAACTTTATAACTGCAATGTAAAGAGCCTGTTTGTCCAGCTGTAATGAGGAGGGTGCTTGTCTGCCAGAGCACTCGGTGCTGGAGACATGTTGCTCAGTAGAAGGAATATAACTGCAAAAGGAAGACAGTACAGACAGCTTTTTTATTGAGTTAAAAATAGTTCTGTCAGAATTCCACCTCTGTAGTTTCAGTTTTAGTGTGTAACTGAGTTCAGGCTGTTCTTTACAAACTATTTCCCAGACATGCATAACAATACTACAGGAAAATATTTCAGCAAACAAATTGTGGATGTTCATTACTTGAAACACCCATGACAAATTTTTCAAATATGTACTTCATCTGTGACTGCTGTTCATTTCAGTGCCAGATGCTGATTATTACAAGGTTGCATTCGCTGGGTTTTTACTTTCTCTGTGAACACACTGCATTAGGATTCCAATTTTGTCAAATCACTTCCATCGTAAGGTCTGCCAGCTCTACTGCTATCCTGATTTACTCATCCTATATGAAAGCTTTAGTTATTTTAGTGAATTGCACAGATAACTCATAGATATACTGATTGCAAGATGTTTTGCAATACACACATTTGTTTTACCAATACTGCTTATGGAAGGAAAACAAAAACATTTATTCAAAGTTAAATGCTTTGGACTGAGGTTACTAGGTCAACAGTAAATTTTAAGAACTATTTGAGACATTTCTTGATGGCATTTTAAAATTATAGCTCAAGGTTACACTGCTTCACATGATTCTGTTTGGTTCCTTTGATGCTGAAGATCTACAGCTGACTTATGTGTAAGATATATTTTTAAAAACATTAGCCATGATTTAAAGTAACAAGAGACACTGTTCAGATGAGGGGAGAGACCCATCCTTTGGGAGGAAGTGAGTTGGGTTCAGTAGTTTTGTTGAACCTGAACCAAGAAAGAAACCATTAGTAACTCAATCTTTGTAAGAAGACTTGAGGAACATCCCAGCTCCTGCCTACCTGTTGATTTTAGCAGCAGCCCAGACATTGGAGATGTTGGGACTGTTATAGACGAAAGCTCTAGAAGAGTCGGCTTGTGTTTAGCAGTATTTAGAGCACAGTGAAAGGACTAAGGAAGCAGCTGGGGCAATAGCAGTGTTTTGGTACAGTTATTAATTGCTTTCATGCTCAGGAGACATCAGGGGCACTCTTGTTCTGAAAAATTCAGATGTCAAATGAAATTGTAGATGCAAAGTTTCAGATCTCCCTTAACAATCATTTTAAACAAATATAAATCCTCCTCACAGTAACAAAGAAATAAATCTGGATTGCACATGCCGTTTCATAGTAAGCTGTTTTGATGCTCAGAGTGCCGTAGTGGAAGAAAACAAATACCACCTTTATTTATGGCTTTCACTTTTTTATTTCCCAAGTGAGAAACATAAAGAAAAAAACAGATGACGATTGTCTCATAAAAGCTGCTGTTAGAAGTTCGGTTGTTTTGTAAAATTCCCTTCCCACACTGTTCTGTCAGAGTGGTATTTGCCTGCTGCGGTAACCCAACTTTGCTGTTAGAGACAGCGTGTTAGATATAAGCCCTCTCTTTACTTTGCCTTCCAAAATTAAGCTTCATTTTGTCTTTGTTTCCCCCTGTCCCACCCCCCACCTGTTTACCACTCCACCACTCTGCATGTTCTGCTGAAAGACAGGACCATCTCATCCTTCTTGTATCTGGATGGTGCTGGAAAGGACCGACTGTTTTCTTTGCAGTGGAATACGTGTCTAATGTAAAGTCATTTGCTGGTGAACAAAAATGTTTCTGTGCCTGATTCTGTTTCTAGCTACACTTGGGTAAATTAAATGAACCTCACTGAAAGTAGTGTTACCTGATGGTAAAATATTTGTAAGTAAGAATATTTATTGTGCATTCATTGTCATGGAGATAGTATGAAAAATAACCCAGGATGTTTGGCAAAAAAATGCCCTATATTTGCGCAGGCATTCTACATAATAGCAATATGTCACTTCGTAGTTCTACATTAAACTTGTATGTGAGAAGTTACAGCTGTGGATGCCTGTGTCTTTCAGATTCTGTTTCAATAAACCTGTGAGAAAGAAAAAAGTGAAGGCCCTTCAGCTTTACAACAATTTCAAAGCAGAAGCTTTATTACCTTTTTTTTAAATCCTATACGCTTCATGTTTTTACACAGATATGGCTTCTCAGTGAAGATAAATGATGAGACTCTACCTTAAAAAGCCTTTGGGTTTTCATTAATCCACATAGGGTTAAAAGGGAATCAGAATTCTAAAAATACAGCACATCAGAGAAACAGGGTATTTTTCAGGTCAAGATCCTCTTTTCCATCTGGTGCCATTTGGTAGTTCTAACATCTTCCATCTCCCCCTACTTCTCCATCTGTAAATAACTCACTGAAGTAAATGCTTGGAATAATTACAGCAAAGAATGATAAAATGCAGGTTGAACTTAATCTCGTTGGTATCTAAAATGAAAAACATAACTACAGACATCACGATTATTGAAAAACTGTGGAGGTCTCAAGTCGGCAGGTGTATGAAATGAGAATAATGCCAGAGCATTAAATGTTTTGAGGTTGCAATTGTGCTGTTCAAAAAAATGTCAAAAGGAGTATTGGTTCAGGAGAGGAAGAAAAAATAGTCTAGCAGGGCTGATTTTCAAGAGCAGCCTGCCGTTTTGCTTCTGCAAATAATTATAGACTCATATTTTAATGGTTAGATGTCTAAGTGCTTGCATCCATTTATTAGGAAGTTGGAGAACTAACTACAACAAAATGTGTGCAAACTTCCAAAACTGGAAGGAGGTTGGAGATGCTTCTAAAATTGATCAATCAGTCAACAGCTGGTCTGCTTTCCAAAAGTTTATGGGAACAAAATGTTTCTTTTTTTTGTATGAGGTCAGCATTGCCCCAAGAATGAGTCCTGGAGGAGCCCATGAGATGAAGTGCTTTAGAGCATCCTGGGTTAATGTGAAAGAAATAATCTATCTCCTCCTCCTGGGCTTTCATGTCTCTACCAGGAATGCCCGAAGCAGGCTGGACTGTGGGCATGCTGTTTGCTCTTGCTGCCTTACTCAGGCATTACAACTACTTTGGCATCTCAGTTTAAGGAGGAGACCTGTTCTGTTTGTCAGCTTTCAGGGACTGCTGTGTGCTGGCTGCCTGTGTTGTTGTCATACCCACCTTGTGCCCACTGCCTGTATAGGCACCTGCCTTAATGCAGCTCATTAGTAATACAGACTCCATCAGGTACTTAGAACAGGAGGTCTGAAAGTGAGAAAGAAGGTGCCTCTTTTGAATGATTTGAAACCCTGTGCTCAGGGCTGCAAAAGCAGCATCCAGCACAGGTTACAGAGCCAACATTTCCCTTCCTCCTCGTTCTTCACTGTGGCTGCCCTGGGCAGTTCCAGGCCGTCTCTGTGCTGAAGAAAGCATCTTAGACAAAGAGGCAAGAACTGCTGTCTCCTCTTTGCCAGAGCAGGGACCATCATGAAAAATAAGAGGTTAGGTTTTAGTGAGGGGGCGTGGGGTGAATTTTAGAAATGCCTTGCAGCTTTTACAAAATATTTGGGGGATGTCCCAGAAGAACGGGACATGACTCAGTGTGTGTGACACCCAGCAGTGTAAGATCCTTTCTATTACTCATAAAGGATGGAGCGTAGTGTCCAGTTTACACATGGTTTTCACTTAAGTACTTGGCAGAAGAAAGTTTCATTGCTTTATTTAGTGTATTTTAGATCCAAGAAAGGATACTTGCTATATATCTGAAAACTACTCATCTCCCTGGCTAGCTTATTAATGTACCACAAACTAGCCCTTATGACATAGTTGCCTGACTCCCACGTAAAGGGTGAGCACAAACAAAACAGGCCATTTTATATTAAAGCAATTTTATATTGCCAGTGCGATTGCAGGGTGATAGTGAAGATGAGAATGAGCCCATTTTAAATGTCTTCAATGTGATAAAAATTGCTGACTGTTACTGTGTCATACTCTCCCTCGAACTAAACTTTACATTCGAGGATAAATGTATTCACAAACTTTAGCTGCTGTTCACACACGCACACAAAAAAGCACAAATGTCATTTGAAGTTGTTCACTCAGCTGAGAGGCTCCCCCCACCCCCGTCTTGTCTCCCACAATTACCCTTTGCCCCTTTCCTCCAGCAGCTATTTCTTCCTAGCTGTTATGTTTTACCATCCTTCCAAAGACAGTGGCTCCATCAGACGTGTTGAGCCAGACCTGACAGAAAGCCATCACCCGCGGAGGGCTGCGTCTCGGCACCAGCATTTGCAGAGGGTCTCCTTCCAGCGCTCAGCCGCTGCCCTGCCAAAGGTGACTCTTTCTCCCTCTCAGCTCAGCAGAAGAGGTGCAACCTGGGCTTCTTCCCCCCGATTCCTGCAGGAGCGTGCCCTTTCCAAGCAGCCAGATAGCCTCCGAAGGCAGGCTGAGCTGTCTAAAATGCAGAGCGAGTTGGCCATTTCGCAGCCTTACGGCAGGACAGAGGTGGGTGCGCAGGGGGACAGGACTGGAGGAGCGGCAGCCAGTGAGACAGCAGAAGTTGCCTGGGGCTTGCAAAGTCAAGGCCACTGCTGGGTCATTCACTTAGAAAGACAGAAAGACTGTATGAAGAATTCACAGGGATCTGGTTGGCTTTCTACATCACTGGGAGTTGCCTGAGGTTCAGGCAAGCAGACGGCTTCTGCAGCTTGTTCCTGGCAGGTTTTGAAGTAGAGAAAATGGCCAGAGAAGGCTTAGCAAACTATCAAATGGGTTTTCCACCTTAGCTCGGGAGAGGAAATGAGGCAGCAGAAGGGGATTGATTTTCCTGGTGAATTTGGCTCATCAACTCAATGAGCAGTTCACTTGTCTTCCTCTCAAGGTCAACAGAGTGACAGCGTGTCTCACTGTGCCCTTCAGGACCTTTTCTGTTGCAGAGTTTGCACAGTTTTCAGTCGACTCCCATGGAATTACTGGGTCGTCACAGTAATTCTAGTGCCTGGCCCGCCGTGTCACTCAAATAGAGATGGCTTGACTGAGAGTTAAAAGTCCACACTGTGGAGGCAAAGCCCCTGTCTTGGGGACTGTATGTGGCAGTGGTGGAGCCTTCGGAACACGTGTCACGTGTAGCATGAACTGACAGCCTAAAACTGAAGTCACTCCAGTTGGGTACAAAGGCTACTTTAGGAGGAGCTTGCCTGTTTATATAGGTTTCAGATGACTTCATTTTATAAAAGTGCATGGAGTGCATCCAAAGCAAATAATTTTTCTGTGGTGAATGGGAAGTCCAAAATGAAAAGTCTGGAGAAAGGAGGATGGATGGCCTTTCTTTAATGTCAAAGCTGACATAAACATGTCTCCTCCAAACCCTTCTCACAGGATAATTTTCTCAGCAAGACACAGATTGCTTCAATCTCTGTGTAGCAGCCTTTGAAGCTTCCCCCTTATTGCTGTTACGGAGGAGGCAGGGTTGTCTTTGAGAATTTCTGCAGCACTGAAGTGTTCCTCCTCCAAAGGCTTTCACACAATCAGATAGTTGGTTACTCCAAAGAGCTCCCTCTTAGGAACTTCTCTGCCATCACACAAGGGCAAAATAATATGTCTGTTTTGCAAAACTAAATTAAAAAACTAAAAAGGCTTCATTACAAATATTCTGACAGGCTCAATTTTCATTAGACAGAGGCCCAGCTAAGAAGATGACAACTAGTGTTGGAAAGGGGGCACCACTTAGGAGACATCAATTTTTCTGTCAACAGGATAGCCCCTTTTGCAAAATTTGTCATACATTTATTCCTTTTCTGTTTGTGAAGGTATTTGTTTGGAAGGGATATTTTGCATGAGAGCAAGAATTTATATAAAAAAATATATATTTTTTTTTTTTACAGTTGTGATTGCTGCACTGTTTTGAGTTCCTGTCTTATGGGATATTTTCCCTGTTCGGAGTTTTTGCTCCTCAGTCTGTCTGGTGTCTGCAACTCTTCCATTTCCAGCACTTTTTTGGGAAAAAAAAAAAAAAAAAGATGGAAACACTTGTGATGGTAGTAGGCACCTTGGGAGCACAGGACTTGAGGCTTGCAACGCCATCAGGTCGCAGGCTTAGGAATGTTACTATACAGGTGTTCCCAAAAGGAAAAGAAATACATTTCTGAGCTTTTATTTTTTTAAAAAAATAGGCCTGTTATATTTGCATCTTGATAAGTGTTCTTCCATATTTAGTGGTTTAAGATACAACTGAAGACAGGTGGATTTTTTTCCAGTTTACGCACTTCCTTTATCTACATTCAGAAAATGTGATAGCTTCTACACCTCCTTTTACTGTATAGGAAATTTTACTCACTTTACTTATGGGAAGCCATATACATCCTTTATTCATCTACATGCAGTGATTCACAGCTGCTGCTATGTTTCTTATTAGCTTATTGCAAGTCATTTTATGAAATCATCAATAGCAAATGCTTAACAGATATTAGAAGAAACAAGGAAGTTCTGTATACATGGACGTGTGTGTAATACACAGAGAGCAAGAGCTGCCTGTGCATGTTATATTTGACGAGAGACTGAATGAGAAGGACAGATAGGTGGTGGGATTTCAGATGGGCACTGGTAGATGTTGACATGACCTTGAAGCCTATCAGATTCTTATGTGGGAACCCAGCTTCAGGAAATGGAGCATATGATGACAGGTTATTGAGAGGTGGCTGAAAACTTACAGCTGTGTAATGGGTATCTGCTGGGACACCGAACAGATCTGTGTTGGTTTTTGCCTGTGTTGTAGAGAGGGGGAGACTTGGCATGAAACAGTTAAAGAGTGGAAGGTCATTATTTGGATGATAAGTGGCCATTACTGGTAGATCAGGTGTACACCTCATCATCATCTGGTGTCAGGTCATGCTGCTCCATCCCAGCTAGCAGCTGTGTTGAACATGTGTGTCAGTGAGTGCGATTGTTTTGTCCTGGATGCAGATCACATGCAGACCATCTACCGGTAGGCATATGGCATAGTTATGACTCCACCTGCCCATGGCTGATCTGAAGCACTCATTACTGTCTTGAAATTAGACGTAACAGTAGTCATCTCACAGCTTCTGATGTGTGATGGGTCAGCGTCTGAGCGCATCCTTCTGGGTGTGACCATGCCTTGGTGAAGGCAAAGGTTAAGGCAGGTTTTGGGGCTCTAAAATTGCAACTTACCAACTCTTTTTGAAAGTACCTTTACACTGCAAGAGCAAAACCACCTGTGTTCCATAATGTCTCGCTGTTTGTCTTCAGGGCGGAATTTGTGATTTTTTTAAACAGATGGTGAGCCTGAGTCTGGCTTACCTGAGCAACCACCTTCATGCCTGAACTACGCTACTACGTCTTCTTGCGGTGGAGTGCAGGAATCTCTCTTGAGATGGAAGATGGACAGCTAGTGGCAGCTTAGTCCTTGCCTGTAAACAATTTTGTATTTAGGGGGGGAATTTTCCAAAGTATCTAAGTGATTTCCGATCCAAAATCTCCATTTCAGTTGTTTCCAGGCCGTGGAGTGAGTTAAACGTTTTTCAAAGCGTGATTATGTCTTGCTTTTTACAATGCCATCTGCCATGAAAGCGCCCCCTTTTCTTACTTATCTCGTTCCTCTTTTCCAGGTTGGCCTTCCTTCTATGATGTGATCAGTCCTGATGCAATTACTTTCAATGATGATTTCTCCTATGGGATGCATCGGATTGAAATATCCTGCAGTCAGGTTAGTTTATAGCACACACGGACCATTCCGATGGCAAAGGCTGCAAAAATCATTACCGTGTGCTGTACTTTTCCTAAGATTTGCAAACCTTTCAGTTCCATTAAACAGTAATCATTGTGAGAGAGCACAATGGGTCGTAGGTATAACAGCTGGGTGGAACGAGCTGAAGGCACAAAGGGCTCGTTGGAATGCACATCGTTGTCTCGTGTGAGATTTAACGGAGCAGATATAAATGGTTGGACTTGATGCTGAGTCTACACAAGTTGTCTTCCTGAAGAGGGTCCCTCCAAAGGAGCTCCTGAGCCTGACTGGCTCCACACGTGAGCAGTTGAGAGGGAAGTCGAAAGCAGTGGAGCAACTGTCTGTGTGCTGATTCCGTCACTGCGCATTACTGTGCAGCCGTGCTAACTCATTCCCAACACTCATTCCCAGCGCAGTCCTAATGGCTGCCTCAAACAATCCCATCTGCCGTAATAATGAAGTCAATAGTCATTTAAGATGTGCCCAAATTTTCCGTTATCTGTCTCGTTCTACTTTCATCCTTTGTGCTGCCCTCCGCTTTGTGAAGGGAATGGCATTATCGTTACCTAGCAAAGGGAGAAGCTGCTGCATTGGCGTTCGGCAGACATCCCCAGCAGCTTGGAGTCCTCCAGCTCCACGTGCTCCAACTCCTGAGAGAAGCAGCAGCTATATTTGGGAAGTGATAATTTGCTGCTCTCTTTCCAGACAGTATTGGTGGCAGGATAACTGATTTAATCCTTGACAATATGCATCCTTACTAGTCAGGCAGTCTTCGTGTATAAATGCTCAGGGTGAGTGAAGAAGCTTCTCAAAAAGAGGCAAGATTATCTTTATGGAGAATCTATTAACTTCAGTCTGGGTAGAGGGTTTGGCCCGACATGTTAATGGCCAAATCAGTGTGTCTGCTAATATATCACGTGTACTACCTAATTCTGTAGTGTTTACATTGATGATACGCTTTAAAAGATCCATTTAACACTTTTTGGGAACATCCATGTCCCTAAATTCCCTAGCGAGGTAGCGATAGGACTGCAGAGTAGGGATCTCATGCTTCACCAGTGATTACTGGCATAGTAAAAAATGCAACCCACTCTCTTCAGCTCTGCTTAGTAGGCCTGAGTAGTGCTAAAATCAGCGTATTGCCAACCTCCTCAGCCTGTATCTGCTGACACCTTTCAAGAGATGGCCAGAGCTCCTGGTTTCACCCGAGAGAAGCCCAAGGCAGCCTGTGGTCAGGCCAAGGAGTCTGGGAATGTCGTTTGCCTGTTGCCAAACAAAATAGCGTTAGCAGGCCTGAGGCCAGCAGTATTCGCAGCAGTCACACGCAGACACCATAAAAGTAAAGCAAAACCAAAAGCTGAATTTAAAGCATTAAGAAAAAAATACGACCAAGGTTGCTATATAATCCAATGGCAACTTCCTACCAGCTACTCCAGCTTCCTGGGGCAATAACCCCGCAGATGATCAAGTCATGCAGGAAAATAGCTTGAGGAGTGGTGAGCGTCTTTGCAGCCATCGCTCAGCTCAGTTAATACCGCCGCATTGTGTATCCATAACAAAACTATTTCCTCGCCTCCTCGGAGCCCTAGGAATGTGCACATGCAGCTACAAAAAAAACCCAAGCAGTTTTACTGCAGCCTGGAAAGCAGCGGGATTGATATGGCAGGCCTTGGTAGAACTGGAGGGAAATACCCTCTCCCACACCCAAAACCTTATTAATCTTTTGCAGGTGAAAAAGTAGTTGATTTTTCTTTAAAGGTCCTTCCACCTGTCTGAGAGAATAAAAAACTTCTCTTTTAATGTTCCCCATTATAGAAAGCAAACACTGCGGGGGAGTTGCTGTAATATTAATCAAAGACATTCATGACATTATCCTAGAAATAACTTCTACAGTTTTTTGGAAATGCATCACCTCGGTATATTTAAAAGGTCAATGATTAGTGACAGATAGAAGTTAATTACAAATGCATTTGAGGAATACTGTAAAATGGGTTGCGTCTCGCTTTTTTTCTCTTTCCTGCTCAGGAGTCCCTTCCCCTGAGGTCTCCCTAGCTATTATTTGTACCCGTACATATCAATAAAATTCTGTAGTCACAGAAGTACTGTTTGCACATGGATAGCTGGGACTCTGCTACAGCAGCTGACTGCAAGCTGCTTTCCGTGCCTCCCAGCGGCATATTAGAACCAGGAGGCTTGGGAGATCCAAGCATACTGACAGTTCACAGTGACCCCCCTTTGCTGCTCCCAAACACATACTTCAAATGCTTTACCCTAACCGTTTCACCATCTCAGTGCATTCTGCCCAATATATTTATGTGCAAGGCCGCAACAGATGATTGTTTCTTTTTGGGAGGCTTTGCAGACATGTATATATGTCCTAGAAAAATGGTCGTCACCTATTACATGTGGGGAGGACAGCAAAATCAATTCATCCTTTGTACTCTCAGCTGAGGGCCAGGTTTCTTATACTGTGATACAAAGGATTGAATTACGTTTCTTTTCAGGGCAGATAAGTTGTAGAGTCCTCTACGGAGAGAATCGTCACATAAATTTTTGGTGAGAGGTAATCTCAAAAGGTAACAAATTTTGCAGTAATCCAATCCTGGTGTGATTCTGCCATCACACGAAAGTGTAATGAGACTACCTTGGACTCTCACACAGTTTCTCTGGTTTTGTGAGGAAAACCTTTTTGATAGATTGTCTTTTTAGTCTGCATGTGAGTATATTAGCCCTGCAGATCATTTCTCTCTATGGTTTCTCTTGTTCTGTTTCTGTCCAGTGGAGAGGCAATGATTTATCTTTGGTTAAATGTTAATCTGGAAAAGATTGACACTTCTAGCCAGGAGGGTTTGAAGCATTCTTAGTTGAGATTAGATGATTTAATTAGGATGCTGAGCATTTAGAAAAATACTCTCTCTGGAACACTTAAGATTTTTAGGTTTTTGTTGGTTTTTTGTTTTGTTTTGTTTGGTTTGGTTGTGGTTGTGTGTTTGGGGGTTTTTTGTTTGTTTGTTTGTTTGTTTTTTCCCCCAAGGGATGGAAAAGCTTTATAATCAGGTGAAGCGCCTCATTGTTAGAGACCCCACTCTGAGAAACAGCTCAGGTTTTCTGCTCAAACTGCCTAAGAAAGGTCTTCAGTCTAAAGGGAAATGAAATAAAATAAGCAGTGGAGAATGGAGGAGAGGGTGGCAAGACAGCAGTCTTTCAGGAACAAGACTTGAAGCTTTGTCTTCTTTAGCTCCCGTGCAACTTTCCTTTGCCTTTTCCTTATTTGCCATGTGTTGTCTTCCTTCCTCACAAAGCCAAGCAGCTGCTGCTTAACCCGAAGTCACCCATGCCTTTTCCCACCACCTCTGGGAGCTCGTCCTGCTGATATCACAGCCTAGAAGCCCCCGCATTTGTTACTGGGGTCCTCGCTGGACTGCCAGGGCTGTTTTAGTGACACTTTTCTGGGAGCAGGGAGCCCTGGGATGGGGCTGCGCAGGTGGGATGGATGGGCTGGAGCACTGAGGCTTCCCATGCCCACCTGTCCTGCTCCTGGCATCAGTGAGGATTATTGGTTCAGCTGTCATTAAACAAGAAGAGTTTCTGTCCCTCCCAGCTGGCATGAGAGCCTCCCCCAGCCTTTCAGTCTTCTGAGAGAGTTTAACCTGAAGCCAAAGACTTTACCTGCTTCTACAGACACCCTTCCTACTGCTTTGGTGAATTAAAGGCCATAACAGCAGGAGAACATTAGCAACACATTAACTGCAGGGTAGAGATTTGCCATCACTAACTCATTCACAGTTTGGAATAATCAGTATTGCCTCTATGCATTTGGTTTACTATGAATTAATTAAATGTTAAGAATAATTTGCAGTCTTTAATTTCTGCTGTCTGACTGCGAGCCCACAAGCAGCCCTGTGATCTCAGTTACACCATTCTGCTCTCACTGGGATAGGCTATTGACTTGAAAGACCAAGGCTCTTCGGTAAAGCAGCATGACTTTCCTGTTCAAGATAAATATTTCTCTAGTGCAAGGTTTTATTTTTTTATTTCTCATGGCAGGTTGTAAAAATGAACTTGTGGAATTTAAGTGACTAATTACAAGAAGTTCTTATTATCCAGATAAGTTGTCAGCCATAATGCGCAGTGATAGCAATACTAATTTTTGAATAAGAATCAATTGGATCAGCTTCTTCAAAATATTGTACTCTTTAAAGCAAGGGACGATTACCTTTTTCACAGACAGGAGCAGTAGTGTTCACTCTGACGACCACTGCAAGTATCTGAGGCTGATTCATGCAGAACAAAAGTGTCAACCGGCCACCTGTGGTTTCATATTCCTTACAAAAAGCAAATTCAACATAATTCCTATTTATAACTACTCTCAGCTAAAGATTATTCATTCAGAAGTATTTTACATATCTTCACTACAGGTCTTTTTTGGTCACCTGTCCCTATCTCCTCCGTACTACAGAAAGTAGTATGAGATGAGTAGTGGATGAGCTTCATCCCCTTCAGGGGTGAGGAGCAGTGCACCCAGGACCCTGATGCTCAGAAGAGTGCCAGGCTGTGGAAAGTAAAAAAAAAAAAAAAAAAAGAGTACGAGGGCGTACTCCAAAGAATATCTTCACTGCTTTAGGTCCTTGCCGATATCACTGAGAGGTTTAGTGTTTTCTTACTGAGGGCTTACAGATGGCTGCAGGCTGAGGAGGGCCCAGAGCTCGGGCTGCCCCTTTTCTTACACAGCTGTCCTTACAGCAGTAAGTGAAACGTGGACAGTGCTGCTCTCACCACCGTGTTTTTAGCTGAGCTCCTGCCATGAGATCATTACAGAGACAAGCGGCTTCTCAGAAATAGTGGCCCAGGCAAACATACGCAGTGGTACGACGGGAAACACCCAGGAAATTTGAGCTTGAAGTGTTAGGCGCCCGTGGTATCTCAGAAGATCATCTTCTTGGATCACTCTTGCCAATAAATGTAGGTTGTAAATCCCACTTGAAAGGGCGATATAGGCACCAGGGTGCTTCCTTGGAAGCAGCTGCTCGTCGTTGCTTAACATCACAGTGATGCCATTGAGCTGCACAGAGACACAGTGATGCTCTGTTGTGTTTTGTTTCAGTGTGGTGCTCACCTGGGGCATATTTTTGACGATGGACCTCGCCCAACTGGCAAACGGTACTGCACAAACTCTGCTTCCTTATCTTTCAAGCCAGCAGACAAGAACAACGCTGGAGAAGGCAGCGGTAGTGCCAGTCCTGCCCAAACAGGCAAAGCTGAGCTGTAGGATGAAGCGAAGCCTGCTGAAAACTGCGCTGATCCCACACAGCTTACAAGGAATGTTTTCTAAGTTGCCTGCTTTCTAATATCCTAAGAATGTTTAAATTTATGAAAGCATTTTGCACCATCCTTCTTCTTCCTCACCTTTTCGGAACTGAGGCCTTGCCTGCCAGTGCATTTGCTATATAATTGGATTGAAAAATGTGTTGACTGACTCCACAGGTTTTCTTTTCCTTTCTTTTATTTGAGATTGCTTCGGAGAATCCTTAAATCGAGAGGCTTTGGCATAATTAGTTATTAGTTTCTTCTTGGTGCTGTTTTACTGTAGGTTTGAACACTATTCCTTTTTGTGTGGGAGATGGGACTTGTGTTTATCTCCAGTCTGTAGGAAACTTCTGGGCATAAGAAAATCCTGAATTCCTAGCACATCTCTGCTTTGTTCTGACTTGCGAGGCATGCAGCCTTTGGTCATGTGTATCCAGCCATCTCCCTGCATCAGCCGCACCCTGCAAAAACTTGTAGTTATGGCTGTCCTTCCCAACTCAGAGAGATGGATGAGATGTAAAGCCCATCATTTGGCTAATTTACTGCCAAAATTCCAAGGGTGTGGTTGAAAGGATGTAAACATTGTCTCAGCATCTATTTTTCCCCTTTGTTTGGCATTTAAGTCAAGATTTTCACTAGTAAGGCTCGTTTTTGTGAGCTACTAATGAGGCTTTGTCTTTTTGTGAGGCGTGTTCAGCAACTGTAACTCAAATCTGAATTAAAATTGAAATCTGCAGGGGGTAATTATATGGACAAGTGCAGAGATAAACTTGAGGAGTGAAGTAGATGAGGGATGACACTGGGCTCTTTATCTTGTCGGTTGCCACAAGAATTTGGAAACACAACAGTTTCTGCTAAAAGGAAGTTTAGGAATGAATGCAGCAGAAAGAGGGAGATCCTCCTGAAGTATCCAGTTTTAAAGATTAGCTGGTCTGGATGCACACTGCCTACAAGGCCACAGCCTTTAATTTGTGCATTTGCAGCGTAGGACATGTGTGAGGGGATTGGTTTAAGAAATGGATTTGAAAAAAAGCTTGTCAGAGCTCCAGAAATTTTCACATCAAAATTTGCTGTCCCATCAGACGTTTTTCACTGCTGTTTTTAGATTTTTTTGAGTAATCGTTTGTCTAGAATTGTGCATAATGCTGTTCTTTAAGATAGACTGTACGGTATTTGCTAACACCACTTTGCCTTTAAGCATCGAGAGATTTAATGAATATAGTATTCACTTTTATTAGCAAACTTTGTGACTAACATATTTGGATCCAATTTTATTTCTAGTAGGAGCAGAGCAACCACTGATTTTTATGAAAGCAGGATTGAGGTTTTTATGTCAGTGATAATAAACATGCTATCTAAAGTACAAACATCCTTCGGTTAAAATACAGCTATCGTAAAAGCATACGGAATGGTCAGAATTGCCTTTTTTAGCAACACGTTAGAGACATGAAAAAAGCATACAATACCTTAACATCAAATAGATGCCAATAAGGATGATAAATATTTAGAGCTAAAACACTCAGGCTTTGCTGTAGTGAGCACCTACTCAGATGAGTATTCCCCTAGATATCACGCAAGGAGTTGCTCATCAGCTGCAGGAAAGGTTGTGCAGACTGACCTTTGGTGTTTTGAGGCAGTTGAGTTTCTCCCGTTCCCATGGTTTTTTAGCAATTTCTTCTAGAAGGACTGCTTTTATCCCTTGCTTTTATTTAAAGAAAAGTAGATTTTCTCTACCACATTTTCTGACATAAACATTAAAAAGGCAGCATCTATAAAAATGTGGTACATAAATGTGGTTTAATTCCAGATTGCTGTTGGATTTAAGTGTTATCAAATTTCAGTATATTCCTGCCTTATGTTAAAGAAATATACTACTTAAACTTCAGTACACAGTAATGTATGCTGTCCTACAAGAGATTTATTTTTGCAGGATATGGAGTGCAGTGAAATGAGTCAATATGGTGAGGTGTATGTGATCTCTGGGAGTTAGACCATTTAACATAGGAAATGCATTGTTCTGTCTTGTGCGCAAACTGTACCACAGCACAGTGCAAGGTAAGACAGATTTCCTTTTATTGCTCTTAGAAGGTGCTAGTAAGGGCTAATATTGAACCCTCCAAGTTTGGTTCAGTCTGGTTATCATCATGACAAAGGAAACTTGGGAGCTGAACACAATGTATAGAATAATAGGAGAATATTTCTGTATGTTTAAATTTTGCACTGTCTAGATGCTTATAAAAATTGAATGCAAACTGCGTAGAAATAGCAAACTATATTTTATAATATCTCTATTGTTACTCAGATGTTTAAATAGCATACCTTAAAATATCATGTAAGTCACACATGTTATTTATATATACTATATATATATAAAACTGCACATGTTTTTTATATATATATACGTACACACACATATATTATCCAAGTGTAATTTTAGCCTTCGGTACCTTTTTAATAACTAAAACCTTTCCTTAAGAGAGTTCAATACTTTTAAGAAATCGAGTATACATTTTTCAAATTAAATTTGTTTTCATATATTTGTTGTACGCAAATATAAAATAAATTTATTTATAAAGAGGTCTGTTCTCCTTCCTTATGGCAGGTTTTTGCGCCCCTAGCTGCAGCATGCCTTAGGGAACTGCTTTGACTTTTCTTTCCCTTAACTTGCTGTGCATATTATGTAGCCAGCAGGTTTCTGGCAGGGACACAGCACTGCCAGGTACCATGTGTCACTGCACTTACCTGCTTTCAGGAGAACATCGCAAGCACCCAGGCCCAACAGAGAGGGTAAATGCTTAGAGAAGACTCAACTTTTACTTGGTAGAAGTTTTCACCGCTTCCGAAAGCCACAGTGTGGGATGCAGTGAGTCACAGGTGTGCTGTAGGAGCCCTATGTTGCCCGGGCTCAGTCTGGAGTGGAGGAATTTGGGTGGAAAGCTGGTTTCTGTCAAGGTTTCATCTCCAAGGATACAGCTTTGGAATGCCCCATGGGCAGCAGGTTAATGCTGCTTGGTGTATCAGCTCTACAGAAGCTTTCAAAAGAGAGCGGTGAGGGAGATCGCAGGCTCTTTTCAAACCAGCTTTCATGTTTGTGGGAACCAGAGTGTGACATCAAAATTAGTTGCGAATTGTTCTCAAACATTGCAGAGGGTCCTAGGACAGATGACACACTGAACACTTGTCTTACAAATTTAGTATAATCCCTTTTAATCCAAAAATTAATCCCTCGTAGCCCTCGCCCTCCCACCCACCCACTGTAGTTCCCTCTCAGAACTGTAACAGTTGGGTATTTCTGAAACAAGCGACTAACTGGTACCCACTAAAATGAGATGCGGCTGGATGCCCCGCGGTGGCTTTGCCCTGCACCCCCAGCAGAAGGCGGCCGGTCTGTCAGCACCCAGAGGTGCTGTGCCAGGGCAGACCTTCGGAGGTGTGCGGTCCTCTTGCTGCCGCTGGCCTGGCAGCAGACATGACGGGCAGCTCCATGCTCCAGTCCGGCTCAGGGCAGGCTGCACTTTGCAGTGCTTGGTGTGCGGTTGTGCCTAAGACAAGTGTACACCCCACCGCTTCAAACAACAGGGAAATTTCTGGTAAGAGACGCTCTCCCTGCCACTCCTGCTGTTCCCCTGGGTGCCGCAGGGTGGGAGAAGCAGTGGCAGCACAATCAGCGATGTGAGGCCAGTTAATGAAACGCTTTGTGATTCTCTTATCATCGTAGCTAGATGGCTTCCATATATTAAAAGCACCTTAACAGTAAGCCTTTTCACAAGCTGTATCAGCTCTCATACACTAAAAAAAAATAAAGTGTGTGTAAGTGAACTGGCGAAAACCGGGGTCTTACGACAGTAGCTATAGCATGTTCCCCACATGGATGGTGGTGGGCTGCCATCTGGATTTATGCAGCAAAGACATCACTCCAAGAAAGGAGAGGGAGCTTGTTGTGAAGTAATGCATTGGCCTCTTCTTTGTACTCACAGGTAAGTGGTGTCCGAAGGCTCTGGCGTCTCTCAGGATAAAAAACAAGATGGAACTGAAGCACGCAACTTTGCCCAACACCAGGTAGTGATACTAATGGCCCACATGATAGGACCTGCCTAAGGTACTGGCGTGAGATGTGAGAGCTTATTGCCCTCTCAACAGCTGACAAAGGTGGAGCTTTCTGTGGCACTATTTGTATTTCCTCTTCTTCCTCACCCCCTAAATGGCTCAGTTAAATAAGAGAACATCATCAGTCAGCTTTTCTATTGGGGTGACACTGAAGAACACATTGTCACAAACATGATGCCACGTGGGGATGTGGATGTTGGTAGTCTGTTGATTGTACTGAAAAGTCTTAGTCTTAATTCACTTAGCCTTGTTTCGCAGTCCATTTTCCCAGCCAAACTTGGTAAGCCATGAAGTTAGACCTTCTCTAACAGAATATGTGATGTATATTAATTTTTCTTGTTGTTCAGTATGTTATAAAATGTCTGCGGTTAATGTCAGTGAGTGGCCAGCAGTCCTCTGCTCCTTCACCCGTGGTCTGGTGGGGGGATGTGAAATACATGATACAGGCTACTTTACTGATCCTAACTCAAAATCGTTTCAAAATCATGCCCTCTTTCTTCCCACCCTTGAAGAAATATAAAGATGAAAATAAAACAGAATTAAAATCAGCGTGCTCTGTACCCACTTGTGTACAGGACAAAAGACAGAGTATTAATTGGCACTAGAAGCTACTTCTTCAGCTGCCAAATTCAGTAGAATAAGACAAAACATTGCTTAGCTCATTGACAATCTGAACTAATACTTCTCGGTTTATTGACTATTAAAGTGAGGCCATCTACAGGTCCCACAATAAACCTGCAAAAATGTTTAGTCCTGTGTATTCAAAGAGCCGCATTCCAGTCTGGCTTGCTCCTGCTTTGTTATAAAGAGAAGTCATACACCACAGAGCCTGATTATGCTTTTCAGATCAAAGCCATGACAGCAGTCAGCAACTATGTTGGTTTTACAGTCACTTTTTTAAAAAATGTGCGATAATACTTCCAAATGCACCTCAATCAGTGAAATCTCTGAAAAAGACAAACTCTGAGCAGTTTAGGCACGTGACGTTCTGAAATCCTTGTATGAGCCACCGGTGTAATATTAAAAGCACTAAGCAGAAAGGTCTCAGTTATGTCCACATGTTTTTGGGATCAGGACCTGCTTGAGCAGCCCAAATTAAGCAGAAATAGTACACTCAGAAACCTTCCCCAGAGATCGAGGACTTGTAGCCAGCCTTCTCAGACCTTTCGCTTAGCCAACAGAAAATGAGGAGTGGTTCCAGAAAAGAAGAGAGAAGAAGCTTCCAGTGTCAAACTCCAGTTTTATTCACCTCTTGTTAGACAGCTTTCAAACACTGAAGACATTTCACTCCGCAGGTGTCTTAGCCAGCACATTCTCATTTGGTGCTCTTTATAGTTTCAGTACAGATGATACCTGGAGTCCGACTTCTTTTAGCCAGGAAATTTTACTGCCCTAATGCAATGGATCTGTTTCCATCCCCTCCATTTTCAGTTGCCACAAGGATTTTCTTCTTATTTGTTTTTTTCAATAGCTGTCATTGAAGACAATGTTGTGGTGTTTTGTTTTGTTTTGTTTTCTTCACTGTAGCCTAAAAACTGTCTGAACTGTGGCTTCACCTTGACTTAGACCCTGTACTTCTCACTTCTTGTCTGCCCAGGTGGAAGGAACATCTATTCCCCAAAAAACAAGCAATCACCTACTGGCAATATAATAACTGTGACAAATTGTGTACGCCCACTTGCTGGGAAAAGTAGCAGTTCTTTGGAAAAGCAAACAAAATATGTCTTTATCATCCTATTAAAGCAGACAAGTTGATTTTGTGTGTGGGCTAGTTAATTTTCATGTTTTTCCAGGCCGCCCTAAAGCCCTTCTTCTTGCAGTCTGGGTATTGTCTCCTCCAGTTTACAACTTTATTATTGTATGTTTCATACAAACACGAACATCTGGAGAACATCCTCAGGTATAACTGCTGGGCAGTGCAGAAAATATCTGGCATGATCTGAAACAGGTTTTTCTTCCCATGAAAGTACACCCCTGGGACTGGGAAACTTAGAAGGTCTGTAATGGCATAGAGATCCTTTTGCCTCCAGAACACCACTTCACATGGCCTGGGTCGGTAACAGCCCGCATCCCTGGTGGTTTCTCAGCTGTTTGCTGGTTTTTTGTGAGATCAGTTGATGCGGGTACTGGTTCACAGAAAACACTGTGTCAGTATCCCTGAGAGCCTCGGTGATGCTGCACGGGGTGAGGAGATTGGATTCCTCGCTGTAAGAGCAGTCAGTTTCTATCCTGGGAGCAGTCAAGAGATGGAAGGGTAGGTGGAGGGTGGGGAAGGGGAAAGAGGAATTTGCATTTTCCCCCTTGCTGTTTGCCCCTCCCGTTCGTCTTAAATTACATGGGTTTCCATCATTGCACTGTGAGATCACACCTGACTCAGGACAATTAAAATAACACAGGCTTCTGAACCCCTGTTAAAATAGGTCTCAGTTCTTAACCTCATCCCGGTATCTGTCTAACACCACTGACTTCAGTGAAACAAAGCTACTCTGAATCTGCAGGGATGGAAAGGACAAAGGTCTACTGAGAAAGATTCCTCAACATACTTAAAATATTTTCAAGACTCGTTAAAATCTTTCATAGGAATAGGATGCCTTTGGAAAACTCTACTCCTCCACATAACTAGTACAGAGAATAGGAATCCTAAAAACTGTGGACCAAGGTCTCGAAAGAAAGGTCTGTACCAGCTAAAGCAGAGCACTGCTGACCCCTCGTTAGACAGTCCCCGGCTGCCTCTGTGCCTGCATCCTTACTGCCCTTGTTTTCACACATTCCTTTATGTGCCGCAGAAGATCCTTGCAGTCACTGTGTTTCCATACGCCTTTGCTGCTTCAGCCCTGTTGTACAGGATTTTGAGAAAGGTGGTAATTTGGTCTTGTTCCTAGTTTGAACAATTTCTAGGAAAAAAATCCAAACAATTTTTTCCAAAGGTGAGAAAATTCTAAGCCATCTCTAGAATTTGTTGTCTCCATGTTGCCAACCTCAGCTCTGTGGGCTGCCACCAGTCCCAGCAGTCACCAGTGACAATGAATTCAGTATTCTGTGTTGATAAATTACAATTTTATCTTTGTTTGGCTAGGGCTTTTAGTAGCTTGCCAACTCAAAACCATTGCCTAATATGTCATTAGAGGGCAAATATGCTCCTGTGTATGTCTGTGGTGTGTAAGCAGCTCCTACCAAAGCTTGGGCATTCCAGCATCCTGCTGAGGAAGGAAAGCAGAGCCCCAAATCATTTAGACTGCAGGTTTTTCTTTTAAAATAAAATATTTTTTGTTTCTCAAGGTCAGACACTTGGGGCTGTTCAGGTCACAAGACGCCAGAGGCTGTTTACTTTGGAAAACAAGGACAGCAGCGGTGGGAGGTGCTTTTAGCAACACTCCAATCTAACGTTTTAAACCAAACAGCTGTCTGGCCAAAGGGCAGCTTCACTCATCCTTACTGACACCATGACATAGAGGGAGACTGTCCAAGGGCTGACTGACGTACATGCAACAGGAATGATATTTGGTATTCTCACTTATAAACTCAAATGTGGGAGATCCTCAGATGAGAGGAATAAATATTTTGCATTGACTGCAGTCAATGTTCACAGTGGAAAGTGGTTTCTTGAAAGGCTGAGACAGTGCCCAGTAGTGAGTTGCATCTGAAAGCGTTTTGGTCATAATGGAGCAGCACTTTTCCTACACCCAGATGCCAGTGGGGTGGTAGGTTTTCCTCTTCCCTTTGGGTATTTTGTTTCATCTTTCAGTTAGTTCAACCGTTCAGGCTACAGAGATTTCTCCATGTCAGATTTCCTTCTAGGTCATTATTGGAAAAACAGAAGAAATGAATCTTTGAGAAGTTGAGTAGCAAGAAAAACAACAGTGTGAAAGGTTCCTACTGTTAATACAAATAGAAGCACTTTTATATAACAGTTTTGCTTCCCTTTTCAATTGTGTTGCAGGGCTGAGGCTGATGGAGCAGGATGCACAATTCCTTGCTAAGTGGCCAAGCCCACAGAACTTGTCATATTTGAGGACAGCTCAGCTGAAAAGGTCTCCTAGACCTTATTGAATCTGCTTTGGAGGAACCGTGTGTCTCCTGCCATTTCCATCCCTAGCTGAGTGGCCATGCCTGAGTATATAACAGTTTAAAATGTATGTGACTTTCTGTATGTGGATTTTTTTTTCATCGCAAACCAAAATTGCCACAGATAACTACTTTCCCTCCTTGAAGACATTTGTTTCCTGTTGACATTTAATTAGTAGATACATTCTGTGGGTCAAGTTAGAGGGCAAAAATAAAAGTCAGTTTTAGATGATTCAGTCCATTCTTAACCAGCAAAATGGTGTTTAGAAATGTTAAACTGCAATAAAAATCCACTTCTATGTGGACTCACCTAGAGTTTCACAACAGCAGTGAGGATAGGGCACAGAGCTTCCTATTTCAAATGTCTTCAAAACATCTCTTCAAAGAATCTCTATTAGGTGTTAGGAGTATAGAGCCTGTGGCATCCAGTTACACAGTTTTGACCATTTAAGAGAGGTGAATAAAATAGGGTCGGTTTTAGAAGCATACTGTGAATGGATTACTGTTTTAGCCCTGAAAATACACATTTCTTCCAGCAGTATAAAAGTGAGGGGAGCGTTTATGCCACCAGTGTAGGAAACACATCTCACTTCTCCAGTGACTAAACTGGACTAATGAGAGCTATCGAACTTGCTAATGACTGAGGGAAAGCCTTTCAGTGCCTCGCACTGTTAAAATTAAAGTGTTTTCTGTAGGGTTACTTCCGATTGACACCCGTGTGACAGGATGCAGCATGAAGGTAATGCAGTAGTCCTGGTGCTCGTCATGGCAGGGAGTGAATATGGAGAAGAAGTCCAGCAACGCCAGCAGAGAATCTGGTAAATCGCCTTACCAAGTAAACATGTTTCTGAATTAACTACATTTTAAACCACTGACATTCCAAAAAAAGGAATACTAACTCCGATGTTTTTTCGTAAGGGAGGTAAAAAGGACAAAATGGCAGATCTGAGCCGCTGCTCCAGGGGAGCATCTTTGAGCCGCGCCATGGGGACAGACGGGAAAACTGCTCTCACAGGCAGGTCCCAAAGGTGAGTTGTCAACTTCTGCTTTCCAAATGCAGGCGCTGTCCTGGGCGATGTGCAATCTCAGTGTGTTTGCCATTATGCAAAGAAAAATCTGAACTCCAGTCCACTCAATCAAACAGCTTGTCCTTATCAAGATCCACGGGCTGGGCAGTCACCTGTAGGAGGCCTGTACAAGAGTAAGACTAAGCCTGGGATTGTTAACAAGATGATACTTAGAGATGTCTTCAAATCAGCTGAGGCAACAACTGCTTTTAAAAGCCAGACGTTAGCTAAGAATATTTATATTTTGAGAGTAATAGGATAACTTGGGACAAAATGCTCACCTCCAGCCACAAAGCGTTTTCATGCCTGAGATGGTGTTACAGTTCAGAAAATTCACAGCAAAGTCTCCGGGTGTGTTTGAAGACATGCATGAAGAATTATATGGTGAAACATTTCATTCTGGCTGTGAAAAAAGTTAGTTCAAAACAACTAAAACGTCAGCCATAAAGATGTACAACATTTTTCAGGAAGCCTTGTCCACCCTGAACAAATGTTTTCATAAAAAACAGCCTGCCTGTAATAATCACTGTTACTGAAAAGACATCCCAAGGTTGCTGTATGGAAATATGTTAAATACGTTCTGAAATTCAATCTAATATAATTTCAACATTAGAGCTCATTCATAATCCTGTATTAAAGGCCTATGCAATTTTCATGAAATATGTCTGTCTGTGTAATCATGAATGCTGAATATTGTCATGGCTTTCCAGGAATTTTCAACCTCAATGCAGAGGAAAGAAAACTCTTCCAACTGGACTTTTACACCACTGAGAAGAAATAACAATAACAGCTCTAAACTTAAAATAAACATTTCTGGAAAAATACTATCTTTTAAAAGAGGCTGTAGTCTGAATTTCAAGCTACTAGTAGTATGACACAGAGGCTTTGAATGTGCCTATGGTTACAGCCCCTTGCTTTGTGTGGTACTGGGGACAAGCAGCCCCAGTATGAAGGAATTTGTTTACTCACACCTAGATCTAGAAAGCAATCCCTTCAGATGGAGTTGGCCCAAACCCCACAAATATTTCTGGTTTGAACCCCCAGATTTACAACTGGATATAGCTGTTTCTCTGGTTATCAAGTCGAGCCTTGTCAATTCTTGCTAATTCTGTATTGCAGCACAGCACCTCAAGTGCACGCAGCATCATGGGGATGGAAAGGTAAAGAGAAAGTCACCAGCATCACCATAAATCCGATGTGCTTGTATGAGTACACTAGCTGCTCATCATTAATTTCTTTGTGTTTGTAATTTTATAAAAGAATCAAAGCCTATAGAGTAGTACTTGCAGACATGAAAAGGTGAAGAGTGGGAAAATTCTGCTTCTCTCTCTAATGTTCCTATTCACTGATGGCTCTTTGATATTTTTCCTTTTTATGAGTAACTTTTTTTTTTTTATTAGTGGAATATTGCTGGTTCCGTGGCATGACTTTAAAATGATAGGAAAAATTATACAACTGGGATCTCAATTATTCAGCACAGCCATTTTAATCCTTCGTGTTATTTGATCCAGTACAAGGTAATATACGTCTTCTTTCCAATTAGAATACAATCCTCACTATATTCATCATCTATCGATGTCTGCTTTTCCATTTGCCAGAGACCTGAAAGTCTGTGATTCAAAGGGTGCCATTCAGGCTACTCTACTTGTGGACAATTGTATCGTGTCAGCAGGGCTGCCTGTAGGTTTGACGCCTGCAGCCCAGGGCAGCTGGGAGCTGCTGTGGACTTTCTTTCCTGCTGAGTTTCTCACCAGCTGACAGCATATTGCAGAAATGGTTCCTCTGTGCCTCCGCAGCCCTGTGCCATTTGTGTGAGCGATGTTGCAGAGCACGTTTGTTTGAGACTGCTCAGCTGCATGTGGCAAAAACATCACTTCTCGTGGCGTGAGGGCCTTATCCTGCCAAACCCCTCGCAGTGCTGTGTGCTCCGTGACTCTGTAAGAGAGAAGATGAGAAGAAAGGGGAATGGGAATGACGGTGGGTGGAACAAGAGTGTGTCTCTGGCCCATCACTGGCTGCTTGTTGCTGGGTGATGCTGGTCCTGCACGCCCTCCTTCTGCCCCTGTCCCCCCACTCCTGCTATTCCCTCACGCTGGTGCTTTTGTAGCAGTGCTGATGTGGTTTAGCTTTCTGAAGCCACAGAAGACTAACTCAGCCAAAAAGAAGCAGGTCACTTGGTCTGGTGATGTGAACTGACAACAGAGTGAGGTGAGCACTTGATCCAGTAGCCAAGTGCAGAGGGAAAGAGAAGCAAGGACTGGGAGGACTGGAAGAAGGGACAGTGGGGACAACGTGTCACTCCTAATGGGGGTGACAAGTTGCTGTGCTGTAGCATGTAACTTTACTGCTCTTTCACCATGTATATAAATAGCTAGCAAACTCCTTCTAATGCTTGAAAGCATTATGGTGAAAATACTATATATTTTTTTTTTACTCTAGTGGTAGGGAAAAGTGCTTTAATAGCTGTAACATTACATAGCATTGGCATCCTCCATGTGGTGATTATGGGACAGAGAAACTCCAGGCTCTGACACCATAAAGTTTTTCTGGATTCAGCATTTATAGAGAGAACGTCTGAGATTTAACTTCTGGTTGTACTGACCAGGAACAAGAAATTTCCCTATGACGACGTAGCCAGGCTATGTGCAGCCTCTTTAAAGCTGCAGGAAGCAGCCATATTGTTTCAAAGGTAAATGAGCATAGCCCTTGAAACTGCAAATCTCTCAAAAGCCTCAGTCCAGCAGAAGGCAAAGGCAGCAAGTTGCTGTGTGTTGCTGTTTCTGTGGGATGAATGATCACTGCTGCTCAATACATCCTTTGGAAAGGCTGCCTGGGAACAGGCGTCCTGAGAAGAGCTACTAACAAACACTGTGTTTGTAAAGGTGTTCGGCATTTCACTTTTTGCGGAGTTGTGAGGCTGCCCTAAGGATAAGCGTGTCTTAGTGAGGAAGGGGATCCCCTGGGTTAGGCAGGGTACAGGGATGTGCACTGGTGGGGAGAGGGAAGCGATCTCCTACAGCATTTGGTGTGCCTAACTTGTGGATCTGGGCCTGGCGCTAAGATCTCACATCTCTATGAGATGCGGTGCACTGAGAAGCAGAAGGACTTCAAAAGACGTTTCAAATAATTTCACCTCAAAACATTAGCAAATGCAGATGCTCTTGGGCATTGAGCTGAATCTGTAAGAATGGGGAAGGAACACAGGGAGAAAGGAAGAAAATTAAAAGCCATGGAAACAGATAGACTCATAGTGTTTATGTAGGAGGAAACTAAGGCACGAAAGCAGTTATGAACCATCTGAGGTCAGTCAGGCAGTAATGCTGAGAGCAGGGAATCTTTAACTTGCCGTCCTTGCTTTAGTCCCCAGGCACGCATGGGCATGCAGGGGACACCCTCTGCTCTTGACTCTGGATGCTGGCCGTGTGTCCCCCTTACTCGAGGTTTGATCAAGTAGGTGTAGCCTGAGCTTAGAGGAAGGGCGAGGAGGGAGGTTGTGGAGGGGTCAATGTGTGTCACTGGTGACAGCGCTGGTGGGTGGTGGGGTGGCTTTGGGTTTTTAAGGTGAGTACTTCTGTAGTGGGTAACAGAAGTTACCAGAAGGTAATTATTCCAGAGGGGACCATCAAACTGCTGCCATCATGTGCTGTGACTTAACAGCAGTAAAAGTTTTACTTCTCACCCAGCAGCCCCAAGGAGGCATCCGAGGGGCTGAAAGAGGCAATATCTTGACTGCTCCACGCGGGCCAAGCCTTTCCATCTCCCGGTTCGCGGCCTTTCCTTGCCAGGTGGGTGTCTCTCTGCCTGTCTGCTGCATTTGGGCTCAGACGTTGTCAGGGTGTGTTGGCTGGTCCGGGGTCACCGAGCCGCAGAGAAACATGCTCTGTTGGGTCTGGAGCTATGTGCTCACTTTCATCACATGGATATGCGTCAACGTGTCACTTTAAAGTAGTTCAAGTAAGAGAGATGGGGGAACAGACGAGGAGGAGGGAGGCAGGAAACATGTCATAAATCCACAGTGAGAGGGACTCTGAAGTAAGAGAATTAAAGACTCTGGAAAACACATAAAAATCTGCTGAAGAAAAGGCACTGTCAATGCACCCTGTCAGTGCACTTTGCTTTTTATTTCCTAGTAAGCAATATGATACAAAAACCATTCATCTTTACTAGATGATCCATAAAAGCCTGTATTTCACATGAGATTTATTTTTTGTATGAATGTACTTGGCGTTTCCAGACACTGGTGGATATCAGTCCCCTTGTTATAAAACGAGGCCACCAGCACCTGCGCTCTCCCAGGGACTGTCTCTTCCAAGTCTGTTCCTCACACAAGGGCCACATCATTGTTTCTACTTTTCGTTTAAGCAGAGCTGAACTGAGGAATGTAGAGTTAAATAAAAAATAATGGAGAAAGATCAGACTGAAATAATTTCCACCCCCCAAAATCCCACTTGTGCAATCATCAGATATGTGAGGCTTTGCACTTTCTCGTGTTGCTATTGTAGAAAGAGAGAGAAAATTTGAATATTACAGAAAGTCTCAAATACTACAAAGAGTTTCTGTAGACATATGTCCCACTGCAGGGAACTGAAATTCCCTCAACACCCAGAACATTAAGCAATCTGGGGCTTGTGTTTTTAGGTAGAGATTTGAGAGAAGGGAACATCCTGGCTTGCCTAAAAATGGCTGGGGAAGGGAAAAATTGCCAAGGCAGCAACCACCAGCCTCTCTGGCAACCAACTGTGTTCTTGTTCAGCCATCCCCGCCACCTGCATGGGACTTACCACGTTCATCACAGGGAAAAGGCCTCCAGGCCCTGAAAGACTCAGTGATGCTGGTGAACAACAAGGAAGAGGATTTACACTATGTAACCATCTCTAGACAAGATGAAAAATAAGTTCTCTAGAAAAGTGTGTGAGCTGGGACATCCCAGCCTGAGACAGTGACTTCCTCCTGACAGCCCCTCACTGTGCTTCCGTGTCTTACTCCTTGGCCATACTATGTAGTACTTCGGACGCATACCAGTAATTTTGATGGCAGTTGATTGTGCATGGTGAATCTGCATGGTTCCGATCTGCTGCACCTGCAAGGTGTTCTCACAGACCTAAGTGTTCCACCATGGGGGCGTAAGGAAGAGCCCATTGCACTTGGGCTTCCCTGTAGGAGACCACGAACCAGACAGGCGCACTGCTCCCTTCTCTCAACCACCCATCTTACCTTGTTCTTCTCCTAGCACAGTCTGAGAGCTGTTGCTGCCGAGACTGCATTTTCATTTCTTCAGTTTCATCGCTAGTCTATGCCTAACGTATTAATGGTGTGAAATGGAGAGGAAGGAAATACAGGGGAAGCACAAGGAGCAAAGCAAACATCTTCAGGGAGGTAGAGACCGCACAGAAAATGCTCACTCACCCTTTTGAACCAGGAATTTAACGTTCTTCTGCTTTGCATGACAGTCCCACGTGCAGCACTGCTCTTTCGGCCATTGCCGGGAGCCACCGAGGTTGCAGAGCCCCGTGAATCTTAGGTCTGAGCCACCTGAAAAGTACACACACATTTCTCTCCAGATGAGTAGGCTGCTCTGTAGGGCGACTTTGGCTGTCTTTCCCCTGGTGATGGATGTGGGGAGGAGCTGTTTTCTGCCTGCGATGGCTTGGATTCTGCCAGGAGTGAGAGTAGATGAGACAGCTTCTGCTTACAGCTCTCTGGGTGCCAAGATGATGTCCATCCCACAAAATCCTGCAGTGCTGGGAGAGCAGGCAGGGCATAACAGCCCCCATTCGTATATGCCAGACCCCCAGAGTCACGGTGTCCGTGTGCACAGAAGGACCCATGAGGTCTCCGGCCACTGTCACAGCAAAGGGCATGGTCCCAGCTGAAGTTTCGTTTGGGAGAGGTGACAACCCCACAAGCCCCCAGCCTGGCTGAGCTGGGGTGAGTACCTCCGCAGGATGCATGGCACGAACACACCACAGCCCCCATGTCTCTGCCCCAGCATCTTGCCTGAGGTCCTCTGCTTCTGCTGGGAGAGCTACCAAGGTTGCAGCTCAAGAGGAGGTGGTTGCAGGCTGGAAATGGGCAGGGGTACCTAGTGTGTGCCTTCAAGGTCTTCCCAGCTTCCTCTTACCTCATAGACCTACTCCAAGCAGCAGAAGTCTTTCAGGACCATTGCTTAAACACAGTCATAGCTGGGAAATGGAACTGAACAGTGGAAAAAACACAGAGCTTCTGCTAAGCTGAAGTGCAGCCTGACTGCTTTCTAGGTTGGATGGGACCCTGGTTCTCCGACTCAGAAAGAGCTGTGAGGAGCTTGAGGTGGCTCGGGGCTGCTGTGTCTGGAGGTGAAAGCTGGCGCTGCTCCTCATGGGACTGGACCCAGATCTGCTGTATGAGCTTGCGGCTTGCGGCTGCATGGCTGCTGTGTGACAATTACTTGAAGGAGAAGAAAGAAGCAACAAGGTATTATTTATTTGGCTGTTAATCAAGAAAGTGGATAGCTTCAGTGACCATCAGCAGAGTAACCAGATACAGTGTGTGTCATTGTTATGGAGCTGTATGTTTGTGGCCTTGTCCAGGTTCATTCTGTATTTTCTTCTCCTTGTTGTACTTTCTTTGGCTCCACACACAGAGCTGTGCTTGCAGGGAAGTGCCGTAACCTGCAAAGGTACAGAATGATCCCAGCCACTCTGGGCAGGGGCTCAAAGTCGTTTAGTTCTTTGCCAAAACTAGAACCATCCTAAGGTCCTGGTCCGAACCCACCTGGCAGGAGTGCTGTGATGTTGAGGAGACCCCACTTGCGCTGCATCACAGCTGGAGGCCAGACCACCAGCAGCAACACTTCTAAAAAACATCTTTACCTTGAGCTGGAGGCATAGGCCGTTATTTGACTAATTTCTGGTTCCTTTAACTTCTTAATTTTGCAATCGCTACAGAACTGCATCTGCTTCAGCATTTTCTGGACAAGCTGTGCTCCCTCTATGGGAGAGAAACAGAAGTTTTCACATGCAGCTGGCCTCTTTCCAGAGTCCTTAGCCAAAATTTCACCCTGATTTTGTTTCTCCAGCTTTGGCGATCTGATTGTCGAAGTAGCAACAGGTTGCTGCTGCACCTGTTCTTTAGGGAGGAGCACACACTGAGTCCAGTCTATGGAGGCCACGGGGGCTGAGATGGGCACAGCAGCACCTCCAGTGACTTGATCTGGGCCACCGTCTGACCAGGACAGTCTGGTCCTGCTGGCTGCGGTCCAGGAGGGCAGAAATCAGCCCCTGACCCTGGGGCATGAGCAGGCTGTGGGACTGCGGACGGGGAGGCACAGGGCAGATAGCCGGGGTGGAAAGCGCAGCCTCTGCAGATGCACATGGCTGAAAGATGGAGGTTTCCGCCTGGCACAGCAGCCGTGGGAGTCATGTATGCATTGAGAGGGTGGTCTGGTGCAGAGACCGCAGTACAGAGCCTCTGGGGACATGGTGAGCGACCCCGGCAAGTCCCCCACGCTACTGCTGACCAGTGGGGATTGGTGAGCACAAACCACATAGGAAAAAAAGGATTTTTTTGAAAGAAGTGTAGAAACGTGTGCCTCCATCGCTGGTCTCGCCTCCTAATCGAGCTACCCCAGGGCACCGTGCGATTTTTTGCTTAAAATGTGCACTAAACAGCATATGCGGATGTCCTGACATATGCATGCCCAGTCCATGGCTCCAGCGCAAGAGGGGCTGTGGGAAGAAAAGAAGGGGTTAAGCTGCGTGGCTCCCAGCAGCACTGCATCCTCAGGGATGGGCTGCCGGGGGCAGGAGGAGCGTGGAGGGGGCCTGTTCCCATGTGGGGCTGGAGCAGCTGTGGCCGAGGGTCCCACCGAGGGTCCCACGGGGCTGAGGGGGTGTTTGCCGACTCCAGCCCCTTGGCACACAGCCCAGTCCCAAGAAATATAAACCAAAGAAGCATAAACAGATGATCACATGAAAAATATATCATGATTAGCCAGATAGATCCCAAATGTTTGTTCTGTAAACTGCAGCGGGCAGCGCAAGTGTTCACTGCAGCTGTAGTTTCTCATCTTATTTGTGTAAGTGTGCCATTAAGCTTAGACATGGGCAAAATAATCTTTCCTTGATTCTCACTTAAGAAGATGCTTTAACGATATATTATATCAATGTTTGATTCAACCCTTTTGAGACTGGTATTATACGGTAAACTGATTCTCACTTAATAGAAAATCTTTGCGCATTTTTTTTTTCTTCTAGGTTGCTTCCTTTTCCCTCTGAACCCAGTAAAGTGGTTTGTTTTGTGAATGAAAGCTGGATGCCTTTAGCAAGATGGCATTAACACTGACCTCTGCTCATGCATTGAATTCCTGCCCAGCAGGAGGTGAGGTTGGAGGAAAGGGTTAGTTTATTGATGGTCAGAACCTGCTGAGCTCAGGGCTGTTAACCTGCCTGGAAAGGGAACTGCTCAGAGGGCTTTTCCCTTTCCTGGATTAGCCCAATGAAGCCGTCCTTCTCTCCCTTCAATTTAACCATCTGCTGGAAAGATGGCTCTGATTCATCTCAGCTTGCTAGAGATTTTCTTTAATATATAAAATGGCAATAAATTATGGGGGAAGGGTACACTTTAATTTTCCTATTGCTACTGCCTATATCAGAGAAGACAATCTGAATTTCACAGCATGAAACATTTAGAAGGACAATGCAAAGAAATCAAAACCAAACTCCTTCAGCTGTTTCCCAGGAAATTCAGCATGTTTTATGCTCTTTGGATCCTAAAATGCATCCTGGAAGAGAGATACTCTGGAAAAGAAAAATTTTGTGGAGCTGATTGCCAACAGCATCTTCCGACAGCGGGTGCACGAGAGCTGTTCTGAGGGAGATTGGTCTATAATTTACAATGCTACTGACTCTGAAAAGGTATTGTGTAAAAATAGCAACTTTTCATTTGATAGTTTTATCTGCTATGTGGTGATAAAACCTGTGATCTGCTTTTGTAGAGCTGGAGGGGGACCAGAGCACAAATCAAAACCCAGAAGGTTCACACAGCATAACTGGAAAACATGCTGTAGGTTTCTCTCCTTTTTATCTTCTTAGTCCTTCAGAGTCAAGGCAGCTTTTGGAAAATGAGCTGCGCCTGTGCTCATTTTTACACTATCAACAGGTTTATTAACTAATCCTCCTTCAGCATTTTTCTGTTGCCACTTTGGCTACTAGGTTCTTTAGCTGCAAGTGGAGAAGTGACCACACTGAAAGCAGAGCAAGACGTCCATAGTTTAAGTTGAACCCTAGCCATAGTGATTATAAACACAGCATCTTATTTTAGCTCTCACATCAGCGTCAATCAAAAATAAATCCATTCAAGTATCAAGGAGAAGTCCATTAAAGTCAGTGGAAATTCATCAGCACAAGGTTGGTTTCATTGAGATTAGGCTCTAACTCTGGTGTCTGTTTTATTTGTAAATTGAGCAGATAGAAGCCACTGGGAGATTGCTAAATCAGAACTCAGCAATTTTCATTTCCACTTGTCTTTTTGAGTAAGACCATACTTTGTTATCCTTGTCGGAGTCTACAAGGACTAGTTTGAACTACTTTCACCAGCTAAGACAACACTTCTTCTCTATAAGGTGAGCACATTGAATAAAGCTTATCGATGTAGTTGTTTCTTTTTGTTTTAATTCACCTCTTGACCTTTTAAAATTACTTTACTCAACAAAGGACAATAGGGCCAATCTAACTCCCATTAAAGTCAGCAGGAGTCTTTTCACTGACTTCAGATGAAGTTGGGCTGGGCCCAATAAGAGTAACTTTAAGAGTAAAAAATAGCAACTCAAATAGAGCTTTATCTTCCCCGCTGTGGCTTGATAACTGACCTCCCATCATGTTCACTGGGACAGGATCAGGCCCATTTTTTAAAAAGCCAAGTAAAACTATTACAGTCCTAATCACATATCCCAAAGCTTATGCTGTATTTGCATTTGCGCTTTTTAATCACACAGAAATATTTGAGAAGTATTCGTGACTTTATGAATGGAGAAACGCTTCCAGCTGAACAGATTGGATTCATCTTTGGGTTCCTTTATGCCCCAGAGTTTCCCTTTTTAAAGGGGTGACAGGGATAAAGGGCTCGAAGGTGACCTCATGCATCTTCTTCACTCTTCAGCTTTCCTGCTGCTTCTTCGCGCACAAGCCCCATCCTGCTCCTTTGCCAGTACCTTGCCAGGTCACCCAGCTCCCATCCTCTGCACCCTTTGCTTTCCCAGAAGAAAGTGCCACTGATCACCTCTACCTGCTTGTCCTAAAGCCAGCAGAGCCATTCCGGGAGGAGTTCAGCTGGGGCAGGGTGGTGGGGTGGTTGCCTGTTGGTCTGATGGGAGGAGGCAGACTGGATTTTCTTCTTGGTTACACCTTTGGCCTGAGACACTAAACATTTGTTTTCTAAATAACACTTAAAATATCTCCTAATACGAAGAAAGCTCTATCAACTGCACAAACTTTCAGTCTGTTTTATGATGTGGATTTTCCAGTGGCTCTGGATATGACACAAAGCTGATGTTCTTCTCTTTATTATTTTTTCATGATGCTCTTTTTCCCTTTCTTTCAAATTACCTTACAACGAATCTACAGGGAAGACTCCATCTGTAGCACAATTAATTATTTCACCACCAAGAGAAGAAATGTCATTTGGCAGCTCTTTGAGTTGCTGTTAAAATTATCATCTACTGTAGGTGCTTGTATGTTTTATTCTGGAGACCCTACATCACCAATTTTCTTTAGGTTAAAAATAAATCCACTCACTGACATCTGTGAAGAACATTTTCCAATGTCAGAAAACTACCCCACCATCAGAATAATTTGTAGCAGCCACCCAGGGAAAGGTGGGCTCAACGACGCAGCCACGCTGAGAGACAGGACACAGCACCACTGCAAAGCAGCAGATGCTGTTCTTCCCTCAGCCCCGTGTCATGAACCCATCTCCTTTTTCAGCAGAAGCTAAATCTACCCGGTCCTTTAAATATAGACATATAGTATATTAGAAAGAGCTCTCGGATATCCTCAGCTTCTCCCTGTGTGAGGAGGAAGAGCCCCCCTGATTCCTAACACCATCAGCTGTGGTATTCTCTGCGCTCGCCCAAATGTGCTGCAGCATCAACATCAGTCACTTCAAAGAGCTCTTTCATGTACCACATATTTTTTCATCCAGAAGGCCCAAGCGAAAGGCAGATCTGGCTGAAACTGGCTTTATTCAGCTCACCACTTGTGTGGCCCCTTGGAAAGGTCTCAGAAGAGTGAACAAACTTTCCGTGTGCTTTCAGCGAGCAGGTGTAAGATATAAAGCTTTTTCTGTCACCTGTTGTTAGCAGTGCAAGGTAATTAATGGCTTTGTGTCACGCTCGGGTGTGGAGGTCCTACTGAGTGAAGGATTCCTCCCCAGCCTGCACTACAGAGAAGTCCTGTTCCCTGGGCGGGACAGCGTGTGGAGATGGGCAGTTTCCATTCCTCTCTGCCATTCCCCTCTGCTCGTGTCTCAGGAGAGAGCCTGCCGACCGTACCGGAGCAGGGCATGCCACAGCAGGACTGGAAGCATGGCCAGCTTCGGAGCCACCCACTCTGGCCACTACAGAAACATGGGCTGCCCCTCATGGCACCCACCCCCGCAAGCAGCTGGGGCCATGCCCAACTTCATCATATGGGAGATGCTCTGGGGAGCTGCCTGTGGAGGGGTCAGCTCTCCTGGGACCAATGCTTTGATGAGGATAACCTGACTCCATTTCAGGAGCCTGTGTGCAGGGAAGCCTGGGGAGATGTGTGTACCTGTCCAACTAGCTCACCCTTCCCACCCACGTGAATGCTCACAGAGCAAGGGATGCTCCTCTCTGACCCTTCTGACACCCGATGCAACAGCTGGAGGAGCCAGCCCAAACTTTGATTCTGCATGTCCCAGATGAAGCATGCTCACAGCAACCTGCCTACACTGCACAGCAAAATCCTCTATTTGTGCCGTCAGATCCTTACTGTTGACACGTGTTCAACATTGTAGGTCTTTTCTGCTCAGTTCTTACTAACTCCAAGCAACAGGCATCTACTTCAGGACCTTAATCACTGTAAGCTCCTGCTGTCTCCTAGTTCACTGTCTGAGGGAGCCCTTGCTCTCCACTATGCACAGAGGAAGCCCACTGGAAATAGACACCCGATTTTGGAAATTTGGTGCATAAAGTTGATTGCAATAAACCCAGTCTACATCCTCAAAAATCACTAACCAAGCCTGTCACCAATTTCTTAATCTCCTGCAAACAGGAGATCTGATTAAAGATAATAGCTCACTTTTTGGGAGGAATGTTCTGATGAAGTCATGAGAACTGACGGCATTGCTTAGCATTTGAGTGGCACCTAAAGCAACATTTGTTCTTAATGATTTACGTAGATGCAAATATTCTGGCAAATTCTCTGCTCTTGGATCTCTGCAGGGAGAGACAAGCCAGATACTGCACTCTACTGTTAAGCAGAAGCCAGAAGAGAAGGCACATACCAGATTTACTGCATATGCCTTTGTTGGCCAAACAAGGCAGGCAGCCAACAGCCTATTCCATGCAGCAACCATGGATTCCTCCTGCTTTTGCAGCCAAATGAGAATGGCAAGGCATATGGCAGGAGGTTATATTTTGTGCTCTTGGTTCTTATTACAAGGTTCAAAGTTTTTTGTTTACATGCTCAAAGAACAGAGGCCAAGTCTCTTCATGCTTGTAATTACTTGGGTACGACTAGCAAAAGAGTTTGTTTTTCTCATCTAGAAAGCATTTGTCTGTAGCCAGTCACTTATAAAAGACTTTCGGGATAGTTTTTTCCATTTCTCTGTTATTTGAATATTAAGCGGCAAGTAGAAACTGATTCCTCTAGAGGATATAATACTTTCTGCTGCCACAGACTCATTTACTTACCAAAAACATTGATTTCCTTTGGACCCAAAGATATTGCCATTTTTCTGATTGATTGAATGTGACTGCATATTTCCAAAATACACAAAGATGGGACAACCACAAATGTATAAGTAATGAATTGTTCTGGCCATATTTACTATAGAAGTTACTTGAGCCTTGGCTAGAAAACATATCCATTCTGGTCTGGGCCAAGTGCATGCCAACATGTAGTATATTTTCATTAAGTTACATGATATGAATGTTTTTAAGAATCACTTGTGTTCTTCCAGTCTGCCTGCCAGAAGTGTTGCCCAAATCCACTGCCTGTTTAATCATGAAGGAATGCTGTTCAAAAGATTTGGGGTCAGAAGTGCTCAATAAATCAATCTAGATGCACTCCTAATGAGTGGTGAATTAAACAGCATTTGTTTTAAGATCAGAGGGCCTCTTGGGAGATTACTTTTTATTGCAAGCAGAATTACTCACTTGCAGGTATCAAGAAGCTGGTAGTTAAGGCATGTTAAGAAGGTCCACAAAAGAATCTGGATCTTCTTTAGCAAAAGCATGTGATTATGTCCAGACAGCAATGATAAATACGTGAGACTCATGTCGTCCACTGCAATATCTAGTTTCCTGAATTAAGGAGAAAGAAAAACTTTGTAGCTTCAGCCCTATTCTGCGTTTATATATCCAGATTCTTACCTGTGCAGGCCACAACATAGCAATTCAGAACAAGGAGTGTGGAGAATGTAGCTGAGGTGGAAAGGAGACATTTGGAGACCCCGCTGGCCAGTGGGAAGCGAAGCTCACTGACCGCTGGATCCCCGTGGAGGAGGTTGTCCTCTGCAGGGCCAGGTTCCTTCCTCTCACGCAGAAGGAGGGCAGGAGACGCCAGGGCTTTTTGCCATCTTGAAGGACAATGTACGAAATTTCAGGCAAAATTATTGAAAGGGAAAGGATTTTACTTGCTTGCAACATCTTGATTCTTTCTAGCCTTCTATGTTTATGAGAATTGGTGGTTTTTCAGAGCATTAGAAATTAATACTTCCAGCTTTCTGGCCACTCTCTAACTTCTCATCAGCCATTCTGAGCAGGCCAGCAGGGTCACTTTGCATGTGAAGGAAGCAAGTGGATATAAAATGTCCACATGCAGCTGTCGTAACATCATAGGGCCGCTTTACATGGGAGCAAGTGAGAGCCCCCAAGCATGTAGGAGGGGTTCAGGTCCTGCACCAATAGCTCAGGAGCCACACTCTGTTGTATTGGGTTTGTGTGGCAAAGTTGTGGTAGCTCGGGGGCTACAGTGGTGGCTTCTGTGAGAAGTTGCTAGAAGCTTCTCCTGTGTCCAATAAAGCCAATGCCAGGCAGCTTCAAGACAGACCCGCCATTGGCCAAGGCTGAGTCAATCAGTGATGATGGTAGCACCTCTGGAATAACATAGTTAAGAAGGAGAAAAACTGCTGTGAAACAGCAGCTGAAAGGGAGGAGTGAGAATATGTGAGAGCAACAACTCTGCAGACACCAAGGCCAGTGGAGAAGGAGGGCAGGAGGTGCTCCATGCGCCAGAGCAGAGATTCCCTGCAGCCTGTGGTGCAGACCATGGTGAGGACCACTGTCCCCCTGCAGCCCGTGGAGGTCCAAGCTGGAACAGATACCCACCTGCGGACCATGGAGGACCCCACTCTGGAGAAGGTGGATGCTGAAGGAGGCTGTGACCCCATGGGACGCCTGTGCTGGAGCAGGCTCCTGGCAGGACCTGTGGGCTTGTGGAGAGAGGAGCCCACAGTGTAACAGGTTTGCTGGCAGGACTTGTCACCCTGTGGGGGACCCATGCTAGAGTAGTTCATCAAGAACTGCAGCTTATGAGGACTTATGTTGGAAAAGTTCATGGAGAACTACTTCCCATGGGAGGGACCCCATGCTGGAGCAAGGGAAGAGTGTGAGGAGCCCTCCCCATAAAGAGGAAGGAGCAGCAAAGACAACATGTGACAAACTGACCACAACTCCCATTCCCCATTCCCCTGTACCTCTCGGGGGGTGGAGGTAGAGAATTTGGGAGTGAGGCTGAGCCCAAGAAGAAGGGAGGGGTGAGGGGAAGGTTTTTTAAGATTTTGTTTTGTTTTGTTTTCTATTATCCTTCTCTAATTTGATTGGTAATAAATTAAATTAATTTTCCCCAAACTGAGTCCATTTTGCCTATGATGGTAATCACTGAGTGATCTCTCCCCATCCTTCTCTTGATCCATGAGCTTTTATTTATATCCCCTGTCCAGCTGAGGAGGGGAGTGACAGAGCAGCTTTGGTGGGCACCTGGTATCCAGCCAGGGTCAGCCCATCACATCTGTGCAAGGAAAAATTAAGAAACCCATGCATACAAAAGGACCTGACTGTACATCATCCTTCTATATTATCAGGAAAAGTGTGGCAAATTCCCTCTGGTGTCCAGAGAAACACACATCCTTTCTGTTTGCAAATTATTATGTTTTTGTAACACATTGCTCATTGAAATTTCATTTAATTCTAGTTTGAACAGATAGGGTGACATTCCCTTTCTTGTCATAGTTCCACACTTGGACAGAAATGCCCCACAACACAGTAGTGTAACACACAATCATGGGGAGACACACACGGATGAGATGACTTCCAGGTGAAGAATGTGGGTGCAGAAATTTGAAATATCCTCATATGGAACAAGGCCTTTGAAGCTACAGTTTCCACAGAATGTTTAGCAATATTCCCATGCTTTGGGAATGAATTATTAAATTTTAAAAATGGTTTTAAAAATAGTGACTTAAGGCTAGTGTGAGTGAAAACTTGGCATTTTATTTCTGTGGGAAATCCTGACATTTCCAGATGGTTTTCGTTCTGGATTGGAACAAAGCCTAAAAAAGTTTTACCTTTTCTGTGGAAATGAAATTCTGAAAATATTTTGTTCTGGGAAGCTCAAAAGATTGTTTTCCACTTCTTCTGAAGCCAAATGCAGCAGACATGCTCACCAGGGGGGTGGTGTCTTCGCAGATGGCTGCCAAGTCTGAAGTGCAAAGGTGTCAGAGGCATCTCTGCAGCATCCCTTGGACTGCTCCTGGGATGTATGGTGGATTGAAGCTCCTCAGTCCCATTCTTTCTTGTCCCTCCAGACCTGCCACATGCCCAGCTGTGCAGCAGACCCTGGGAGCCACCAGTCTTGACCCAGAGCTTTGCTGCCTAGCAGGTTCTGCCAAGGGACAACCAACCTGCAAGACTGCCAAGAAAGCTTCAGTCTGGGGATGGCAAAAGTTTCCAGAATCAAAAATATTTTCATTAAACATATTTTTTTGATGTACCACCATTAATCAATTTCCAATTCCTGACTAGTTAGGAGCCATGTTGGTTTGTTGGGCAGTGAAGAACTTTATGGGTCTTGGACACCATAGTTGTTCTCATACCAGTCGCCAGTGGGAGAAGGGAGCTATATCAAAGAGATTAACCTGTGCGGGAAATAAGAGTGAGCTTCAAAAGCTCTGAGGTGATCCTATCGATATATACGAGCCCAGGGGATGTCACTAATGGAAGCATGAATATGCAGCTCGTATGGGACAGAAGGGCTGAAGATCTAAAACATGGTCTGGGGCAACCACATTAGGGTTTAGGTTATTTGTGTTGGTTAGACATCTACATCTTGGTTAGACATCTACATCTTTTCACTGTTCTAGACATCATCTGCTTTTGAAAAGGGGATTTAGATGCATAGGCTCTCTGGGCACTTTCAATAGTTTTATCTCAAATTAATAACTCTTCCAGGAGTAACTTCAGTATTTGCACATTCCCTGTTTTGCAGTGGATATTCTTTGTCTGCACATTTGTCAGTTCACAAGGACAGACCATTCAGAAAAAGACGTGGCTTACTATATAGCAGTGATGGATGGTTTCTTTATAGGAACCACTTGCATGTGATAGAGCAACGGTTGTGTATTAAATACCTTCCCTGTATTATGCATAGAGTTCATACCTGTTGTTGAAGTAAAAATCCAAAGAGAGAAGGAAAAAGCAAGCAAGCTCATGAATTACATGAGATAGCCACATAAATATCAAGGAATATACCATGATCTTTGTTATGACAATGAGCACCTATGGAATACATGATGATGTGGTGCTTGAGAAACTTGGCAAATGGGTTGGTGTGCCTGGGACTTTTTGTTCCTGCCTCGTGTGCCTGGGACTTTTTGTTCCTGTACTGAAGAAGGATGAAAACTCTGCATATTGAGGAGTTACTCATAAAGCATTAATAGCTGGAGAGGTGCCAAATCATTATTGTTTTTTCTGGAAAGGGTATTAGATATTATTCAAGAAGATAAGATTTTATTTCCATGTGTCCATACCAGCTCAATATTGGAAGATGAAACACATACCTAGGGGATTACAGGCCCAGAAAACACCTTTTCCAGGAAAACAAGCTGAGTGAATCACTTCAGACAAAAATGTGTTGAAATGTTGAACAAGTGTTCTCTTGATTTAATGTTCTTGTTAATTATAAAAAAAAGCTCTATGAAAATGGAGACAAGTCAAGACTGATATTGTTATATAGAACTAGTATTTTTAAGGGAAACAATGAAACCGGGCACATGACCTCAAGCTATTCTGACAAAGGGGTTGAAAACATAGTAGGAAAAAATTGGTCCTGTATAATTTTCCAGTGACTGAACAGTCAGAATTGTCATAGCCTTGTGGTTTCTGCTACAGGCCAGCTAACAAAGACACAGCTTAGTAGACCTCTTGCTAGCAGACTTCTTTTCAAACTTGGGGCCAGCGAGGGTTTCTCTGGACAGGTCTTGAACCTCAGAGATGGCATAGCTTGGCCATGCCTTCAAAATGAGTCTCATCTCAATGTGGAGATTCCCTGGAGACCATCCATGGCATGGGTGCCTTTAGTTTACAGTGCACAGGCTCTGTGCGATGTCCCTCATTTAGTCTTTTAAAATTATTATTGGCATACTTCAAGTGATGATACTGGTTCTTGAATTCAGGGCATCCGTGGGTGGGTGGGGAGTCAGAGGATTCTCTGTTTCCTTCCCTTTTCCCATGGGCTCCCTGCATGCATGTATGTGTGTGTATATATATATATATATTTTTTTTTTTTTTTTCCCCACATTCATATGAACAATCCGGGGGTTGGAAGCCTTAAAAAGGCAAGAGCTCAGTGCTGGTAGCTGTTGACAGGACAGACAGAAGGGCAACTGGTCTGGGAGAGCTCCAGACAGACCCTCGCCAGAGGTGGAGGAACACAAGGAGCTGACTGCACCAGCTGGAATTTCTTTGCCAGTTGCAACCAAATTTGGAATTTTCTTTTGGTGAAAAATATTTGCATTTAAAAATTGAGAGAAATGGAGTACTTGTGTTCCAGAAGCCCCAGGGGCCAGCAGAGGTAGGAAGAAAAGCAAGATTTGGGCTCAGTTAACATGAGGAAATGGGGAGGGTTTCTGGGAAGGAATATCTGACTACCCAGATATGTCTCTAAGAGACACCGTCGTGTTCCTACTCCTTATTTTGGAAAGGCTGGAGTACTTTGGAGCATTTTTGGACAGAGAGGGGGTGGTGGCGAAGAAGTGGTGGAGGAGAAGAAGAATACTGATAGCAGTAAGTATCTGGCAAGATAGTGTTAGTCTGAATCTAATAAAAATACTAGCACAGATATCTCAGGCCTTTCTGCCAAGCCATAAGGGTGCGATTACTTTGCTTGGAATATACTGCAGCCTTCCCTGAATCCACACATATTTCAGGTGAAGAAGAGCAACTTTCTCCATAGTTTTCTCTGAGTCTGGGCAGATTCACAAGATTTTCCAAGCTGTTGCTTTATTGTGTTTCCCTTCTCTGTTTCAGCTCTTCTTGTAAACCTCTTTTATTTAAGCCCTGGTAAGCTCTGGTAAGCACAGAGGTTAGTCCTTCCTGCTCCTTGACATGCGACATTTAGTTTCCCAGGTCTCTGGACAGCAAGTTTAAGTTGGTGACACCAAATTTTACCAGCAAGAAATAAAATTCAGCCCATCAGACTGCCAGTAAATAATTGCCAAAGGATCGCGTAAATATTCAAGCATATATGGGCATCTTTAGCATGTAGTCCTTTAATCTAGGGAAATAAGCCAACACTACCACAAGTACACTATATAAATGAGTGTGTTTTGGTCTACATATACTTATAGGGTATGTACAGGCATGTATTTAGAGAAAGAGAGAAAGACAGGGAGAGGGCAAGAGTAAACTCATCTGTGGAAAGCCAAATAAGGCAAGATAAGAAACACAAAATCCCCATTACACAGGCCTGTGCTGGCCGGTGGCACGGCAATTACATCCCAGCCAAGGCTGCCGGGGGCTCGCAGGCAGCTTCAGCAGCAGGACCGGCCTCTTGAATTTCTGTTAAAAGTCTCCCACCCCAAAAAGGCATAGGAATGTCATGAAACCATCGCTACCAGCAGAAAACACCATTCCCTTGGCCAAGATGCAGAGCACTGGTGTGGCAAGGCACCTTCCCAAGCAGCAGCAGATAGTGGCCTGCCCTTTCCAGCCCTCCTTCCCCTGCTTCGCCTCCCTTGGGGGACGCCTCTGCTGCCACTCGGCTGCAGGCAGACCCAGGCAGCACAGACCTCAGCAGCTCGGTTGTCCCCACATGGCTCTGATTTCCAAATCTGCACAAGCAACAGCCACCAGCCCTGGAAGCCAATTAGAAAGTCTGTAAAATGCCGCCGGTTACAAGGCAGTTTTCTGCTGAGTGCGTGGCCTGGTACTGATCACTATGGGCTTTAAGCCCAGGCTTTTCTTCTTTTGCTTCAATTACAAGGCCTTCAAAGCATCTTGTGTTTTCAGTTGCAATTGTCATCACACTTCAATGCAGTATGCGCCATGGCACGTGTGCGAGCACAGCTGGGTTTCTATACTAAACCAAAGATATTTGCTTTAGAGGCCTGTACATACAGTCCCCACAATCTGCCAACAGCCAAATGTGTTGGGCTACCATTTCTAGTGAAGGATCAAAGAGTATATTAAATGTTTCTAATTCGACATCCAAGTAACTACAGACAGTCACAGGCAATGGGGGTGGCAGGGGAGTTGGCGAGAGGAAAGGAGGCGTTAAAAGAGCATGTTTGCTGGGTGTACATGTGCAAATTTGGCTGACTGTGCGAGCCTGCCAGGTGGGATACAAGCTTTTTGAGTACTGTGCCCAGAAGGGTGTTTCCACTGCCCAGGATAACCCATTTTCCAGCTATGAGCCCTGGGGCCAAGCCACAGACGTGGGCAGGATGCCCCGTGCTGGTGCAGGAGAGCCCATGGCACCTGGCTGAGGAGCAGCGGGGCTCCCGGGAGAGGGCAATTGAGCACAGCGTCTCCAAAGTCCACCCGCGGTACTCAGGTACATGCAGGCAGGGTGGGCAACCCCCGGACCTGCTGCACCTCCTCTTGCCCCCACACAGGCCAGGGCAGTTTCGTCCATGTGGTGAAAACCTGTCTGCCCATTCTTGCCCTGCCTCTCACTTCAGTGAGAGAGGCTGGAAGCTTTTGTCTACTCATCTTGCAGTCTTTCCTTTTTATGGTTTTGTGGCAGTAGAGAGAAAATCTACTTCCCATGCAGCAAACAACAAAAAGCATCTGAAAATGATGACTAGAGCAGATTAAAAAAAAAACGTTATATGGAATAGACTGGAAACAGCTCCATCTCCTCCCATGCCCCAGAAAGAATGTCACACGGGGAGCTAATGATGCTGAAAATGACCTCTTTGTTGTCTCCTTTTAATGTCATCCTTCCACTTCTATAAAATAAAGCATGTGTAATGACTGTCACCTTGACTTACTTGTTTTATTTTTTATAATACAACAAATGGTGTATAAGTGCATACTACAGCAAAATCTACAGCATGTGTTCACTGTTATTTACTGGTATAATTCATCTAAATGTAAAAACATGAACCCAAACTTCCCAAATGTTAATGTATCAGAACAACATATTACAGCAGTCCTGACCCAGTGCTGGGAAAGCCGCAGAGACCCCAGCTCTAGCTGCAGGTGTGTCCTGCAGGAGGGAACTCTGGTTCCTGAGCTACGGAGATGTTTTTAGCACAGGTGCTGAGCTTCATGGCACAAAAATACCACGGGTTGGAGGCCACCATCAAAGCTGGAGAGAGGGGACATCCACAGCAGCAGCGGAGTAGGAGCTCACTGAGCTGTGGCTGGGGTTGCGCTTGGTGGTTGCTAAAAGTCCATAATGGATGTGGCTGCTCCCTAGCAGAGCTACACAGAGCAGCTCTGCTCTGGTGTTCTTGAAAAGATTTAATATACTATCCCTGGTTTAGCTGAGCACACAGTGCCTGCCTTAACTTTGATTTTCCTTGGTTTTGCTTGGTTCATGCTGTGCCTGTGATGTCCTTTAAAAAGACTTTTTCCTTTTTGATGAATGTGTACAGTAGCAATTTACCAGATCAGAAAAGGTTTACTTTCTTCTTTCTTTAATATATTTTAAAAACAAAATGTATCTCTTTTCTTTGCCAGGGTTAACAGAAGAGACCTGATCTTGTAATAACCCTGTTTCCTGGTAATGATGCAGAACAATGGGCAGTAGTACGGAATAATTCTTTCCATACAGGAGTTATAGGCTGATTTCATTGCCGGTAGAAAATACATGACTGTAGCAATTATCATAGCTTTAACCACTTCTCCACGGTTTGTGGATTTTTCTCTGATCTGGGATACTGTGTGCGTAGCTGGGAAGTTGCAGTTAGCTACACTGCCTGTCAGTTTGAATTCCAGCAAACAAGTTGTAACAGATTTATTGTGTCCTGGTAAATGACTCCTTTTACAGAATATCTGTGCTTACAAAATAAGGTATAGTATCTGTCAAAAGCCCAAATTCACCTTTTTTGTCCAGACAATAGGACTTATCCAGAAGCTAGAAAGAGAGTGAGAAGGTGGTCAGTCTCTTTAGCTCGTCACCAAGTTTATGGGATATCTTTTCATGTATTGTTCATCCTGATTCACTAATAATTTGGATGAAACCATCATAAATACATCAAATTGCCACTGAAGAGCTGGTGGCTGTCTCCAGGTATCAGCAAGCAGCTGGCTGTTTTTAAAGCAGTGTGTTTCTAACAGCAATAGACCCTCCTTTTCCTGTGCTGTGGGTACACTCCGAGTCCTCAGCCCAGCCTGAGGTCCCACGCTGCCTGCGCATAGAATCATTAATTAAATTAAATAGAATCATAGAATGTTTTGAGTTGGAAGGGACCCACGAGGATCATCGAGTTCAATTCCTGTCCCTGCATATGACAGTCCCACAGTTCACACCATGTGTCTGAGGGTGAAAGGCGGAGGTGATCCTGCACCACAGTGCTGCAATCCAGGAGTGGACTGGTGGAAAAGTGGGCGAATATCTCATAGCCAGGATGGAATGAACCAAATTCCTCCAGATAGTTGGCTGCTTAACTGCACTGAAGTCAGTGTCAATTAAAATACAACCAAAACATCTTTAGCAATCTGGGCTCCTTTATAAGTAGCTTCGTTCCTGTGCCCAGAGACATCTGGGCTGTGTAGGCAGCCCCTCTTCCCTGCTGCAGATAGATATATGGGATCAGGAAAGCACAACATTTCATAAAAATGGTACCAAGTAGTGCCCTGCTGCACCCACGGGCTCAAAGGGCTGCTGGTGTAGGTGATGCTGCCCCAGGCTGAAGCCAGAGGTTCTGCTTCTGCTTTTGTTTCCCCACCCATTGGCGATGGACAACTGCTCAACAGTCACATCTATTTGCCTGATTTGTTTTGTCATGTCTGGTAAAGCAACAGTAAAATCAGCTGCGGATAAATCACATTTTTCCTTAGTGACATGGAGAGAGAAAGCTGCTCACACTTCATTAGCAAAGGCTGATTGATTAGAAGAAATTAATTAGTGTTCTTTGTCCCACTGCACTGCCTCCAAACATGCCAAGGAGAAGATTTGCAGGAGACAAAGGTCCTTCCTTTCACTGTCAGGTCTTTCTCTTGGAGGTGTTGAAGAACGGCCTGATACCACACCTGCAGGGAGGCTGGGGACAGACGTTTTTGTACATGTAAGCATGCAAGATGCATTTGTCTGCAACACACATCCAACCGCAGCCAGGACCAGGCGCAGGGCTGGGCTGGGGAGCTCAGGGAGGCCAAGCTGCCCCATGGTGTGGGAGAAGCACCTTCCCCAGGCAGTGCTGCCACTCGCTCCCTCTCTTCCTCCTCCTACGGCTCCTCATGGCTGATTTTCATCTTGCCTTGTGCAGCTGAACTCCTTGGGGCATCACCTTTCTAAAGATGCACGATGATGAATCAGCTGTAAATTAAGTATCCTGTTAGAATATGATCATACGGACTAAATAAATGACTTCTCAATTGGTCCTCTGAAAGTAAATTGGTTAGTTAAGATATTTTTAAACTAAATCCTTATTGGTTAATGACCAGATTTGGTTTGCTCCAGTCATCACCAATTGCTGGAATAGAAAAGAAAAAAAAAATAAAACAAACAAGAAACCTTTAAAGATATGAGTCATGAGAAGAGCTGGGATATATCACTAACACATAGTTGACAATATTTCCTGCATCGGTTCACAAACTTCCAGGATGTCCCTGGTGAACTATACACAGTCCATCACACTCTCGGGGGGAATATGTGTGCCGTCAGCCATTGGCAGCATAGCAGGGAAACCAGCAGTGGAATAAAAGCCTCGGTGCACCCAACGGAGGTTGCAGGATGCTAGAAAACTCCATGAACAGCTCAAATGCTGCTGCCGAGCAGATGATCCAGAAATTGAATAAGGCACTGGGATGCAGAAGGCTGGCTCGTTTGTGTGAAATCCTGCATTAGCCCCTGGAAAAAAACCCGCATCCTACGGAAAGGGCATGTTTGGTAAGAGAAAAAACTGTGGGCTCATGTCAGCATTTGAGATTTATAAACAGAGACTTGGGAGAGAAAAATTCAGACTCCATTTAAATGCATTGAACTAGAACAGATTTCAGCAGAGAGAGAGAGAGTAAGGGGGAAAGCTGAACTCTTTATAGAGCTACAATAACTTTGTAGTGAACTGCTTGTCTCCACTTCTTTTAAAAACACTATTTGCAAATGTGAGTTTGTTTTCCTACAGTGACACACAGTGAACATACAATGTTGCAAAGGTTACCTACTGGCTGATAAAAAGTGGAAGTTGCATGTGCCATTGGAAATGACATAGTTTTATATTTTTTTCAGGTTCTTTCAGCAGAACAAAAATTGTGATGAGAAAAGTCCGACTCGATTTATGGCAAACCACTTACTAGTCCAATAACATCAGCCTCTACATACCCCCGGTGCTTTGCAGGAGTTTTTGTCCCTTGCTCTCCAGAATTAACCGTGGTTGAACTCCTTGGCCCAGACGCCTTCCAGGATGCCCTTGAATCCTGTGCCCTTGAATCCTGTGGCACCACAGGAGCTAAGCCCTCTGAGGAGATTAACGAGAAAGCAGATCCTTTTTTGTGATATTCTTTCTGTTTAGAAAAGCAGGATTGCATCTTCTGTCTAACACAAAGGAATACCGGGGGCAAGACCCACCTTTTTTTCTCATAGAAGATACAATAAATGAAGTGAGTTAATCAGATTTAAAAATATTAATAAAAGTTTTCCCGCGTGGTTCCTTCGAGTTCCTTCAGTACTGCATATAATACCAGCACAGACCACACATTTTGGTTTCTTTTTGGGAATATATTGTGTAGTTCCTCTCCAAGAGTCTCGTCCTTCTCTTCGGTAAGGTACCTACTACCTCCCTCTTTGCTGAGGGAGAGCTTAAAACACTTGATTCTCCATGCAAGCCTTCTAAACCCAGAGAGTGAACATGGCCACATAAGTACCAACTGTGCCCATGTGAAAGCCTACAATTGTTTGACTCCATGGCAAACAAAATTTTATTCACAGGAATATTCTTGAGAAAGTGAACAGGAAGGTTTACTCAGCTCCACCTTTTAAATGAAGACTGACAGCAGATATGAAAATGGCTTTTGTTTTCAATTTCATTCCATATGGTTACGGAGTGGCTGCAGGACCAAGCTATATGTATCAAAAAGGGAACATTCTTTCTGTAGATATGAAACATCCAAGTATCTGCAAAACTTAAATTTTAAGAGAAGGGAGTAATTCTGGTTTTACTACCTTTTCAGATATCCTGGAAATATAGACCATCCTGCACTAATGAGTTCCATTTCAGGAGCCTTTTTTTGTTTTGAAAAGCAGATGCATAAGTTCAACCTATAGCCTTTCCAGATAAGAGAAGGAAGCATGCTTTTATGCACACAAATATAACACTCTGTCAATAATCCGAATATGGATATTTTGCTTGCATAATTACATGCCTGTGTCATCGCTGGTGTATTTTGCTGTTGTGTATTCAATACTTAGTTACCACCCAAGTGTATTTATCTTTTCACTGTATCATTATTTTCAACCTTGTCCTAATTGGAATCTATAAATATGATTGTTGAAAAATGTATTTTACTACACAAACTGCTTTATTCTAAAGGAAAATCCAGTTGGCTCTGGGATGAGACACTCGGATCTGCAGAGATAACGAAAAAAGTCTTATCTAAATTCAACTGGATTAAGATAAAGATATGTCAGTAAATTGAATGCAACATCCAAGACTGGATCTCTGACAAGAAAGTTTATGTAATTCTATGAAGTTTGCTATTTAATGGAAAGAAAAAGCTACTTGCAATTTAGCATGAAGCGGGGAAGAGCCCTTTACCTCAGAGTCACCCTCTGCCCAGACTGTGCTCCCAGCCTCCGGATTCTCCCACCACTTCATCTTCTCCCCTCCCCTGCTCACCATTCCTTCTTCCCCCACTGTCTCAGAGAGAGCTTCCAAACTCTCCTGTCTTCCCTGAAAGCCGGTCTCGAGACTCTTTGTGGTGGGGGCAGGAGAGAGAGAAACATGAGTGGTGAAGGGTGGTGGGAAGCTGTCAACCATGACCATGATGCTGAGTTCCTTGGGCATCCTAGGCGGGTGCAGGATGAGGAGAAATCCACCCAGGGCTGCAAGATGCCATGAATCTGCTCCCTGTCCTTGGGGACACACAGAGAGGCTGTGTGTGCCTGCTCAGGGTGAGACATGGGAAGAGGAAGGCTGGGATGTTCTTGAGTTATCCCAGGCATTGGTGCATCTCTTTCTGCACAGAGAGGCAAGAAAGGAGTGAGGAACATGCAAGGTGATGACCACCAACATGATGAAAGGAGGGATGTTGGGAGGCATGTCGCCATGGCAATACCCAGGATGAACAGCCAGACCTGGAGTTCATATTGTATGGTGACTTTCATGGCAGAAATATTGGGTTTTGGGGGCCAGCTGCAGCACATCGCACTGATGGGGCTGGCAGTGAGTGGTGCAGAAGGGAAACTGAGGCAGCACCAGAGGTCAGCACCAGCTCCAGAAGGACCTTGCTGTTCTCAGCCTCGGTCAGGACAGACTACACCATGTGAAAATGTGGAAGAATGGTATCGGTTCATCTGTCACACGGCCAGAATCCAGCCCAGCCAGACTCCTGGGTGGCTGCAAGAGGCAGCCCTGCAGAAGATGCAGATATCCCCGTCTCTGCAGTTTCTGAGCGCAGATCCACACCAGCCTCATTCTCCCAGCTAAGCGTGGACCTCCGAGGAGTTTCATGCGGCTTTCCCTGGAGAAGGTCCGTCAGCCAGTCCCAGCATTTCGCCGGAGCAGATAAGGATGTCTGGAAAGATGGTGGTTATCTCTCGTGCCGTCTGGAGGCTGGGGCTCCCTTCCTGTCTTGCCTCCGAGCCTCGCTCGGCACCGTCTGCTCACAGCCACGGCTGCCACTGTCGGGTCGAGAGCTCACCTCCCACCTCGCAAATCCCTCACCAAAAACTACCATCACGTTTGCTTTCTTCACTTTTTTTCTCTTCTTTTAAAAAGCGAAGCGACATAAATTCACTCTTGTAATACACGTCAAGCGATGACCATCTGCGTTACAACACGCTCCCTCTACATGAGAGATGGAAATAGCTTTGACGTGACGTAAAATGATACCCATGGGAGAGGGGGATCCGCGTCCCCCTCCCAGCCCCTGCTCTTCCCACAGAAGCCCTGGCAGGCTCCAGAGCTGAGGGCTGGCCCATGTGGACCCTGCAGGCTTGTGCTCTCAGGACAGCAAGAGGACATGTCTGTTGGCGAGCAGACACACATATGGCGTGTCCAAAACGGGCTTCAATCGGTGTTGTGTGTACAACCCTAAGCAAAGAGTCCAGCAGCCTGGGTCCTGCCTGTCCCCATCCCTCCATCCCAGTGAAGGTAGTGCAGGACCTTTCTTCTCTCTCTGCTGACACAGTGTAGCCCTTTGAGAAGGTATGCCATGGAGGTGTCCTGCGAGGGCTGGTATTATCTCCACCTGAGGAAAGTATTTTCAGCACTCAGTTTCCCAAATATTTGGTTTCCTGGCCTTTTTGCATTGCCCGAACTGGTACAGCCTTGCAGCCCGCCTCAGGGCTCCTCTTCCCAGAACTGGCAGAGTGCAGCTCCCCTGACAAACTGCAGCCATGACTACTACTCCGGGAGCCTCCAGCTAACAGCCTGAGTGCAAAGCCTCAGGCGATTTTTTTGGTGTGAGCTTAAGAAGTAGGTGTCTGGCCAGCCCCCAAGTCACCCAAGCTCCCTATACAAACATTGCAGAGAAAAAAAACCAAAACAAAACACAACACTTTGAGAGGTGCTCAGCAATTGTTAGACTCCCTTTGCTGCTTCTCACCCAGGACCTCGACAAGCTCCAGTCCATGATGAAATTCTGACCATGACTGTTGTCAGTAAGTTAGCCATGGGCTTCAGCAGGACCAGGATGCCACCAAAGCAGTGGATGTTGCTTCCCCTGGTGCACATTGATCATGGCACATGGGAGATGAGTGGCAAAGAGCATGCAGATTTGAGTTATGCACGCTGCTAAAATACTCACCACCAAATACAAGCATCTGCTCAGAAAGTATTGTTGTCTGCACAGTTTGCTAATACCCACAGCCACTGTCAGCATCTCTTCCTTTCCATTATTACTTGCTATGTTACTTTATTCTTGTAACACTGCTCCATACAGAAACCTCCTTAATCTGTTTCAGGCAGGCAATGGGTACCAGCACCCTCTTGCATCGCTCGGTTGTGCTGGTTCCTGAGGATTACAAATGAGAGCCATCTGTAGTCCCTACTATTTGTGGAGATGAAAAGGAGCTTAACTTAATGTACTTTGGCAGAGTAATAGGGAAACATCAATCACAGGGTGACATGTTAGTTCATATGCACCAATAGGCTCATGTTTGTAGCTGGACACATTAAGTGGACCTGTTTCTTTAAAGACGAGTCCATCACTTACAGACAGGCATTTGGAGCTCTAGCATACAGGACACTTTTAAGAGATACTTGATAAAGAGCTTGAAAATGTGAGTAGTGACATGAAGCTAAACTCTGGCTCATTTTCTTCAGATTCCCTATTAATATGAGTCTCATAAAGTTGAAATTGGGGTCACTTGGACAGTTATTTTAGCTAAAACAGATGGAGTTGTGGTAGCTGCTCCTAAAGAAGCAACTTTTACCATAAGTTACCACACACTGTCTCTGGGATAAATGTATTTTCCTCTACTACATCATTTGGGATTGTGTAGTAATTGCTGGACCAACGCTGATTTTTAATGGCAACCATGCTGATAATTTCCATTAAACAACTATTCTGAGATAGTTCATGGCACTGAAGAAAAATAAACTGTTTCTCTCACAAATGCCAGAATCAAACATTTTCTTAATTTATTACAAGAGTGTGAAAATTGAGCATCCTCTGAATTACTGTTTTCCCCATGTAACAAAATATTCTGCATGAAGTGGGATTATTAGACCCCCTGAACTTCCCTTGTAAGTAGAGCACAGCTGTGCGAACAATTCACAGTGAATAATTTATTGGATGAAGTTCAGCACTTTTTTGACTTGCAAACTCTTCAGGATCAGTTCAGGACTTCCTTGTTGTTGATTGTTATGCAAAAAATTTCACTCATTTCTTCAGTAATTTCATCTTCGAACGGTTCATGAAAAATTCATTCTTCTTAAATTCAAAATTAATTTTGCGTCAGGCCAGCAGCGCAACTCAGGTGAGGTGACTTCTGTCCCTTGGATTGACAGCATATAATATTCTAGATTAGTTCCCATTTTCTGCTATTGGATATGCAATTTCTAAAGAAGCAAAATACTTGACATATGTAGGAACTACTTAGGTGAGGAGTGAACTTGCTACTTGTTATCACTACTTTTAGTCACGTTTATTAGCCTACAGAACAACCGGGGCTGGAGCCCACGTCCAGCAGATGCAAAAAGGAGGAAGTGGAAAGTCCATTTCCCAAAGAGATTATGGCTGCAACCAGGACCACAGGTGAGGTCAAGAGGGAATGATAGCAGGAAACATCACGTTAGGCTATTATGGTTCCGAAAGGTGGTAACATAAGAGGGGGATAAGTTATAAAGAGAGAGAAATGAAGAGAAGAAAAGGTGTATCAGAGGCAGAGGCATGGGCTAAGAGGACCAGATGTGGAGTGAAACTAAGGTAGAGAGGTCGCAATGAAAAGAGAAGGATGATTTTTCTTCCCACCTAAGCATCAGCCATTACTTGCCAAAATCAAACATGCAATCAGAACCGCCTCTTGAAAAGTTGTTTTCATCTGGGGATCAGGAAAAGGAAAACCCAACAGCTCCCAGTGCCGCCAGGAACAGCGCGGGCAGGTGCTGCGAGAACTGCCCCACAGCTTTGCTAATGCATCTCAGGCATGGCTCAAAAAACCCCAGCCTTCATTACTCTTGCAGTTCCTCGAGCAAGGCATGCTGTTTGTACTGCATAGTGCCAAGTTCTGCAATGAGAAAAAGATGTAGGTTAGCCCAGAGAATTCAAGCTCACTTTGGTTTAAAGCAGAAATGAAAGGAGCCACATTTGTGATTGAAACCCAGTCAGATCTTGGTCACCTGGGAGCAGCGCATCCAGGTTGTGGATTAGCTGTGCCCTGATAAAAATATTCCCAGACATCTTCTCCCCCTCCCCCTTGATGTTCATTGTTCGTCATAACTTCATTTTTCAAAACTAAACGCACTAAATATGTTCTTACAGTCCAATTTACATATGTTCCATATTAGTCTATTGAGAATAAAATTGAGAGTTGACTGGACATGGAAAAAATGCAGATGACTTCAATGGACAATACCAGTGACTATTTCCTCGGTGCATATGGAGGTAAAGACTAGATATAAACCACAATTGATTTTTGTTCGTTGGCTGAAAAGCAGTGCAAGCACTTATTAGCCTTCCACATGCCCGAATGTCAGCTAAGAAATCACTTTTCATTGAGGCAGGCTCACAGTGCTGTGAGCCTGAGCCCACCAAAGAAGGATGACAGTATACACTTACAGTTCATTTCTCTGTGGTTTCCTTCCAAAAGACCTTTTGCAATGGGCACGTAGTACAAAGCAGGGAGCCACTAACCTGCATCTGGTAGACCCCAGGGAGGTGGTGTTGGTGCTCTTTGAAGCTACCAAAGGCAAATAACTGCGAGGGAAACCTCGCCAGATGGGTGAGCGACAGTGACGGCAGCCATCACGTTGCTCTCACCAGGATGCTGAGTCAGGACAAGGGACACAGTGGGAATCAAAGAGGCATAACCAGGTCCTTGTCCTCACATCCACGCTCATGTGGAGTCCCAGTAAGGACTAGGAGAGGGTGGCGTGGAGTGGCCTACCGAGAGCCAGGCTAGCAGTCAGCATTGGAAAGCAGGCTGTGAAAAGAAATTGGAAAAGGAGGCATGTTTTTAACTGAAGGCCTGTTTTCAAGGCAAACCCAGAGTGTTTTAAATCAGCTGAATCATGGTATTTAACAGAGAGTGAATGTGGATCTTAATAAGATGTCAGATATGTAGCAAGGATACATTTTTCAGGTGCAGTAATGCGAGGTCGATCAGGAATCTATCAGAAAATGTCAAACCTGATAGAAGGAAGAAGCTGCTGTAGGTCTTGGTAAGACAGGCAAATGATTCAATTGTAGCAGTACGTGTCTTTTAACGGCCCATCAAAACACCAGCATTCCTGGCTTTCTAAAAGCAATGTTTTGTTGTTTCTGGAGGAGATCTGGAAGCACCTTCTAAGTTGGGCTGAGATTTAGTAATGGAGTTAATGCTGCATGTTGGAGCTGTCATGGGGCTGAAATGTCAGAGGTTAAGTGGGTCTCCTCCTCTTTTGGGTTCCCTATGATGCACTGGGCGTCCTTGGAGCACAGTGCAGCCACTGTGGTGAAAAGCTGCCAGTTATAAAAGGAGAGGGTTATTTGGCTGTTGCATGAAACCAGGACAATACATGATATATTTTCCAACTAGTAAATAAATATAATTAAAAGTGCCCTTATTCTGTTGCATCACCAGTCATGCAGGTTTGTCCTTCATTAGCACTGCAGGAATTAATAATAAGATTAATATGGTCTGGTCTCCCAGGTAATGCCATGAAATTCACTTTCAGCTGCCCCCTCCCTCCCGGTCTCCAGCCAGGGCTGGGGAGGGAGCTGTGCTGGGAATCACCAGCGGCCAGCTGCGGTTCCCACTCCCCTGATTTCCCTGTCCTCTGACTATGTGAGCAAGTGTTCAGTGTCGGGCTGACACTTTCGCCCTTTTTGTTATGCCAGGCCCTGTACTGGCCCCAGGAGATGCACTTTAAGGTAGGAGTGGCTGCTGCCTTTTTCAGTTTGTTAATTGTTATCACTTCTGCAATGAAGAAACCCCGAAATTAGAATAAGATTTACAGAAGCTGGGATATCTGCTGTATTTTGTTCCAGAACAGGTCTAAGCGACACAACTGAATGACCATGCTTATGCTCCTAACATGTCTCAAATATTAGTCTTAATCCCTTCCGCTGAGTTTTGAAGTGGTATGATTTACCTGACATGTGCCACAAGCTAAGGTCAGTTACCTGAGGTTCAGCTGATGTATCTGAGTCACATCCCTCCTAATGTCTCAAAACTAATTATAGAGTCTTTCAGCCCAGTGGAAGAAATTTGGTGCCTGATCCATCAACATTTTTTCTAGACAATCTGTCATGAATGAGATAAGACTTTGCAAAAGAGAGAGCAGAAGCAAGAAATGAAGGAGAACAGTAAAAAGAGAAAGTAAGAAGGAAAGGAGGCCTTCAGGAAACAAGACGATATATTTAAGTCAAAGGAAAATTTTAGCACAAAGACAAATGGACATTAACGGGTCATGAAAAATGCAGTCTAGAAACAAGAAGGAAAATCAGAATAGCAGAGAGATGAACTTCTGAGTAGTCTTTTGTAGGAATACCAGGAGCAAATAACCTGTCTTTTTATTTCAAGGGGGAGGGGTTTGTTGGTTTGTTTGTTTCTTTGTTTGAAGAGGAAGAGGATTTTAAGAGAGAGTTTATGAAATGGATTACTTAGTGCAATTGCCTATGATGCTGGCAGATTAGAACTAGTGATCCAGGAGTCTCTCTTCAGGATGTTTTATAACTAGTGCTTGGTGACAAAAAGGAAATAAGAGGACAAAAAGTCAGAACTAGGTAGTGGATATTGTTCTCTCAAACATAAGGAACAACTTTAAGGGCTATCTTGTGTTTAAAACACAATGACTAAAACTGTTAATTACTGATTTCTGTGTATTCTTTACCTGTGAAAGGTGCAGCCACCAGAATCTCTTCCTTTCGGGCACTAAATGATGTGTTCTCAGAACAGCCTGTGTTAATGTTTTGTTTTAGAAATGAGGGGAATCCAGCAATTGTCTTCACTCTGGGAAGAAACCTACTGATACAGAGATTTCTTATTGCTAAACTTAGATCAATACAGTATCACTTGCAGAGATAGGAATCTAAGAAACGTGTAGTGCATACAATTCAAATTTGTATCTAAATGTAAAGTATCATGGGATGTGCTTTTTGCCATGACTTGGAGCAGATCTCTTACTTCACAAGAAGCAGAACTTCCTTCTTTTCTTTGATGTTCTTTTATTTTCCTTTTTCTTACCAGTGGTGGTGGTGAAAACCCCTGGGGTTTTTTTCTCAGATACGATTACATGTGTGGGGCATTTTGCAATGGCCAGGTGCAAGGCCACCATGCATGGTCTTGCCTTTGTCTCCTTCCCTGGGGCAGCTTTCCTACCGCATTTGGGCCAGCTCTGTCCCTGGAGAACAGTGGGAATTAAGCTTGCCTCTGCAGAAAGGTGTGATTTATGGAGAGATTATGGTGAAACCTGCCCACAGAAGCAGCCAAACACAGACCTGAGAGTGGCAGGGTATGGCAAGTGCCCTGTGCCAGGGTCCCCATGCTACCCTGCCCTGGGGCACTGCAGGTGAGGCTGGGCAGAGAAGGTCCCAATGTGGGGGTGCTGCCTCCTACCTTGCTGTGGTCTGCCTGCCCCTCAGGGCTGGTCCCGAGTGCCATCAGAGGTTACTGGCCATGGCCAGCAAATGTACACCGAGAGCGGGAAACAGGCTATGGCGCTGTGTGGCACATAAATGGTGTCAACACAGAGGCAGTTGCTCTCAACAGTGCGTGGGGAGAGGCTCGTGCCACCGTGAAGCCAGATCATGCACCACAGCATACGCGTGTGCAGAGCCACACGCAGGCTGGCAATGCTGATGCCAGCAGGGGGATAATCTCCCACATCCCCTCTCCCCAGTTTACTCACACCTGAAGTGAAAGCCTGGTTTGGGGGACAGCTTGCAAAGCCTCAATAAATACACAAATGCACTGAAGGCTTTAACACAAACACCTCACATCCCAACAGATGTTCCCCAGCAAAGTCCACGGGGAAGTGCTGCAGGCTGGTGTGGGTCCCAGTGTTGTTTGCCTGCAAGAGGACTTGGACACGAGTTTTATCCATGCAAAGCTCAGACTTCATCAGAAATACTTGTTATTTGGTTCCCAGCTTTCAAAATACACAACCCAGTTATACAAAGTTGTCATCTGTGGTGTTGTGCCTCTCCATTCTCACCCTCACCTTCTTAGTATGCATCCCCCGACTTGATAGCTAAAGCTGTGCTTAAAAATTTGAGGGAATAAGTGTCTTTAGGTGGGAGCCTGCTGAAATTACTGGACATTTATTTTTCATCCTCTTTTTCTTAAGAAGACAGCTTCCCCATACACTGGGAAAAATCAGACTTGTCAGTTTGACTGCACTGAGGGGAAAGACTTCGAAACTCCTTTAAGGAATCAAATAGGGAACACTTGGAAAAGCAGAGCTTGATTAAAGACAGCTAACATCAATTCAGGGAAAGGAGATCATGCCTAACTAATTTGTTGGAATTCTTTGAGGAAATTACTGCCCTGCTAAGGAAGGGGAAAGGATATTATAGACTCCGTTTTTCAGAAAGCATTTGACAACATTCTCCACTGTTGGTTAAAATGTCTAAGGTCTGAAGTCATGGAATAGAAGGACAATGAGCATATTGGACTGAAAACTGGCAAAAGAGGAGGAAAGAAAGGGTAATTATGAATGGAAGCCTTTCATTTTAAAGAGGGGGATGTAAGAAGGATCAGGGAAGAAACCACATTTTGAGTTTGAAAACAAGACTTTCCAAGGTTACTGAAGACACTCCTGAACCTTGGGAATTACAGTTAATAATGAGGAGCTCTGCAGACAGATGGAGAGAGGAATGGTTTGTGTTACCACAGTATCTTGGAGAGCAGATAGAAAGGGGAAGACTTTCTTTACTGCTGTGCTAAAACATATCTGTCACAGTTTGAGTGATAATATGTGTTAAATTCCACAGACACAGGAAAAGACACAGAATTTCACACTGCAGAAACTAAAGGTGGCCCACCTTTCCCTTCCTCATGTAAATGATTACTCCCATGCACTTAAGCCTTCTTTTTTAGTTTGTTTGGTTTATGGGTGTTTGGTGTGGGTTTTGGTTTTTTGTGTTTTGGTTTTTTGTTTGGTTTTGGTTTTGGTTTTGTTTTGGGTTTTTGTTTTTTGGTTTTTTTAAAGAATGAGCCTATCACATGCAATTGTACATAAACGTTCTTACTTAGGGTCTTCTTGTAAGGCAATTATTTTACTTCACATTAGTCTTATCTCATCAAATATCATAGGAAAAAATAGTAGTGCTTTGAGTCCTGGGGAAAAAACAAACAAAATGAACAAAACAAACAAAACAAACAAGCGCTGCTACTTCACACTAAGGACTTGTCTTTAATCATGTACACTGAAGCATGTACTGAAATACATTTCAACCAGCAGACATGATAACCCTGTCCCACACAGTGTAAGCTAAATCACAAAAAGCTGCTGTCGCTCCTGAATTAGAGTATATGTGTGTTCTGACCGTGAGGTACCGGACCAGGGAGCAGGCTTCAGCCTGCTGTGGTCATGTAGCTGCCTCTGGGCCATCGGCTCTGGGCATCCATGCTGGTTGGGCTCAGGCTGCCCACACGCCTTGTTTGCCCTTGCAGCCAGCAACATCTCAGAAGAGTCCTGCAGCCTTGACACTGCTGCAAGAGACTACCAGAAAGGCGGTAGCCCCGCTCGGTGTGCTTCAGCCCTGGCTCACAGCTAGCAGCCCTGCTGTGGCTCTGCGCACGGTGAACCACAGGCAGTACGGCTTGCAGAGCAGTCTCCTTCACTGGGGTTCAGTGTGGGCACACAGTCCCTGCTGTGGGTATGGTCTTCTCCAGGGGAGAGGGAAGGCAGCAGCACAAGGACTCCTATGTCTTAAGCTGCTGTGCAGTTCACCAGGGGATGCCTGCCAGGTTCCTTAAAATCTATTCCCACCTTTCCAGGGTGACTCACCCCATTTGATGCTCTGCCTAAAGAAACAGCAAGCTGATACTTGTGTTCAGCTGTCAGGTATAGTCCCTTGAGCATGTTTTCTGTAGACGGTTTGGAAGCCATTCTTTTGTGTAATGCCACCCTTGCTGCTACGATATGATGGGCAGGAGCACTTCACTCTCCTGATTACCCTGTGCTTGGAAAGGAAGCAATAACTTAAGTGGTGTGATTACAAGACTGCTTCTGATGGGATTTAATGTACATGGGAGAAGGTACCTTTTATCAGTGACAGCGTTAAGCTAGGAAGCTTTGTCATGCACAGAGAATTTATTTCAGTAATAGACCCTCATAAGCCTCCGTTTTTCTACACAATTTGATTTATTGTGTACCCTTGGAACCAGCATGTCTTTTTCTGTTTCCTCTCTTTCCACTTTGAAGTACAAAAGGCACTAGTGAATTTTGCTTTGTTTTGTTTGGTTTTTACATACCTAACTGACCAGAAGGAAACAGGATATGCAGCAGTGGCATTACACCAGGAAAATACATCATTTCATCAGCATGTCTTACTGCTTGTCTTCTTGGGTAGGTCTTCTTCTTGTCTGCTGCCTTTTCTTGACCATGTCTGTCTAAGGATATTTATATACCTCCAGGATGTAATTTGCCACTGAAAGTATTGCCCTGTTCCTCCTCTCCTTCCCTGGCTCCATTTCTCACTTGTTTGGAGCACTGGACACCCTTAACTCCCAGTTCTCACTCCCGTGTCTAGTGGTGACTTCTAGTACCTTTGATTTTTTGCATGTACTTATTTTCCGAAATATTCCTTCCCTTCTTCCCTCTGATTTGAAGCATCATTAACTTCCACAGGCTTCAAGCTGGCCCTTCTGTCCTGCATGCCAAAAGAATTTTCTTCATCACTTAGAGCAGAAATAAAAGAAGTAGGAGACATGACCCTTTTGGACATACTTTTTTGTGCTATGGTGGATTGCTCAATGTTAGTTCACTTATAAGCCAAAAAAGTATGTAATGTAGGAAATAAGTTACTACATACAATTCAGTAATATCTGCAAGTAGAAAAAGAAGATAGTTTATTTTTACTCAGCACCTTTTGTTGGTAGGACAAAGGCTGAACTAGAGAAATTCTGAACACTAAGCCTGTGACTTTTGGAAAACCATCTTGTCTCAGCCTTTCCTCTCTGTATTAATTTTCTTCCGATGCTTTTTTGGCAGTCTTTGCCATATTTCCCCCTCAGATGATACTGCAATTCCAAGCATCTTATGGGGAGGGGGGAAACATTTTCAAAGATAATTCTAGTCTACTCTAAGCGCATCTCCCTAAACTACTCCTTATTAATTTCTGCTTTGTCAAAAGGTCTCTTCTGCATGCCCTTGGGCTGATTATTAATAGACATGATAACGAATTTATAATCCCACTCTCATTATTTTTTCTTTCCCCACAAGGGAAGGGGAGAGGGTTGTGTATTTTTGGATGTCAACTGCTGTCCCTCCTCTTATCAGGTTAATTGGGCTGTGGTAATGTCTGACTGGATATCTTGCCCAGAGGTGATTTAAAAACGGCAAAAGTCATGACTTTTTTTTCACTTAATGCTGCAATGTCAGCCTTCTCATATAAATTATGGTGGCTGCTCTTGTCTCAGCGACATAGGTATTTCTTTAACACATATTCTTGGATAAATACCTACACAGCTATCAAGAACAAGGACTATGTGATTTCACAACAACAAGAAAATAATCTTCTACCAGCCTTATCGCTCTGGCCCTGTAAAAGCCCATTGGTATCCGGCCAGGTTTAAAGATGTCACCATCATGCTTGCTACTTCCACTTAGCTCTGCAGAGCTCTGCCTGGCATCTTTTCAAAACAAATCTTGGAAAGCACACAGAGAAATGCTTTCTTTCTGGAGCTGTCTAGGTCCTCCTATATGCACAGTGGCTGCCAATTGCAGCTAACAGGGCTCTTGCTTTTTTTTCTCCTTTTCTCCCCCTCATTTTAAGAATCATTTGTCCCAGCCCAGAAGGGCTTGCGTCTGCTCATCCAAGCCCCAGCTGTGGGATACAGCACAGGAAAGAGGCAGTTTCGGGATGGGGAGTGGCACAGAGTGGCAGCAAATGTGGTTCCCATGACGCGGGGCGCTCTGCAAGAGGTGGTACCTACAGTGTTGACAACCTGTAAAACTCAAAGTCCAAGTAAAACTCAAAGCTGAGTAAACCAATAAGCAATGAATATGGCAAGACAAAATAAGAAAAAAGAGGCAGTGATTGACGAGGTGGAAAGGCCACTTTTGTAATGAGAGTGCCACAAGGAATGAAAGAGGTTTTGGTCTGGGAGAGGTAATTTCTTGGCTCTCTGGGGGGCAAAAGGACGGTCTCTTCTTTCAGGGCAGGGGCCTTGGAAGGCATCCTGTATGGTGAGGACCCAATGGGCAGCAGGTAGGAGCAGGCACCTTCACAGGGGTTTAAGGGTAGCTATTGGTTGAGCTCAGCAACACTTCAGCTCTGCTAACATGCGCACAGGGCAGGATCTGGCACTGACCAGGTCTGGCAGCAGATGGACAGCTGGCATTTAAACACTAACTGGAGTGGGACTCTGAGCCACAGACTTAATTTCTCCTGTCAGAGGTCATAGCTAAATGATTTGGCAGTTTTAAATTTCATAGTAGCTAGAGGTATTTTGTACAATACTCAGTTAAATATCTTTCATGTCACTTGAGTTTGTTTGTTTGTTGCTGTCAGATTACCTCTTCTTTGGCAAAGGAGGTCCATACATCTTGTTTCAGGTTTGGCTATTTTCTCTAGTTTGCACCAGAGAAAGTCAACCAGTAGAAGAATGTTGCAGTGACTTAAAGGAGATCACGCATGTAGATTTTGCCAAGAATGGAGAAGGTGACTGCATTGTGCTTGGTCAAGCAGGACGGTTCTCAGCACTGCCAGAGTACCTCATGTTATTCCAGCTCTTGTGGATGGGGCTCATTGACTATTTTGCCTGTATTCAATAAACTTCTGTTGATACTGTTGTGATAAATTCGGGGAGCCTTGGATGCAATGTACTATTAGACAGATATAGAGCATTCCCTTTTTCATCAGGGAATCTGAGAGCTCTTTGTTATGAAGGTACAGAATTAAAACTTCACAGTATTTCCGAATTATACCTGGAGGAATTATTTCCCATAAGCTGAAGGAGCAGAAAGATGGATGTCCCTTCCTCGTGCTAGGGTTGGGATAACGAATCCAGTGACTCGGCGGCTGGGGCTCCCACAAGAGTCTCCTTGTTCTCATGTCCACCGGCTCTTGGGTGGCAACCAGCCGTGGGTAGCAGCCACCCCCTGATACCCCTGAGAGATGCAGACTGTACTGGAGAGCACCAGCCGAAGCCTGGAAAAGGGATCTGGAGAGAAATAGGGGAGACTGACAAAATGGTAGGAGCTGCTGTGTTTCGTGAGTTGTTTTAAATAAAGAATCCATTTTAATCCTACTGGCCTCTTGCCTGCTTGCTTCATTCAAAATAAAACGCACTCTCCAGAAAATGGTTTTACATAGCCCAGCCAAGTTTCTGGTAGAGCGCAGACCCCAGACATCCATAATTCATGAGCAAGGAAGGGTGTGGATATTTTGTGGGAACCAGACCCTCCATGAACAAGATCATTTTCACTTGCTGATTATGTCATGTAAACAATATGCTTTTAGGATTCAGAGGAACAGAACTGTGCATCTAGAAAAGTCAAACTGTTGATTCGTGTGCTGGGAGGAAATTAAATTAACCTGAAGCCTTTGAGTTAACAATAAATATTAAAAGGAGAAGTATGTTGTCCTTCAAAGTTTACTTTACCAAGTTTTAATTTCTGCTACGTATCTTTTGCCTATGAACAACCCTAATGCTGTTCAGCTTGCAAAATACTTGCACTTGTCATTATTGTGGCTTAGATTTGCAATGTCGTGGCAAGATTGGAGTGTTTAAAGCCATTCAGAATGTTTACAGTTGAGACAGGACAGTAAGTAAATTGAAATGTGTTGCCAATTTATGCTTGACAGAATGGTGTCATGAAAAGGACATGGTGGATAGCCATCAGTTTTCCTCGTGCTCATGGTTTTTCATCCCAAGTGCTAAAATTATACATAAAATCCCTATCATTCATAGAATATGATAGGTATTTTATTGTACATAGCTGGTTCTCAACACTGTAACGAATTGCCAAGTACAGTTATCAAGTGTGCTGCATTTAGACCTTCAAAGATCTGGGTGTTAGATCCACAAAAGCATTTGAATGTGAAATTTTTACCCTAACTCCACTAGGGATTTAAATCTCAAACTGTCATTTCCAAAGTTTATTTCTCAGCTTTCACCTAGGCCTAAAGATGGCAGGGTCTGTGACCACTGAAACGATGCTCTTCAACGTCTCTCCTGCCGTTCTCCATGGATGCCTCTGACATGTGTAACCGAAGGAGGGGACATCTCCCTGAAACCTTTTCCCAAGATGCGGGAGGCCACATCCTGGCCGCAGCAACCCGTCCCTGTAGAGGATGCACAACCTGGAGGCTCAATCATCTCAGCAACATCCATACCATGCAGGTGACTTGGTGAAATTAGGTGACTGTCACTCCATGAATCAAAAGATGATATAGCTGACAGGCAGCAATTTCCTATGATGTTTCAGAGGCAGAATATTTACACATCTTGTTTTCTTTGTATCTCTATAACGACTGAAAAGAAATAAATATAGGAGCAGCTTCATTTTATACTTCAGGGTGTCATCTGTACTTCTCCAAACAGAGACAGGTTTTTCTACAGAGGCAATTGTAGTAGGCATTTGGGGAGACCCTTAGATCTCACTAGCTGTGTTCAAATACATGGATTTACACTGAGAAACGCTGATGCCTCACCTGAAAATGCCTTATTGAATGTGAATGCATAACCCACTGGCTGGCTCACATCCACAAGTAGTATTTGGCTGTAAAAAAATCATCTACTTCTCGTCCAAGAAACCCTAACAGACTGTCAGGATTGCCTATGGAGAGACCATCAGAGCAGCACTTAAACCCTGCCGTGTGGTTTCACAGTTGTTTTGCACCAGCCGAAGCTGCTGAGCCGCCTGGCTGGTGAGGGCAGGTGCTGGCAGAGGGCTGGTCCCAAGAGCAGGGACCTGGGGTATGGCTCCCACTCTGACGGCAGCATCGCCTTATGCTAGAAGATTTAAGGCGACTGTGAACTTCCATCCTTAGGACTCAACACTTCACTTTCTAGAAACCGTATCCAGACAGAGAGAGAAATCAGCCACTCCACCTTATGGAAATGTGTGAAATGGAGCAACGGACTTGATTAATTCCTGGATATTGATAGAGAATAACCATAATAACCATGACAGAAGTCAAAAATGTTTTGGGTGCCACCAGGTTTATTGTGAATAACCACAGTGCCTAGCTTACTGGGATGGAAAGACACCACAACAGGTTGTAAATTTTGTTGGAGCTCTACATGTTTAGCTTCCCTGGTAGCCATACATCCCTGGGGACACCTGAAAGATTTCCGCAGCACTCACTGCGTGCTATCCCAAGAATCCTAAGGACAACAGGAGGAGCAAGGCATGGGAGATGATATATCCTGAACTGCAGAAGAGGCTAGCATCAAACTGGGATCTCATTCTCCAGTCTCTCCCTTGGCCGGTGCAGGGTGTGTGCCAAAATTCACTCATGGCCATAGGGACCCTGCTTCCTACAGCAAGAAATTTATTCTTTTCCTATGGTATTGTAGGCTTCCCTTCCTCTTTGGTGGTAGGACATAGGGGGAGCAGTAAAAGCTACCTGAGCAAAGAGAACTAGAACACTTAGAAAAACACATTTACAAGGGGACCCTCCCAGGGTCAGCATTTTTAGAGACAAATATGCAGAAAAAAAGAATTAAACAAGGACAAACACAGCCATATATGAAAGGCGGATTATTTATACAACAGGCATTAGGAGCTCTGTGGCTGAGAATTAAGGAGATTACAACCACATGAGACGGCTAACCTGCTCCTGTAAGAGCCAGCAGCCATTTATTCAAACAGAATAAGAAAATTAGTCTCAGATCTTTGCAGTCTGAAGCCGTTGTGTTCACTAGCATACTCCTGAGTGAGGGAGATGAATTGAAACAGAAAAGAGAGCAAGGAAAAAAAAGCGTCTTACACAGAAATGCACATCGAGCCGGGGTAGAAGTGGTGATTTAAATCATGCTTGATGCCTGTGGTGCTTTATTACATGCCGGCTAATGGGGAAATGAGGAGAGAGAGAAATAAGGTGCCCAATTCATTGGCCCAGATGCAGGAAAAGGACTCCTCCACCTGAGGGAACAGGAAATTCATTTTTAAGACTGCATTGGGGGTCATTCAGCTGGTTTTAACCCCAGTCCTTTGGGTATTTAAACTGCTCCTAGACAGGACATTAAATCTTATATGGAAAAGACAAATCTCAAGTTTTCAGGCGGTAGACAAGAAGCGTCTGAATTTTCACAAGATAAGGATGTAGGTTGTACCTGGTAATATGTGTATGCTGGCACCAACACTAAATAGACCTGCACAAATGGGGGAATTGTATGAAGTGACCCCTTTTGCATTCAGAAGTGTGAAATTTCCAGCTTGCCTCAATAAGGGCATACTCTGTGTGTTGCAGAGGTTTGGGACCAAGAGCTGTGCACAGCACAGTGTATGGGGTCATAAGTAGAAAGCTGGTTCTCAACCCTTGCTGCTTGGCCTGACCTAGAGCTGACTTGGCCCTCATGAAACTCAGGATGTTGTGAGCATCCTGGCCCCATGGTCTCCCCACCGGCACTTGGTAATTTGCGCTCTGTGCAGGAGGGGATGTCGAGGTGGGGGTGTGGAGGTTCAGCCAGAAGTACGTATAGGAAGGAGCCAGGATGCCTGGATCTGACCGCTTGCTTCAAAAATTTTCTTCAGCCTCGGCTTCTCCAACTCTCACTTCTATGGCTTAAATCCCCAAAGCCCCTGCTCCATATTTACTCCTTCCTTGGCAAAACCATGATCAAATTAGTGGAAGTTTTGACTGAGGAGAAGCAAATTTATACCCTGGTCCTTGGCCACCTGAGGATATGTATGTGGTGGTGTGAGGAAGGGGAGGAGTATAAAGGGGACAAAAGGATCATTCATGGTTATTCCCAGCCATCGTGCGACACTCCTGGCAGTGCAAGGACCAGTCCAGCCAACAGCCTCCGTGTCACTGCGAGCACAGACCCACAGACTGGCCTGAGCCTGGCAATGTGGATGGTTTGGCCAAGAGGATGGACACACACTTGGTGCCAAGGTCTATCCACGTGGCACCAATCCCTTCCACCACCGTGCAAAGGGGATGGCTCCGGAGGCAACCACTTTCCCAAAGACACTTCCCAACCTTCCCCTGCCTTGCGGCACCACGGATGTGTCCCAGCCTTCAAACAGCCAGGCTGGCACAGGGTGGCCCATGTCACCCCATGCGTGCTGGGGACAGATGGTCCAGCCACATGGGGCAGCCCCAAGCCCCGCAGGTTGGATGATCTTCAGCGTGCCCTCCAGACATCTCTGACACCCAAGCTGGCTCTGGCAGCACCAACCATCCAGGGGTAATCTCAGCTTAAAAACTTCACAGCAGGCTCTGTGGCACAGTAGGCATCTCCTCTGTCACCTGAAATTGGAAGGAGAAGCAAATAAACTCTCCTCTGTCTGAGTTTAAGTACAAGCCACATTTCCTTTGGTCGAGCATGGTCAGTGAAGCAAAGAGGAGCCATTAAAAAGCCGAAATGATGCATGCAACTGAAATCTGTATTTTTTCGGCCTGGGAGCCAAGGGTTTGTGAGAAGTGTGTAAAAAGTGATGAAGCAAAGCAAGTTCATATGCACTGCACAGCCATCTATGCATGTGACATTTCTAAAGGGGTTTGCACATCTGCTGTAAAATGTTTGGGATCCACAGATTGCAATGAGCTAAACGAACTCTCAGCCTTCGTTAGTGTGAGGTTGGGCTGCTCGGGGCCAGGTATAAGAAGTGCTTTGTGCACTGAGGCAAGCTTGGGCCGGTCAAAAGATCCCAACGTTTGCAGTATCGTGGCAACCAGTGTATCACTTGCATCAACCTGTACGGCACTCTGCTGGGTCCCAATACACAAACCTCACACAAATATTTCAACATGTTTGGAGCCAAACTCTAGTCAATATATGAAGTCATTTCACCACAGCTTTTAGCCAATAGGAAAAAATTTCCTACAAACTTATTTTTGGAGGTTAAAAATAGCTTTTGTGTGTGTGAGGTTAGTAAAAACAGAAATGAGAAAGACAGAAGCAAGGCTATATGCCGTTAGCATTTCTGAGCCACCTGGAGCTGGTCCCCAGCTGGTGGGGGGGCTGCCTTTTCATTTTCATTGGACAAGTACCCTTTGTGTGGTGGTACTCAGTAGGGGACAGAGACCAGAGGACTTGTCCCGCCAGCACCCCAGCTGCACCCCTAACCCCCCTGCACCCTCTCCATGGGCACGAAGCAAAAGCTCTTGTCCCACTTTGCAGGGGTGGCCCACCGTGGAGATGTACCCATGGAGTCCTTAAAGAGAAGCTAAAGCAAGAAAAGGACTACCAGGGTGGTGGGGCTTGTAGTGTCAGTGGGGTGTCTCCATACACAGGTGTGCAGTCGCTTGTGCTTCCTGGGGAAGGAGAAGCAGATGCCTCTGCTTTGCCCCTGTCTGCTTGTGGAGTGTCCTGGCACCCTAACCATGCCCGCTGCACCTGGGGCAAGCCAGTGGCTTCCCCAGCAGCAAACATCTTCATGTGGCAATAGCACAAAGGCCTCCAGGCAATAAATTTCCTGAAGGAAGATTACACTTTTTGGCAGCCTGCTTTTTGATGTTGCACCTCTCCTGCGGCACTCTGCTTTCACTTACTGTGCGCAGTGTGTGATGTGGATTTTCACGTCACGTTGGTGCACTCGCTTTTGGAGTTGTGCAGTGCCAGATGCTGCCCATGGGCCGTCACATCTGGTGGAGGTATAGCAGCGAGGCCTGTGGGGGACGGATCTCCTGCAGATGAGCTCAAGCGCTTACAGGGTGTGAAATTGCTCTCAAGGACAAGATTGCCTTATGAGCCACCACTTGATCCCATCTGTAATCCCCCAGTCCTCAGTATGGTGACTACCCTGTTCGCTCATGGCTAAAATAATTCTGAGGTAATATTGCTGTGCTTATTCCTGCCTTTAATGTGATGGCTGTCTGAGTGTGTGATTGCATCCCAAATTGTTTCTCTGATCTCAGAGGTCTGCAAATGTTTAAGTTAACAAAGAAAATAAAATATTTTCCTTATCAAAAGCTTGTCTTTCTCATGAACTGTGCTGGTGTGTCAGAGGGAGACATGGAAATCCTCGCTTTCTCTGTTTTCTGTCTGGTCTTCACTCCACTCCTTCTGCCAAGCACCCTTTCCTCTGCTCTCCCCCTCCCTGGCTGCCTGTCCTCACTTCAGCCTCTCGCCCCTACTCTGGCTTCCTGCTTCCTTCTCAGGGAAGGAGGGAGGCATGGGGAAAAAGACGTCCTGGCCCCTGCACCGAGCCGTTCCTTGGTCAGCCTCCACCATACCACAGCTGTGTCGGTCCTTCCACCTCTGTACCACAGCTTTTCTCTAAACGTGTGGGCCGTAGGACTGCCAAGCTTTGGCTACACAGTAGGGAGTGGAGGGAAAGAGCAGCATCCCCATGCTGTCCTCCCCTATCACCACCCAGAACAGTGGTGTTGAATCTGGGGCAAATACCTTTACTCCTTAGAACGTAAGAGAAAGCTAATGCTAAACTGTGGCTTTTCATTTGTCTTGCACAGTCCACATTCTGAATGCCAAACCATTGTGCTCCGCAGAAAAATTAGAAGAAAGGACCTGTGCCCCTGCACAGAAGAAGACCTATTAGATGTGTTTAGGTTTCTAGGCTCCATCTCATGTGAGCAGCACATGAGTTATTTGTGTGTAATCACAGTGTATTTCAGAAGAGGTAGAGTACTATACAAACGGTAAGTGCATTCATGCATCTCATTAGATAATATGCAGAAATAACAGATTGCTGTTGGCTTTCATCAACAGTGGGTAAAAGTAAGGTTGAGATTCAGATTTCACAAGAACTACATCACTGGTGGGAGAGCAAATTACTTCTTCTAAGTGTGAAAGGGGGAATTGCATGAAAGGTGGAACAAATTTCATCTCCTCGAAAGAGCTACCAGGTGTGTGAATTATAATTTTGCAGATTAAAAGCAGAGGAAAGTCACGGGGCTCTTTCTAGTCTGAAGTCCGCAGCACATGCAGACAATTCACTACACGGCATAGGGTGATATTCCATGGAACCTGATGTGACACAGTTTTTCACTTCAGGTCTTCAAGAAGAGCTTTCACTGATTTCATTCACCCTGCTGGCCCATTGCTCCTAGGTTAAGGAAATCAGGAAGCAAAGTGAATGTTGCAAGGGCTGTGCTGTGCACCTCATCTTTGATAACCTTGCTTCCTCTTCTTCTCTTTGGAAAAGAGAAGAACGTTGTCTTTGATCATCTTCTGTTCTAACCTACTGTGCCATGGTTTGAGTGCTGTCTCTCTGTGCTGGCGCATCACAAACGGAGAAGCTGCTTGTAGCAATAAAGTAGAGAGGAGGTAAAAGTGGCCATGACCTGCCTAGACCTGACTTTATTCAGTGCAAAAATTCCCAAAATTGCCAAAACTTTTTCATGTACCATAGCGGCAATAATACTGGCCCTCCAGGGCTCTTCACCATCCTGTCTGTGCCCCCTCCTTCTCCTCCACTTCCCACAGTAGAAAGGGACCTGCCCTGGTCAGACCTGCTCCTCAGGATGTCAAAATGTAATTTTATTTGCACTCCTGAGAAGTTTCTTTCTGCAGTCTGTTAACTTTTAGATCCTTGGAGGGAAAACGTCCATTTAAAATTTTAAATTATATACTAACTAAAACCTTTCATAGGTCTCTTGTTCTAATCATATTGGAATAGAAGAATCTTACCAGCTACATCTCCTTAGTTCCACTCACACAAACATACACTTCACCAAAAAGATGAAAATAGACATTAAATTCCCCAACGTTTGCCATAATCTCCCTGGTATCCAAAAGGCACAGCAAACAGGTGAGATTTGCATGCACTTTAAAGATCGAGAGATGGTTAAACATTCGGAAAATGTCTGTATGAGGTAAAAGTTGAACTCAAAGTGACTCAGGAAATGAGTTCCTCTGATTTCTGGTGAGACTGGTCTCAGAGACTAAAATATCTTTGAGGCTAAAATTTAGGATTCAGCTGTTCCTGTGCATACCCCATATGCCTCATACCTAAATGATGGCATGTTGAGCCAGACCTTCTCCTCAGTAACCAGAGCAGCACTTGTGTGGTTTATCCACTGGCTGTCCTGGGCAGGCTGCAACCTCCTACAGAGCAGCTGTAAGATATAGCTCAGGAGAGAAGACTCTAGAGAGCTTTTTCTTCTCCTTTCTCAGCTCCTTTATGATTCTGGGGAACCTCCAGAATGGGTCAAAGCTCCTCTTTCAACTAGGGAATAGTATGTTGACATAGACCGCCTCTGCACAGCCAGATGAAGTGGCTGGGTTTTGTGTCTCTCCCCTTAGCTCTTGGCCATGCGTACTAGCTTCCTTCCACCTTTCTCCCCAGTGGATATTTTATGTGAGTTTTACTATCTCTTTTTAGTTACACATTGAGGCTTCCTTTTCCTGAGGAATTTCTGAGGAAATTTGAGGTAACATTGGTGCATTCCCTTAGCACATTCTTCTCTTTCGCATGGAAATTCTTGGTGTCTCAGGCAGGTCAAGGTTTCTGAGGTTTGCTTGCTTCTAACGATCCATTTCTAGCTTTGTTAGAGAGCATGAAGCTTCCTTCCTTCCCTTACAATGGCAACGTGGGTAGCTAATCTTTGGGGAAATACCTAGCATACTTCTTCAGTTCCTTGTGCTGTTAAGTTGGTTTAGTCTCTCTGGTGGTCAATACCAAAATCTTAATCTTGCCACTGAGTCTGTCTAGATTGCAACCATAGTGCTTCTACTCCTTTGCTGTGCCAATGTCTTTCCAGTCTTCCCCAAACATCTTTCTGCTGCAGACTGAAAGCAGTAAAGGAAATGTCTAACTGCTTCTGCTCATCCAAAGCTCTTGGAAGTCCATGAAAAGGCTGCTGTTGATTCTCTGAGGGGTTGAAGCTCAGCCTTGATTGTGTGCATATGCATGTCTCCTGTTTACTGCAGGGAATCCATCTGACAGTAAAAAATATGAAGGGTATGGAAATAACTCTTCTGTATCACGGAACAGTGAAGCTTTGGCATAGAGCCTTTTCCTCAGGAAGGCAAAATACTTCTCAGGGTGGCAGCAAAATGCACATGAGTGCATTGCTGTGTCCTTTTTGGGAAGCACAATCATGGCAAGAGCCCATTTGCAAAAAGAACTCTTACGGGCAGGCAGGAAAAACAGATCTAGAGCTTCATTTGGTGGAAACTTGCATTGCTTCACTAATGCCACCAAAGCTGTCTTGGTTTACACCATATGAGAAAGACCAGGTAGGGCCTGGAGAAACTGCATACATGCCTTATAAAGGGGGAGGACCGTGTCTTCTTGGGGTTTGGTTCAAATCTGGAATTTCCCTAAATTCCACTCACATGAAATAAATAACTCAGAGCTCATTATTTCTTTAATCAGACACCAAAGTCCCTGTTTATTTAAAGCTCTGCAGAGATAATTGGAACTAATCATCATATGTAATACAAATAAAGGCATTCCTCCCTTAATAGTAGGAGCAGATCTAAGCCAGTTGTTCTCCAACTGAACTTAGCTGGACTAAGATGAGTTTTCTGTACGTGCAGTGATGTTATTCTGTCGCTAAAGAGACAATGGGAGGACACGCTCTGTTTTCCAAGGCAATAATTGGGTTTGCAAGGGAATAAACCATGAGGAAGAGGTCTGAGTAATTTTTCTCAGTGAGGGAAGTGGATTATTCCTGATGAAGATGAGGTGTTCTTTCTGTTCTACAAGAAGAGAAGCAAAAATTTTTATATTATCAATAAAAACTCTAGTCACTCCTTCCAATTGTGCCCTACTCTCAGATGCATCTCTCTGGGCTCCACCTGTTCACGTTTCCATTCTTTAATGAAAATGAGGAATCTCTCCAGCAGCTCTCCCAGTTTCATCCCCTCCACATGGCTGATTTAGCCAAATGCTGCACAGAACATGATCTTTCTTTTCTTCTCCCTTGGTGCTCATAGCTGTGTAAAGCCAAGCTGAGCTTTCAGCTTCAGTGCTGAGTGACCAGAGCACCCATGATACCTAGGAGAGCAGTGAGTTGTTCAGGACTCCAGCGCTCACTCAAAACTGGTGAAAAGCATTACAGCTTTTGAGGGTGGCAAGGAGAAGTTTAGACTGAATGGAGCCAACATTTTTGTAAATAAACGTGGGAAAAACCTCACTGATTTCTTGCTCCAGAGATACATGGAGGAAAATCTGTTTACTGAAGTAAATCTAAAGAGAGAAATTAAAATTCCCACGGGGAATGCTGTCCTCTTCACAAATACTGCCATTGCTCACAGTACCGCAGTATTGTCATGGAAATGGCAGCAGTTCACATGTAGCACTATAAAAATGGAGTATGTATTTCTTAACAGATGGAAAGGTTTTCTGGCTCAGATCTGGATCAAAGGCAGAAAGGGTTTCAGTATGTAATCTTAGTATTTGTGTTGATAACCTGGGGAACCTGATTCCCCAGTGCTTTTTGTATGCATCATGAGCAAAGCATGGGGAATATCGCCATTGTCACTTGATGGAGCTAAAAGTACCTTCACTGACTCAAAAAACAAAATATCTCAGGATATCAAATACCTCAGAAGGCATAGACATAGAGAACATAGAAAACTGCAAAATAAAGAGCTGATGCAAATCTTTATGAAGAGAGGCAAACCTTCCATTGAATAATTTATTTTGGAAGAACCAAATAATCATACCATTACCTGCAACATCCTAAAATGGCTGCAAGTAAAAGGAGACGTGCTGCCAGTGTGGTTCAAGTAAGGTATGGGCAATGGAGACTGTGGAGAAATCTTTTCATGTCTCTGCTGAGCCTGTAGAATGTGACCTGAATCACACTTTAGTACATATTATATGACATCTCTCTTCTTTTACGTAGATTGTAGTTGATGTCATGCACTTAGTTTTCACACACAGAGTTAAAAGTTTGTCAAAGAGCCCTGAAGGAAAGATATTGTAATCAGCTTGAGCTCTGCAATGGGAAGGGGAGAAACTTGTGCACATGGTGTTGGTACCTCTTTTACCAGGTTCATGGAGATCCCCTACAGATCTGGAAGGAGGAGACACCAATGCACTTTATTCATAGAGCCTGATAACTATCAAATGGTAGAGAGACTTTCATCCACCTGCAGTACAAGATTGCTCTGGGAAGGTGATTTCTTTAGCTCTAATGGGCCCCATGTGAATCAAATTGTCCTGCTGGTTAGTTACTGGAAAGCAGTTTCTCCTGCTTATTGGAAACCAGTTGCAGTGAAATGTAAGAAATATTATTTGCAATCTTATGTTATAAGATTGAGAGCATATCTTTACACTCATGACAGAAGCTGAGCGTTAACTGTATGTCAGCATAGCCTTGGTCATTCCTGCTTTGTTATTACCTTTCTAGTTCATTCACATACAGGAAAGGGAAGATAAATTGGAGATAAGATGAAAGGCAGATGAAATGGTTATTATAAAAGCATTCTACAACTGAGACAATTCAGCTACAGAAATGACTGTAATGCCAGTAAAGATGATTTTACAGCTATAAAAACCTGCTATGATTTTTTTTTCCAAAAGCACCTGCATGCATCTTCCAAAATTACAAAGTGGCACCCCTAAATTTCAGAGTCTGTAATTTAATGTATTTATTCTTTAAATCATTAAAACACAAATGTGGCAAAAGACATCTACTCAAACACTCTAGAGCTAATATTCAGTTGAAAAAATGTTTTCTTTTATACATTACTCACCCACAACTGAGTGTGTCAACTGGATTCCCTTTATGGTGGATGAAGTGAAAGAGACACTTCCACAGTATAATTTAACTCATTCTAAAGCACATATGTAACACAGATCAAAAACCTCATACCATACCCATTTCTTTCCACTGACTACAAAGAGAATGTCAGGCTATGTCTACATCAGGCATCACAGGAGCAGTAGGAGCAGCTCTGTAGTGTGAAACAGCTGGTGTAAAGTACCTGACATCCACATTTGGAGCTTTTATTTTGGACTAGCTCTTGTCTGCTCCTGTGACCTGAATGCCCATTAGCAGTTGGACCGTATTTGATGGTTCTCTGGAGATAATTTCCTGGCTTAGCTTTCATCCAAAAGGAATCCAGTGTTCACACTCTGGGAGGACTCCACAATGCAAACAAAGTGTGAAAAATGATGGAAATGAGGAGATTCACTTCAGAAGTACTATTCAGATCCAGTTTGAAATGTTAACATAGCTGCACTCTCAAGTACTTACCAGTTAGTCCAGCAGTCAGCAAACCAGACATTTACAATTAAGTGACATGAGTTTCAACCTACTTGTCTCTAGCACATTATAAATTACTTCAATAGCCTCTTCATAGAAGACAGTGATCAAGCAGCAAACCAGTCTCCCTGTACAAATTTCATCTCCAGGACCAAGAACTCCTCCTGCAGTTTTTTCTGAAAAGTAGAACCTGACAAAATCATCTGAAAGGTGGTGCCCCTGCAATTTTTTTTTTTTTTTTGAGAGAGAGACTCATGAAGAAAACATGCCTATGGCATATGTGTGGAACAGCACAATGCACAGGTGGCTGGGTTTTTTTCTCTTTAATGGGCCACAAGCAGCAAGTAAGCTATATAGGCTGTTCATGTCGTTATATATTGCCTATGTGAAACATGTACATATCGAGTATACCATCACTTTACCAGCCAGCAACAGCCTGGCACGCAATTACTGCCTGAGTCTTACTGCATCTTTATAGGAAGTATTTCTATAAAGATCTTTTCCCACTATGCTTTGCTCATGCTGTTGTAAAGCTAGCCCTTAATATTTGACACAGATGTGAAGCTGTGGCCCTGAAGTGACTATTTTGCTTTTGGTTGCTGCCATTTCTCACTCTTTCCCAGCCAGCTGGTAAGTACACTTAATACGTGCTATGTTTTTCCTAGCTCTTTCCCTTTGTTATTTCTGGGGAGTCAGCACTTTTGTATAGGGCAATGTGTCTGTATCCTTTGCATAGAGTACCAATGGGTCATCATCCAAGGAATGATAGATGTCTTCTTCATGAAAGAAGTCTGTGGAGATCATACTGAGAGAGCTTGTGCTTCCAAGGTGCTCTCAGCTGCCTGGACCACCACAGCTGTGCTGGCGTAATGAAATTAGCTATTTAAAGAATACAGTCAGCTTCTCCTTTGCTTTCTGGCCAATAAGAAGTGGGTAGATATACCTCTAACTTGAAATATCTTCAACACCTCCTGAAATATTTCGCAGAAAGCTGTTCAGCAGGGAGCCCTGAGGCGGCTTTGGATGCAATGCTGTGCAGGGATGCAGTGCAGGGGATGTTCCAGGCTGCTGAGGTGACTGCTGGCAGGCACCTCTCTGCCTGTTTAATCTCTCTTCCCTTAAGTGCCAGTCCTGAGGGCAGCCTGGTTTTCGGGAGTGCGGAAGGTTTTTCAGGAGCACAGCCACACAGAGCACAAAGGCTCCCTGTTGCTTCAACAAGGACTTGTAAAGAAGTAGGATGTAGGGGAACTTCAGCTCATTTTCTTTCCTTCAGAGCCTCCCTCCGCTTGCAGTTTATTTACCAGTGCCAGGGTACTCCCCGTCTCTCTTAGCCACCCTCTGGAGAAATGTTGAGCACGTGCTATTTCCATTAACTTCGGAGGATGTTGCAGGTGCTCAACATCGCTCAGGGCAATTAGTGCTTCACAGCTGGTGCATAGGGGATTGGACCCTGGAAGACGCTCCAGAAAAGTCCACGAAAAGCTGTAGGATACATGTACTTCTGTGGAAGAAACAAAAATCCGGCTTTTCCAAAAAATATATATGCAACTGAGGCTCCGGGAATGCTGAAGTATTAAGGAGCTTGTAGCAGTTTCTTGACATTCACAACATTCTGTTGATGTAAAAAAGGTCTCCTGCGTATGAATTTTAAGAGACCAGACTGTGCTCTTTGGAGAAAACACACAATACCATAAGTAAACACATAAATCAGTTAGAGAACCTGGAGATAAAGGATTAGGTTCATAGAGCTTTATGTCCCATATATGGAAAGTGCCAAAAGTTGCTCTTAATGACTTTGGAAAATGTATGCACTTTTTCTGTAGTCTTAGCTCTCTCTCCCCTTGTTAGCAAATGGTTTCATTCTACACTTGAAAAACTCACAAGCCAAAAAAAAGGAGGAGGGGGAAAGGCAACTGGAATTTAACAAAAAGAAGAAAAAAAAAAGTCATTCGTGGTTCAAGGTTCAAGTGTTCAGCCTAAGCTATATTTATTCAGTAGACATTTTTTCCAAAAAGACCAATGCGTAAATTAATGTGCACATGGGCAGGTCTGAATTATACCCTGGCCATTTATAGTATGCAAGGCTTTATGTGACTTTTTACTCTCTTGTTCAATAAAACAATAAGTAGTTATGCAGCAGTCACAGGAGCCAGTGATTCATTTACTTCCCACAGGATGCCAAGAACCTTCTTAAGGAAATACACTCACCTATATGTAATGAAAACCTTTTGTACTTTCTTTGGTGCTTCAAGGATTAATAGAATTTCCAAAGACAAGAGATGAATGTGATACAGTTAGCAAGCGCTGCAGAGACCAGTTTTGGCCCAGCGGTGACCATATGCAATTCAACCTTCTCCGAAGCTTCACAGCCTGTATGCTTTGCTCACACTGTGGCAAATACAATCAAATGCTGCCTGCCAACAGATGATTCATCCTTTACAGGCTGTTTGATTCTGCTCCTTCGGCTCATTTTGTTAATGTTGTAGGAACCGTAAAGCAAAAACCTGCCAATCAACTCTGATATGTTTAATAAAGTGTACTCTGTGCCTGCTAGTCTTCCTTTCTGACCGACACAAAGGTTCCTGTTGGGAGGTTACAGTGAGCAGAGAAGAGGCGGTTGTATTCTGGGCTGAAATCAAGTGCATCTCCAGGCCACTAAATATTAAGTTTTTCTCGATCTGCAAAGAAAATAAGGAATCTGCCTCCTGGGGAGCCAGGAAAACAAGCAGACTGGTGAGAATCACTCAAGAGGAACAGCCAGAGAGCTGTGTCTCTGGATAAATCCATGCTGAATGCACCTGCGGGATAGAGCAGCCATCTCAACAGCAGCATATGAGAAACAGAAACATTACAAAGAAACGCAGCATCACATAAGCAGCCACAAGACCACAAACATACCAATAACAACTAAACAGATTGAGAGCCTTCAACTAGAAAAAGATGCAGCTGAAGGTAGATATGACAAACATACACACACAAAACAAACATGGAGAGGGGTATGTGGGATATTATTATTTGTTTCTCCCCACGAACCAAAACCAGGAGGCCTTCAATGAACTGACTGGAAAGAACCAGATTGAACCAAATAAATCTCTTCATGCCATTGTGCAGTTTGCTGCCGCAAGGATGTTGTGGCTACTGAACGTATACATGGGTTAACACCAGGATTATAACAAATCTTTTGGAGTCTGTTGATGGCTACTTCACAATGACTGTCCAGGTGGACGTTCAAGGCCAAGCTGGACGGGGCCCTGGGCAAACTGATCTAGTCGAAAATGTCCCTGCTCATTGCAGGGGGATTGGACTAGAGGACCTTTAAAGGTCCCTTCCAACACAAACCATTCTGAGATCCTGTGAAACCTGCAGATAAAGGTGTCCCTCAGCCACTGCCTGAAACTGCAGAGGTTTCATTTCTTACGATGTGATGAAGTACTCTTTGATGGCCATTGCCAGGTAAGACGTTCAGCAGTGTGATGCACTGCAGCAGTTCTCCTACTCTTAAGCAACAAATGCAGGACAGGGGTAGAAAAATTGTCATGGCTGAATATTCTGATTTTTCTTTAGGTTACATCAGCAGTGTAATAACTGATACCAGTCAGACACTGAAATCTTCATAATTCAATAAATAATTTGTTTCAAATAATGGAAATCCTAACTATTCTTCTGCGTAGATACCAAAATAGGGTCTAGTAAATAGTATGCATTTTTGGGCACTGCCAAAGTATTTTCTCTGGTTAATCACAGCTCTTGCCTGCAGCTGAGGACACTGATGAAAGGGAGTACTGAAGAAATGTGCTGGCATTAGCATTATGCCAAACAAAATCAGAAATGTCTTTATTTAGGGAGACTAAAGGGAAGATGAGAATGGATCCTTGTAAAGATACAACCTGCTCACCCTGAAGAGCGAGAAAAACAAACAGATTGCTGCCTGTAGTAATCAGGAGTCAGAAGGGTCTCTACCCACTTACTCTCCTGTGTGCATATGTAAACAACACTCATTTGTACTGACGTGGCTTGTCCAAGACTGCAAAGGTACCTGGGTGTGAGAGCTGGAGCTGAGGGATTCTTGGCCCCTAGTTCTGTGTGAAGGACAGGATGGTTTTCCAGCCTCCTGTTTGCTTGCTTGCTTTTAGAAGCACTTTTTCCTAGAGGAACGAACCCAGACTTAGGAATTCTTTAATATTTTTGGGCTCCACATATTTCCAAATGGACCTGGAAAATAAAACCAGCCTTCAGGTGACAAATCAAAGATTAACTTAGGTAAGAAAACCAAAAAAGCCACCTCCAATCGTAAATGCAAACAGTAACTTATCACACATTAAATTCTAGACATCAGAAAGTAACTGTCGCAATCCAAGCATGCTGCAACTCCCTTGGAGAGCTGAGTGATAAATCGGTATCTTTTGCAGGAGATGAAGCATTATCATGCCCCAGAGATTGACTGGCTCTGCTCTCATGAAAGTCAAACCAGGAGCCAGTGACCCTGGAAAAAGTCTTGTACTAGTCGTTAACAAACAGCCAGTAACATACCTGTAAGACTTGTTTAATGCTTACTGATAAACGCTGATATATATTGCTAGCAAATTCTCTGAAAGGAATCCAGACCTTGAATGGACTGTTTCCTGTAGAGACAGTCTGACTGGGATTTTCATTCATAGGCCTTTGAGGTTATTCCAATATGTCTGACAGTGCTATACACACCAGAGCTTCATTCTTCCCTCTCCTACACCGTGTATATCAGAAGTAAATTCCAGACACAAAGAATTCTCACCAAGGAAGTGTTGAGATGTTGGTATGAAAAAATGTTTTTGTCAAAATTATTTTTTTTTCTCAGAGTTTTCACCTGTTTCACATTATTTTTAATGGAAAATGCATTTGTTTAAAAATGTTCCTGCTTTTCATGGTTATGGTAAAATATTTTGAAATTAGAATTCTGTCTATGAGCCAAAAAAATAAAGAAAAATCTGTTCAAGAAAATGAGCAATGTTCCGGATTCTTTCTCAAACTTTTGGCAAGGAATCTTAAATTGACAAAAAAATAAATTATTTTCTTGTTGTTTCAATTGACTTTTCAAATTGTCTCCTCAAGTCTGTAAGCTTGCTGAAGTAAAAAAAAATTAATGGTATTAGGCAAGTCATAGTCTCATTTCAAAGCAGTGGTATTAGCCTAGAGGAATTCAAAAATTAAATATTGAATAGACCCAAACATGCTAACATGAGAACGTATAACAGCTACAAATAGCACTGCAGATTACCCACATATTTTTGGATCTGCATGTGACACACCTCTCGCCTCACAACATTATAGCAGTGCCTATTGTTCCAAATGGTGATTTAGCAGTCTGGCAGAGCATGGGAGAGGCAAATAGACACACAGCATTAGAGGTTGCTAGCCTCCAAGGCAAGAAGTGTTCGGCCATTTTTTTTTTGATGGGGGAGAGACCAAAAACTGACAGTTTTACCTTTGAAACGACCATGAGATGCACAGGACAAATTTTCAGATGATCCTGGGGATCTGGTGGCATTGGTAATCCTTAAGGGATTTCTGCACAACTTAGATTCCCTCTGTGGCAACCAGTGCCCTGTGGATTTAATTCAAGCTTTGTACCCATGGTATTTGTGAGCAGCTGTGGGGTTGCCCATCAGGCTTCAACTCATGGTATGGAGGCCATTGATTCTGAGATCTTCTCTGAAGTGCCACTTCATCCATGACAAGGCAAGTCTTCTTCCTTGCTCTTAATGCTGTCATCAAGGTCTTTCAGTATGGCTTTACAAGCACAACAGATCAATTTCATTTTAGTAACTTTCATACTAGTGCAAGTCACAGAAATAATTCAGACAGGAAAGGACCTCAGCAGGTCACCTAGTCCAACCTCCCGTTTAAACCTAGGTCACCACAGAATTCAGACCTGGTTGCTTAGGGCTCTGTCCCATTAGGTCTTGAAAACTTCCAGCTACAGAGAATTTGCACCTTCTCTGGACAACCTCTCCCAGTGCTTGATTCTACTGACAAATGGACGGAACTTATTCATCTAGGTAGGAAAGTGGCTCATCAGTAGCCATGATCCATTCATAAGGGAAACTTTTGACTCATGAACTCTACACCATACTCGGTTGCCTCCCAGTTTCTGATAAGCAACTGGCATTTAAGGGGGATGTGGAACACTTGGATTACAGCCTGGAGAGGAAATGGCTGAAAAGCATCTTGGAATCTGATGGGACATGAAAGTGGCCATAGCATTACGTTGTGTATCACTTTCTACAGCTACCTTCTATAAAGTGTTCTGAATATTTTGTTAACATTCATTTTGGAAACTATCAATTGGCTTTTAGCAAGCTTTTTCTTTTAACCAGGAGCTTGGGTTTTCCGTGGACTGTTGTTATGCATTTGGGTTCAGGTCAACTTCTGGTAGGGCCAGCTCCTACATTCTCATACCCTGAGAACAGCCATTTGTTACAGTTACTTAAGGCAAGTGCAAAGGCACAGTCATTATTAACACATTGTTTACTGAAGGCAAAACACCAACTATTTTAAAACACATGGACATTTTACTCAGACCTCAAGAAATCACTTCTTCTTATGGAGTACTTGCCAGCTGCAGCCCATCTTAAAACTCCCTTTTTGAAGAAAGACAGTGATTCTTCCACCTCAAGGGATGTTGGTTCAGATGCTCTTCCGTCATTTGGTCTTTGGAGTCAATGTCATGCATGAGAAGCTGTAAATTGTTTCCTGCTTACGTAAGATCAAAATCTCCAAGCTACTTTGCTTGTGTTGGACCTCTTGGCAGCTAGTGATATATCCGATCACCGAGGGTTGCTTCAGCAGCCAGGGATATTGCAGTTTTAATTGAAGCTGCTCTCCGGTGGTTCCTGTCCTTTCAGAGTGCTGGAATACACTCTTGGTGATGGCTGCTTGGACTTGTCACTGAGGACTCTGAAATATGGGTCAGCTTTGCTGTCTATGTTCCTAAAGTATAGCCAGCTGGGGAGATCATTATAGAATACAAGGTAGAGTCTATTGACAATACTCGTTTTGTATTTCATGTGGACACTGCAAGTTCAGTCTAAGCTATGGAGGAATGTCTGAACGTTATTGCTTTTTGGCTGCATTAGGGGTGTCTTGTCCTCAACTTTGGAAAGACAGAAATATTGTTACTGGATATACTGTCTTCTTGGCTAGAATGGACTTATCTGGAGACTGTGAATCAGGTTAATAATACTGGCATCGTTTTTAATATCTCCTTGCACTTGGAAAGCCTTGAGTTGGCTATAGAGTTAAAAAGTGATTTCCAGCTATGTGCTTAAGTAATTCCCCCATTTATCTCGTGACAACTTGGAGAAGCATGGCCCTGAGACTGGATTTTTATACCTTTCTTCTGCTGGCTTATAACTTATTTACAGTACTCAAGTTCTGCCTGCCCTGTGACAATATTCAGTCTAATAGTGCCTTTTTTTTTAATAGTGGGTACCTTTTAAGACACAGTGAAACTTATGTGAGTCTTAATGCTGTGTAAATCTCCAGTCTAAAAGTAGCCTGGTTATATTCAGGTTTGTGAATCAACTTGACCACCATTTAGTAGGTTTTGCAGTCACAAGCCCTTCAGCATATCAGTAATATAGCATGTGATTTCCTCTTTCTGAAATCTAGCTTGTTGTGCCTCCCTCTTACATCAAGAAAGTATTAAAATGTGGTTTTTTTCTTTCTTGGTGATGAAATTGTTACAATTGCTGTTGCTGTTTAATAATTTATTTGTATTGTTTTTATTTATACAACCGCTTTGGCATTTTTTTGACATGCAAGAGTCGTTTAATTATGACAAAATCAGTGTGGGAACCGTGACTGAGTGCCTTCCTGGTTTTGGATGGGACAAGTTTGTAGCACTTTTTAATACCGTTAGTTCAATGCTACATTTGTTTAACATACACTCCTTAGTATTAGGTCTGGCTTTGTCTTGCTCCTGTTCAGGCAGGACTGTATATACCTTGGTGATTTCTCAAGGTATACTCATTCTTGCCTGACTGAATATATCTTTAAAGACCTTCTGATACAGTTGCACTTGTGAGTTTTACTATAATGGTATTATTGCACCTTCTTTTCTCCCTTTCATGGAACTTTTTTTCTAGAGTGTTGTGTTTTGGTTTTGGGGTTGGGTTTTTTTTGTGGGTTTGTCTGGGTTTTATTGTTTGTATGGTGTGGGTGGGGGATTATTGTTTGAGAGTGGGTTTTGTTTTGTTTTGGTTTGGTTTTGGTTTTGGTTTTCTGGGTTTTTTTTAAATCATTCACTAACACCTGCATCATCTCCTGACAAAAAGCATATGCCCACTGTCACCTCTTTTCCAGCCTGAGCAAAGTCTACCTGCTTTTGTCATGTAGGTCATGGCCCCTGACCTTTTTATCAATTGTGTCAATGGGTTTTAGGCTGCCCTAGTTTATCACTAGCTCTTCTGAACCAAGGGGCCCAGAACAAAACAGACTATAAGTTATGCTCTTGGAGTCAGTGGGACTGCTGGTGTGAGTAAGTGCTCACCAACATGAGCCAGGGTCTCATGCCTGAGTCCTGAGCTGTGAAAAGGGGAATGCTTTATGTCACTGATTTACTCAGGTTCCCTCGGAATGTGTCCAAAAATAACAATTTGCTTTTTTGCACAAAGCATCCCGTCATGCACTCATGATTAATTTATATACCGTCATTGCCTGGTCTCTTCGTTACTGCCTTCTAGCTGGGGTTCTCTCATCGGGTATGGTATTTCTGCCGGTATTATTTCCCCCTAGCCTCCTGTCAACCAGAGTAATAGCTACAAATAAGTGATATTGCCCATATTGGCAATCCTGAAAGAAAACTCAGCTTTTGTTTTTCCTCTGAACCTTTCTCCACATGTGGAGCTCAGCTTTATGTGCTCAAACACATTTTATGGGGAAGGCAGTGGAGCACAGCACAGAGTGGAGGCAACAGGGGAATTGCTCCCCGGTACTTGGGAAGTTGTACATCGACCTCTCTGCTGAGAATTACCCCCTTCACCATCAGTGATTCACTCGAGCTTTGCCGTGATGATGCACAAGCTTATTACTTGCAAGAGTCACTGCTGATGTTGGGGCAAACCAGCCTCCTGGGAAGGCTCAGTGGTAGTTTTGTCAGTGACTTCAATGTGAATGGGAGCAGACCCTTCTCTACAGAAATGGTTTTCTTCTCCATGTGCCATATTCTCCCTATGCTATTTTGCTCTAAATATAATAAAAGGCTTCCTATTGCTATGAGTAGCACCTCTCTGAATGGAAAGTGCTGTTAGTCTTGTTTATTTTGGATACAATGGTTGTGCTCCATTATATTACTGCTCTCCGTGACTTGTGTATATATTATTCCTTGACTCCTTATGTATGAGCACCAGGGGAGGTCTAGAGGCCAAATGTGATCCACAGATGTCCACCATTCCCCCAGTGGCTCCTCTCTGCTGATGACCCATGCAGCCAGCTGAGGAAAGCCACCTTTGTCCCTTGGGCTGCCACCATTCCTCCCCACCAGCCACAGGCTGGTTGCACGCCATTGTATGCAGATCAGAAGTGGCTGTCAGATGTCTGGTGGGTGGCCAACACCATGCTTGGTTGACCAATATTTGGGAGCTCTTGTATGTCGTTTATTGCAATTACCGCTGGGCAAGCTCTGCAGAGTTTGGTTTGTTTGGGCTACTACATTCAAAGCTGCAGGGTTCAGTTTTCAGAGGTTAGCGCTTGAGCAACCTCCATATATTTACTTGGAGGTTCAAGATCTATTAAAAGGAACCATTCTGCTCTTTTGTCTCCTGTAAGCTGTATCACATTTGGCAGGAATGAAAGTACAATGCTTTCTTTGTATGCAACATATTGCCTAAAAAAAGGTATGTGATTGGAATGAGAGAGGTGCTGGCTGCAGTTACTGCCCAACTAGAGGGGGGTGTATTTTCTCTGATGTAGAACAATTGTGCAAGCTGAAGAAATGGTACAAATCAATTGACTTATTGCACATAAAAGTAAAGTTTGTACTCACAACTCTTTATTCACATGGCAGATAACATCCTGGTAAAAAGAAAGCACTTTACAAATCCAGTGCACATGCCATTACCCATTGTGTCTTTCTTTTAATCTTTATTTTTTTCTCCCCTGTATTTCTTATTTTATTCTGGATAGTAAAAATCAAAGTCAGCTTCGCTTTTTGCAAATAGCTTTGTGAGAGGTTGTAGTGCTTGGCGCTCACAAGACCATACCCATTTCTTTCCAAATATTCTTTTCAATTCACCCGTAATACCAAGAAACAGTTGAGTTTAGTGTTTTAAAACATCGCTGCTTGTGAAATGCACATTTAACAGCATCACCCAATAGTCTTGACTGAGAATAGCTGAATGAGAGCCATACAGATGAGGAAATATTTTTATTTTCTTTAGTTTCACTTTGTATTTCCAGATACAAATGCAGGACACAGGACACAGGGACTGGGACAATAGATTTACTATCTTCCTCAATATTTAGGGATTCTATTTATAAAGGGGAGGCCAAGTATGGAAGAGAATGAGATTATCTCACTTTGTCAAAAACAGACTACTCGTGTTAAAAAACTACTGTTTGAAATACTATGCTTTTCAGTATTAATAAAATACATGAGTTATAAATCTTAAAAAAGTTCTAGCACATGATTGATTGTGTTATTTCTTGAAAACAATTCTCCTACAGCAGCTGTAAGCTATAGGTCATCAGTTTTGTCCTGGTAGACTTATAAAATCATGCAGTAATTGAGCCATGACTGTCCTACACCAAACCGAAACCACCTTTTCCTTCCATGCTGAGCACTAGAATTGTCCTTTGCAGTGGGTCCCACCAAAATAATTCTAATCATCTGCACTGAAAACAGACGGTATGCATTCTGGCTAAACATAGAACATATCTATATAAAGCAAAGTTAAAATCAGTATGGTAAAATATTAAAATTGTATTAAGTAAAGGTAGAATCCCTTCGAAATAATGATGTCGATGCAGGGATTTAATGTAATCTGTGGATTAAGTTTTAACTTCTTATCTTTATTTCATCCAGCTTCAGTCTCCCTGGAACTTAGTTTCTCAAGAGCACAAACTCCGACCTGTATCTGGAATATCTCCATTTATCTTTTGGGAAATTTCTAGTTATTTTGCAAGAGGGTAAGCAAAAATAATCAATTGATTTTGATTGAAATAAGAAACATACCTCATCGAACACTTATTTATTTTACAGTTTGAGTTATTTTGAGAAGCTCATCATTTTAAACAATGATGTAAACCTTATCACCACATCTTGGTTGAATATAGGTACAATTAATTTTTTCTGAGTTGCTGCATCTGTAAAGTTTATTTTCTCAGCATAGGTGTTTGAGTTCCTCTTTGTCTTGATATCTTCACGGAAACTTTATTCACCTTTAAAATTCAGCTAGTCATTTCACTCCCAAATTTCTCATGGATTTGTTCCTTGAATAATTTTTGTCTGATCTGGTGCATGAACAGAAGTAAAAAGTTATTTTCCAGGCTATAGAACTTCTGTGACTGTAACATATGATCCATGCATTTTCTGCTCAATAGTTCAGACTTTCTGAATTCTATCAGTATCTGTTCCTTTGCATTTTCCCATCTGAGTTGCCATATCAACCCTTGCTGAGCTCTAATTTCACATCACATTGCATACTTGGCAAGGTCATAGCCTGCCCATGACAACATATATTGATGAGTTGTGGTTATTCTTAACAATTTCAGATTGCCAAAAAAACCCCAGTAGAGCATGACCCACAATAGCAGTCAATATTCAGATTTGGAAATTACTCTAATTGCAGATATAATTATCTCTGCCAGTGTACAGGCTGTCTTGCAGCAAACCCTTCACAAGCCTTTGTGTCACCTCCATACTGCAGATAGAAATAGAATTGCCCCTCATTGGATAAGTCGGGTTTTTATTTAACACAGCAGCGTGCCACTTTCCTAGGAACTTCCTAGAAATATACTTTACTACTCAAGCAGCGCAACAGAATCTGCGAATTTGACTTGACTTTTTCTCAGCCATTTCAAAGTCCTGGGATAATATTCTGGCTTAAGAAAAAAAACAAAACAAAACAATCCCAACCAAACAAAAACAAAACCAACAAAACCAGTTGAAAACGGCTGCAGTCAAATTCTTCGTATTTTCATCTTGTTCTGAATAATGACTTCATAGGACAAGTTCTTGTGGGCAAGATAATATATTGTACTTAGCATTTTTCTCAGAATTTTCTTGTTCTCTCCCTTCCTCTGAGAGTTCTGAAAACAAAGTATGTTACCACCATTCCTTGTGGTCTCTTGAAGAGTATCAAGAGCTCCATGATGACCTGGGAAAACATGGTGCCATTTAGCTTTGTCTCAAGTCTTTTTCCAGTTAGTGAATCCAGACTGTGCGAAAGCTTCCTCTCTGTGCTTCATCAGAAGCAGGCTGCAAAATGGTACCAACAAAGTATATTCACTCTGTTAGCACTGGAAAATAGGTTCACTGAAAATCATGAAACTGGGATAAGCATAAAGGAAGCCTTGTTTTTCCAAAGTCATGCATGGGGAGAGCCTTAAGTCACAGTTGATGAGGTGTTTAATAGTGTCAGGCAATTAACATTTGGTTCTTGTTGCAGTCGACACCGGAGACATGTCAGTCCTACAACCGGCTAAATTTGATCCATTTGTTGTTGAAGGTCTAGTCTCCTCCTTTTTAATCAGCCATGGTTCAAGTGATTCCAGTTTTGCTCTTTTAAAATCTATACTTTGTGATTTTTCATTTCAGTCAGTCACTGATCACTTAGTAAGAATGGCATAGGATTAAAGAATTAGACCCACACAATACTGAAACAGGTAGCTGGTCCCTGGTTTTTGTGCAGTCCCTTGTCCTGTCTAAAAGGGTCTACAATGCAGCAGATGGGAGAAAGGAAACAGCCTTCACCTGATCTGTTCATTACCCAGAAAACAATGGCTTTTATGCTTTGCTTATATAACCCCTGCTTTCCTGCCTCAGCCAGGGATCCTGACAAGGACAGCAAGACAAAGAAGATGTCAGTTGGTGGCCCCTTGACCCCTAGGGCTAATTGCGCCAGGGTCAGAGACTCCATGATGTCTGGCCTCTCCCCACCTTTTCTGCAAGGAGCTTGTGAAACACACATGGAACAGGAAGAGGAGGAGAACCACAGAGGAAGCTCTGGAAACCACCTCAACGCATGGGCAGTTGGGATCTGCAGCCATCCCTGGTGCCCAGCAAGACCAGGATGCTCCTCTGCCACATGCAGAAACTTGTCCACAGTGCATGGGGCAGCACAAACTCTTCCAAATGGCATCCCTCCCTTGCCCAGCAATGCTGGGACCATGCTAGAGGAACCAGGGTTCTCCAGTCTACCTGACATCAGCCACATGACGTGCCAGGAGGAAGTGGAGGTGTGCAGACCTGGACCTGACAAGACCAGGTCAGTCCTTTTCCATCTCTGCCCTCCCTCCCTCCCCACTGAAGTCCAGAGCATCTCTTCACAGGCACCATACTCATAGCCACAGAGAGAAGGAATGAGGAGTTCTGAAGCAGCAGGAGACAAAAGTGGCTGGTAGCTTTTGGAGAAGTGGTGGGAAGCAGCCAGCTGGGCTGCTGGAGGGACTGCAGAAGCTTTGCCTCAAGCTGGCATGAGGTTTGTTTTCACACTGAGGAGGTTCCTGCTTGCTGAGGCATTTCTTTCCCAGGGAGTAGAAGTCAGTACTCATCATATAAAGCGATGCTTGAATGCAGCCTTGTCTAATAAAAAATAGGTAATGACCAAGCAGTCAGAAACATTGGAGGGGATGTTCATCTAACAATTAAAAGGCCTAACAGTGAACTATCAGGGAACCATGCATGCTGTAATACTGCATGTAAAAATTGCACACATTTTTATATATAGTTACATATATGGATATATACATATAAATAAATGTGTGTGTATGGATTAATTCCAGTCTTCTCAAAATCAACAAACAAAAAAAGCCAAGTAAACCGTTGGCTTGTTAGGAACTGTAATGACAGAAATGTGAAATCCACAAAATATACTGAGTAAATGATGGTTCTGTCTTCTGCTTGAATTAGAGACTTTATTCTACACAGAAAAGGATTGCAATTACAGTCCTAGATTAAAATAATAACTGAATAAGGCCGTATCTACATTCACTTCTAGAATGATCATTGCTAAAGACCAACTTGGTTGTAGACCACAAAGTTGCAGAAGGCAGCAGTGCATGGTCTATGAAACAACTGACAGAAAACTCAGGGTAATTTATGTTCCTTTTCACTAGTGAGGGAATGAATGACATGAGAAAAGGTGTAGCAGAATGTGGTCATGCAAATGTAGTCCAGTCAGTCGCTGCCTGTAGGTGAAAATCTGTGAAGGATACAAGTTGATACATGGATCTTATTTTGAAAGGAGAGTTGAGGGATGCCTGTCTGGTCACATAGTGAGGAATCCCAAAGGCAGTGACTGTGGGTTGGTTTGACAGCTTATCCAGCCCCCCAGCCCTTGCTTATGTCTTGAAGACTCCCCTGAGGTGAGGTGAGTAGTGATATGATCTGGCTCTTCTGGTGGGCTGGATCTGTCCTCTGGGCCCCCATTTGGCCATTTCTGGGGTGTAGGATCCTTTGAGTTCCATGCAAGCCCTATAATTCTCTGAATTTTCAGTGAAGCACCCAACATGACACAAGTTAGATCTAGCAGAATGCTGCCAGAAGGGATTGCTGTAGACAGGTGCAAGGGTGTGAAGAGGACACAAGCCTTGTTAACATCATCTAGCATTGTTCAAAGGAAGTGGAGACAACAAGAGAGTATAAATATCTGTCTTGGTACATCAATGCTTACATCAAGGGTACCCATGGTACCAGCATATCAGAAACAGTGCAAAGGTAGGTGATTTTCTAAAGCACACTATGGAACCCAGGACCACTGTGATATTGTTTACACCTCTAATAATGACAATAATCACAAAATCTTATCTGTAGAGCACTTCCCAGAGGAAAATAAATCTTAACCCAGAATTGCTTCCTAGCAGTCATTAGATGCTTGGTGTTAACAATTACCAGATGCTTTGATCAGATAATGTAAGAGTGAAACCTACTGTATAAGAAAATAGTAACCCAAGTCTTACCTGGGCATAACACTAAAGGCTACAAGTAGAAATAGAGGCTTCCGCAGAAATTTAAACAAGCAAATGAGACTAACACAGACTCTTAGTAAAGGATTTTTTGCCTTTTTAAAAAAAATATTGTTAAAGAAAAGGCTCTTGTCACGTCAGGTGCAAGCAGCTGGACCAAAGTCCCTTTGTTTACTCTGTAGGGGATTTCAATGATGTTATAAAGTGCCTGCTTATCACATGATCTTGTGCAAGATTAAGCATCAGATGGAAACATGGTGTTGTAAGTTATCTGGCTGTAAACCACTGTAAGTGGGTATCTGTTGAGAGCAAGGGGCAAGTTTGTTGCGGGGAGAACTACTAATGAGAGGTTGTGAGGAGTACATGGCAGGTATCTTTGCATTCTTCACTCTGCTGCTTGACTTCCCTTCTGAAAACCTGATCTTTGGTCCCTGTGGCACGTAAACAACACCACCTCACTCTCCTGCATGCTTTCCTTCCTTGACAGCAAGGTAACACCTATCATCCCTGTGGAACTAAGTCACAGTGCCCCTGGCTACCTGGGCAGCCTGGCTGGTTGTTTCATAACCACCAAGGATGTGTGAAATAAAAAATGTGCTTGAAGAAGCTGGACAACATCCTCTCTGTCCCCAGCTGCAGACTTCAAGAAACTCAAAGTGCTTTTGGTGGCCAAAAGCTATCAAAAAAAGGTGCATTTATTACCCTTGCATAAGCTTGTTGTCTGCAGTGTAAAATTATGAGGAAGATATGGGCTTCCATGAGCCATAGCTCACACGTGCTGTGTGTATATACACAAATAATGATAACAATGTATATATGCTACACCTAAATCTTGCACACCTCTTTGAGACCAAGAAGAATATGAGATGGTCATGATCAACCCTAAACCTTAGTATATGTTTCACGTTTTCATTTATTACAAAGCAAAAAGGCGATCTATATAGAAAAACGCTGTAATTTGTAAAGAGGTTCCTGATCCTTATCTTCAGCGAGTGGGATACCAGTACAGAAGCAAAACTGGATTCTACTCTCAGCTTTTACAGTTATTTACTGTGCAGCCTTGGGTAAGCTGCGTAGTAAGTCCCCTCGCCTTTCTATGGCTGTTTTCTCCCACAGTTGTCAATTTGTCTGTAAACACAAGCTTCTCCCAGCAGAGGCTCTGTGTTCCCACTGTATTGTACAATTCATGGTGATCTTGTTGGCATCTCATGATACAAACAGAGTAATTTGACCCTGAGTAGATAAGCAGGGTGTCTGTTCACAAACGCCTGCGTAGTTCACACAGGTAGAAGCTTGACGAATGAAAGAAAAGTTGAGGACAAGATTACGCCTTAGTACAAAAATGAAATTCCCACCTCTGCTCCAATCCTTTCATACAAAAGCACTTAGAGCAAAGGGGATCTGACTGGCTTGGGAAAGAGTTGTTCTGGGTCAGGCAGCACAGAGACAATCCTGTGGGAGCATCAGTGCCAAGGGCACACTAGAGAGAAAGGAGGTGATGGCAAGGGTGTAAAGAGAAGGGGCCCACAGCTGTGAGGATTTTGGTAGCCTCTCAACCCCTTGCATCCACTGGGAAAGCTGCTACCACTCTTTAGGAACACACCTGGTGCCATGTAAATTATGCCAGCTTAACTCTGCTGTCCCCAGAGCAGCCCAGCGGCAAAAGGGTACAGAGACAGCACGGCAGAAAAGCTTTTGTCAGCTGTGGACTGTGCTGCTTAGAAGATGGGTCTTACTATCCAAGCACCTGCAATATTCAAAAAATAAACCAGGGAAGCAATAAATTTAAAATATCCCCCCAAAGCCCAGCATTTCACAAATATATGGTCTAGTTCTCCTCTTTTACTGCTTCCTGTGTGGCTGCAATGAGGCCTTTGGAGTTACTCCCAAGCACAGTCTGCATCAGGTAGACAGCAAATACAAAGCAACATAAAAAGACAAAGCCATTACATAGTTGAAAATGCCCCTGAACTTACTCTCCAAGCACACAAAGCCACCTGCTTTCTCACTTGCATCATTGCACTTGTGTTATGGAAAGACTTTGAACTCACGTAGAGTTGAATCCTGAAATCCTATACAGGAAGCCTGGCTGCTCAGCCTTGTCCAGCGCTGTCTCTCCACAGAGAAGTGTCGGCTGGGACACCCTTACAAAATGTTGGAGCATACTCTGGTTCTTCCGATGGAAAAGGGACGCTGTGTCTCGGGCCAGCTTTTATTTTCAGTCGCTCCCATCACACTGAGATGGGTTTGAAGTACAGCCTTCTTCTGAGGAGTGGCAAAAATAGCATTTCTCAGGAAAAAACCCACTTCTTTCCCCAGAAGCTCTGCTCCCTATTAGGCACTGTTTTATGAATTGAGTTAAATCTCATTCCAATATTGCCTTTCTTTTCAGAAAATTGTGGGAAGTCATTTAGCTCCTTTATGCATCCATTTGACTGGCGCTATAGGAGCTGCTCTGCAACACAGGCATGAGACCAAGGTAAAAGAGAGCCTGTGGTCTGAGCCCTGTGGTCCAGAGGGCATCCTCAGGCATTGGGATGGCAAACACGAGGTCTAACGCCTTTGCGTAGCTGAGGACTGGGTCCTGGGCACCTGCACTGGGGCCTGGCTGCCACGCTGGATCCAACCATGGCGTTGACAAGCAGACCTTCCCCACTCGTATGGGCAAGGTTGCCTGCATGGTGCCTGACTCTATCCACAAATCCCTGCAGGGCTCACCTGGGTGAACGAGAGGCAATGCTGCAGGGCCAGACCCCCCTGTGCTGTGGGACATGGGAGAAGGGGCTGGAGCCCCTTCCACACGCAGGTCCCTGGGCAATGCTGGCCATGCAGCACGGCTCTGCAACCACAGGAGGACAATTCCTTACATCTGTGTAACCCCGTGAAACACACTGGAGCTTACACAGGCGTAACTGAGGCACAGTTTGGTCCTCATAACCTTTATTACTGATGATGACGGTGATGATGATGTGTGAGAAGGAAATAGCGCAAGCTTGACCTTCACGTCCCAGGGGGAATTTGCAGAGTTGGCAGATATAAAACCCCTCAGCTTTTCACTTGTGAACTGAACAAATTTGTTCTGGGAATCATTAATACATAATGCCATTTTGAAGCCAGTTTTTGGAGTAGAATTGCGCATTCGACTATCCAAATCCTTCTGTCATCCCCACACAATTCTGCAACAGGGCTGGGACTGAAAGAAGTCAATTGTACTTCAGAAATTACAGGCAGCCAGTTTAAATAAAGAAAAGTATCTGCTATTTTGTGCTTTCCATTCATAATGTGATTCCGCTCTGTTAAAATTCATTAGGTGACCTAGATCCTGAGAATCCATTCGTGCAAATTGCTGAACGCTTCCTGGGAAGTGCTGCGAGCTTTTGACTCTATGTAATGGGACTTGAAAGAGGTCAGCCTTCGCCAACAACTGTCCCCTATGTCTCTTCAAAATGCCACGAGTCTGTTCCCTCTCCTTGAGGTGATGTAGTGACAGCCCTAAAGATACTAAAGGAAAAGCAAAAATACCAGACTTGAAGTTAAAACTGAACGAATTCATGACCTCTTGCACAAACCCACAGTTAGCTCATGCTCCAAGTAAGTGCCGGACATGAATTGGCAAAGGACTGCAATCCCAGCCAGGTGTAACAACTTAGAGACCAGTCTCAAAGCTTTTACTGATGTGCCTAATCTTAGCACATCTTTACTGTCTAAGCTTTTTCCATCCCCTTCCACTGTGCTTTCTTTCCAGATGAAGACCTAATAGCAGATAGGAGAGGACCACAACTCGTCTAAATGCATCACTTGAATTGGAATTTCACATAGCATTTGTGTTTTTTGCACATTAACTCTACAAACACTGAAAGGCTTTGATGTGCTTGGAGCGCAAGCTCTCCATTCTTGTACTAATTCTCCTTCATTAGAGCTGTGCAGACACATCCGCTCAGCTCACAGAAAGGAAATCATGTGACATTTTAATTTACCAAGGTTATTGTACTCACTCTGTACTCACTCTAAAATTAAATGGAGGGAAAAAGCCTGGACTGATGCTTTGCTACAGATGAATGGTTATAATTACAAAATGTCGGGAAACACAAAAGTAAGGTTCCAACCACAAACTGTAATTTATCTGCTCATCCTCTATATTTAAGAGTCTCTGTTTAAAAAAAATGCAAATAATTAATACTTTGGGCATTTAAATTATGAAACCAGGAACAGAAAGCTCTCCCTGTGTGGCTGAGTTAATGTTCTTGAAAGTGTAAAGCTAGCACGCAGGGCATATGACTTTAGCCAATGTGACCTGCACGCCTCTTCTGCCTTCCCCTCCCTTGCAGCTGAGAAGCAAAGACTGCCACAGCCCAAGTGTCCCCCGTCCACCATGTAGGGCACAATGCTTTATTTTATTCTGCTGTTTTTAATGTGGGAGCTTGCCTTGGTTGTTTGGGTTTGCCCTTTAACTACAACCTGTTTTCAGAAGTTATGTGAGCATGTGTCTGTCTTCAAGCCCAGGAGCAGTCCTGCTGAACTCTCTCGTTGCTGAATCATAACTTCCCTGCAAGCTGGGAGATCACGTCCACCAGCACCTTGCACCTGGCAGCTGTCACTTGTCCTACCTGTATGGTTTGATATAGAAGAATAATGCACTGTAAAGAAACTAATGGCAGTCAATCCATGGGAAGAAGTTCAAGATTAATATTTCAGCTGGTTTTGCTGTAGCAGTGTTCAGAGAAACACTTATCAAGGGAAACATGTTGCTTCTTTTTCTTTACCCTTCCCATAAGTAAAAAAAGCTAGGCAGATCATTCCCCAATTTTAAAACTAATTGCCATCAGGCAGTGAATGCGAATGGACAGTTTCAGCCCAAAAGAGATTTTTCAGAAGGTTACAAGGCCATGGAACAATGGAATTATGATGGAAAATGTTTATGAATCTCAACTGAAATGGCCACTGCTATAACACTTTGTGAGGCATTGTACTTCAAAAGATCAAAGAGCAATACAGAGCTGAAAATATATTACTGTCTTTTAAAATGGGCTTGTAAGACTTAAACCCAGACACTTAATGTTGGTCTCTGGGAAAAGAAAAATAAAATTTAAAAAAAGCAACATACAAAATATAATTAAGATAATAAATGAAAGGCCTTTCTTTTCATCATTTCTATAACTACCTTAAATATCTGCTGGAAATGATTATATCAGCACAGGCTGGACTATATTAAAATAATGAAGAGTGAAGTTTTCACTGTGTTCCCATTTAATCATCACCTCACAACTTTACATTTTAATGTCTGACCTTAGGATATCCTCTTCCACTATCACATTAGGAATGTTGAAAGGAAACAGGAAGGGCCACAAGGGCTGTAGTTTCCTCAGAAGAACAGTGGCTATCAGCCTAATGGATTCTGAATTTCTCAGACAAAGAGCAGCAGCAACTCAGCCCACAGCCAGAGTTATCAAATGTTCACACAATACAAGCCTTTCCTCTAATTAACAGAGTTGCCTCCGATGAGGGCACTACCTTTTTTTACATTATGTTACTGAAAGAAAAAAAAATTCAGCTGCATCGTGGGATCTATTCTATAAATAGTCTGATGAAATGCAAAAGACAAACCAAAATCTATACAACTGAAAAAAAAAAAAAAAGTAAAAAAAAAGTAAAAAAAAAGGTAAAAAAGTGGGAAAGAAGACCTGCCAAAATGTCAGGAACTGCATTTGACCTGTTGCACCTCCTCCACAGTTCAAAGCCTTGATTTGAATTAAATTCCCAAAGTCATTAAGAAAGTAAATGGCAGGTTTCTGGATGTAATTTCTGTAGGGAGAAGCTGAAAAACTCCGACTTGATTACAGGTGAAAAGGCAGGGACTGGCTGGTCTTCCGTAATGAAATTTGTAACATTTCCAGAGGGGCAGGGGGAAAGGAATTATGATAGAGGAAAATAGGAGACAAATTATTAAATTGAACCCTTTCAGCAAACAGGCTGACATTAAAACTGCATGTTAATGTATGGGGTGAACACGAAGAGGAGGAGGGCTCTTCCTCATCATACACATCCTATAGGGCCAACTGGTTGGGAAATCTCAGATATTTTCTTGAAGTAGTTCTAAATGTGAGAACTGTGTTTGTTTCATGCAAACCTAGATGGAACCTACTATCTAATATTACCTACATGAAATTAGTTTAACATGGTTTTCTCGATGAGAAATAGATGAGGATCCATCCTGGAAAAAAAATGTAAGGAGCAATTTCACTTTCAACAGCCCCTGAGTTTGGCAGCTTATGGAAAGTGCAGGGTAAATGAAGCTGGGTGGATGTGAATTTTTGCAGAATGGAGGATCTACAGTGTGAAATATGGACCACAGTACTCAAGACCTGTCATTTTAAAATTGACTTTTCTTTGGTAATATCAGGATGTTTGTACTACATTCATGGGACTCCCTCTGGTGTATAACTTAACACATGAAATTTCTTGCCTTATTCTTTACCAAAGAGCCTGTGTACCCTGGTGCACAGAGGAGCTGCTTTCATGACAGTGCAGAAGATATGTGTGACACGTGTGTTTCTTTTACAAATTGAAAGAATGACCCTGGGTCAGATCATGGCCATGGTATGGCTGGGAACCAGGGAAACATCTGTACGATATGTGTCCACTAGTCCAAAGCGGCAAGGGTCACTTTGGGGTTGGTTCTATGGCCCCATCAACAAAGGTGCTGAGCATCATATTGAAAGAAAGTGTGTTGTGGGTGAGACTTGGAAAACATATGGCCTTGCAATAAAAGCCTTTGTTGTGGTAGGGCAAAGATATGGATGAATGGGCAGCTGCTTTTGATGTCTTCAGAGGCAGGTGGCTCAATATCCAGCTGTTCATCCCTTTCCCTTCCTTTTTCTTTTTTCTTTTTTTTCCTCTCCTCTCCTCTCCTCTCCTCTCCTCTCCCCTCCTCTCCCCTCCTCTTTCCCCTTTTTTCCCTCCTTTTTTTTTTTTTCCCCTTTTTTTGTCTTTTTTTTTGGCCTGACAGTGAATGGTATTGAATTACTTAGATGTATGTAATAAAATAAATCAAGCAAGGGATTCCTTTACTTGCTAGATAGCAGTTCAGTGGTCCAGTCGGCACAACTTTCATGCTCAGTAAAGGAAGGCTTTTCTAAAAAATGACTGTAAACAAGGTACGCAGCAGAAGGCCTACTTTTGGCACTCTCTCCTTTGATACAGCTTTTACAAATCCATGTTCTTTCATATCACAAAAAAAGGAGGGGAGGTGCGAGGTTGTTCTAAAGCATCCACTAATTAAAAATGAAAGTCCATTTTCTACTGCTTGCTCTGGCACTGGACTATAAATAAACTAACAGCAGAGCAACTACTGGGTAGAAATTTCCCTTCGGTTCACATGCTGGCATGAAATATCAGAAAACTGATATTATTTATGCTCTGTATTATGTATAAGAGTGACCTCCTCTTCCCTCTTTCCATATTACACACTATAGATACTCCAAACAAAGGATGTGCCGCAGGGACTGCAGGGTGTGTGAAGAAATAAGGTTTATTTTTATTTTGCTGATAAGTATTTGGTATGAAAGTAGTTTTTATCTCAGGAGTTTTAGCTGACTAAAAGCTAACTATTTTGGCTCTCTATTTCACCAAGGCTACGTCTAAGGAGTGATTCACCTCCTCTGCCTTTGAAACACTTTTTTAAGATAAACTTTCCCTTAGTGGTGTCCTGTCACTTGCCATTGACCACAGACTGTCTGAACTTAGGTACCTTTTTATAATATGGCTGAAGTGAAATGAGTCTTAATCTTTTGTGTCTTTCCATGTTTTAGTGCCTAAACTACAAAAAAAAAGTCCTTCCTACATCAATAGCCCATTATGTGACAAAATCTACTGTGCACCCAAAAACATGTTGTTCTGGACTCGGCCAGCTCACAACTGATCGTCTCAGAGGACCTAAGCTACAACCTGAGGACCATGGCCTCAAGAAGGATCTTGGTACTTAGCTCCCACAGAGGATGACATCTGACGCTGAGTCCTATCACTCAGGGCAAATTAGAAGTTCTGTTTCCTAAGAAGCAACTGTTCTCAATTTTAAAAAAGCAAAACAAGTCGTTTTTATAGTGCCCCAAACAAAATATTTCACTCCCCATTTTCTCAAAAGGCCTATCTAATTTTTCTTGAAGCAGTTCAGTCCAACACTGGAAACATGCATTCCAAAAAGGTGATGTTTTAACATAGTTCTAAGTATCTGAAAATGAGCTTTCAGGATGAAAGCACACGTGTAACTACATCTGGGGGAACCAGTATGCAGTCTTGTAGAAAAAATGAACAGTATAATATTTTATGCTAGACTTTTAATGGCTTTGTAGGCATTCCCACTTGTCTGATATAAATGCAGCACAAATACCATACACTTTACTTTTGGTTGTTAGAGATAACCATGAAGGGAGAGCTCATTCATAATTTCACTTTATTTTAGTACTTCCTAAGTTTGAAGTCATTCTCAATTCATTAAAAGGAAAACATTCACTTCAGATTTATGATCCCCAAGCCCGTTCCCTCATTCACAGAAGTATTCACATTAAAATCGTGTGCACTCTGTCATTACATGACCGACGTTCTTTTAACAGGGTGGTAATGTCCCAGCAAGGCCAGCTGCTGAACATAATGGCAAAATTTTCAGAAAAGAGAATAGCTCTGTTAAAGAGAGGTGATATTGCCCAGAGAGGACATTTGCCTACGGTCTCAGAAGAGAAGTTTTTAAATCCCACTCTGAACTTCAGCCACTGCGTTCCTTGGTGGTGACCTTGGCCCTGCCATTTCATTTCTAAAATGTTGTTGGTTATTTTTGACTGGTCTCTTGTGGCAGCACGGGGTCTACCAGTATAACGACACTGGGAATTTTCGCCACTAATTTTATTTTCTGTGTTTTTTGGAACAGTGACCAACTGTTTAGTTCCACTGAGTAAGCCCTGGTCCCTGCCTTGTGCTCCAACAAGCTGCTGCTACATAAAGAAGTACTATATAGTAATTGCAGCACTAGCGGGACTCCAACAGCTCTTATCGCTGACAGGACTGGAGCTGTTTGCAAGGGTAGGAAAATGTTGCAAATGTTTCCTACTCTAACCAACGTAACTCCATTTCGCCACCTATAAAATAATGCTCACTTCTTCCATGGGGGCATTTGGATTATTAGTAGTTGGTATCTCTCTGTTCATCACTTTGCAAATGTAAAGCACTATGTAAGTGTTATTATTGAAGGGTTGACATCTGTGAAATACAGCGTGTATTTTGAATTCTAATTTTAAACCAAGGAAAATCAAGTAAGCAAGAGCTGACCATGTGTTAAAAACACTTGAAGCCCTCTTTCTTGTAACTGTTTATCTACATTTTTAAACCTATGTTTACATTGTAGTAACAGCTGTGTTTAAATGGGACATGACAGAGCAGACCAATTTATAAAGCTAAACTTGATTTTGAAGGAAAAAAAAGCTAATGTTTGAAAAAAACACTTCAAAAGAAGACAAAAATGATTAAAATAGACATAACCATTTGTTTAAACTATGACTTTCTCAAGAAAAACCGGGGTAATGTAAACTGGCCTATGCATAGTCCAAGCAGCTGTTCTGTGTAGCTGTTACACAAACCCCTCATTTCAGGGGGGGATAAAATTAAGAAAAAACAGGTCATTCTCAATGAATAAGCCAAACTAAGGACTGGATTACAAATCAGATATACATACCCACGTGAGATTTGCCCCAACCTGTCAGAAGAAAGTGGGACAACTCTTTTTTTTTTTACCTACTTGCCTTCAACTGAGTTTTAGCCATGTGTATTGTGTTTGGTGTATTTATTTTTGTCCACACCTTCAGCAAACCCAGAGCCAGCATTGGCTGAGGTTAAATGAAATTACTCCACTTACTACTGCAGGCGAAGGATTTCTTAGGGATTTTATAGAATACTTTCTAGGATGTTGAAATGCTACTGAGGTAAATGAGATCTATATATTTCATAGGGACTACCAGGAGAGATTTTCTGTCTCTGGTCAAGGCAGTAGGAAACATTTTAATCACCTGTACCATCATCATGCTATTTCTGAGAAAAAATGCTTTGTAAAAAGTAAGCTGTTATCACATGCCCAAGCGCCAGTCATACAGCATTAAAGCTATCTTTGAAATCTCATTTGAAATCCCTTTCATAAAATGTTTTCTGTTTACTTGATTCATCTGAGGCTTTGTAAGCTCTGTTATCTTCATAGAATACAGCTGAACCGGGTGAGTCAGGGTGGTGATATCATGGTGGTGATGTGACTCAAGTGGGTCCTAAGTCAACCTTAGAGTCTTTTGAAAATCTGAAGTAAAAGCTGGAAGCAGAGAACAAAGTGCGCAACAAATCAGCGGAGGGGTAGAGAGCAGAAAAATGGAGGTTCACACTAACCTGCTCCGCTGACCAAAGCAGATTTATTTGCATTGTTGATCCAGACACAAATAGCATCTACGATAACCCAGCCCAGACAGGGTGGACACAAACATCAAAGTACCACCAGCCTTACCCAGCTTGAGGTTTTGGTCTTCCTCATGAGTTTTTGTCATCTCCCATTTAGGAGAAACTGAGGTCTCCCAAGAGAGGTTCCCCTGCAGCAGGTCTGGGCCAGCATCTGCTCTGGATAGCAGCTGGCAGATCCTGTGAGGACCTCTGACCTTCAGGTCTCCTGTCAAAACCAGGTAACGGAGAGGTGCAATCACAGGGCAGGCCACCCTGTTCGGGGTGCTTGTGGAAGGAAAAGCAATTACAGCCTTCACACCCTCAACTCTGGAGATGGTTGGCGGTCAGTTCTTGCCACTGCATGTCCCTCAGCAGACTCTCTGGTCTGTCCTGATCAGTGGCCACAGATGTCTAACATGCAAGCTCATTGCCAGCTTGGCCTACCTCCCTGGCAACTCTCCTCAGCAGGAGCTAGGTTACTGAAAGCTTTTCAAATGGTTTTGACAATTCAAATCCAAATGCAATGGGAATGAGAACAAAGTTCTGGGGGGTGGCTGGATGTAAAGCTCACTAAAGCTGGTATGACCACGCTCAGCAGTACTGCTCAGGGATATCTGCATCTGAAGGCATGACTGTTTCCTTCATACAGCCCACTTGTACTTAGGTTTGTGCCACCACTGGCTGAAACTTGACTTCCAGGGAGGCGAGAAGGCCGTAGACGAGAAGCAACACGTGTTCAAAACAGAGCTGGCAGCCTGGCGAAGAGGCAAGCTTACCAAGAAATGGTGAACTGCCTAGAAGCATTTTTCATCTGTGTTAGTGTCCAAATATGCTTATTTCCTGAGTTGTAATTTTAGCAACAAAGACATCAACACTGAGATATCAGCGCTTGCCCTAAGCCTTTCTCCTCAGAGCCGGCTGCTCACATTCCCAGCATGTTTAGAGGCCCCTTGCCCTTCTCTATCATGGGGCTTCAGCTACACTGGAGGGCTTTACCTTTCTTTGTGAACAGAATTTGCTGAATGGAAGGATGGCTCTTGTAGTTCGACTCACTTGACAATGAAGCTGTTAAACACTCTGGTAGGCACAAATGCACGCAAAGGTATGATCTAGCAGTGTCTTCTACCCACTTGAATGCAAAGACAAGACTGGCTGGCTGCTCCACTTTCCCATCTTTGGTGGTACATGATGATTAAAAGGCACATTATAGTTTTTCGTGTACCCTGGAGCAAACTATGGCATTGTAAATGTATTGGAAAATGGCAGCTGGAACAGATTTGCACTGTCAAAACAGTACAGAGGAGCGCAGTGTAAGCGTAAAACATATATCTGCAGGCAGGTACTATTTTTTTCATGACATGTTCCACAGCACTAAGCAGAATGAGCTCCACTCCTCCGAGTATCTAGGAAGTCACATGGTGTAAATAATGCTAACAGGCTATGGGCACACGGAAATGAGGAACATTTTCCCCATCCAGAGAGTCTGTTGTAGCTCAGTGTAATCTGCTTCTGAAGGAGACTGTGGCTATTTTTAAGACAAAATGGTGTTTTTCTTGGTCTTGTGTTCCAGCTAAAGACACTGTAATGGAAAGGTGATAGATTATATCCTCGCTTAATGGACATCCCACTGCAAAGCTTCCATCAAGTTCAGTCTTTGTATAGAATACCAAGAGAACTGTTTTCTAAATTCCGGTTGTATTTATTTACTGCTGGATCAAGAACAGAACTGTATTGTACTATTAACTAATTCTCTGGATTCTTATTTTCCCATAGAATGAAAATGACACATTGTATTTATATCATTCATTTTAAATTTAAAATAATTTATAAAGCTGAACCTGCAGTTTAAGGGTATCCATAACAATTCCTTATTTCAGTGCAATAATTGAGTGGGCAAGGGCTGAAATAATATTTTTAAAATTCATATATATATAACCGAACAGATAGCTGACTAAAACTTCCTAATTTCTGTATACTAGAGACAGTTTCATCTATAGTCTCAAACTCTTCTTCTGGCTGCACTTCTGTATTTATTTCACTGGCTAACTGAGCTTACATACACAAATGTAGCATGTTTTTCTTTGGGTTAGGTGAACCTATATGAATACCAGACTTGCATTATTTCATATTTTATGTTAATTTTTAAGACTGAGAAGAGTCTTCTCAGCATGAGAACTGATCTCATTTGACTTTAGATCTGACCTCAAATAGGAAATGGGATACTTGTGGCCTGATACTTAATGCAGTGTGTCTCATTTTCCAGGTGCATACATCTGGTCTTTAATCGCCATTTTATCAGGACTGCATCATTTCATCTTGGTCCTTTCACCACAAATGTTTGATTGTAATAAGATCTGACCGTGGGATGCGTCATCTGTAGTATTGAATACATTGAATGGCTTGGGTTTACTATTTCTATCTTCAAGGCATCCCATGTGCCATTAGGGATGACATTTTTTTCATGGCAAAACATTGCTGACAAGATATTGTGCAATGAGATCTGCATGACCAAATATCCTGTGAGTAGTCCAGTCGTTAGGATAGGAAACAGAGAGTCAGGATAGCTTGGCTCTGTTCCCACGTCACACACTGACTCACTGCCTGACCCTGGGGCAAATTGCTTAGGCTGGAATTTCCAAGGAGGCTGAGCTGCACAGCTCCCGGGGAAACCAGGCAAAGCTGGGTGCCCAACTCCTTTCTGTCTCTTGGAAAACCTCAGGTCTCAACAGTTCCGCACCTCAGTTTGCCCACATTAACACAGGGACAAGGTTTATAAAGCTATTTTTGTCCTCTGGTAGAAATTGTTTATTGAGGAAATTAAAACCATGGCATGAATATGTAGTCTTTACCAACACATGGTACTCGGTAAGCACAAGCAGATGAACAAATCATCTCCTTTGCTCCATGAGAAATGCAGTATAGTTTGTTTCTCTTCTGTTAAGAAGATGAGTTAAAAAAACTTAGGGATTGTCTAACCTGTGTTTCCAAATGTAGTTTACATACACACCAAGAGCCACAAGGCATCCCTGGCAGTAGCAGCTCTTGGTCCCATGGCAGCTCATCCATATGGGCTTGAGTAGACTTGGTGTTTTCTCTGCTTCGTCACTAGATTCAGTCTGGGATCCAACACTGTTCTTCCCCATCTCATCAAACCATGACCCAGGCCCTCGCATCCTCCACTTGGTTCACCCAGTCTGTTCACCCTGTTCATCCCTGTTCATCCCTGTTCACCCAGTCAGACATCTCAGTCTGCATCCTTCCATCACCTCCCACCTTGCACTCTTCTCTTATTGCCCTGCCCTGCTTTTATGTCTTACCAGGAGATGCAGATGCTGGCACTCAGTCAACAAGGTGTTGATGATCCACTACTGGATGCACGACAACCAGAGTGTGAATACCCTCATGCCAGAACTTAGGAAATTATCTCCACTTAACACTGCTGGAAGCTGTTTGCAGCCCTCCCTTCAAAGCGGCTTGCACATCACCAGGGAACCATTATGTGAGCAGGTCCCTGGTAAGCCACTGGATTTAGTGATCGCACTGCTACAGAACAGATCTTTTCTCTTAAAAAGCAAACAAAACATCATAATGTGGGACATTTTTACACACAGGGCACATTTCGACCAATGTTTTGGTTTGGAAATAGCAAAAGAGAAAAGGTGACTCTTCAGATTAAAGTGAAACCCAGTGTTTTAAAATTCCTATTCAAAGAGAAGCACTGGGTTTGAGATGGCCACATTTTTTGATATTGTTGATTGTCAAAATTTCTATTGAAAAATGGGAAAATGCTCTCAAGAATGGTCATTGTCTAACTAAAAACTGTGGTTGCAACGAAACCTTTACATAATTGGCCAGCTTCAGTTGAAAATGTATGATAGGCTCAGCTGATTCGACTCTGAGCTTGGGTCAGGTCTAATTTGGGAGAATAATTTAAAAAGAAGATCAAAACTAGGGGCTCAAACCTTCTGTGAAGGCAGTGCAGTTACTCTGATTTACACCAGCACAGGGGTAAACAGACAAGCTGGGAGCTTGCCTCCCTGTGGCATCTGCTGCTTCTTCAGATACCTAAGGTGTTTCCTCTAGTCTCTAGATGTGATTATGAAAAGACACAGGTCTGATTTAAGTTCTCTGCCATAGCTGCAAGCCCTGGGCTGTTGTGTGGATACCATGGTGGGTCTAAGAGGGCACCAGACGTCATGTTAATGCCCACCTCTTGCTCCCCTATGATGAGTTTGCTGTCTTGGAGTCTTGCCTGGCTAGAGACCAAAATGGAAATGTGTTGAGGTCTTCTCACCAGTGGCTGGAAGACTGAGTGTGTTTGCATATACAACATCGTTCAGCCTTTGAAAGAGATGCAAAGAGAAAGGAAAACATTAAGGTGAACAGCAAAACAAATGGGAAAAAGGAAGCTTGGCTCAGCACTGAATAGCCTTCACATGAAGCCGGGCAGAAGCACAGAAGAGGAGGGGGAACAGTAGGGGGTGGAATTTGGCACCAGAATAACTTCTAGCTCACATACAGTGAATTTCCTTTTATCACTAGTAGCCTGGGTCATGGACACTCAGAGGAAACTATCCCATCCCAAATGTTTGATACTGAATATATTTGGCTGTCTGCTACTTCCAGATGTGAGTGAATCGAGTTTGTATATTTGTCTGATAACACAGTTTGGTCTCAAACTTTGCTTTCACTTACAAGCCCAGCGTACAACCCAATGACCTTTCTGTTGCCCCAAATACGGAGCAGTCTTGGAGCAGCTTCGAGGCTGCTGTCATTTATGCCGATGCTTGGTATTTCCAAGGGGTTGCTACTGCACCTGGATCATGGAGATGCCAAAATGCCTTCAGACTCATCCCTTTTATAATGAGATTTGCACTGAGATGGTAGCAAGCAACACACCTCTGCCACCCAACACCGCTCAGGCAACTCCTCCGCCCACTCTCCTGCTGCCAGCTAAGTCTGTTTTAGTGCAAGCTTAGGGTAACAGAGCAGTGCAAATTTGCCTTAGATCAAAGATGTTCTGGCCTCGTTTCAAAGTTTGGTTTTTGTGGGTTTGGTTTGGTTTTTGTATTGTTTTTAAATCTCCACTTTAGCTGGTTACCCTGCCCAGCAGCTTTACAAGGCTCATGAACTCATGACCAAAGAGAAGTTGAAGCTCACCCGCATCCCCCTTGTTAGCGTGCTGCCCGTATCACATGCCATACAACGGCTCACTCCTTTGGCTTTGAAGAAGACTCAGCTCAATCAGTATGAGGGAGGTGACTGTGCCGATAAATTATTAGCGCTGCAGCTGTCAGGCAAAGAAGTCAAGAGAATGAGTACAAAGAACAAAGGGGGAGATTGGTATACTCTCCAGATAAGATTAATCCAGAATTCTACAAATTCTGCAAATCTCTTGATACAGTGAACTCAACTCCTCCAGGAAAGATTTGATGGAGAGGGAAGCATTCTTTCTACTGGAAAAGAGATATACGTATAAGTTTGCCACTACTATATTTGCTTGTTTGCAAAGCATGGTGGGCTTCCCCAGAGATCATTTTTGGTATCTACAACTGAAAAAAAAAAAAAAAAAAGTTGTGACAAGCTATAACAGTCTTTGTAGAACAGCTTTAAAATAGCATTTTTGTGACAGGGATAAAAACAAGCAAATTAGGAAATGAGGCAGCTTTATGACATTCACGGTCTTGCAAATCTTTCAGTATCTGTGGGGAATTTGTTATGTTGTTGACAACTTTCACAAATGCCTTTTTCCCAAAAATTTTATCTTGTATTTTGTAGGCTTCTCAGTTCATGTGTTTGTTTATATCTGTTGTGTTTATTAAAGCAAAGAAGAGGCTATGGTTACTTTTTAATATTTGTGTTATACTTACATGACAAGACCCTCAGCTGCCCAGCACTGTGGGTTCTATCCATACACTCTTTTTTGTCTATTTTTGTGTGTTTGTGTGCCTTTATTTTGTGTTTTGGTTTATAGATGGAAAATATAGGAAATCCATATGCCATCAGCATGCCTTATTTGTGCACATAAAAACATATGTAGGATCAAATGTAACGTCTCCTTTTCCTGGTACATAAGCACTCCTGCACTCTCAAATGGACGTTTTCTCTCAAGCCGTTTCTGCCTCATTGCAGTCTGTCTTAAACAAAATCTGAACGTGAGTGGGTAGGACGTGCAGGTTCGAGCCCGCGATGGAGGGTGAATTGGAAATGTGTTTTTCAAAATTAGGTTCTTCAGTTTCCACTAAAACGTCCCTCTATTTCTACGGTATTCTCTTGTCTCCAGCGAGCACCGGCCTGAGACGCCCGTGCAGTTCACACAGACGGCAGAACGAGCAAGCGCGACTTCTGCTTTTGAGGCCCACGGGGGTTTCACCAAGTGACGCCGTACACCGAACCCCCCCTCTCACCTTGCAGCCGGCCCGGCGGAGCCCTCCCCGCACCCCGGCAGCGCAGCGCCCCCGGCCCCGCTGCCCCCGCGGGCCGCTAGGGGGGGATCGGGCCCCGGCGGCGGCGCCGAGCGGCGCGGCGATGCGGGGCGGCCCGGGTTGGGGGGGCACGCCAGCCAAATCCTGCCCGGGGTTAGGGGCTGTGCCAGCCAGAGCCCTCCCCAGCGCTCCTAGCTGTGCTGCCGGTGAGGAGCTGCCCGCCCTCAGGCCGGGGCTGGCCCCGGGGGGCTCCGCCAGCTCGCACCTCGCTCCCCAAGTGACCCCCGGCGGCCGCTTCAGGAGCTCTCACCCCAACCCCGGGGGGCTGCGGGGTGAGGTCCCCCCTAATGCTCGGGAGGCTCCTGGAGATCTAAAGGGAGGGTGAGCGCTGGCCGCCCCGTGCTCCGGCAGCGTCCCACGGGAGCCCCCTCTGCAGCCGGGGGTCGAGCCGAGCAGCTCAGCACAGCCCCCCGCCCCCGACGGCGAATTTCAGTCACCAATAAATCAGACCAAAAAACTTTTCGTGTTTCTCTCAGCTAAAATGAAGTACTAGCTTCAATAGCCCCCAGTGAAAGTATTTTTATTGAATCCTATTCCACGTTAGCATGAAGACACTAACAGCACTGTAGAAAGAAGTCCCTATATATCACCCAGTCAAACAGTCTAAACAACTGTGCTGGAAGTTTTCCAGCCTTGCCCAGTCAATGACCACAGACTTATTTGGAAAGCAATCATCAGCAGTGGCAGTCATAATCCTGCCTTTCTGCTCCTCTCTTCTGCGGGAGCTTTGTCAGGGAGACACGCACATGCTGGTGTCTGGGCAGTGGTTGCTGGTTAGGAAGTTAACTGAGTATTTAACGTGATTATCACACCCAGAGAACCCATGACACATGACAGAGGATGGCATGTTATGGCTTCAAGGGGTCACAGCTATGTCACAGCTCTAGAAGATTTCTACAACTCTTACAAAACCACACTCAGTGGTTTCTTAAGTTTATAAGATACTTCCATATATGTCTTTTCCATGGGAACCTTAGGAGACACTTCAAGTACCCTCCAAAACCAGTACATTCCCAGATGAGACTACAACGTTTAGGATATTAGATGGAAGAGAGGAATCAGACACCCCATACTTCCAATAACATACAGTGACTATTCGTCGTAAAAATAGACTAGCTAATTCATTAAATATGTTGTCTAAAACAGTGCAGAGAATAAATGGATGGCATTGATTTTTCTACACATAGGACTTGGTTAGATTGCAGGAGAAAAATTACAACAGAAAACATCTAGGCCCGTGTCTCAGCTTTCTTATCACTACATAGGGGATAAATCCGCAATACTCATCTTCATAACAGATCTATTGTGAGACAAAATGTATGAATTTGGAAAACACACTTGTATTTTCAGAAAGTGATAAGGAAGTATGATGTAATGTATCCTAAAAATCTTCTGTAAAACAATATACTTGATGTACCTAATTTGAGTTGACAAGTTTTGCATAGGTTGTCATATTTAATCAGCGTATATCAACTATTCTGAAATGCAAAGTGGCATAAACAGCAACTTATTCCTAACTGGTATCATACAGATATTGGAAGTAATATTATGTTTCAATTTCTTTTGTTTTACAAGGCATTTATTGGTAATAGGAACAAAGAAAGTATAAAGTTGGAGGGTGAAGCTATAGTGTCTAATGGATCTGCTGACAGCAAACCTTTCATTTTTGCGAACTACCCTGCATGTACATTACAGCCTTAATGATTATTCGTGTCCAGACATTTAGACCTGAAAGTTACAATAGTGATGTCTTGTGGGTTTTTTTTTCTGCAGGAAAAGTGGAGGTGTGTTTGAATGTGTGTAAGCAGATGTGCCCATGTGCACATGTACATAAGCCAGTAACATGGAGGTGGTGTCTGAAGCTTCTAGTGAGCAGGACTAGTTCAATATATGAGCTTTACATTTCACCATGATTGTCACATAGTTCTTATCTTAGGCAGGAAGAATTCATTTGTCTGGGCCAAGTCTAATTCCCATGAAAATAAACCCCTTCATGCACACCTTTCTGCTTCTGCTCATGCATTTTGGAACGAATTATTCCCTGCAGAAATGCTGAGAATCACAGGAATGTATCAAAAAGTTGGAGGTACCCCTCATTTGGAACAATATGCAGCTGATATTCTTGATTGCTGCACCCTTTTAAAAAATATAATTTTTATGTTATGTAGCCCTGTATCAGAACAATATCTACTGTAATTCGACAACCTTAATTTGCGACAGACTCACTTCATCCCATATGAAGTAAAGATAACAGAGAATTCCCTGTTTCCCATTGAGTGGCTGCAAATATTGTATCCAGTATTTCTCTATCCTCTCTAGACCATATGTCTAGACATACACAGCAGAAAATCCTTTTTTGAATGTATTGGACACCACTTGGTGTGGTTGCTGCAAAATGAAATTTGCCCAAAATTGCTCAGTGTAATCAATATCTTGACACTCCGCTGTGTCTGTTATGGGATTGTCACAAAGCCTCTGATTTCATCAACCCACAATGAATGTGGTTGCAGCAAGTAATCTTAATACCCAATAAAATTATTTTACAGACATGAAAAAGCTCTCTTCCCCCTGGTATTGAGGAATTTGTGGGTAGGGCTTTGCAGACTCTCAGTATTTAAATGAAGCTTATAGACAAAACAACAAGATACATTAAACACTTATAATAACGTGGTCAAAAACCACATGGCTCCTCTTAAAGGCAATCATGGAATTTAAACAGCAAAATAAGGTGCTTGACTAAATATAGAGTCATAGGGGGCTTCAGCTGGGCGTGGAGCTCAGTGTGAGGCCAGAGGAGACCTTGTGCCACCCCCACTGCTGTTTCTGGGGAGGTTTTGGGGCCTGGGGGGTTTGTGCTTTGTTTGTTGCAGGGTTGGAGAGCCGGGGGGAATGGCCATGGTTGCCAGATGGGATGTCGCTGTGGGGCTCTGTCGCCCATGACAGCACAGAGGACAAGTCACAAAGGGGTGACACCAAGGACACCAGCTGGCAGAGCCTCTGCTGCAGTTGGACTGGAGCCAGCAGTGAGTGAGGATGCAGGGCAGGTGCTGCACTTTGGGCTGATGCAGAGGTGCCCCAGGGCTGCCAGCCATGGCGAGTGCCCAGGAGGCTGTGGGGATGTGCCCCCCATGCCCACAGTGCTCACCAATCTTCCCCTTGCTGCCTCTGAGCTATCTCGCCCCACCTCCTACCTGTTCCCAAACCCTTGTGTCTCTTGCCCCAGCTGCCATCTCCCTCCTACCCAGCCCCACTGAATCCCTTCTCTCCCTTCTCCACCTCCAGACCATGGCTGTGAGCATGACCCATGTCCTGACCGTGCTGAGCATCATGCAATATGTGGTGAGGGTGGGTGACTGGACTGACACAGCTGTGGAAGACCCCCTGCAGCAGCATGTGGAGAAGCAGAGTCAGATGATGGCTTGGCTGATGGAGGAGATGGAGTGGAGGAGCCAGGGTTTGCAAGGGCTTGCCCAGGAAGATGGCCTTGCCCAGGAAGGTGTGCTCATCACTGTGAGCCAGTACTGGTGGGTTTCGGTCTCTGCTGATGCCTTGCTTGTGCTCTTTGGGCTCTACTGGCCGCCCAGGTGGACGAGTGTTGGCTCTGAGAGCAGCAGCCAGCAGGGAAGCGCTAGCAGTGTGGAGAAGGAGAGGAAGCAGGATGACTAGAAGGACAAACCAGAGGCTGGTGACACTCTGGGTCCAGACAAGTGTATGGATAATGAGACGTCTTCATCTGCATTGGACACACCCTTCCCAAGAACATGTTTCTGATCAGTCTGTGTCTTCCATGCTCAGCTGCTGATGAATCAGGCAAGAATTTTGTGGTGAAGGAAGTTTGGGGAGCTCTGTGTTCACCCCTGTGTAACTCAGGTTCCCACCTGCCCTCGCTCCTCGGTCGGGGGCAAAGTTGGGTGGGAGAGTCCAGCTCTGGCAGGTCCTGGGAGCTGACAGCACTTCTCCCTGGGAGTCAGCACAGGAGCTCACCCACCTGCCAGGGCTCTCCTGGGCATGGCTGGGAGGGGAAATCCTCCTCCTCCTCCATGGCTACTTGGTGCTCCCACAGCCCAGCTTCCCCTCCTGGAGCCCTTCTTGCTGCCGAGGGCTGCAGATCTGGGGGGACAACGAGCTGCTTATAGGCACACGCTCACTTCCCCTCCCATGGCTGTGCCCATCGTGAAACACCCTTTGGTCTGTCAGAGCTCAATTTCCCTGTTTCATTGGTGGGACTGTAGCCTTCAAGTAGCCTCCAGTGTCATCCTATGTGAACATACTCATCCTTTACAGCTCCTCAGGATCTTTGGCCTTTTCCACCTCCATAAAGAACATTCACACTGAAAGAGAAGGGCTAAAGTTCTGGAAAAGTGCCACTGCCATGTGATTGCCTCAGCCTCATTTTCTCCTGGGACACAGATGCTGGAATTGCCTTGGAGGTCAAAGAGCAACTGCCAAACTCCCATTGGAAATGAGAAACCTAGGAAAGCCTGGGTAAGCGGCAGTTGGTTGACTTGGTTCTGGCTGGCCAGGCTGGGGGTGAGCACACGTCTAGTATGCCACAGACAGAGACTATGGGTGGCCGGTTTTGGAGAGCAAGTCTTGCTGGTGGCTGCCAATCATGTCTCTGGCAGGCCAGTTGTCAGGAGATGCTATTCCTGGTCGGCAGAGGAGAGTGTGGCCTGTACTGGCTGTTTACAAGAGCGTGGTTTGGGATTCTTGTCTGGCCAGGTAGACGCTGTCTTGCTGGCTGGTCATGGGGAGCATGGCTCTTGCTTGCTCAATGTCCAGGTGTTGGTGTTCTGGTTCGCTGGCCTGGGTAGATATGCTTTGGCTATCTGGCTGAAGGGAGATGCTTTTGCTGGCTTTTGTGATTAAAGGGGTAGCTGCTGAGCTTAGCGTGACAGATAACAGTCATGAGAAGGAACATTAGTAGATTGCCCTAAGGAGAATAATAACTTACAGTTTTGTAAAGAAAAGGTAAGGTATTTAGGATTTTTTTTCTGCTAGGAGAGGGCAGGAAGATAGCAGATGACTGAAAAAAGCCACTACCCAAGATGTACGTAGGCCTACAACTAAGAAACAGGAATAGAGCAAGAGCTGCATGCTCTGTACCACTCTCAATCATCAGGGAAAGCAGAAAGAATGAATCAAAGCCTTGAAGATATATCAAAGATTTGTGCAGGGACTAAAATGGCCAGATGCTGTACCTGTTGCTTTAACGCACATAAGGTGAAGGCCAAATCAATTGAGATTGACCCAGCAGAAGTGTTGTTTGGCAGGAGTATTCAAATTCTGGACACACATGGCTGTGAAAACTAGTCTGTCCGGTCTGTTGCCTTTTTTTTCATGACGACTTCTCCTGGAGAGACCCCCAGCTCCAAACCTCTGGTGGATACACCCAGATTTCAGTCTCCAAGGGGATAAAAAGAAATGTTTATGGAGAAGGGTGCTAGAGGAAAGAACTAGGCATTAGTATCAGCTTCATCTGTATGCCTCTCAGTGTCCACATAGTACTTTAAGGTCCTTGTCAGCATTGTCAGAAATTTGCTTTATGGGGTATGTGCCTCCACTGCAATAACTGTTCACACTTGGAAGTAATGAGTAGCGCTGCCGCAAAGGAGTGGAAAATGTAATGTAGAAATCCCTATGTATTCTTAAACTTTTAGGATGTAAAAGTCTGTCTCATGCTGGCCTTCCTCAGTTTCAGAAGGCTCAGGTCCGGCAGTACTTCAGTTTTATTTCCATGGAGCTGAATTGCTTTGTGGCACCATGGTTTGGACCTGCACAGGGATGGCTCCATCAGCAGCGATTTGGGCACTAGGCTGTCCCAGCGTTCCCCCAGGCAGATCTGACCCATTCCTTCCTGGACTCAGGTTGTGGAGTCTCCTTTTCTGGAGACATTCAAAACCCACCTGGATGCATTCCTGTGAAATCTGCTCTAGGTGAACCTGCTTTAGCAGGTGGGTTGGACTAGATGATCTCCAGAGGTCCCTTCCAACCCCAACCATTCTGTGATTCTGTGATTCTGTGAATACTTCATTATACACAATTACTTGTAATGCACCTGAATACTTTTAACACGGAATCTCATGACTATAAATAGTTGCATTTCTCCAAAAAGCAGTATAGATTAGCAAAGAGATCAGTGCATTTACTCAGCTTTAAAATAAATTTTTCTCTGAAGTCAGTGGAGTGATGACTGTCTCTTTTCATGCCACCCCATTTTTCATGGAATTGTAGAGCTGTGATCCAGAGCAACAGAATCTTACCTGAAAGAAAACATCGGTATTTGGACTTTTGTGTATATGTGTGTTTGGGTTGTTGGGTTTTTTGTTCATTTGGTTTTTTGGTTGGTTGTTTGGTTTGTTGATTTGGGGTTTTTTTGTTTCGTGTGTGTGTGTGGTGGGGTTTTTTCGTCTTTCTTTTTTCCCCCCTCAAAGTATTAACTGTGTTTTTCATGTGTGCCTTTTCATTTTTCTTTCTTTCTCAGCATCTTTTCTTACATCCTTGGTAAAGCAATTGCTAAAATACTTAAATGATCCTAATAAAACTGAACCCAGGCTGAGAATTTTCCTAACAGACTAATTCCAGTTTGTGACTTCATGGTGATTTGTAAGGAGCTATAGCAAGACTGATGGGAACCTGCCCCCATGCACATAAACACACTGGTCTGCCCGTGAACATGGGAGCAGAGCTTCCCCCTGTGCCTACTTCTTCATGGCGAGCCCAAAGTTCTGTCCTTCCAATGTCCCACTTGGTAAACTGCATTTTACAATTATTTCCTTTGCCTTAGAGGAAGTGGACTAGTGGCCACAGGCATGCTGGCAAAATCCATGAGAAGGTGTGTGTTAGAAGTAAAAGAAATTGTCTTCAGGAAAGTGTCATGTATTGTCCTCAGGATGACTTCTGCAAATGAGGAAAAGGACTCTCCAGCTGGGTCTCTGCTGGAGCTTTGCTGCAATGAGTCTAGTGAGAAGGTCCCTATAGCGCAGACTGACAGTGTCACAGTTTCTGGTGAGGGCTTTGCACAGTTACTCGTACTGGGGGCCAGTCTCCATAGTCCACTCTAGTCCTAGTATAAGACTGCACCTATTTAAAGGGCTTCTCAGCCATTCGTCCTCGCAACACTCCTGAGACACGGGCAGTTACACCATGGCACTGGAGAGATGGGAAAAAAGGAGGACGACCTGCCCGAAACCCACAGCCAGCCCATGGCACAGCCCAAAGTAGATCTGCTCCCAGTTTCTACTCGCTCTTCCAGACCTTTCTTTTTCTTGGCACACCCCCAAACTCATCCTGCGGTTCGTGAACCTTAACAAACCTTTCAATGAAGCTTGTCTGGGTTTTGGATTGGTAAAGAAATTTGAAACCGAGGCAAGACTTTGTGTTGGTGTGTGCTGCGCTGTGAAAATTTCACAGGCCTGTTTTTCACTCCACTCGTTCAGCCATAATAGCACAGCACAGCAGGCTGGAAAACTAAGGTTTTACAGAACAGCCCAGTCTATAAGAAGAAGGTGGTGAGAGTGGCGAGTATGGAAAATGGGTTTTCAAGAGTTTATGAAAGATAGCACTTCCTTTGGGAATCCACATATTCCTTGCCAAATCTATTCTCATTCCCACCCGTGCAATCCCTTTGTTTTTACTGCAGTGGTCCTGTGTATCTAAGAATTTGGCACTATGTATTTGTTAACAGACTCTTCATGCATAGTTTGAATTGATCATAAAATAGTGTTTTCTGCAACCTGTATGGAGAAATACGGGGTAACTAGGTTAATCGAAATCAAAATAAAGCCATTTTAATTCTTTAATAAAATTTTAAACAAGAAAGGATAAAGAGCTCAAACAAGAGTGTGTTTAATACGTCTGTGCTAGTGCACTCTTGAAACCAGTTTGCAAGTCAGCCGTGAAAATGTGCAGTCTGAAACGTTTTCTGCCTGTGCAGAGGCAACAAGCCTGTTACTCTTCCTCCCAAATGTAGACATATATCATAAAAAGCACACAGCCTGTGCAAACTCTTACTCAGCACAGTAGTCCTTATTTGTTCCCCCGGGGCCTATTAATACTGCCACTACAGTATAGACTATTAAATTAGTGGGAGCAGAGTTAGACCTGCACATGAGATCTGGCCCTACACTGCTGTTCTGGGGAGCAAGAGGGTAAAAGAAACCCTTTTACTTTCCCTTCCTGGCTTGTTTGTGTTGTGTTTTAAGGAACAAAGCTCACTGTCAAACTGCCATTTGAAATCTTATTGTGTCTACCCAAGCCGTGCTAAAATGGAAGGCAAGTAATCTGCTTCGGTCCCAGTGCTGCTGTATTTTTCATTTTCTCTGTGCGGCGAAGGTGGTGGGCAGACATCTGCTTTCAGATCCAATTGTGCTGACCAAAGAATCCACCATCTCTGGCTGCTTCACACTTCCCACCATCTGTTCCGCACACCCCTGTTCTGCCGGAGAGTTTAGGCAACCCACTGCAGACAAGGGCTGCTGGCAGGGCTCAATCCACCACCAGCAGCCGTCTGACTTGAAGGAGACTCTTTGTATCCCACTTATCTCTTTTGTTTTAGCCATATTGGTTGGTTTTAAAAAACAGCAACAAAACACCACAAAATAAAAGGCACTAGCTCACTCTACAGAACTTGTAAGAACATTGCTTACGTTCTTATCCACTGCCTCAACAGTATTATACACAGGCAGGGAGGTAAGTGGGTAGATAGATAGATAGACAGATAGATAGATAGATAGATAGATAGATAGATAGATGGATTGGTTTTGTCCTGTAAAGGGAAAGTCTTAAAACAAAAGCTACCACACACTTACGCAAGCAATCACACACTGTGGACTTTTCTCTTAATCTGTATCTAAACATCCCAGAACAGGCTGGGGCACATGAACCTTTCTGTCTAAGGAAGCCTGTCAATTTTCTCCATCTCTGTTTTCCAGTTTACTGAAGAATTAATCTTCCATGGCTTCTCCAGAATACAGCGAAGGCAATAGCAAGAAATGTCTTACCATTAAAGGGCGTGAAAGTAATCGCTGGCAATGAACACGGTTTAGGTGTGTTGTGACGATTCTGGCATGAAACCCATTGATCTGACCACTCCTTTTGTCCTGTTTTCATTTTTCATGACATATGTCATGCATGGTTAGCACATTTTGTTTCAAGTTTCCTGCTCCCTTGCTTTATCTCCTTCCTTGTATGAACGCAGTAGTTATGAGAATATATTTACCATCCATACCTTGCACCTCCAAGGAGAACACATCAGGAACAGCTTTCAAAGGCACGCAACATGAAACACTATATTAGGAAGTTTACCCAAAATTGTTTGTTGATAATTTTACTCTTTTGAGATCTTTCTTTGACAGACTGTTTTCAACAGGCACCTTCCAGACAGCTCTGCATCGTCTAAACTGAACTGAACATTCCGCTGCATAAAATAAAACCCACAGTCAACAGCACTGGGACATCCCAGCAGCCCAGCAGATCAAATAATTTTCTTCTTAAATCTCACCAACTTTCTGGCTCTAGAGCCACATTTTAATTTCGTAAGGATATCTGTAATGCTGATATCAATTTAGCTCTAAGCATTCAGTCAGTGCACAAACCCCACTCTTGCTACTGAAAAGACATCTGAAAAAATATTTTCTGTAAAAGGATAATTAATGCTAAGTTATTGCAAGGCTTGTTCAGAAATGGTAGCATTAACTACAATAAATTTTAAGTGTGTTTCTTTTTTTCTTACAAAACATAAAGGTCACACATAAGTTGACCCATCACACACATATATTATGATTCCCAATTTTGTTTGAATTATTATTTTAATGTGATTTTTATGAAACAAAATATCAGAGCTGACTGCAATGGATAGGGACATAGAGGGTTGTCTAAAGCCTTATAAGTGTGCTGAAAGGTTTATTTTGTCTAACAGACCAGCTAACTTCTTGACTAGATAAAGTCCTAAGAAAACTCCTCTGGTGGAGAAGATGACCATCAAATGTGGAAATCTTCACTATATAGAGCACCCAGGGGTTTGTTAAATATCTGCAGATCTGCTTGTTGTAAGTGACAATGTTTATTCTTGCAAGTGAATTCCAAGATAGCCTGGCTTCCTCGGGGTTTAATTTCAGCCTTTTTTTGTTGTTAACTGTAGCAGGTCACCCCGGCTCTTTGAAGAATGAAGGGTCTCATTCCAGGGTGAGGCCCAACGAATTGGTGAATGAATGAAAAGTTAATTGAGGAAAAGGGTAGAGCATACTTCAGTCATAGTTAATTTAAGCAAAGCTGATAAGTTAGTAAATAGAAACACCAGTGTATTCTTTCAAGTAGAATTTTTGCTCTTACTGATATCTTAGGTGCCGTTTCTCTGGCCCTTTTAAAGATTGGTGCTTGTCGTAGACACTTTATTATCTAATCTTCTGCCCAAGGAGAGATTCTGTAGTGTTGAGTAATTACAAATAGATTGAGCTCTGTTGAAAGTGCGTTTACAAAAATAAAAGGAAAGCTCATGCCCTATAAATGTTGTGATTTTTTAACTTTATCTTCTTTAAAGAATAATTATCTTTTCTTACTAACAAACATTGTGGAAAATAACATGACTGTCATATGTGATAATTTTTTTAGGAAGGTGAATGAAACTGTTGAATCCTTCTGGATTTTTATTGTACTTGAAATGCCTTTTGTAACCACTTCAGGATTATGGTAAAATATAAAAATGTAATAATGGTTTAATAAAAGGCATCTATTCAATTTAAAACTGTTACATTAAAACTAAAACCAAAATCCAGAAAACTCACATGCAAGCAAATGAAAGGCATTCTTTCTTCATGTGTAGAGGAGTGGAAGAGAAATCTGTGCTTTGCTAGAGGAAAGCTGCTTGAGGAAAAGGCGTAACTGTGAGCTATGCAATGAAGAAAGGAGACTGGTGAAAAAAGCAAGGGCCACAGGCAGCAGCTTTTGGAGCCTCTATGATGACATTTTTAATGAGTCAGGGAAGCCACGGCAAACAGCTGGAGATGGAATCAAAGATTTCTTCAATTTTAAATGTGCTTTGGACTTACATGGGACTTGCCACCCATACACCTCAGAGCATCCTGCCATCACTAATGAATTTAGTCTCCTACGGTCCTCAGAGGTGAGTGTTATCCCCGCTTGGTAGATAAGGAAAATGGAGCAAGAAAAGGTTAAACTATTTGCCATACGTCATGCAAGAAGAGTGCAAAAGACTTAAAAATGAAAGGCAGTCTCTGTCAAGACAGAGACTTGGGGCTGTTGTATGATTGTACTGGCAAACCTGAGGGGTAAATGTGCTTCAGCACAGCCGTGGGTGCCAGAAGCTGAGGACTGCGTGGTATTTCATCAGCTTGCTGCAGACCAGGCGCCAGCAGAGCCGAGATCCTGCTCTCAGGTGCTGTCACTGCTTTGCAGAGTGACTTCAGATTCAACACGGCCTCTCCCTGCCCACCAGCTGCTTGCCTGTCCAAGGTGGGGACCATGACACAGATTTATAGAAAGCATTTGAAAATAAGGAAAAGCAAGATGTCTTAACTCCTTAAACACAGTACTGAGACTTTGTGGATTCATTCGATTTAACTTCATGGATGAAGCTCACTGAACTGGATTTAAAAATCATAAAAGCAAGAAGTATGAGACTCATATTCAGAGGTGCTCAATGTACACTTTTTGCAGGTTTCTAACGCAGCCCTACAAGAGCCCACATCTCCTTCTCCCTTTCCATCTCTAGCAAAGGGAATGACTGCAATTAAAATGTGGTCTTTTGGTTTCCCCTCTGAAGAGCAGGTCCTGCTGATGTGAGTGATTAGACATTGCCCACCTCTGCTTTATATTTGTGCATGTGCATATGCACAGGCTAATCTGCAACAAAATTTTATTTGGGGGTCCCCTGAAGCTAAAAACATTACAGACGCCACTGCTTTTACTAAAAGAGGAGCCATTTGAGCCATTACAAATCCAGATCCTGACACACGATGATGTTAAAGGTCACAGGTACAAGTCCATTGCTTATCTGTACAAAACAGCTACGGGACAAGTAATGAAAACCTGATTTAATTAATGCATAATAATATAACAACACTTGTGATGCAACCTAAAGATGTCTACACTGGCAGAATTGGTTTCAGGGGCAAGAAAACAGGCCTGAGGTCCCTGAGGTTCAAAACCTGCCAAGGTCAGGAGGAGGGAAGAACCTGTGCCTTAGTCTTTGCTTGACTCCACCCCACATCCAAGGCACTGAGTCTCCAACCGTGCCTTACCACGAATATAAATGACTAAAACCCTCCCACATACCCTGTTTACTAAGTCAACGAGTTTAATTTTTGTGCTTAAACAATACCGGACACAGAAGAAATTGTCTGTGCCACCAAGAGGATTGCAAACCAGCTACTTTCCTGCCCTATAGCTCAGCTGAAGCAGGCATTTGTCTTACAAAAATAGAAATAAGAGTTGCACTCCTTCTGCTGATACCAAGACATCATTATCAGCAAGATAAACAGCAACTGATTAAATGAAAAGCTAAAGTTTTAATTGCAGGAGCAACTTCTCGCAGCCTTACATCATGTTCAGTTTAGGTAATCGTGGTCAGACCTATGTGTAATCACAACTAACTAGCGTGATTTTAATAATTTTTCACCATGGATACAAAGTACAAAGGTTTGTTTAAAAATCTGTTGATTAAAACAGGAGTGAGCCCACTTCAAAAGCCTTTTCAAAATCGCAGACATGGGTCCAGAGCCAAAAGAAAAAAAAAAAAAAAAAAAAGGCACCCGAGAGTTGCATGGTGCAGTGTTTTGTTTTCAAGCCCCTGACTCCAGAGTGCAATGCAATACAGGTCTCGAGCCCAGTGCCTGTCGCTGCCTCTGCTCCCCGGTGTCTCCCCCGGGGACTCCGCACAGGCCACCAGCCCCGGGGGGACCTGCCCGAGGCCAGCACGGAGCTCCGTAACCCCGGGGAGGCTGCTCTCCCCTCCCGCTTTCTCCAGCAACACAAGGAAGGCCTCCCTTCAGCTGGAGCCCTCAGCTTCTCTCCAGGAGGCTGGTTACTAACCCATGGTGCCAATACGCTGTCCTGTTGTGGTTAACAGAGTGGAGGTTAGATCTTTTACCCAGGCTGGGAGAGTTAGGTTCCTCACTGTGGGGGGGCCTTACACCCACCTCCTGCTACCCAGCCTGCAGCCTAGTCCAGATCAGCAGCCACCAGGGAAAGACTTGGGCTTCCTCACCGCTGGAAAGGCAGATTCCTGGTTACCAACTGGGGTCAGCTCTGATATGACAAGGGGTGATGGTTTTAAACTAAAAGAAGGAAGATTCAGGCTAGAAATAAGGAAGAAATTTTTTACGATGAGGGTGGTGAAACACTGGCCCAGGTTGCCCAGAGAGGTGGTCGATGCCCCATCCCTGGAAACATTCAGGGCCAGGCTGGACAGGGCTCTGAGCAACCTGATCTAGTTGAAGATGTCCCTGCTCATTGCAGGGTCCCTTCCAACCCAAACTTTTCCATGATTCTATGTGTTATGCACTAGCCAGTCAACTGAAAATAAGTAAATGCTTCTAGAGATGGGGACCAGAACATGGTGCTCTGCTGCCTCAAGCCTATGAGACTTTTATACCTTCCCCCTCCTCTGTGGTGCAAATGGCATCTGTGAGAAGCCTGGTCCGGCAGGCATCTGGTACGTGTGTGCCGGCCGGGCAGAGCCCTCCTGAGGAGCAGCTGCTTTAATTTGCCTTTTGGCCGCGTGGCTGGGACCCGCACACCTCCGCAGATGTCAGCATGGAGGGATGTCACCACAGCCCCAAGCAGGCACCAGTTGGGTAGCCTGCAGCAGCAGCTCTGCTGCCTCCCCTTTCCCACATGCTCCCTCTGGCCCCAAATGGCTCAAAATGAGAAACTCAGGAAACCCAGATCCTGGGAGTGGAATACGAAGCACATAGGGGAAGATGCTGTGCTCATGTCTGTCACCGCCTTTTGCTCTCCTCTTGAAAAGAGGGAATCTTTGGAGGCTTTCTTATATTCCCCTCTTTCTTTCTCCTCCTCTCCTTTTAATGGTTTAATCCTTATTTCCATAGCTCCCCTGCTATCCGCTGTGTTGGTGTGGTTTTTTCTCTGTAACTAGAGAAAGTGTATTTTATTTATTACAGTTTAAGACACTGAACTTTTAATTTGCAAGAACTCATTTCCCTTCAATTTTGCTTCCCTTCCGCACTGCCCCCCACCCACCCCATCCCCCAGCAGCATATTTTCTCCCCGGCAAATTCCCACTGTGGCACAGAGTCCCACTTACGCTGGGGCCAAACCTGCTCCCCTCTCCTCTTTTGGCAGGGCTAAGGGAGCGGGAGCGGGCAGCAAGGTGGCCGGGGCGAGGGGCATGCAAGGAACGGTCGGCGCAAGCCCCGCGTGCAGAATTCAGAGACCCCGCAAAGCAGCCAGCTCAATTTAAACTTTGACCTTTTCCCTCTCTCCGCTGTGATACACAACAGGCACTTACCAAACCCAAGCTGGTGAAATAACAGCTTTCTGTTTTGTTTTGTTTTTACTAATGATGAAGCTGTGCTAGAGGAAAAGTCAATCGTTTTGATCTTTTGTAAAGCTAGAAAATATCTCCATGTTACCAGTGTAGCTATAGGTGTGAAAAATATTTACAGGGTTCTATTTAAAACCAAGTAAAAATAAAATTATAATCAGTGACCAAGGCTCCTTTCACCCTCAAAAATAATAAACCATTCCTTCCATTAACTCTTCTTTAAAAGTTTTCTTCTTTTAGGTATAGAAAGCTGTAATTCCCCTTAGGGAATACACTTTTAATTACAGTTACCACTTCGGCTTTTTGCTTTTAATTACAAACTCAGTGCTTAACAAAATTATATTTTAAATGTTTAAAGTTGAATTCTGTAACTATTTTAATTTCTTTTATTTTTCAGGTCTTTTAAAAATCAATGGGATAAGTCTTCTATGCCTCCCAGTCAGTTAAGGAAAACAAATGCCATTCCTACTTGATGTTCTTTAAGCTTCAGCGATTTTGTTATTTTAACATCTCTTAAATGTAAAGAACATTTCAAGATGTCAATTCTCCCTCCAATAAACTTAATTAAAATGTACATTTAAATGAAAGAGATAATTAATTCACACCATTCCATTTGCTTATTACTTGACAGTCAGGGTATATTAAAAGCTCAGACCTGTGAAAAGAAAACATGCAGAAAGAGGCACAAATAAAACAATCGGTATCAAAATATCATTTTCTGTCACCATTTTCCTATGTTCCTATAATAAAACTGTCAACTGTGTGAAGTTATTTTCTGCTTTTTATGAGCATGGATTATCCTCACTTTCCAGTGAAATAATTTCACTGACACTGTAAATTTTTGTTTGTGCTCATTTTTCTTTTTAATTTTAGAAGTCATGATAATTATGGCTATTTCTATATTTAAACATCCCCCTCACCCACCCACACCCCTGAACGGCCACCAGGACTATCAGTAACTTTTTCCAGTTAATGCTGTATAACACACCAGTGTTTCCTTTGTTTGAAAGGTGACTTCTAGAACCACTCACTTCCAAATAGGAATAATATCCATTTTGGGTTTTATTATTTTCTTTACAAAAAAATCTAAGCAGTTTGGGATTTTGAATGGAATGTGTTTTGTTTCAAGGCAAATAAATACTGTTTGTGGAAAGTCTAATAATTAGCAAACCGCTCTTTTCTTGTTCAGGGGGCTGTATTGATTGGGGCACCAACTCCCTGTGGTAAAGCCAAGCAGGGCTGGCCTTTCGCTGTCTGGCTGTCTAATTCCTACGCATCTACTATCACCAAAAGAAAGGCACAAAGAAAGTTGGTTTTCTCAGCAGCTCTGGTCCTCCTTTGCTCTGCCCGGAGGCACCTCCTGGATGCGGGTGGGCACGGTGCTGCCCACCCAGCTCCCATTTCCCGGCTCCCGGTGATGGGGCACATGCCAGTTTCCTCTGCAGCTCCCCAAAGCAAATCATCAGCTTTCAAGAGGCTGGAGCCATGCTCAGTGTCTCTGCCAAAGACTCACTAGCAGTTTTCCCAGCCTGACACATGGGAGAAGCAAGCCCCAGCTTCTCAAAAAAAAAAAAAAAGTGGGGCCAAAGCACCACTTTTTGCCAGAGCATCATGGCGAAGTAGGAGTTCTTGCTTTGGGCATTGGTAGGTTGCTTGTTTTGGATGGAGAGAGAGGTTTGCACAGCCCACCTGGGAAAGTAATGATGGGTGATGAGAAGTCTTAGCATCTGGAGGTCTCCCCCTTCACCCCCAAAGGCAATCAGATAACCAGATAAGCCCTCCGTGGTCGGCTTTCCAGGGATGGGCAGGTCAGATGACTGAGAAGTGTGGGCTTGGTAACAGCCAAAACATCTACCTAAAGCCTCCTTTATGAAGCTGTTTTTAGGAAGTTGTGAGAAATAGCTAAGCTGTAGAGCCTTTGTGGCACAAGTTGTGTTTGGCTATGTGAACACAGTTGATTTGTTCTCGATTGCATGACTGGCTAGGAAATTTTGACTGCAAAGACTCAGTGTGACTGTCGAGAAAAAAAAATGAATGAAGTACAAAGGCTATTTTGGGCATAATAACTAGTCATTCTGGAGTCTAAGGAAATACCCACATACACACACATCACAAAACGTTACATATATGGAGATGCTATGGTAGCTCATACTGTCTCATAGTTTCCATTAAAAAGTTCTATTTCCAAGGATTTCATCATTCACCCGTAAGCATTTGCTCTGGGGCAAAACTAGACATACAGTATCCCTTGAAAAACGGGAAGAGAGTTGAAAAAAACTACTACCAAACCATGTAATTTGATGCAAAGATTATATTTTATCAGTAAAAGTTCTAACAAAAACTAGTAGTAGAATAACACAATTATTTTCTGTATCTATACTTTCTATCTGTATCTATACTTTCAGACACCATCAATATATTGTATTCTTTTGATATTCCACTTCCCACATGGGATTTTGAAAGCATTTACAAACTCTAATTATTTCAGAGTTGCTGTCAGGTAAAGCATAAATTATTCCCATTTGGCTTATGAGGAAACCAAAGGCCAAAGAGATTCAGTTTGATAAAGAAACTAATGGCATAAGATGATACAAGTCCCATTGTCACTAATTCACTAACTTCTTTCTTCCAGACATCACCTCTTTCTTCAGATATAGATATGTGTCTCCTTCCCTTTGCAGCAGAAAAAAATGGAAGACAAATTCATTTCATTATTTTCATTATGATTTAGAAAAGTACTGCAATAAATATGTGCCATATCACCTTTGAGACTGCAGAGACAAGGTTTTTGTCTCTGCAGTGAATTATTTACCATAATAAAAATGGATGTGTTGTCACCCTAGAACATTTGAGCTTTAATCTTGAAAGCGGACAGAGTAATGTATTACGAGGTGTCAAAGTTGTGCAGGTTACAAAGTGCAAGGTGGTATCTGTCCTGGGAGGAGCATTTCCACATGGTAGAAACGCTAAGCACTGGTTGTCAGTACTGAATGTATTAAGAAACATCATGTCATTAAAAATTAAACAAAACCAAAACCAACACAACCTTTCCACCCTGGGTGATTTCTTTCAAGTCATTAGGACACATTTCTTCCACATTTTCATGCTTTTTTTCCCCACAACATAGAAAGAGATCTTGTGCTCCCTGACCTCTGCATAAAAATAGAAGATCATTGGGCTCTGGAGCTGGAGCTTCAGAAAAAATATGTTAGTGGAGATGGGCAAATACTAAACATTGCAGTTTCACTTCTGATGGGCTCCCAATCCTAGATGCTGCTGGAAACAATTTCATTTCTGTCAAGCTCCTGACTCCACTTGTAACTTCTGTGACCCCACTTCTGGTCATGACTTTGTTTGGGAACTGCTGCTGGAGGTATCAAATTGTTTATTTCAAACACTATGCTCAGAACTGCTAAGTGCCCTCCCAACAAATAAAAACATTAGGAGTCAGACTCCAAGAAAGTTGTGAGATGGAAAATTTTTAAATGTGGTCATTTAGAGCCTTTTCTTTGAGCCTACCTTTATGTTTTAACACCTCCTCCCCTTCTGCAAGATGCACATATGACAATTATGGCCTTACTACCGTCCACAAATTTATAGTGAGCAAAGTAACGGTGACCTCCTCTGGAAAGCTCTTGTAAAAAAGAAACACAGCACAGAAATCATGTGCTATGTGATACAGTTGAGAACTCGCAGCTTTTCCTCAATGTAGAAATTCCTGGTGACTGATGCTGGTCCAGCCCAGCCCATGCCTTCCCATTCCTCCAGCTGAACCTGCAGCGACTCCCTTCGCCAGGAGGCTGTGTTCTGGCCTCTGCTCCCAGCAACTGCTGGGAAGGGAGGAAGGGGCTGAAAACGGGGCTGCCCCGGCTCCCAGCTCCTAAATTTGAGCCAGGTTTAGTTCCCACATCTTTCCAAGCAGCCAAAGGTGTGTTACACCTGTAGAGACCTTTTGTCCCCAGTTTTCTCTGGCATTACCGGGATCAAAACTGGGCTGGTACCATTTTGTGGAAGCAAAGAACAATGGAGCCAGAGAGAGAATGGTTTTTCACAGGAGAAGGAAGGAGATTTGTCTCCGTAAGAGCAGGGGTTGGAATGTTCCTTGGTTTCTCTCTTTCCCCAAGCAGTGGTCGTGCAGTAGGGCAAGAGCAGTGAGCAGCCTGGGAAGCCTCCCCATGGAGAAGCTGCTGCTGATCAGAGCCAGCATTGCCTTGGCTCGCCAGCTGCCAGCACTACAGCATGTCTGAGTGGCGTGTGGCCTTCGGTGCTTCTTTATGACGCATAAAGAAATCCCGAAATGATATTTTTCTTTTAGCATTAGAAATTCAGGTGTTGTCTGGCTTGGAAATCTCCCTGGCAACCGGTGAACAAGGGGAAACAATGGCATTACAAGAGCCATGAGAGTGAAAGCCGAGCAACTGAGAACCATTAGCACAGTTGCCAGCTCTTATGGTTTTCCTCATAGGCTGGAGAATTTCAGACCCTCTTAAGGTTTTGGAGGGATAAAGTGGATCTGTAGGAGCAGCTCCTCTAGCTGGTTGTTCCCTTTCTCTTACCTGCCTCCTGGCAAAAGAGTCACCCAGAGGTGCTCCAGCTGCACCCCTTTGAAGGACCAGGTGCCTAGGGCTTTGCTTTCCAGGTGCCCTATTCTCCTGCTCACCGCTTCACAAGAGAGGGGCTGCGATAACAGGAGGCATATGATAAGAAGAGCTGCAGAAATAGTGGTAGCTAAGATAGCTGCTCAGCTAACGAATGCTGGTAGGCAAATCGTGTTTAGAGGAAGGAGAGGTGGATAATTAATTTTGGAGGCTGCAGGGATGAAGGAATTTTGCACACAAAAATTAACCCATATTCATAGAAGACAGGAGTGCATAATTATGTTTTTGTGTAGGAGCTGGAGGAATTCCTGGGGGTGTGGTGTGAATAATTGTAGTCCATTGTTAACAGTGCCTGAGTTTCCAGCTCCCTCTGTCAGTGCTATGGGTAAAGTTAGGAGCTGGAACTGTGGCTGTAGGATACAGGAACTGAGGCAGAAATAAGTTATCCTTCCCCAAGGTTGCAGGACTGTGCACAGCAACACTGCCCTGGGATTTGGACTGAGCAGGGGTGGGAAAAAAAGCAGAAAGTGATGTCTCTGTGGTAAGGCACAGTTTGCTAATCATGTCTTATAACAGTGCTGTAAAGAACTCTGTTTGAGCAAGTAAACACAGTTCTGATGTATTATTGCAGGGACTTAATTTTGAGTTGTAGGACCACGCCTGATCACCACCTGGTCCTTGTATTATGATAAGTTCTTCTGACTTGCTTACTCTGTCATGTTATAGCTGTTTGTTTGGTTCGTTGATTAAATATTTATGAAATAGCACTGACTTAAACATGGAAGAAAAGTCTGTGATAATGGAACTCTGTGGCACAGACCATGTAAATGGAGTTGTAAGATAGTTCTGAAAAATCTCCCCTTGCTTTTCCCTAACTATTTCACAGTTGCTCTGTATGGTAACATGTTCCACACAGGGGTCAGCAGTAGTTAACCATAATGAGGTAATTACAAGGTACATTGAGTACAGATGTATGTTAAGGGACATACATTAAGGATGTAGACTAATGGTGCCGTGGTGACAGCAAGTTCAAGTCTTGTAGTAAAGTTCTGTACATTGAATGCCTTTAATATCACTTTTTTTAAAGTAGGCTTTATCAGCTTTGTTTTTCCTGATTACTGTATGTATTACCATGTGTATATTTATGTGTGGAAACTAATGACAGAGGTCAGGGATGACAACCTTATGATGCAAAACAGGTAATAGGTGTGTTTGTATTTTTTGGCCCAAGCTTTCTTCATCAATCTAAAATGACCACACTGCTGTTAAAATGAGAAAACATATTTTTATTATCTTTTTGTGTATGTGTCATTTTGAAAAAATAGCTGCAGAATAAGTGAAGAAGAAGCAATAGGAAAGTTGGTCAAGTGAAACAGCTACATTGGCCACAGAGAAGAGGAATAGTGTGTGAAAAAAATTGAGAATGAAGATATATGATATATGTTTACATCATGAGCAAAGCTCTTACAGATGGCTGAGCTACCTTAAGTGAGGTAGTGTTGAGTTGTGGCAGGAGGCACATAGCAGCAAGCAGCTCAGCATGGGCTGTAGAACTTGCTTCAGGCTGGGTAAGGTGCTACCTTGGGTGGTTAATCTATGCTGAGCAATGTGCTGCTGTGATATTACTACTAGCAACACCTGAGCTGGTAAATTAACACCAGTCCCTGAACTGCGCTGATGTACACCTCACATCTCTGCAGCACAAAAGCACTGAGGACAAATTCTGAATCTTCCTTTGAAGAGAATGAGGAATTTCATTGAGGGAGAAGGATACAAATTTCTGAGCACTAAGGTGATTTAGTTGCACTTTGGGTCTTGGGATGGTTCAGTATCAATCAGAAATCTCAGTCCATAAGAATGTTGCATAGATGATTTTATTAATATGCACCTAACAATAAGATATTATGATGAAAGAATAACATAAAAATCTCATGTGTGAGGTTTGAATAGCATGTAGTTATCAATACAGGAAGTCACAGACTTAAGAAGATTAAAAAAGCTATTGAAGCGCTTAACAAAAAAATATCCTATGCATTGCAAGAAGGTGCAGTAGAAAACAAAGCATGTTAAGTGTTTAATTAAAAGACCACCACCCAGATGGAAGATGCATTGGGATTAAGCTGGCACCCTTAACTTAGGTATTTTCCAAACTGTATGCCTGACTTTACAAATTGATTAAATTATAGTACTTCTCTCTTCAGTAATATATGTATATAATGCATATTGTATATTATACCTTACTTGCAATTTAATCGCCATAGGGAGAATGAATCTTCATCTAAACCAACATAACAATGAATATTGTGAGCAACTTGGTTACCTGTCATGACATATACACAGATGTACGAGTGTATACATGTATAGTGGAGGTATAATTATGCTTATATAAATGCACGCATTTAAAGCAGGACTCTTATTTACCTAGCTAATGTAATTATCGACATGAAACTACCGTTTTTAGTAATAGAGACATTACCAAATTAAACCTGCCTTAACATTTCAAATGTTGAAATAGTCAACAAAAACCCCAAACCCTAAAAGCGAACAAAGAATTTCCCACCATGTAAAAAGAGTATTTTTACAACCAGAAGGTATATAGTTGCTTTTTTAATTGCAGCTTTTTCCTCAAGCCATCACAAGTGCTCCAAGTGCTCGGGGAGCAGCACCAGGAGCAGCAGGGAGAGCTCAGGCAGCCCCGTTCCCTGCAGGACCGGCACACGGCGGTCCGAATCTCGGTCGCCTCGTGAAATAACTGGAAGTAGCAACTGAAGGGTTTTGCAGGACCGGAGCATTGATAGAAATCGCCGTCTGCCCGCCTGCACCGCTGCCTGCGGCACCAACACGGCTCGTTATGTGTTTATCTCGCCGTCGCCCCCATCCCGGTTCCTTTCACGAACACCTCCGGCGCTGCCGCCTTTCTGGTGCCGGCCCCTCGGTCAGACGCGCCGGGTGACCGGGAGCGGGGCCGCGGGGAGTGCGGCACCGCGGCGGCCCGCACGGCCGGGGCAGCTCCGCCGCTCCTCCGCCCAGCCGGGGCGAGGGGCGGCGGGCCCGGGGCAGCCCCGCCGGCGGGGGCTGAGTCAGTGCTTCCTGTGTCAGCCGGCGGCACCGCGGGTGCGGCCCGGGGGGGCGCGGCGGCCCTCCCCCGCGGAACAAGCCGCGGGGCGGACGCGGCCTTAGTCACCGTCCACGAAGCCGGGGGCGCGGGTGGCTTCCGACCCAGCCCGGGGCCCGCCGGGCGGAGGGGCGGCCTCCCCCCTCGCCACCTGGGCGCGGGCCCGGTCCTCCCCCAGGCGAGTTTGTGTGTGACACCGCGGCCGCCCGGCCCCGCCGCCCCCATCGCGTTCCGTGAGCGGGGCGGAATCCCCCCGCCCGGCCCGGCGGGGGAGGGAGGGGGGAACCCTCTCTGGGTCTGCGGCGGTGGAAGGCAATCGATCTTGTTTAGGAGCTGGTGCGCAGCTAACACTTCCTGCAGTAATTTGTGACCAGGGCTATTGATTGTCCTCGTCCCGTTCGCTCGCCGCCCCGACGCCGCGCAGTCTGGGGAGGAGGAGCCCGGCCGGGCGGGGAAGGGGAGGAAACCCCCCTCCGCAGCCTCCTTCTTTGGGGGTCCCTGCGCCGGGCCGCCGTTTCCCTTTTTCCTTTTTTTTTTTTTTTTTTATGAATGGACTGGATGCCCAGTGACACGTTAACCGCTTTTTCTTGTCATTGGAAAAAGCCAGCCGGCGTTCGATGGGTTCAAACCGAGTTTCAGCAACAGCTCTCCCCGCTCAGGGCGGGCCGGGGAAGCAAGAGGTGTCCGACCCCGTTCCCGTGGCACCGGCGGCTGCCGGTGCCCGCCACCCCCGCCGCCGGCCGGGCCGGCAGGTCCCGCTGTCCCCTGAGGCGGGGGAGGGCGGTGAGCGCTGCCCGGAGGCTGCTCGGGCTGGGCGAGGTGGCGAGTCTCGGTGGCCGGGAGGCTCCAAGCCCGGCGGGTGGCGGGTAAAGGTGGAACCGACATAAGGGCCGCGAGGCCGGATGGAGGAGTTTCGGGGACGGGGGGGGGGGGTCCCTCACGGTGCCCGGGGAGGGGGATCCCCGCGGGCCGAGGCAAGGTGTAGGACCTCCGGCCCTGGGCTGGAAGGAGCCGGCTCCACTCGCCTCGGTAGGGCATTTACGACGTTTTGCCCTTTTAACTCCCCCGGCGCCCCCGCCTTCCTTCCCCTCCCGGTTTATAGGCTGTCTCAGCGGCAGTGACACACACACGCACAAAGATGTTTACCAGACACAAAGGTAAAAGGTTTGTCCCGCTCCCGGGGGCGGCTCTGGCTGCTGCCCTGTCCCCGGCGCAGGTGCCCGGTTCCGCCGGGGGGGCTCCGTGATACCGTCCGTGTGCCGCTGTGCGCGGAGCGGAGCCCCGAACGGAGCGGCAACCCGGGCAGGGCGTGCTTGCTTTGCATCTGCACTAAACTTGCCACTTAGCCGTGTTTTTTAATGTATCAGCGCTTTAAATGTGCCGCCCCCCCCCCCCCCCCCCCCCGCCCCGAATACTCTGCATCGGTGTTTTTTCATGTTTCCTTTTAGACCTCGAGACCGTGTTCGCCGCCCCTTAGTCCCCTCGCTCTTAAACAACAGGACTCATTTTTGTAACCTTCTCCCCCCACTCTCCCCCGGCTTTCCTAGGCGAGGCGGAGGGCTTGGGGCGGGGGCTGCGTGTTTTCTGAATGGTGGCAAGGAGGAGCATAGGGAAAGTGGTGATCTCTTGCTGCTGTCGAGCTGGCTGCCCCGATCGTGGGAAAGTGGCTGCACGTAAAGCAGCAGATTCTTTGTCCCTGTTGTTCTTCTGTAATCGATCTCACTTCAAGTCGAGGGGTGGAAAACTTCAAAGGCAGATCAGGCTGTTGGAGGTCGGGGCAAGAGCACAATCAGCTCGTAATGCACCCACTTTGCCTCCTCCCCCTCTTACTCCTCCTCCTTCAGGAGCGGGGGTTGCATGGGCTGGGGGTGAGGGAAAGAGCCCTCCGATCTCTAAAGTACAACCAATCGATAAATAAAATGCAGACTTTGTGGAAAGAGTGAGAAGGAGAGAGCGAGGGAAAAGAGTTGGGGGCGTTAATGTGCCCAAGTCAAACACACAAGCTCTTGACTGCACTTTTTCTGTCTCTCCTGTCTTGTGTAAATAGCTGCATTCTAGTTACATATAGAATAGTAGTTCGCCTCTTTTTTTTTTTTTCTTCTCTCTAGGTCGATTTTAGGGCTATACAGCTTACAGTGTAAATTACTATAGAAATAAAAAAAATAGCTGCTTGACACCAGCTGAGGGTTGTTCTCCGTAGTGTGTAGTACCAAGCAATCTACTATGGCATGCAGTTTTAGCAGTGGTGGGAGGGGGGAGCACGAATTATGCCAAGACAATACATAACCATGCTGTGGACATCTGCCATTCAGAGCCAGCTGTGGCTGGGACTTCCATCATATCTGCCAACATGTGAAAACTACATCTAGGAAGATGTATCTGAAGTCATGGAAATGTGCTCTTTCACTGAAGTACGTTGCATTAGAACATCATTTTGATAGGCTAGAGAAAGCATCTAACTATTTTTAACCATGGTTCATTACATTTTCTAAATAAAATATTCAGGATAAGACATCAGAAAACTGCACACAATCAGCTCTAGATACACCCCCTCCTGTCTATCACTCTATCTTGAACTTTTTACTACTGTGAGAAAGTTGAATTTAACCTTAATGTGATCAATGATTTTGGTTTTTTATACTGCCTACTGATATGCCTTGATTAAACATTTAAATACATTGTGTGGCGTACTATTTCTTTTCTCTTAGCTAAATATGCAAAATTAGAGATTTCAGAATTTGGTGGAAAGATAACTGCAAGTCAGTTTGGCATCTCTAGTACCTGAGGTGTCAGTTGTGTTACACTAAGAACAGGGTTTTAGGCATTCTCAGAGTTTTCGTGATAAGTACTTAATTAAAGATACTATTATTTTTAATAAGTAACAATAATTTAGCATGCTCCACATACATAATAACCTTTCAACCACTTGTACGGTCAGCAATGGTCAGCTTCAAGTGTTGCAGTAGTAAAATGGTTACATATTATGTGTGGCCACATAATACAGGTGGAGCTTATAGCAACACTCTGTGCTTGTGCTAGGACATTATAAAGCCCATTTCCATTCAGCTGATTGCAGCCTTCCAGTTATTCATACTTTACATTGTAATTTTCTGTTTTCTTTCCCAGAGTGAATTTTTCAGGAGCTATTTCAGAAAAAAAATTATTCGTCTCTGTTTAAATACGAAGAAAAACTGAAAATACCAAAAGCATTTGCCAATTGTTTTCCATTGTAACCATATTCTCAACAGGATTGTTTTTTTTCAGTGTCCTATGGTAGAGAGTTAAAAGTAGCCAGGAACCTCAGTCAATTACGAACAAGCCTTTTAGTGAAATACTTGTACTTGGTGTGATCAGTGGGATTGGATTTTTATCAAATGAATGGGTTATTTTTTAAAAAATTCCTTACATCCAATTAACCCAGCCCATGCTGGCTAAGAGAACTATCGTTGCATTGTACATTTGCACATGGAATAGGAATCATATTCTAGGAATAGGGCTACCATACATCTGATTTTTTCCCCTTGGATGACAGCTCTCCTTCCCCTCACCCGCCCTCTGGGTGCCATCTGGGCAACCTTTTCATAATTGCACTCTGTGTTCTAAAATTGCTGCCCCAGTGGGAACTGGGGTTTTTTGGTTTTTGGGTTTTTTTCTTTTCTTTTTTTCTCCTTCTTTCTGCTTTGTTTTGCTGCAGGGAGAACTAGACAAGGGATGGGCTTGGTCCTGTGTGGTATCTAATGAGGGGGTGGTAACAGAGCACAGGGGGAAAGGCAAGCAAAGCAATGGCAGCAACGTGGGGCCACAAAGTGGACCATCTTGGTGCAGTTTGGAGGATCGTACTTAGGAGACAGAATGCCCTAGGCTGGGTTGATACGGAGAATTGTGCTGGGATTTGAAGGGGCCTCGAGCCCAGGGGAAGTTTGGGGTAGTATTCCATTAAGCTGGGAAGTGTTTTGCGAAAGGTACAAGAGGTTGAGGTTTGATGACCACTTCAAACTTGGGGTTTGAGGATCTCTGAGTAAGGAATATTTAGGAACATGGTAAGGTGATAAGAAACGCTTTCAGGGCTGCTGAATATCATCTCCCACCATTAGGCAGGACAAGCAGTAGTGGTGGGCATGCCATATGGATCTTCTACAAACCCACTGCAGAAACAGATTCCATCACCTACCACTAGTGTGATACTACTAAGCATTTTAGGCATTGCCAGTAAGATTTCAGGGGCTGTAAGTGGGAAATAAACTTCCTCTCTAGCTCTCTTTCTCCCTTTCCCTTCTTCCATTCCTCCTTTGTTAGAGTCTTGCTGGAAGAGAAGGATTTATCCCAGGGAGCCTTAATCCTATGGTAAAGGATACAGGACAAGGTATACTGAAGGTGCTGGAAATCAGTCTTTGAACCCACCTACCTCCAACCATATGCCCAGCATTCCTGCTCTAGCACTTTGCAGAGAGTAAGGAGAAACACCTTAGCTCAAATAGGGAAGAGAAAGGACATCTTCTCTGCCCCATCATTAGGATGTAAAAGGTACATGACTAATATCAAGAGGGCTTGAAAGAAAGGAGAGGAAGGGGCACAAGAGGGCCGATTGGCACAGGGTGGTGCCGAGTGTGGCACAAGCTGAGTATCATGGATATTGTAAGGTTCCAGTAAGATCATCCACTTTTTAAGGCTAAGAATTTGAAAGTTTTAGCAACATTTTAATACTTGGATACATTCTGAATTATAATGCTAGTGACACCTGCCCTTCGTCTATTTGTCAAGATTAGCTTAAATTCGAGTTTGAAGTTCCACCAGTTCAGGGTTTTTTCCCATTTTCCTTGTTGCTATTGAGTTCAGACATACCTCATTTTCTGTCTCAGTTCATCCTTACCACACACACTACAGTTGGCAAGGAAGTAGTAATCCCAGATGAGAAACCAAGTCAAAGAGAGACTCCAAGTAAATCTTGATGAACGTGCACATTTTGAGGTGAAAGCTCAGAGTCCCCCAGCTGTAAAAGCACTTCCTACTCCCTCCCTTGTCTACACTAAATGCAGACTTACAGTGGGATCTGAGCTCTCTGTTACCATGGAGTGATACAGTGGGATGTCAGATGTCGCATGACAGAGGAGAAGCTACAGTGCAGAGCATCTTTTCCTGAGTACCATGCACACAGCCTTGCACCAAAGCTATCCCATGCATGTGTCTTGTGGATTTTCTCAAGACAGTGGTGTCTTTCTTTCCAGACATGTTCCTATTAGAGATAATTAGGGCTAAAAGGCACTTCTGACCTCAGGCTCTGTGACGGTGCTGGTTAGTTCTCAGGAAATAAGCTAAATAGTCACCTTGAAAGTGACCCTAATAGACTAGTCTGGACATTCAAAAGTCTCTGGCATAGCTGGGAAGTGAACCCAGACCTCCTCAGTGCTCCTTCAGTTTGCTAAACATGAGCTCTGCTTCACACTTACAAATACCACCTATTCTGTTTCCCTCCTGTTTTTTTTTTTTTTTAATCTCTCCCTTTAGCACTTTTCTACTCCTTTTACTCTCCATATTCCATTCTCCTTCACTTTTCAACTTCAACTTAAAATGCTCTATTTAAAAATGTAGGGGCCAGATCCTCGGAGCCAGCCAAACCACACATGGTGCAGGCCCAGGGTATAGGGAGGGGGAAAGTGGCTCTAAGCCATTTTTCATCTCCCTGGATTCTAGGTTGACTTGATGCCAAAGTGGCCCCTGGCATAACTGAGAGCAGGAATGCTCTAAATTACACTAGTTAGAACAGTTCCCAAGGGCCTATCCTATGCCACTTGCTCCTTTCCGCCTTGGCCACCTATGAAGGCCTCCTACACTGCCTTATTTTGTGCAGGGATTTCCTACATCAGGGAATGCCCAGCTGCCCTATTACGGTACAAAGGTGATGGAGAATCATTCCCTAAGCATTTCCAGTATAAATAAAGCAATTCTGTTAAAGAAAATTACAGAACTAACATAACATTAGAATTTGTCATCTTAATGACTTTGCTTGAACATCACATTTTTCCTTCCTACCTTCCATGTGTGTTTGACAGGGAAAGGGCTTGTTTCTAATTAGGCTGTAAAGTCTTCAAGGTGGGGACTGTGTAGGTTGAGTAAAGAATGGTCTGCAGGACAATACAGAAAATGTTTAATACCATTAGAAAAATCAGCAACTTAATTTTCTTCAATGAGAATATTGCATGTGGTTCTAGTCATGCCATTTACAAAAGGAGACTGCCATTACAGAGATGTGACGGAAGGGCTGGAGCATGAGAAGACTGAAGTAAGACTGAAAGGACTGGAAATAATCCACTCAGAAGACAAATAAGAGAGTTTCTAATAAAAAAATAACTAAATATAATATTGGATTTGAGTGGGAGCCATCTTTTACAAGAGGCATTTCTAGTGAAAGATGGCAAACTGAAAACCAGCCCAAGAAAATATTTTCTCGTAAAAGGAAGTATTGACTGTGGCACTAGAGACCTCACCAACACCTCACACTGAAGAACATAGCAAAGTATTCCAAGTGAGGTAAACATGATAACAAGAACATCCCCTGTTATAGTTTATGGTTTAAAAGATGCGTAGTTTGCGCAGAGAATAAAACCTGATGCTTCGTAGTTCATTATGGCTCACAATTTAAGACAACTTTTTAGGGGCTAGAATGCAATTTCATGGTGGCAGACTATCCTGCAGCTACCTAGAAAGGATTTCTAGCAGCTAACTCTGAGGTATCTGGTGCCACCAGTTGACACAGCTTCCTGGACTTAGCAGGTCTCAGGTATGATTCTGTACTGGTGTGTATATGCAGAGAGATGGAGAGGGAGACTTGGCTTTGCATCTGGGGAGATCCAAATCCTTCTTTGGGACCACCGAGTGCTCTCTTCCATTGTAGACAACTGTAATTTTGATCACAACAAATATAGTCAGAAGTCAACACTGGGACATAGTAGAATGCCAGTTGAAAAAAAAAAAAAAAGAGTCTTAGAGCTGAACGGGTTATCTTCAAAATGTGTAGGAGTGTTGGGTTTCTGAAGTTTCTGAAGGCCTGAAGTAAGCTTTAAATTTTATTTACCATCCAACAATATCTTACTTTCCTCTTGAACCACTGTCCTTCATACTCACATCTTCTTTTATGATGGTAACTTTCTAAAAGGATTCTGGTTTGGTCTAAATTCAGCAATTTTAGCAGAAAGCTTTGTTATGTGCTGTTGTCCAAAGCAATTCGAATTTGAACTGAATTAACAAAACCATGTTTGAATTCGTTTTGGAAAGACTCATGTATATTCCTGAGGTGCCTCAACTGTAGCTGGTAGATCTCTGTCCTGCTATTCGTGATGTTAGATGTATCTTCCACTTGTCTTTTGAGCACTTAGTACCAAAACTGGGGCTCTGGTATATATCCTGGCATTATCAGGAAGTCATACAGCCTCCTCACACGGAAAGCTTACTCCAAGACTTGAGGAGAAAGGTTAGTGAAATTTTGCTGCATGTTTTCCTGGAATTGTTGGTTTTGGAGAGAGGGATTTGTGGGTGGAAATGTGAATTTTGAATTCCCTTTTTCTTTCTGACCTTGTCTGCAGATTGCCAAGATTTACAGGGTAGGAAACTCCTCTTGTATGTAAGAGCTGTTCGTAGGAATGACTGCTGTTCTGCCTTCCTGTGCATTGCTGCTTCAGTTAAACAGTGTTTGCTGGAAGTCCTAGGTACAGACGGAGTAATAGCACATGTGAGGGAACATCTATGCAGTGAAACTGCTATGGCAGAGATCTCCTTTTGAGCAAGGAGAGGAAGACGTGTCTGCTGAAGGGATCCTTTCCTAAACTTCTTTGCTCAGAAGAAATTACTCAAATCAACTCAGAAATAAAATATGTTACTTTTCCTGTCAAATACAAGAGATATTTTTCCTTGAGTTTCTTGAGCTTCCAGAACTGTTGTGAATTGGAGAGTGTGGAATGGCAACTGTATGATCAGACTCTGAAAGAGGTGTTACTGTCACTGGATATCAGATATCTTCTGAAGAAATAAGAGCCAGATCACACCTGTAGGATAATTTTTTTCCTTGGTTTCAATCTCCAGCAGTGGTCTTGAGACCTGAGGCTGCATTGCATTGCATTTTGCTTAACATTGTCAGCTTTGAGAAGCTGGAAAAATAGTTTATTGCATGGTGGATCATTTGTCTAGCTATTAAGCTACAGGAAGCACCAGATAGCTGGTGTGCACACTTCTTGCAGGTCAGTCAGTGTTCAGTTTTAATTCAATTCAGTGCAATTTTATTAGCCTGACAAGCTACCCTAGCACATGCACATGCTGAAAGTTTAGCAAAATCACACCTACTAAAATTGCCCTCTTTTATAGGGCAATTTGTGAAGCACTGGTAGCACTCAGGTGCCATGTTACAGTGTCAACAGAGGTTTTCTGAACTTATTGCTGCCACTGACCAATAAAAGCACTAAGAAAGACTTGAATAGCTTCTGTTTTTCACAGGTAGCTTAAATGATCATGTGATGGCACTTTCAAGTATTGAAGTCATTCCGTCATGCGTTGGGGAAATCTTAAGAAAGCTAGTAATGTTTTATGACATCTGTACCGAGCTATCTGGGTACAGTATGTCAAATCTGCGGTAAGCCTTTGTCTTACTGGAAATCACAGCCCCTACAGACAACTTAGTCGTAACGTATGTCCAACAAATAGATAAAATTCTAATTTTATAGGCGCAGAAACCAAATTTATACAATCTGAGCAAAGTGTCATGGGCTGTCTGTAGCAGGACCCAGAAAGAACAGAGATATATTTTTAACTACAGGTTAAAAATATTGTAAGATGAGGTCTAACTTTCTTGAGAAAGATTGATTTAGATGGAAACATATCAAGGGATCTGAGCTAGTGTTTACTAACGTCAGGCTGATAGCATCTCTGTCTGTCTGAGTTGGATGCCTCTTTGGATGTCTGGTACACCTGTGGACAGCAGACAACAAGGACTATAAGGAAGAGCAGAACCTGCAACCAGTACATCACCAAGGTTTATTGCGCGTCTCAGAGTGAGAGGGAATAGTCTTGAATAGTGTTGAATGAATAGTCTTTAACTTACCAATTCAAATTCATAAAACAATAAAATACTTGACATTCTAAAATGGAAATGTGTCATATAGATTGGAGAAGGAAAAATTAATTCAGCAGGAAACTCCAATGCTTTCACGTGTGTTTCCATCAAGAGCAGGGATAAGATGTTAAAACTCTTACTGAAATGAATTTTTCTCCTGAAAACTTATTCACGGTATCAGAATACATCACTGCAATGTTTTCCATCAACTCCAGACATAATCATGTGATTTACAGGTGTAACAAAAATGAGGGACATAACTAGGTTTTCAGTCAGTATAAACACCAGCATTTGCAGGTTGCTGGATTTGGTTTTCAATGTCAATTCAGAATGCTGGTATTTGCATCACTTCTGATTAACTGGAGAGCCTGAGTCTGGGGGCAGTTCTTTCACCTGAGAACCACTTATTTACATGTGAGAGTTGCATAATTTTGTCTTGTTAGGTGTGTGAATTAGACCATGGGTTTCATTAACTGATGAGCTGAGATCTCTTAAGGATGCCTGAGAAACACCAAAGAGGCTATGAAGGTGGCCACAAAGGGATCTTTCCATGCCAGATGAGTGCCAAGGTGGCTATTTGTGACTGTACCAGCTTGTGCCAGGGATTAGAATGTTACAAGTCATGTGTGTTCCCTGGAAGATCTGAACTCAAATGAACATCCCTGTCTGGTCTTGCAAACTCTACTCTTTACAGCACAGTAGCACGATCTATGACTCTAGCACAGAGGAATATCTGATATGGTCTAGCTGACTGTATATTGGGGTATGTGAGAAAGATAATGCAAAATACTAGGAAGGATAGGGCACGCTGGTAATAGTCAATGGCAATGGCTAATTTTGCCTCCTCAGGTATCAGTTTTAATTGCGTTTAAATTTGTTCTGAGTCCCACTGGCTGTTCTTCTACTGGTGGCTTCATCATTGTGGTATGGGCATAGCTGCCCAGAGAGAGGAGCAGGTGTTTAACACAAATGACAGGGTGAAATAGCTGAGGGAAGAAGTGGTAGGCAAAAATCTTTCAGAACAATAATAAAAATGAAATAAGTTGACATTGCTTGATTCTAAGTATCCATACTTTTTACAGCTCTGTTAGCTGGGATTTTTTGATTATGTTGTAGAGGAAGGAATATATTTATTATTTTGACTCTTATGACGCTGAGCAGGCTGACTGGATTGACCGACGGCAGTGGGAATAGTCAAGGGAGAAGAGAGAGGAAAGAGCAGAACCATTGTGTCAGGTGTCACCATTTGCAAGGACTTTGCCCAAGCCTCACATTGAAGTGTTGCAGATAAGAACTTGGATGCACTGAGATCTGTATGTGAAACTCTGAACAGTATCTGCCTGCAGTTCTTGACTCAGGCCAGTGCGGTTTTTGCTTTGCCTTTATATGCACCAGATTCACCCACAACATTTTTTATATATGAAAATATTATATATGTTTAGTAGCCAATTTGAAAATATCAAACTTCCCAACTGCTATTACAAAAATGGTTTTAGAAAAGGCTAATCATCATTATGGACTGGTTTTATAAACAAAAACCAGCTAGTTTTCATCTACAAAACAGCTCTCACACCACTATTGGCTTCCAACTTCTAAAATGGCCAAACCAATGTTCTTGAAAATATGCAGAGATTAATTTGTACTTACTTGGAAGCCTGATGTAGAATGATATGCAGTGTGACAGGCAGCTAAACCTCTGTGGGATGGGAGAAAATCCTGTGTTTTAATGGAATTACTCAGAAGTATCCTATACTGCTCTTCTATTCAGTTTTAATATGGCTTTGCATTGCTTCCTCCTTCCTCAACATTCTGAACCCTAGTGCAGAGACTGCTTCTAGACATTTACCCTCACACCTGCTTACTCTCAAGCGAAATTACCCTTGCGATTGCTACACCTCTATTTCTTGTTTCGTACTGGTCTTTCTAATCCTACACTCCCATTGTCTCCCTTGCACAGATTCTCTCCCATGCTCCATCCTCAGAAGATCCCTCTCCCTCATTTTCTCAATGCGTTTTCAGCCTTTATACTCTTTGCTAGTGTGTGGGAACCACAGTTGCTCCCACAGCAATGTTGTTCCAGACACACAAGCAGTCTGTTTTCCATCCCCATTCAGATTCTGTCCACTTGTATCCACCCTAATCTTTTGCTTATCTAATGCAGGTCCTTTGGGCAAACTCTGAAATGAGGGTAAGAACTCTGTGACTGGAAAGGTGCCAGCATGCCTTCCATGCTATAGTCATTTATTACAGATTTTAGAAAGACATTTTCCAGCATGTAAGTATAGAGAGGGGCAGTGTCCATTTATTAGAAGTCCCATACTCTGGTCTATCAGTTACAGGTGTTGCTGCTTAATACTACTATAACATGCACCTGTTATTCTAATTTTTCATGCTACGCCTTTCAGTAGTAATTCTAGTCCCCTTCTCAGGCCCTTGTGAAACTCTACTCAAACAAAAGCCACAAATGGTGCAGTTTAACATTGCTCCACAGCCTGTGTACAGCTGAACGCTTACAACGGGTTACTTTTTCTTCTTGCTACAGCAACTGTCTTTTTAAGAAAGCTGCCTGTTCTTGTTCACTGCTAAAGAAATGAAGGGTATGCTTTCAAAAGAAATGAGCAGAAAATAAGGGTCAGCATACTCAGGTGGCTGCCAGGTTGCTCTGATGGCTTGGAGAGAATGGCCATGAGAAACTGGAAGGGCAGAGTTGGAAGCTGGAAGATGAATAAAGGGTGGAGAAGGAATGGCATTAGGAGAAGCTGTTGGTTGTAGTCTTTTCCATGAATACATGTGTGTAGACAGTGAAAAGAGTGTCATTCCTGCCAGAACTCTCTGGTGCTTATTTTCCCAAAACTTAGCAAACTGATCAACATCAGTTTTTCATACAGTAAACAACTAAAAGAGCTACTGCGGAGCAGTGAATAACCTGGGATCTCAGACCCTGTTTTGACTTAGTGGGACTGTTATCCCACTTTTTCCTTTAGAGACTCAAAAAGTGAGATAGAGTTCTGAATTCAGTAACTGGCGTCTCACTGACTCGATACTTTTTTTTTTCCTGGGTTTTAAAGGGTAGTTAGAGCTCTCCATTAGAAGAGTTTTTGAAAGCAGAGTCATAGAGAAATGCAGGTGGTAGTTGGCAGCTACTAGTGCATTCGTAACGATAATAACTCATTATCCATGTAAATATAGGCTAGCATTTTTTAAGTGAATATGAAGAAATCTGAAAAGATAAGACTATCGTAATACATTCTGTAAGAAGAAAGACAAAATAACTTTTTTCTTTCTGATCATTGGCTGTGAGCTGCAGGCTGTTACTGTGCCTGAGCACATCTGTATATAAGTAGACACTTTGGTATAATCCATGAGAAAAATCTTGCAAACATGTTTGTTGTTTGAGGTTCTACCCTACCACTAGGATATGTTAACTAGTTAAAGTGAAGCCACTGATTTAGATTGTTTATAAAGAAGTTTATTGTTGGTGGGTTTTGTGGAACACATTAAGTGTGTAGATTTCAGGGGCACTTTTTTTTTTTCTAATTGCATGAAACTCTCAAGTGGAAGAGAGATTCTTAAATTAATATGATCTGGTTTATTGCCTTTAAAAAGTTTGTCTGTCTGGACCAAGCAGTCTCTTGTCTCTGTGGAAAAGTGGGATAAATTCCAGATATGTCAATTACTAGAGTATGAAGAAGAACATAAAAGATTAAGATTCAGTAAATCTACGACACTTAGAACTATGTCACTGTCTGGCTGCTGTCATTTTTACAAAATAAATAGAAACTGGAAAGATTATGGGGCTAGAATTTTAGTAAATCCACTAATTCTAGAAATCTGCAAGTTGAGGCACCCACTTGAAACAGCTAAAATCTCAATACAGCAAAGAAACAGCAAAATTGTTGAATACTTTAAATGTGAATGGGTGGCTCTTTCACCGTGACAAGAAACATTTACAGTGCTCATGTAAATCTTCCCAAGCGCTTCACATTTTGCCAAATATTTACAAGATCTTCATGGGTCTTCGTGAAGGTTTTTTTAGGAACTGCTCCTGAATTAATTTTCGTCTTAAGGATTTGCCCTTCACAGTGCTTATTCTCCTTAAATTCTGTTGACACCAAGGATTGATTACCATTAGGTTCTTGAATGACTGGGCCCGATGAGAAAATTTATTCAATTAGTTAAACTGGTGCTCTAGAAGTTGCTGAATTGCCTCCCATTTTGCTTTCTGTTGATGGCCAATTGCAGTATAGGACCACTCTTTACAGATTGGTAGAAGCACGTTCAGAGTCTTGAGAGAAATTATCTGGTTGCCATGAAAAGCATATTTAGTAATTGATTTTGTTTGTTGGTTGGTTGGTTGGTTTTTTTGTTTTTATTTTTTGACAAGCGAAAAAGAACGAGTTAGTGATAATTTGTCATGTTGCTTTGCTCAGATTATAGGAGACAGATTGTAACTGGGGAATTGATGGCAATGATACCGGTTATGTCTGTAAGGTTGCTGTCTGAGCAGGGTTCTTTGCTTAGGAAATAAGCCAGATAGCTGCTACGTGGTAGTTCAGAATACTAGAAAGGCCCAAGCCATATCTATCTCTTCTCCTATACTAGTTCATGTTTTTATCTTTAGGTCTTTTCCATTCCAAGTGAACTTTAAGACAGTCTGTTCTAATATGTATGTTAAAAGTGAGTTGGGTAACTTAATGCAGAGAAAATGAACAAGGAATGAAATCCTTGAGAATTGCTTGGGTTTATTCTTTTCTGTACTTTTAGTAACACCTGTCTAGCTTTGTTGAAATGTATTAAATAGTATTTCAGAGCTGGAATAAAAAAAATTATCCACCTTTGGATAAACTGTATTTCCCAAATATTTGAATCCCCTATTATTCCAGGGAAAATCTGAGCTCTTTAAAGGAATTTCTGGAGCTATTAATGGTTTTAAATGATTCTCCATAAGAGAGAGAGACTTATGAAAGATAAAAAGACTGACAAATATTCAAAACTGAACCAACCTGCTTATCCTTAGAACATGCACAACATAGGCAGCAGCTGCAGACATCATTTCACCAATAAGCTGCCAATATATTCCCACCTTGCTCTGCAGGGAACATGATTGTTCACCCTCCACTATGCCTGTGTCTTTGGCCTTGCTTACGGGGACACCAGTGATGATCTAAGTGTGTTTGTCCATCAGCAGGAGGTAGAAAATTAGCCATATATCTTAAGCTTTTAAACAGCCTATTTAAAAATAAAAATTGAAAGCATCTCTTTGGAATAGTAGTAGTAGTATAGAAGACAACACTAAATGTCATTCAGATACTTAAATCTTTGAATTATCTTATACTTCAATACCTCTAATACACCAAACAAAAGGTGTCTGCATCCACAAATAAAGCTTGTTAATATCAAAACTAAGACAAAATACAATTTCTGCTTTAAAAAAAATCCCATGAATCACACTTACTTTAGTGGAATGGTAGCTATAAAAATACATTGATAAGTCACTGGAGCAGCCATTCCAGCTCAGACCGAAGGTCTATCTGGCTCAGTGTCCTGCCCCCAACAGCAGCCAAAGCAAATGCACAGGGAAGAATATAAGAGGAAAGACATGTCTTCTCGCCTCCAGTAACTTGCAGTTTGTGGATTTCCTGTGTCGAGGGTTGTATCTTTGTGTTTAAAAGCCCTCAGTGGCTTCCTTTCCCTATTAATTTTTGTGATAAACTTTTACCATCCACAGTATTCCAGGGCATGCAATTCCACAGTGTGACTACAGCATGTGGAGAACCACCTTTCTTTGTTTTCAATCTGTAGACAGGTGGACTGTTCTTAATTTCCCTCTCTTTGCTCCTTTTTGCTTCTCCTGTTCTTTTTTTGCACTGTACTGTACATATGGCAGAAGTCAATCATGCCAACACTTCCCTGGGACAGTTTTTTTAAAACTTTGTTGCCTTGCAAAGGTCATCCTCAGTTAGTCACTCTCGTGTTATGAAAGTTCCTCTGGCTTAATTTCTCTTTTCCTTAAGCCAGGTTTGCCAAAACATGGTTTGTATAGGGAAGCTTTTATTTTGCCCCAGTTTTAAGAGTGGTAGAGAATTATCCATGCTGATAGAAAGTTGTGCTCTTTCTGAGACCTCAGCAATGTTTATTCTTTCTGTTCTCTTCACCCTGGTGCAGACACTGCCCTGACAACTTTCCTGAGATAGACTTGTTCTTCCACGTCTGTCATTCACACAGGAGTATATTTAGTACCTGGCAGCAAAGGTTTGAAGTTTAGATCTAATGCCAGTGTTTTAAATTTCTATATCAGAGTGAAAAATACCACTAGTCCTACTCAATTTCAGTAATTGTATCAAAAATACAAACTTACAAGGGTGCTTATCTATACAGGAAAACTCATCAGCAGTATTTAGAGCCTTCCCTGTTGCTCTTTGTTTATTGTGTCAGCATTGGGCACATGCATTAAACGCAGGTTTGGGATTCATCTCAACTATTTTTATATGCCTGTAGTGGTGCCCTCCTTTTTAGGAGAGAAAGAAATACTTTTAGACCACAATTCCTCAATATTATTTGTGCTGTTTACTTTAGAACAAGATTATTTATACTTTCTTTCCATTGACTAATAAAGCAGTCTCAACTATTAAATCAGTTAAGCTTCCTTGTTGTACGTATCTACATTTGGTTAGGTGGGTGTGATGTTATGGAAGTATTCTTTAATATTCTTCATTGTGGTTGTTGCAGAAACGTACAGCATCAAGAGGAAAATGTTAGTTCCCATGTTCCACACTTGCCAATCATATGTAGAGAATCCTGAGAGGTTCAACTCATGGAGGAATGGGCTGTCACTGGGAGCAAGTAAAAAAAATATAAGCTCAAGCTTTATAGGAGACAAACCTTCATCAAATCAAGCCCTTCTTCATTGGACACCATGGATTTCCTGTATACTTATCTGAATTTTTCCTTCAACTCAGATGCAATCATGAAGTAGAAATAATACTTCTCTCCTTGATATCCCCAGGGGAGTCTGTGGTCTAGTCCATGGGGTACTGTTCTTCTGCTGGGCTTCTTTGTTTTCTTCAAAGCCAGTGGATCTCTAATCCCTTAGTATGTTTGTGGAGACACTTCACAGAGAGTGCTTGATAGTCACCACATTTCATTTTCTTCTCTCTTGGAGAACTTATGGTCTCTTACGAAAAAGGCTCTAGGAGCTTGGTATCCATGGAATTCCAACCTTACTTTTGAAGGAGGCACCAAAGAATTGAGGCTTCATCTTTTTTATTTCCTGTCCCTGTTTTCCTCTTTTGTTTACAATTGGTATTTCTAGCAAAAATATCTGCATGTATCATGCATTCCATAGTGTCTGCTTTAATCAGCGAGTAGCCCCTATTAAGGACTATAGCACTCAGAGAAGTAAACGGCTATGTTCCTCTTCTCCACAGAGTTCTGCAGATGGTCTTGCAGCGGAACATTTCATTTGCTCAGAACCTCACATAATTCAATTTTCAGCTGCAGCCAGACAACCAGGACCGAGTTTTTGTCTTGCCACACTGGAATTTCTTGGAAGCATTTTATCCTTTTTTAACATTTTTCACTATGATAACTGATTCTATTGTGTGCTTTGGGTGTTGTACTGTGGAACAAGTGAGCTGGGAATCCTGGAGCCATCTTGCAGGAGTCAGAAAGTCAGGCTGGATAGCTAGACAGTGTGGAGCACCATGTGAGACAGGGGTCTGAAGAAAAAAGCCATAACAAACGTGGTACAAAAATCCTATATTGGTGGTAGCTATCATTAAGTTTATGTTCATAAATATGCTGTTATCAAGTCTCACTAGCACAAAATTTTGTTCCGGTGCACTAGAAAGTATGCAAGGCTGTGTCTGAGTTTGCCTTCTCCTTGTCTGTGCCTTCTGGTAGAGGACAGCATCTGGGCCAGTATTTTTAAAGGGAAGTCACTCTTTCATGTTTTTGTATCTGTTAGCACACTCCTCAGGCATCTGACTCTTTCAAAACTTCTAATAATGTAGTAAAACATTTTAAAAGAATGTATCTAGCCAAATAGGCGACTGACTTTCAAAAGCAATTGTTCTTTTCCAGCAGTGGCTTCTAGTTCAAAAATCTCAGCCATCTGCTTTCCATCTTATGTATATTGATGTTATTTTTTATTCAGTCAGCATTTTATGAGGCCATTATAATAAAGGGAAGTCTGGGTAATTAAAACTGTATCACGGCTTCATGATCATTAGTGGTAAAACACATCTGTTGACACAAATTTATCTCTGTGTTTGTTTTTTGTTTGGTTTTGGTTTGGGGGGTTTTTGGGGGGTTTTGGTTTTGTTTTTGTTTTCTTTCTTTCTTTCTTTCTTTTCACCACTTCAGCTGCTTTGGAGATGCTGATGCTTTTCTCTGTGACATCACTTTAGCAGTCAACCGTACTCTCAGGGCTGGTGTTTTGTTAACAAGGGCTGGCTGCAAGTGTGTTAAGTTCTTATGAGAGGAATGGACAGAGCTCTCTGGATCCACAGACTGCTGCCTTCCCTGGTCCTGATGCTTGGCCCTTTCTCCGGAATAGGGAAATTTTCAACTACTCCATCTTCCAAAATATTTTCGTTACAGCAGAGTAGCAACTGTAATATGCTGTGCTGTAATTAGAAGTTATTGTTTCAATGATAATATAGAATAATGTATCACGCAGGCATAAAAAGTGATCTTTTCCATATTAAGTTGGCTAGCAATAGTCACCTTGGGCTGCTAGGTTTAGAAAAAGTACTCTCATTCACTGGTAACCTGTGGTCACTACCTTTTTTTCTGTAGAGGCTGCTATATGAAAAGAGAGTGTTTTCAACCATTCAAAAATGGGAATAACTGATTATATGGGCATGTCTTCTGACCAAGTATTCTGGCTAATTTATATTTCTATTGGGGAAACATTTCTGGACTAACCCTTTTCTTTAAAGCTCTGTGAACCAAACCAGTACAGTTTTACAAAGCTCACGTTGGTCAAATTATGGGCTTGTTGACATTTCTGCAGTTTTGCTGGCAAGGCTGTTCCTTAAAAGCAGTTCAAAACTGAAAGTTTGGGGGTTTTTGGTGGTTTTGTTTGTTTTTTCCTGTATGATTGCACCTACTACAGGCTTTGATTTTTATGTTTTATATTCTGTAACAAATATTGTAGTCCTGGCAGGGGATTAGCCTGATTAGATTCTTGGGACATACCTGTAGTGTTGTCCAAGGAGCAAGGTGAGCTGTCTGTCAAACTCGGACTCACCAACCATGCTCATTGTGACCCCTCATGTCTACCTGGAAAAGTCACTTCAGCAGAAGTACCCATGTTCTACGAAGTCTGCAAGTACTGCTGTTGTCTAGTTTCTGGTCATAGAGCCTAGTTTCTGTTCATATAGTCTAGTTTCTGTGCATATAGTCTAGTTTCTGTGCATGGGGCTGAGCATGCTATAGCCTAGAGAGGTAGTAGATATCCACTCTGTGGATGCTTTGAGCTGCAGGATAATAATACCTGAGAGGATAATATCTGGCAATGTGGGCTGAAGGTGTGTGGATAACAGAACTCTTAATACTTAGTTATGAGCCTCCGTTTTACTCTATATCATAAGCATATGGTGGCTATTTTCACCTTATTCAGCAGCTGACAGTGCTAGCTGGTTGTACTGTACCTCCAGACGGGAGAGGTAATGATTTGCCAGTGCTGTGGAGAGAAAGGGCAGAGGGAAGGAATTTTGGCTGGGACCATCCCTTTCACACAGAGCTGGTAAATGTTACAAAAATCACCCAGAGTCAGGGAAGAAGCCCAAAGCAGAGACATACTATAAGACATGTCTTCTGACAGCTCATCATATGCCTCAACCAGTGATTTCAGGTGGCAAATAAAAACCAGACAAATATTAATAAACCCACTTTTAGGAACTGTTTGGGATTGAATTAGAATTGATTAGTGAATTTTATCCTGTGCAAAATGTCCCTTTTAAACCCTTGCATGTTAATGCTTGAGCTGGTCACCAAGTAGCATGGAAGTCCTCCATTGACTTCAGAGGAAGAGGGATGGAAAAAATGATGCAGCAGGATGAAAACCCATCAATTACATATGGTTTTAAATACAAGACTTGTCTGTATCTGTTTTCAACTGTGCATAACCTTGTGATGTGGTGTGCCAGGTATCTTTCTCTAGGCTCTTGGAAGCTCATGTATTTCTCTCCTCTTGTCCCTCAATAGAGGGTGCTTTCTGTGGATGTAGTGGATTTAATTATTTAAGCCTTGTTCATGTTCTGGTACTTTATAGATAGCTGTACCTTAAATCTCTGACAGTAACATAATGTGTATTGAGATTCTCAACGGAAGAAATATGCAGACAATATGGCCACTACTGTAACACTCCTTTATTAAGCTGCAATTGCAATTCATGAAATCATTGCAAAATAATAAAGAAATGGTTGGAAGATAAATATCGTAGATACGGTCCCTAGAAACCACCGCTCACTTTAATTGAGAGCAGCTGCAATATTGCAGAATCCCAGGGAATGTTGCAGTTCATATTCTCCCTCTCTGGTTCTTTCTAGGGGACCACAACACATTTTGACTAAGACACATCCTGGCAAGTTTGTATGCAAATGTTTTTCTTAAATATAAACCAAAATTAATTTAAAAGCTGCTTGCACTCAGTGATGCTGATCCATAGGTACTCTACAGCTTCAGAGCCAAACAGGCTGCTGTTTTCCCATTTCCTTTGTTCTTGAAAAATTGCCCATAAAGGTTGTGCCTTTGAGATTTCCAATTGAATGGGGCATATGGGAGCTCAGGGGAGCACTTGCTCTGCCAAAAATTTGCAAGCACAAATAGAAATGAATAGGAAAATATATATCTAAGTTATCTAGTTCATCTTCCAGTTCAAAGATTTTGTTTGGGCTGGTCTTTCATGTTACTTCTTTATCATTACTTTTGGAAAAAAAAATGCATGAAGTCATACAGTGCTCCCAGAACTCATATCTCTATTGAAACAGGCATTAGAGCAAAGAAATAGAGAGAACCTGGTATTTTTCAGCCCCACTTGTATAACTGATGAGGGACTATAACATGTCCTTCATCTGAAAATACTCCTGTGTGCATTTTTGGAGACAGAAAACAGGTATTAAGAAACACAAACAGCTTAATAGTCCAGGTGCATAACTTGCACTTTTAAGTTATTCTCCTCCCCACGCCCATATAAACCATTTTATTTTCCTGGAAGCCAAGTCAGATGCACAATCCAATATAACTGTTTTAACAGCATCAAATCTGCCTTTGTGTACCTCTCTTCTTGTTAGCTTTAAGGATTGACTAAAGTAAATGCAGTTCTCTGGGGGAACTACCAAGGTTTAGAAACCTTTAAAACAATTGCCAACCAAACACATTCAGTTCCTGCCAATAAATAGCTCAGTCAGCTGATCTAAGAGAGATTTTATAGTGTATGTATGTTGAAGAAAATATGGAGACAGCAAGACAGCATCTCAGGATGGAACACTGTACATCATGCATAATAAATCTGTTAGAGCTAAGCTTGCAGGTTAATTCTTGTCCTGTGCGTTGCACTAGCCATTTGAAGTATGTGCCACACTTACTTTGTTTGTTTAAAAAACAGGTTGTTCCTCCTTATGACATGTTTATAAACCCTAGTAAATAATCTCTCCAGATCGTAGTCAGAGGGACACTGGTAGCATTAATCAATTTTTACTTTCCAAGGAGAAGGTGCGGTGCAGCAGATGCGTCTCTCACCCAAGATCTCCTGGAAAGCCTGAACAAGAGAAAGAAAAAAAATCCAGATCCCCCTTACTCCCAGCCTTTCTTCCTTAGCCACTAATACTTTGTCTTCCTCTTTAATAATTTCAGATTAGCCATACAGTGTGTAGGGAAAGGGTTCATAATGAGATTTTCTTCTGTGGAATTTTTCCAAGGTTCCACCTAGACATGGCATTTTTATTTTTATTTTCACATAAGAACTCTCCCTTCCCCAGGCCCCACAAAAGTTTCTCTGATGGAGAGATGGGACAACTTGGGAGGTCTGTTTGAAGTACTACATTTTGCTGGATACACTCCTGCTGTTAGCAAATTGCTCCAATGGGAGGACCAGCCAACTAGCTCAGTCAACCTACTAAAATGGATTCCCTATTTTATAGAGATAGATTCTCTCAGTTAACTCATCTGTTAGATCATAAAAAATGAGAGAAGACAGAGCACACACTACATGGGGAGAGTAAACAAAGGCTAATGGGCAAGGTTTTGTTGGTATCAACAAAGGTTGGTGCTTCCCTGTTTGCTCTTTGCTCTACATCAGTTTTCATGCTTTCTCTGTCTCTCGCCACTGATTCTGATTTTGATTCTGTAAACATAAACCAAAAATTTCCACAGGGACCAAACAAAGAACTCCTTGCAGATTATTGCCAGGATCGTCAAAGGAAAAAAAAAATGTGTATGTAAACCCCACAAAGAATTCTCAGGAGACCCTCATCAGTGTTTGGATTTAACCTGAGCTCTGTGAAATATGAACCCACCGCTCTTTACTGCTACCTGTACAAGTCGGAAACTGCCCAAGCAATTGGAAAACTGGTCCTAAGTTACAGGCTTTGACTGGATGTTTCCTTCAGTCAGGTTTGGCAGCCTATGAAAGAATACTGGCTTTTGGAACAGCTAGTTCATCACATGAAAACCATACTACGGAATTGTATTATTTCTGCTGCTGTCTTCGAAGACAGGTCTCTGGTTCTCTCTCCTGTAGTTCATGAATACTCTCAGTTGGCTAATTTTGCTCTCGTAAGTTTTCTGGCAGCAGGACTGTTATGTCAGTGAGTTTCTCACAGTGTTGGATAGCTTTTGAAAGCTGGTCACATTTTTTTAAAAGAGCAATGGGTAGTTATAGCTGAGTGGCTTTTTCTCCTTCATTGTAGCTTGTCAAAGCAACAGATATGTCAATCACATCTGAACTCCAGGCTGTAAAGGCAAGAGAGCAGGGCATAGATGGGTAATATGTTAGGATGTCTGTTGGATAGGAGAGATCCAGCCAAGGCAAATGACGAGATAGGAGCTGTTCATTGTGCATCTTTTTACAGGCTGTATGCAATAGTGAACAATGCAGGGAAGACAAATAAGATGCTTCTGGTTACTGTCTCACTGTAATTGAGGGTCGCTCAACTGTGAAGGGAGCGAAAAATGACTTAACAGGGTAAACAGCTAGTAAAGGAATTGATTGCTGTGAGTTTCAGATAATGAATTTAGCAAGCATAAAGCAAGCAACTAGATTGTTATAACTGTCTACATTCAGTTTAAAACAGTAACCAAAGAATGAGAGCTGTAGGGAGACAAACCCTCAGCTCATGAAGCCGAACTCATTCTAATGGAAGGTATTAGTGGCTGGTCTAAATGGTTAATTGAGCACAGGCAGCATTTTATGCCAGTGGAGTGACCTATAGCTTCCTTCTGTACGGTTGCATGAGCCTTCATCGATTGCTGACATTCTTGGAGATGAGATATCAGACTAAACACAACATTGATCTGGTCATTGTATTCCACATCGATATGCACGGTTCTTATTATGCATGCTGCTATTTTCAAAGCCATGGTATGGGGCTTTTTGTCAGTGTTTCTGGCAACATCACTGAAGAATGGCAGCCTAGATGCTAGCATGCTACAGTTAGCACTAAAACAACTTCAGCTATCCAGGGCTGGAGTGGCTATAGGAGAAATTAGTCAATGTTTCATCTCAAAAGCAAAATTTAAAAAAAAAGAAAAAAGTGATTCCCAGACTCTTTGTCACAACTCTGTGGGAAACCCATATTCTTTCATCTTGAAATCATGGGGGAATTTTTATTGTATTGATTTTTGTTGTTGTGCTATATTAACTATATCACTGCTTAATTGTATAAACTTTGCCGGATTGCAAATTAGCTGTAAAATCATACCATACGTAACAAACAGATTTTACACAACATTGTTTAAATTGGTCTTGATTGCTTATTCAGTCACTCTCTAAAGCCACCAGTCTTGTAAATCTATCAAAAATGCTGTCTGTTCTTATACAACTTTTGCGTGCCTCTCCCAATTTGGTTTTTCAAGTCAAAGACTCACTCTGTTGTGTAGGAAAACACCTTTATCTCCTTGTTTACCATGTACTGATGCTTGTTATGACATGCAACCATTCTGGTGTTCTAGAGGTGGGTGGCTATATTATATTTTATTGAGGAAAAAGGTTGATGCAGAACTAGTGTTGCATCATATTGTTTTAAAACATACAACAGATGAGCTTGGATCAAAAGATGAATACTAACCTGCAGTATACCAGCTAAGATTTTTGAGTTCATATTTGGACCAAAATTTAGGATTTATATGAAGACAAGACATTGGTTTGTAACTCAGAAGAAAAATCCCCATTACAGATCGTGCATGGAAATACCCAAACCAAATTAAATATCTGTCTATTTGTATCCCAAGTTCCTTGGGTGAACAAAGGAAGGGGACTGGATTCCTGGGCTACCTTCAACTTGCAGATGAGGGCAGCTAAGCCAGCTCACCTTTGTAAATGCAAGGTAAATGATCTAGACTTTCTTTCAGGTATGCAGGCACTGCTCTGCCCAGCATGACCTAAAGAATTTAGACTATTGGTTTGGTATTCAAAATGGTTCACAGATGCAGAAGGCCAGATCCAGCGAGGACTTAGGTACCTTAAAGTTAATTCTTGCAACCAGTCTTTTGACATCTGCTCCTTGGGGCTCTGTGCTAGATGCCTAAGTCCCTCCGCAGTAGGGAAAGAGCTGAATTCCAAAGCAGCTGGCAAGTTGAGCTGTTCCAAATGCCCAGAATTGGCCAGTTGAGAAACTTGAAGAATGGAGATAAATCGGTAAACCTTCTCCCCAGTGGATCTCATTCAAAGCTGCAGGAACGGTTTCCATTCACTCTGCATATATGGCCTGGCACTTCTTGAAGAGGTTATCAAGATTCTTTCTGTCAGGAATTCAACTCAACTCATTTTTCTTCTGAAATGAGCTCCAGTTCAGGTAGCCTAGGCATCTTGTCTTTGGTATAAGAGTTTGAGCATGTACCTCAGACACAAGAGACCAGCGTCAATCCCCAGCTCTGCTGGTGGGGATTCACACCCGAGAGAATTCCCTTCCAGCAGAGTGCTGTAACCACCAGATTAAAGGCTACTGGAAGGAGGGAGAAGATGTACTTTCTCCATTACTCCTATTAGGGTTGTGCCGTTGCAAAACGTAAATAAGCATCTAAGGCCAAGCATGACTTCATTCTAATAGTTAAGAAAGTTCCACTTGCTGCTTTCAGTGTAGTTTTTGTATTTTAGGCAAAGACAACATTAACTTAGAAATATGAATGGTCCTGACAGACAGGATGAGAACCCAAATTTCTCTCTTTGTGCTTGTTTTAAAAGAAGAGGATGGTTGATACTGCATTTTCCAAGACATCTCATTCTATCAGTGTTTCCCATACGTACTTCATTTCTAGCCCTGATAAAGGACAGCCCTGCACATCTGGGAAAGCAGAAGTTTCAGGGTTTTCCATGTCACAGATAGAGGTGCCTTTTTTTTTTTTTTCAGCTAGATGCAGCTGACCAGAGCTTTCCAGGGCCTCATCTCTGTATGGAGAGTTAGCTTCTGTTTGTATTAGATCCATGTTCTTTTTCAAACCTAGGCTAATACCATGGAACACTGGAGTGAGTGAGGCTATGGTGCTGAAAAACAAGTAGATCTGAAAGCAGATTCACACGTCAGACTAATACATATGTGCACACTTGCATTGGTGTGTGTATATATCCATGTGTACCATATATTAATCAACAAAATTAGACAATGTTCAAAGCTAGAGAACTAAGCACTAGTAGGATTGTCATCTGGCTTGCCATCTGCTATAATATTTATACATGTCAGTGAAATGTCTCTTCTATTCATATGTGTATATCTAATTACCCCAGTATAAATCCAAATGGGCTAGAAGAAATAGAGTGTAAGTAGCCTACAGTTATCACAGTACACTCACTTTATGTCCCATCAGGGTGCATGCTTAGTGTTCTCTTGGAAACAAGTTTTGAACAACCATGTCCTTTGAGACCAGGCATGAGTTAACTTCATGAGGGACTTCTACAAGAATGTTCTGTTTGGTATTTCCTGCAACTATGTAGAAACACTTATCTCAGAGTTCAGATTTCTTAGACTTTTACTCTCTTTTGCTTTCACATTGCTATTCACATACTAATAATGATAGGCATCATTATAATCAGAAGGACAGTACTGCTCTTCTGTTCGGTGTAAATCTGGTGCAAATCCATCAATGTCAGAAGTTTTAGCCTAGATTTGGGGTTGTGTACACAAGAACAGAATTTGGACCATACATATTATTTTTCTTTTGATATAATCCAGTGTATCTGGAAACAAGAAAGCCATATCAAGCCCCAAATCACAGAACTCAAGTTTTTGAAGATATCAACTTTCTTTTACGATCTGGGTGGCCTTCACCATGCCTGGGAAAACATTAACCCAGTGGTCCTGGTAATGCATCACCTGCTTTTTTTTCCAGGCTGCTGTAATCAATTTGTCTTTATCCACCACATTACCAAAAGACACTATTAAAATTCATATCTGTGTGTTCTCCCCAGAGGGTAAACCATCAGAGATCTCCAGGGTTTTGGAGGTTTTTGTGGAGATGCAGAAGGCTTTAATTAGGTTGAAAATAAGATCAAATTTCTTCCCTACGGTAATTTCAGATATTTCCACCAGATTCCTGTAGGGCTATTTTGCACTCTGAAAACTTGATCAATCTTCAACCCCACAAATTACAGCTTTTGTTTGCATTTTTCTAGAACATCAAAGCAGTGGAGTGTTGCCCCTAACCAGTGTTCCCAGGCTTAAATAATGATGTTTCTGGTTTTTGCTTAAGGACTTACAATGAACTCTCCTGTAGACCCTGAAATGGTTAATTTGGGAAACATAAGAATACATTTGGGCCTGAAGGCTCTTAGTTGCACTTAGGATAATCTTTAAGATACTTGGTATCCTTTCAGAGCTGAATCTTGAGGTTATTCCTCAGGCAAAGGTGCTCAAACAAATGGAGTTCTGCCCAAGGAATGAATGAGTAAGAACTAAGTAAAAACTTTAAATTTTGGCCCCAGGATATTCACCTCTTCTAAACTGTCTGGAGAGACATGGTGTTGTGAGATCTATGGGATTTGTTTCACTGTTTTACTAAAAACCCTGGCATTATAGTAAAGCAAAGGGACTCAGTTCTTCTTCCAGATGCCTCTCCCTGCAAAGCATGACCCCAGAGATAAAGAACATCCCAATGAATATGGCTTTGAGGCTACTATTCCTCTGTTTGCCTTTGAGGCATCTTCTTTCAAAAAAGTATCTCAGGAAAGCAAGCAGCATTCCAGAAATAAATAGAAATGCAAAACTGATTGAAAAGGTGGAATATGTGTTAGTAATAATCCCACAATGAGAATTGTCATGAAGAACCTACTGGATTCTTAGAGTAGATCTGCCAGTAACTGCACCTGTGTCTGGCTACCCATTTACTATGTTCTATTTGTCCATCGTGTCCCAGAGTGCTGTTTTGTGGAAATCCATGAGAACACTTGATTACTTTTTTTGTGAGAAACAAATCTTAGGTTTCAAACAGTGTAAAATTTCTTAGAGGAAATGAGTACGTAAATGTGGTTTGGCTTCTCTAATATTCCATTTTAATAACTCTCTATATCTCCTTTTTTATTACTTTTTGCAACATCATATTTATCGTATCCAATAAACGTCTCTTCTCTGTGTATTGTTCTATTGTTTCCAGTGTGAACAAAAAATATACTTTCTAAAACTGGAGTTCCTACCCATAAACACTGATCACTTGAATCCCTTTTTGTTTCATTTGTACTGTTACCCACACTCTCCTGCTCCAGCTGCTACTGGATTCTACATCTATCCATCTAAAATCTCAAGTCTTAAATGACAGCTAAATCTGGAGCAACCATATGCATTGTTCTATGAGTAGCTAATGAAGCCTGAACACACTCTCTGTAGGCGCTGGTTATCCTCTAATTTTCCTCCTCCTTTTTGCTGCAAACAATGCCACATTTGATTTTCCCTACCAGACAGAAAGAGGAGTTTTGCAGCAACCCTGGAACTGTACATGTTCTTAATGGCCAGTCAATCATTTGTACAGATTGGATAAAGGGCTACTGTCAGATTTAACATATGACGCCTGAATTCTGACAAACTTTCCCTCTGTTGGAGCAGTCATTTAGATCCCTCTTATTTACTTGTAGGGGCCTAATCATTTTTGAGACTTTGACTGTTCTTTCAAGTGTGGTAGAAATTGATGGATTGTTTCTTTAGAAGAATAGGCTTAACATGATTGCTGGTGGTGTGCCATCCATTTTGCAGAATGTACTAGAGGTTTCTTTGGAAAGTATACAATTCTGAGAAGCTTGTCCTCCCTACAGAACAAAATAAATGATCAAATCATGACATCAAAAGCAAACTGCCTTTCCCAAATATTCCAGTGCTCTGCAGTCTTCCCCACACTGTCTCTATACTGAGATACTCAAATCCCTGCAAAATTAGCAGAGCCTTGCAGCTTCCCCTAAATGTTAACGTAATGGGGGTAATGATGCAATACAATTATCTTTCCAATAGCACTTATCTTCAAAACTAAGATGGCTTCAGTTCAGCTTCTCTGCTGACTGCAGAAGCAGCAGAATCCTGCAAAAAACACATTGATGGTCACTTTTGGATCTATATGAGACCGATTTCAAGTATTTGTTTGTAGTTTCATCAGTTTCCCTCTTGATTCTACTTTTTCAAATTTATGCAGCCCTATACAACAAAACAAAATACAAAGTGTCAATATATTCAGCTTGCAGATAAGAATCTGAAAAGATCTGGAGTACTCTGCATTCTGTCCAGCAAAGCACTTAATCTCCTGCTCAATTTTAAGCATGTGACTAACCCCACTGAAGAGAACGGAATTACCTACTCAACTGGGTCCTGGCCAAAGGGCTGAGCCTATGAAATATTGAATTCTCACCAAAGATAAGCTGTCTTGGTTTGAGTAAGATAGGCTTTTGGAAATAGGAGAGTATTATATTCCATGCAGCTCTGTTATTCCATTATTTAGTTATGCCAATTAATGTACGAATGTACCATCTACTTTTTTTTTTTTACTTCACACAAAGTTCATGCATTTAGGAGAGTGTTCAATCTGTCAAACAGTAAAAATTCCAGAAAAATACATTCTGTTTTAAAGGACAGGCACGCTTGAAACCAACCAATGTTCAGACATCTGTCATCTATATATTGGGAATTAACTTACAATTTACACTCCAAGAATCTCATTCAGCTCAATGGAAGCACCTGTACTGATGTTAGTGGGCAAATGTTACCTTATACATCGTCAGAAATTAAAATAAAATTAATACTTGTTCAATTCTAATATGGATGTAGCACCTATTCTAACTGCTCTGTTACAAAATAATTCTACGCAAACCAGTGACTTAAATGTTTGTATTTAAAACATTTGTTACTAGACTCACAGGCATTTAAACATTTGGCTTTAAGGACAAAGAAGAAAGCCAGTGACTTTCTATTTCTTAAACTCAGAGTTCAAATTTTCATTGAGATAAGTGCCTTTGTAGACTACACATGTAGACAGTAGAGACACATGGTGTATACTGCATATATTTTAGTGGTTCTTACATTAGAGTAGCTTGCTTTTGGCTATTCTGTACTGAAAGTGGACCAAACTCAAGCAGTTAAATATACCCTGCAAACGCCCGCAATAAAATATTTTTCTTTTTTCCTAAATATGGAATATCATCCTTTAATGAGTAGGATAAACAATACTCTGCCTGGATCTATGTTAAATTTCTGGTATCCATTTTAACTTATCAGGTAATGTAGAATTTTATTGCACACATGAGCTGAGAATCTCTAAGGCATTAGTTGTTATACATACTCAATCACATTGAAATAGACCACGGAACTGCTACTGGACTGCTGTGCATCAAACTGCTACCTGGAAAAGCTATTCTGGATAATATTAAGAGGGATATAATGTGTTAATATGTCACCCATCAGATTGGGTAGTTAGACCCATGGTACTAAGGCGACCAGACTTTAAAAGTGCAAGAAAAAAAGTGCATGAAAAATATTGTCAATAAATCCAAGTATTCTCATAAGCGGGATAAATGAAACGATTTTCTGTGTTGTGCTTGATATGCCTTTCTCAGCACTCCTGACCATAGCTGTAGTCCCTTCCCTCTTCTGTCCCCTACTCCTTTTTCCCCTCCCTCAGTATCCTCTGTCACTCAGATACCTGTGTGGTTAACCCAGCTCCCTCCACGACCCTGACAATCATATGGACAAGAGACTATATACATACACTGTGTCTGATCCCAAGCTATATGTATGTTTATTGCCTGACCAGCCTGAGCATACTCAAAGGGGTAGTGACAGACAAAATAGGCAGAGGATTGCTGAGCTCCCATGGCAGCTTTTCTGCCAGCGGAGGCATCTTTTTCTGTTAAGCTCAGATAGCATTTTAATTTTTTTCTTCTGCTGGAGTGATTTTGGTGTATGAAGTGACCCTAAGATTCTGAACTAAGTTAAAACCTGAGGACAGAGGTCCCCTTGGTGGAGAATGTTGCTGTTATGGAAATAATTTTAAGTGCATCCCTCTTTCTAACACATGATGGCTCGGGTTCAGTTTTTGCCAGTTACTTTATGTACAGGTCTGGATTAAAGTGTGATATTGAGGAATTTGGGAGATTCTGCTGTTCATATTTGATGAGAAGAAGTATAGAGCTGGACAGGCTTTGTGAATTGTTAGCATTTCAACTCTTTCCCTCTTGCTAGGTCTTGCAGATTGACTGATTAGGCAAAGACTAAACTTTGAAGGACTCCTCAGGTAAGCACTGAGTGCTGAAAGTGCCACTGGACTTTATAGTTCCCTGGATTCCGTGTGAAGGGATGGGCTTGACTGATTTTGGAGTATTTCATATTTGCTACTTCAGCTATTTTGGAACCAGTCAGGACTGCCAGGTGATCCATACGATGAAATGCTACAGAAAAGTCTGACAGAACTGATATTAAAGGTTTACTTCCTTTGCCAGTGATCTGAATAGCAGTATCCACAACATCACATCGTGTTCATTATGCAGATATATATCTTAGATACGTAAAATATACTACATTTGTCCTGCCTTAACATGCAACTAAGAGGATGTGGTAACTAGGAAATGGTGACAGAGATTGACTTTGGATAACCAGCTTACAAAGAAAAGCTGACTAGTAGGTGGCATTTTTCTTCATCAAAGTTCTTGCATGAAAGAAACGATATTTGTTTTTCCTCACTGGCCAAGCAAATTGCTTAGGATCTGCTGGGGATAACCCATGTGCATGCAGAGGGACTTCATGCCATGCAGATCCCGGACAATATGATTTTCTGTGAAAGCTTTTCTGTGAAAGATTTCTTCAAAGCCAGCCCCGGAGCTAGTCCAGGAGGGCAGTCTGTTCAGGAAAGCAAGCCCAAAGAAGAGAGGATTAAGCAGCATATTACCCGTGCATCATCTCCTGCCCCTTCCACACATACATTTGAGTCAGTACTGAATCACTTCTGCTGTGAAGAAAAAAAGAAAATATCTGCTGTTAGTTTGGGAGATTTTAGTGCCGTTTGCTATTGAAAGCAGAGGAGGGAGTGGTGCTCTAAGGACAGACTACAAAGTTTGGTCTAATAAATGTGAATGGATATACAGGCCTTGATTGTTCTTTCACACCAGTGAAACTCTATGGACTGAAATCAGGCACACTAATTACACAATATACTTCTGTAAACGATTTGTAACTCTGGAGTGACTGAATTGTAACATAACGTAAGGCACAATCTGAATGTGTACCCCTGGTCCCTGAGGCATGTGTTAATAGTAACACAGCTTGTCATCGTGTGTTTTTAAATTTTTAAATCTGAATAAAATATAACATTGCATGTAATACGTACTTTAAATGGCAGATGTGTAATAAACATCTCTATTTATGACAGACTTAGGCAGCAAAACATAATGAGGTGTGGTTCTGGTACAAATTTTGCTTCAGGTTCACTTTGTACTTTTAACCACCCCAGTTAATTACACAACTAAGATCATGCCCTGGAGAGTTTTAATTTTCTTGTGATTATATAATGGACTCTTACTAATATCATTATTCAAAAAAAATAAATAAAAGGCTAGGAATATTTTCAGTCAGAACTTTTAAGTAAGAAGAGTTGTTTAAACCTCTTTTTTCTGATTCTGAGTCACAGCTAAAACCATTTAAAGATGTTTCTTCGCCTTAGGTAACCACACAGCTTTTCTTCCCTGTTTGCACTACTCTCACTCATATATTAATATATGATATTTGAATGACTGCCATTACCCTAGTTTCTGTAGACCAGGAATGTCTTCATTTTCATAATGGCCCTGGAAGATAGCAGATACTCACATCTGCTTTTTCCTGACAGGGCACAGACTTTTCATTCTTGCTCAGCTCAGTGGGAGGTTGGCATCCGAACACCTCCAAGGACCTGGGTGTATGTAGTTTGCCCAAGGTCAGACGGGAACAAGCACTTGGCTATGGGAAAGGAGGAATCTCCATTCCCTGAGCTCCCAACTGGTGCTACGAGCCCTGGACCCTCCTTTGTACTCCACACATGCACACAGGGAACACAGACAAAAAGCAAAATCAAATTATCGAAGAAATGGAACAGTTTGCAAACGTGATGACGGCATGCTGTAGGAAACAGGTGCTCATCCTATGGAGAGCAGGCTTTTGTGGCAGATCGGATGATTTATCAGGCCTGCAGCCTGCTCCCAGCAGCCTTCTTGCCCGGGTACAGCTCTGGAGCGTACACGGGCCGGGCCGTGCGTCAGGGGAATCGTTCTGGCAGCAGCCGCAGCTCCCACCCGGCCCCAGCCTTTCCCCATGGCTGCTTGGCTGCTTTCCCGTCACACAAGGGTTACGCGTCTGAGATGTGACAGGCAAATGACCCCTGGGCAAAATGGCGGCTGGGAGCAGCTGCCATTGCCAGAAGAGTCCGTCCAGCTTGCAGCCAGCTCTCCTCCCTGCTCCCAAGCCAGCCGGAGGAAGGGAGGTAGCCAGACACAGGCTGAGCGATTTTGCTGCTGCGGTGGCAGCTTGTTTGCTGGGGCAGCTCCGAAGCCGGGAGCTGCAGGTACCAGTGCATGGCGCTGCCATGGCCGGCGCGGCGCTCCTGCACGGCTCTGCGGCGCTGCCGGAGAGAGGCCGCCCGCCCCACTGCCCCTGCAGCCAGCCGTGGAGCATCCCTGGCTGGGAACCACGGGCATCTTGCCATCAGTGAGAAGTTTTGATGAGAAAGAGCACACGTAGTAACCAGCAGATGCTGTGCCACTATGGGTGTAAGCCAGATTGCAGACCCAGATCTTCGGCTGCTGCGAACTGTCATTGTTTTACTGGCCAGTCCATACCTTTCTGCTCCGCACTATTTTCCTTCACCCAGGGTTCATTTTGTTGACAAATTTGTTTTGTTCTAGCCATATTACAGTGGTTTTAAGGCTTCAGCAGGCAACGAAAGATCTTAGGGATCTTAGTTTTAATGCGCATTCACAAAATATCCATTAATTTGAGCAAGAAAGCTGATTTTAATACCTTTTGGAATATGTACTAAGAATTTACTGTAATGTAAATAATTTACTACATACTTTGTGAAAGTAAGTATAGTGGAAAATTATATTTAGCCACTAATTTCTAAACTGAAACAGCAATATACTTCTCTGGTGTAATATATTTTCCAGTCATGTGCTGAAGAGAAGCATTTTTTTCAGCTGAGCTCACTTAAAGTTCAAAAGATAAATATATCACAATGACAAATTGCAAAATGCTATTCATACATTTAGGTAAAAATCGTTCCCTCATTTGTTTGTGTTTCACATAAACTATATTACTGTTATTTCCAAAGAAAATATAGTACAAAATAATTCTGATTAAAAATACAAGTATTGTTAATGGACCAAGGCAGAAATTTATCTTAGCTTGTGGGGAAAAAAAAATTATAGAAACTAAGTATACTCCAGCACAAAACGATATCCACTCAGTCCTCTGAACTGCCTAATCCCTGACTCAGGGCCCTGCACATGAGCGGAATTGTTAGTGCAGGGGTTTTTGCCTCTGTTCTGAGTGGCTGAGAACTTCACATGGGAAAGGGGTCTGAATTTACACCACTGGCAGACTGTCTTAGAGCTTGTCCACAAGGTGAAGCTCAAAGAAATTTGGGAGCAAATTTGCCACGCGCTCGTGAGTCCATACCCGCAACTGCGAGGACGCTCAGGCTGCTGCGAGTGTGAACTGCTTTATCTGATGTGCTGGGAGCTAAATCATGCCTGCTGCGCACAAAACCTGTCCGTGTCAGGAATGAACAGGCAGCAGATTGATGCTGTCCGTTTGCCATGTAAATGCATCCTCTCTGTGTGGAGCCAAATGTGTCCTCTGGGACAGGGCTACTCATTTCACTTTGTCCTGGGAGTAGAGAGGCATTTCTCAGTTACATCCCCGTGAGCTCTATCCATACATCATGATACTGTCAGTAAAGTTTTTTTGCTCATTTTGGTTAAAGCTTATGATTTGTCAAATGAAGCATCAAATCCTGCTTTTCCCCCAGATTGATAACTTACACTAGATGTGTACATTCTCTGTACGGTCTTTAGCAGGTAATGAGCTTTTTGTGTGATGAGTAAGGACTTTCAGCTGCTGCCTTAGTTTCATCTTCATGTAGCTTACCATTGACTAATGTGTTGTATGACTCAGGTCAAAGCATCTACATTTAGAACATAAGTAAAAATGAGGAAATGTTACAACAATAAATCTGATCTTTAAAATTATATAGCAACAAAAGGTGAGTCATTTTATTGGTAAAATATATTTAGTAGAGTAACATGTTTGGATCAGAAGTACTATTTACCACACATACAAGGTAATGACACTGGAGATGTATCATTTCATTGCTCACTATTTTTATCACTCTTATATTATCAGTTCAGGAATCACTTATGGAATTAATATACCCTGATTTCTCTTTCCAAACAATTATATGCACCCTGCCTCGCTTCCAACACATACGCATGTTCTCTCTCTCACACACACACAAAGGATTCTATAACAACAGGACCATTATAGAGAATGATCTAAAACATGTGGACTGCAGCCAGTATTTAGATATGGTATAGTAAATTCTGGAAGGTATAAAAAGGAAATAACTGAACTCATTGCAGAGAAAAATGATCCAGTCTTAAGTACTTTTAATCATAGAGTTTCATATAAAAGTATATGCAAGATACTGTGTCTAATATTGAAGGGAAAAGGGGCTAAGGAAGAGGAGAAACCTAGTTCCACTGCGATTTGGGATGATAGATTTTTAGCATTTTTATAAGAACCTTCCAAGAGATTAATGAAAACCATTTAAGCAAATATATAAATATGTTTACCAAGAGACAGTCTCCTTGTGTGACAGCTATGACCTGAAAACTGTCACGCATCCCCACAGCTCAGTCTGAGCTAAAGGGGTAATCAATACATTGCTCCTCCATCCTTCCACAGATGGCTGTCGCATCTGCTTTGCAGGCAGCTCAGCCACTCTGCCCACTCCTTCACTTTGTCCAAAGGGATCCCTGGGAGAAACAGCCACTGCAGCAGGATCAGAGATGAAGGAAGAGTGAGCCAGTTCCTTCCCTCGTTCTCAAAATACCCAGCTGGATCCAAGTTTCTGCCAAATCAGTTTTCGCTCAACATCCCGGCACCCTGAGCTGAGCTCTGTAGCTCTCCATCTCCCCTGTGTCTGTCCCTTTGCCATTTCCCTGGGCAGGTATGTTGAGCTTCTGTCGATTCTCATACGCGTATGCCGTTGCCCGCCGTTCTGCATATAGTTGTATTCTGTATCTGCCTAAAATGCCATGCATGAATTGAAACCTGCCTGTCATTAATCAAGGGCTTGAGTGAGCCTGGGCTTCAACATTTTCACACTTGCAAACTGCACTTAAAAAAACCTGACTGTCAGCATCTGCCTGATAAATAGTTGTTCAAAAGTATAACAAATGCAAACCAAAATTTCCTTGGTTTAATTAGTGTTGGACATGGATGTGGGAGCAGGATAGAGAGGGGCTTTTTAGAAGTATTAGTCTTACTCAGCTGGGCTGGAACACCCATTTCACGAGCCTGTTTCGTAACTGCTTCCCAAAGCATATGGAAACGTGGGACTGATTCTGCCAACTCTGCTCATTTGAAATGGAACTTTACTCCACTAGAAATCAGCTTGAGTCTTCACGGTGCTGCTCTGCATAAATAAGGCTTTACTTGTTAGTATTAAAAAAAAAAGCGCTAGTGAACAAGAATATCCAGTCATAAACTAAAGAACTAGATCTGCATTAAGAAATCGAAAACAACAAACAAATGACAAAGTTTCCATGAGTCAAAGGGCAGATCTTGCTTTGAATTAATAAATGTATGAATCAATGATAAAACACTACCAGACAATTGGCTCTTCTTCCTCACACATCTCAAAGCCTAGAGCTAGTGAGAACTAATGTGAAGCAGCAGTCCTATGGAGGTGACACAACATCAGTTTGCTGAGATTAAGCCTACTCCATATTTCATATAGAAATTCAAAAAGTACCTTCTGGACTGATAGGAGTGCAAGAAAAAATCTCATTCTAAATGGTGACAGCTTAGGCACGTAGCTGTTTTGGTGCAGCGGAAGCGTGTTTTGGCCCAAAAGGTGGCTATGTTGCATTTTTAGACTGTTTTTAGGTTGGAGAATTGTTACCAAAATAATCCCACATGGGCTGATTCCACTGCAGCTGCACCAGGGTTTGCAACAATGGGAGCCTCAGTATAGACAGCTTTCGGCTCCAGCAGTTGTTTTCAGCACTGTATCAGTTAATCCTGCTCTGAGGAGGGTTAATTGACACAGTGCTGCAAATGGCTGACGAGATGAAAACTCATATATTATGACTCCCAACATCCCTAACAATTCTGCAGCTGCATTCATATGAGCAATGGTGGGAATTTGGAGGAGGGAAGAAAATTCCCCAGTGCAGGCAAGGCCTGAGAGTGAGCCTTAATGTTCTTTTCTGGGTCTTGTTTGTCAGTCGCAGTCATGCTTCCCTAAAGCATTCTCCCAGCCATCTGCAGATTGCTGACTATGAAGCAGCAGCTGCTGTTGGTTCCACCAGTTGGATGAAGAGAAATGAGTGTAAGAGTGGTGATTCACCCTGGCCCACCTGATGGGTGCACTCAACGTTCCTGTGCCTGCTCTTCTCCTTCTCTCCTTTGTATCCCCAGAGACTGGAGGGAATCTGTTCAAAAAGAACCAGGGAAAACAAAAGTTAACTTTCTCCCACAAATACAGAAGATATTTGCAAAACGTTCTTCTCCTAGGAGCAGTAGCTTTCTAGAAACAGAGTATCAGGATTCCCAGCTCCTTGAGTACTCATTGTAGCCTCTGGCTATACAAATATCTTTGGCTGCTTTGGGTGGCCACAAAAGTGAAATACCCAACCAATACACATAGGCAGGGTAGCCTCTGACACTGGTAGGCTAAGACCGTTCCTCTAAGGAGGTTGCTGAGGCAGTGCAGATCTGTGAACCCATTGAAGTACCGAGGAAACAGGCAGAAAAATTCTGAATCTTGCCATCTGGTCTCCCATCCCTGGCCAGAGAGACCTCTTTCGAAGTCGAACCATTGCTGCTCCCCACTGAGCTAGGGCCTTAAATTTGCCTTATTGCTGTCCACTTGGAGTATCTTGTACTCCATGAGAACCAGGGTGCAGAAAACAGGATCCCCCCCTGAGCAGAATGAGGGGTGGCCTGACTCTGCACTCTTTCATACGTGGTGAGCAGGCACTATAGTGTCAGTGACAAGTTCCTATCACACAGATTGTGTTGCAGACCTTCAGAGAAACGCAGCAGCACAGAAAAAGTGTTCCCTCCCCGTGTAATGCATTACCAGTTGAGACCATCTGAGCTCCCAGACTTCCACAGGTGGGAGTTAGTTGTAGTTACATATGGGTTATGTTAGATTGCTATCTATAGGAGACATCTTCCCGTGACAGTGCACAGCATGAGCCTGTTGACTTACAGCGTGTGTTTCTTCTGCATCCAGAGGTTTTTGAGAAAGGAGGTAGATGAGAATTGAGCAAGGGAAGGGAGTTCCTTGCTGCTACTTATAATCCCCAAGGCCCACTTAACCTGTAATTTTCTGTATTTCTAAAAGATACTTTGCTGCAACCTAGAGTTCTGTGTTCTGATACAAAATATTATTGCTGCTGTTAAGACTCCACAATTAAAAAAGGTCCTCTTTGGGAACAGAGGCCAGTTAACCACCTACAAGCTGTCACACTGACTACAGAACAACAAACGGCCTCCTTATGTGTTTTACAGGCGAGGTAGCAAAATCTCCATCTTATTTTTTATTCTCTTTTTCTCAATCTTGTAGGAAGTTCCTCTAATTTCTATGGAAATTCTCGCATGGAGAGTTGAAACCAGGCCTTGTTTTATGGAAACCATAAAAAAACAGGCTTTATTTTATGCGTATAAATTTCCTACCCTCTTACGAATGCTTTGAGAGGAAAAAACAACAACCAAACAAACACCATGCCCCCCAAAACACAACAAGAAAAAAACAATCACTAACAATTAATACTTCTGTTGATAGACCAAATCTTAAATCTCAGACCAAAGCTGGTGGAGAGTAGATCATCTCTACTCGAGTAACTGAATTATACAGTTATATTCACTGGTGTTTGCTCTGGACGGAGCAATAATCCATACTGTCAGAGGATGGATTGGAACAGTGGAAGGAACAGTTATCACATCTCTTTGGGGAATGATTCTGGAACAAAACCAAGAGTTGTTTCTGGCTTTTCAGCTTCCACCAGCCACTTCAGGAAGCCAGGCTTTCTGGGTCCTGGATGTCATGTTGCTTACCTATGTTAAGGTACTCTGGATATAAATGATGTAAGAGCAATTTGTTGGATTAATCTAGATAGGTTTGTATCCCCAGAGCTGCCATCAGGAATATACTGGTTTATCATCTCAGAACTTTCAGTTAAGGAAGGAATCAAGACAGTTTCAAATAAATGACGGACCCATAGTCCATCAGATCTCTGATGATAATTCTTGTTATGATAGTGAATCTGTAGGCAGACATCCCCTTTCTTGTCCAGAACAGCTTTTGAACAGTGAGTTTAGGAACACTGCTCCCATGTGAAGATTATTTGGTTATGGCTATATATAAAAATCTTTGGACTACCAGAACTACTCAAGGGAAGACTAATGGAACTATTAATAGCCTATACAGGATGAGTCAGTGGAGACGGCAGTTTTGGAGCTACAGGTTTTTAGCAATTGCGGGTACCACCTTCTTCCAGAGAAATAGGTACATGAATATGCTTTAAAGAGATTAACGGATGTTATAAAAATTATTTGCTGCCACGTTTTAAACTATAGACTTCACAATCTCCACTTAGAATCCTGATTTCATACAGCATCTTAATCTTTGGATGTACTAAATGGATGTAGATCCCTGTGGATTTCTTCATGGTGTGACGGGAACTGAATATTTTACAAAGTATAGTTGGGACAAGACTTTTCTGATAGCTGCAAGATTTAACAGGTGGACTGTGTCCATCTTCCCTAGCTGGTTGCTTTTGGAGATGGGAGGGAAGCAAGCCTTTTGGAGGGAGGCTTGTGATTGGATTAAGAACACTTTGGGACTATTTTCAGCCTTTAAGAAGTGTTCTAGCATTACTCTTTCTTTAGCTCATCTGTCTGCAGTGTACTTTTTCTTACTCCACAGAAAATAACTCAGCTGTCTCCTCCACACAGTCTTTGCTCATCAATACTTGCATGTGTTTGATTGGAGTAACTTTATGTGTGATTATGTTTCTTTAAATAAAGAGATAGCTAAGAATTTGTAAGGTACAACTGGATGTATCTACATAGCCAGTGCAAGAAGTGTTGCAGCAGTATCGCTGCCCTCTTCAGCATCATATAAGATAATGTAACTTTTTATTTCTTCCTAAGGGCTCTCTTGTGTTTGCCCACCCCTGAGGAGGAAGGATGTGAGGAGGCAGTTACAGGGGTGGCTCTCTCTCTGCCAGAGTCCAAGACCTTGAGGGAGGTGTGGGACAGGGGCAAATGCCAAAGTCGCACATGGAGCCCAGGTGTGAGTGTTTTCTTTGGGGGACGCACAGACATCGGGGCCCTCACTGGCCTTTGTGGCGATCTCCTTGTGCCACAGTGAAGGGCCGCCTAGCCATGGCTCGCACGGGAGAGGACCAAACACCGAAGGAGGCAGAAGGCTGTGCGGGACACCCTGCTTAAGCAGCTCGGTAAGGTCTGTGCTCCGCAGCCCCGCCGTGCTCACGGGAGCGGTGTCGGGGCAGCGCTTTTCAGAAGAAGGCATTCCCCATTCCGGCACCGTCCCGGCAGGAGAGCTCCGACCCGCCGTCGTGTTCCACCACCCACATCCTACCCAGGCGGCTGCCGTCCCCGGAGGCGCCGAGCCCGCCGCAGCCTGTGCCGCCGGCGCGGCCCCGCGGCCGCACCGGGGACGAAGCGGCCGCGCTCCTGGCGGCTGCCCCGCGGCCGGAGCGCGGGTGGCGCCCGGCGGGCCCGTCCCAGGGGCGGCCCCGGCCCCGCCGCCTTTGTTCCGCTCGGCGGCGCGGCGCCCACGTGCAGCGGCGGCGGCACCGCGCCCGCGCAGCCGCCCGCGGGGGGCGCGAGGCGTCCGGCGGGCCTGCCCCGGCGCGGGGGCAGCGCGGGGCGCGGGCCGGGGCGCCGGGACCCCGGCCTGGCCCTTTAAACCTGCCGCGGCGGCGGGGCCGGGCCGGTGCGGGACACGTGAGGCGGCCGCGGCGTGCTCCGCGCCGCTGCCCCGGCTGCCGTGCTGCTCATGTTTTATCTGGCCCGGCGCCAGCCCCCGATCGCCGGGTTTTTCGGTTTTTCTCTCTGCCTCCTCCTCTTTTTTTCTTTTTTTTTTTTTTTTTTAATTTTGCACAGCCCCTTTCTGGCTTTTCCACCCACGGGTAAAGGTGGTTTTTCTTTTCTTTTTCCTTTTTTTTTTTAAAACCCTCATCCTAGTTTAGTCCGTGGGCAGGACTCGCGTAATAATATTTCCAGTCCCAGCAGCTCGCATCACAGACAAGAGCCCAGGACCGCCCCCCCCCCTTTTTTTTCCTTCCCAATCTCCCAGATCGTTTTATTATTATTTTTTAAATGATCGCTCTTTTTGCCCGCTGCTCCCGCTGCTGCCGAAATCCCCGTCTTCGCAGGGTGCATGCTTCTGGCAAGATCGTGCAGTGTTCTCAGTCCATTTTCAGTGTGTCTTATCTTAATTTGTCCTGATCCGATCTAAGCGCGATAGCCACCACTTGCTTTCAATTTGTAGGATTTTTTCCCCTTCTTGGTTTGCTCCGACTACCCTCGGAGTATTTCCCTCTCTCCTTGCATTTCCAGAGTTGCAATTTACTTTGCCTTTTCTTCTCTTTTTTTTTTTTTTAACCTCTCCGCTTTGGAATTGCTTCATGTTACTAACCATTCCTAAATTGTAAGAGAGATTCATTCCCCCTCCTCTTCCACCACCACCAGCACTACTACCACCATCACCTCCTCCTCCTCCTCCTCCCCTTCTCTTCTCCTTTTTGGCAGCACCAGGACGTCCGGTGTGGTGGTGGCAGCGAGCAGCAAAAGCAGCAAGAGCTCGTTTTGATTCCCCCCCTTCCAAGGTGCTTTGGAGAGACTGGTTTAAGGCTCAGCAGCAGAAGTCACGATGAGTGCACAAGGTGAGGGACCCGGTCAGCCTTCCACTGCTGCCCAGGAGCAACCTGCAACCGCAGAGCCTCAGAAGAGAGGACGAGGCAGACCCAGGAAGCAACCACAAGTCAGTACCGTATAGATACGTAGAGCCGCAGATCTATAGTATTATAGGCATGTACATGTACGTATTATGCTGCAAGTGAAGGAGTCCTGGAGACGGGGCGGGGGGCTTTGTTGTGTGCTGCTTCCCGGCGAGGTGGTGCAGAAGCGTAGCGAGGGGCTTCGCCGGGCGCCCCGGCGGGGGGACCCCGGGAGCGGCGGGGTGCTGCCTGCGTGTGGCTGAGCCGCAGAGCCTCCTCGGGACTTTCACTATTGTGCAGGGAGCGAGCTGGGGCTTTTCAATGTAAATGGGGAACATGGAGCAGCGCGGCTCCGACCAACCAGCGCTCGCTGGGTCATTTCGAGCTGATTTTGAAATTGCGAAAGCGAGGAGCAGGGAACGAGGCTCTCCTGTCTCCCTCCTCTCTCAGCCCTTGCAATGTCTCAATCTGTGTGTGTGTGTGTGTGTGTGTGTGTCGGGTCCCACCGGGGCTGCTGCCGCCTCCGATCTTGACCAGCCCAACCCCTGACTGCTCCTAGATCCTGGGGTTGGGGGGAGAGGAGGGTGTCTAGAAAGTCACATAGGTTTTTTCGCCTTTTTTTTTTTTCTGGCGTCCCCCCCTTCCCCACCTCCTCCCTCACCCCCGTCATCGTATGCAGAGAGGTGCCCCCGTTGCCGATGGAGGTGGGGGAGGTAGCCGGAGGGGGCTTGCCCTGCATTCGCAACACCTTTTGCCTTTGCTCCGGCGCTTTCCCAGGCAGGTCGAGGCGAGGGGGACTGTTCCCGGGTCTCGGCGCGGGGAGCGGAGCCCAGTTCCCACCCACCCGCACCCACAGCCTCCTCTCGGGCCCCGAAAGGGACGCGCTGGGCTCCTCTATTTTTGACTTGCCAGACCTGAATCCGCGCTAAGGTTGCTAGATCCGTGCATTATTTCCACCCCCCCCCCCCCCGCCCCCCTTTCCTTTCCCGAAGTGCCATTGTCGCATCGCCTGGAAATGCCGCGCTGTGCTCAGACCCCGCCGCCGGGCGCGGCGGCCCGGGAGCCCCCGCGCTTTGCAGCCCCTCCGCGGGCGCCGCCGAGGGGGGATTTTGCCCGCGGATGCCACCAATTAAACCCGCAGCTTCGCGGGAGCAGCGTGGAGTTGCTCGCAGCCCTTTCCATTCCTCCCTCGGAAGTCAGGACTGGGAAGTAGGGCTGCTACCGAGCTCATTTTAAAGCGAGCTTCCGCGGGCTTTAAAAAATGTTTACTCCATTCATTTAGCATCAGCCCACCAGAGCCTGCGAGGGGCTCCGAAAACCCGCAGGGAGCTGAACAGCAGAGCCCCGAGCCGGGGGAAACCCGGCTGTTTTTGCGCCTCTCCCACCGATGTGCAGAAAGAACTTTTTTTTTTTTTTTTTTTTCCACAGAAAAGTACTTCTTTTGGAAAGCTATAAAAGCGGAGACCCCTGGCTTTCCCGCTCTGCCCTCGGTGACACTTCCCCCGCCGGAGCGGCTCCGGGCTCTGCCCCCCGTCCCGCTCTACCCCCCGGGCTGCCCTCGCTCGGCCCCAGCAACCGGCATCATTGCGCCGGGGCTGCCCCCCCCCCCCCCTTTTTTTTTTTTCTTTCTTTTTTTCCCCCCTCCTTCCTATAGCGTTTGAATGTATGGAAGAGAAAGAAAAGTGGGTCTTAGACGTTTTCAGCCCAGATGTTGTGCAGTGCCACTGAGAGCTGGAGCAGAGAGGGAGTCCCCTCTTCTGCCTCCCCTTAACCTACTCGGGAATTTAAAAGCTGAAGGGTTTTAAGCTGGTTTAAGTTAACAAACTGCATTTAATTAGTTTTACCACATCCTGTAATCTGAATGAAATGTACAATATTTAAGACTAGAAGAGTTTTATAGTATTTATGATTCACTGAATAAATATTTGGAATCTGAAGTCTTAGTAATTCATACCCATTTTTAAGGACTGGTTATTTACTGTCAGGCAGAGGAGCTAGTTAGGAAAATTGCTAAAATAATCAGTGTTCCTGTCGAGTCACTTTAGAGTTGAGCTTTTGTTTTGGATATTTTCTTTGGTCGATGTTTTTTGGCTTGCTGGTGCTCTGTTTGAAGAAACTTTAACATTCACATTTTAATACAAATCAATTATGTTTAGAATAGGTGTGAATATAATGCCGACTGCAGAACAACAGAAAACAATCCTCCCAAAATATTTGCGCCCTTGAGAGAGAAAACAGTCAAGGCTTACTTTGCAGTTTTCCAGTAGTTAGCCTTTTTTTTCCCCCAAAAGTTTGTGTTAGAAACTGCATATGATAATTGTATCTTGCTATAATGAAATGCAATTGAAATTAAATGGGTAACCATTATTTTTTTGAATAATCGTTCTTACATGAGTAAAATCATAGCCATCTTCTTTTAAAAATGTGTTTTCTGCTCTAACTTTTCCAGGTTTTTAATGCAATTCCAAGGGAAGTTAAACTCTTTTATTGTGCAAAATAATTTTTAAATTTTGCCTCAAGCTGTTTAATTTTTCCTTTTTCATTTTAAATATTGTTAATTCATGTGTTTTAAATAACTTCTCAGTTGTAGTGCATCCTTCAGATCTTCTGGGGTTAGTTGTAGCCTCTTGCCACAATAGCATGTTTTCCTGTATTTAGGAACCAACTGGTGAACCATCTCCTAAAAGACCAAGAGGAAGACCCAAAGGAAGCAAAAACAAGAGTCCGTCTAAAGCAGCTCAGAAGGTGAGACTATTCATGAGAGGGAGTTCCTAATGTTATTTTTTCATCAACTGGTAGCAAAAAATCCAGTAATTTAGACTGTGAACTGTGGGGTTGGAACCTTTTTAATAATGGAAGCTACATCAAGCATGTATTTTGCATTTTTAAGGCTGGAAATAACATGCTGCATGAAGACTCTAGGTACAGAACCTGTAAGGGTAGCTTGATTTTTGTAAAGTGTACAGATTAGTGATATAACATAATTTATTTGATGTATTTGCTGAGATCTCTTGTATCTAGTAAGGAAATCAATACTAAGGATACTATTTTCTCAAGATATTTGAAGGAGGAAGATTAATTTCTTGCCCACTTACAGTGGTTACTAGTACAGACCAAATCTGTATATTAAAGCTAGGTGTTTTGTCAAACATAGGTTAATTAGAAGTAAATCCAATTATGTGTTGATGGAAATAAGTGAATATATTGAAATTTACAGCTTTAAAATGTGATGGTAACGTAAACTGTGAGTTACAGTAAAAGCCCATCATATCTTGGTTAGTAATCCATTTCAAAGAGACCTTTATGTGAAGTGCTATTAGTCTTCTGAACCATCCCTTCTGCTTGGTGACGGGAGCAAACTTATTCTGGTGGTTCTGAATGGATTCAGCCATAGGAGAAGCCCACTGAAGTCACTGCATTTAGTGCATGGACTTTACATCACAGGTACAACGTGAAAATGGGACTTAATTTTATTTGCATTTTGGAAAGCTCAGCATTAGAAAACTGTGCTATCAAGGCAAATAATACCTTTCTGTAAGAATTATTTTGGAGAAGGCAAATACTTGTGTATAGGCTTGGAAATAAATACAGGAGTTTTTGTTTATGTTGATGGTTACACAGCAGTTAGCACTAATTTACAGGTACTAAATTGGAAACAAAAGCTTACAAAATCTGGTAGTGAACTGTAGTGCTTAAGTGTATCAGTATCTTTTAAGTAGATAAACTGTGTGTGGAAGATATTTGTGGCCTCATCTAATTATGGTTCATTTTTCAATATGCCTATAATATTGACCATATTAAGTTTGTTAGTTTTCAGTGTTAAAATTACAATAGCAGATACTGATAAATATTAAATTATTAGGGGGTGACTATGGTTTAATGCCTGTTTTGTTATAAGTGTTTTCAACATTTATTTGAGGGACGTTTTCCAACTCTCTTTAAATTTTAAAATTGTTTTTTACTTTCTGAGCTGGCAAAAAGCAGTATATTCTGTCAATAAGTTCATTAATTAGTAAGAAATGCTTTACAGGTTCAGTATTTAAAATGTATCAAAGCCACTCTGCGACCTAGTGAGCTTAAAATGTTGATTTTTTTTTTCTTTATGTAGTAAAAACGTTCCTCAGATTAACTTTAAAATAGTTTAAATTTCACTCTTCAAAAGGGAGAGAGCAAGTTTTTATTAGTCTAGCAAGTCCAAATGTGAGCTTTAGTATTTTAAATATTACTCTTAGCAGTGTTGGCTTTCCTAGGAGAAATATTTGTAATAAGATTAAATTTTAAGTAATTCATAGAAATGTGTTTTTAAAAGATATTTCTAAAAGAAATATTAACTTTATTTCATTTATATGAGTGATTTGAAAATCAGTATAAATTGAAAATAACTTAAAAACATTAATATATATGTAGGTATATAAAATCAAGAGCTTTCCAGATGATTCTGGTGCCTATAGTTGTTTTTTTTTAATCTAATTTATGAACTGAGCAATTTCATTGTAACGTTTTGATTTTCAGAATGCATCAAGTTACTGCTCTAATTAAAGCAAACCCTTTCGGGTGTTGATAACATAAAAAATTGAGCAAAGACCATGTCTTTTTATCATTAAAAGAAATCTGTGAGGGGTACGTAATTACAAGTCTTATTTGTTTCTAGGTTTATAGATAAAAATATATAAATGTTTGATAAATCCTCTAAACCATAAAAGACTTATAAAAGCCTTGCTAGAAGAAAGTCACTGAGATCACATTTCAAATAAATATTTTAGCTGTTTTTCCAAATTGATAATTAACCTTCTCTAAAATGGTTCAACTTCTCACCAGGCGTCTGAAAGTATCTTTTTGTGTAATATTAATTTTGATAGTTTTTCTAACAGTAATATGAATTGAAAGGTTTTGGCACTGTAAGAAAGCTTCATTTGGTAGTGAGAGTATCACCTCTTAAAAGAGTGAGCTATATGTTTGATTTTGTGGTAAACATATTTACACATACATATGCATACATATATTTATTTAAGGCTTCCTCCAGCCTGACTCAGCTCTGAGAAGGAGAGCTGGCTAACTCAGTTTAAGCCCCTCTACATGTGAACTTGGGTACTATACCCGCAACTGGAAATTGCTGGAATGTCTAAAGAATAGTGTGTGTGGCCTGTGTTTTTCAAAGGCAGCTCATTGAAATGTATTAAGAGTGTTCACAACATGCAAGAAAAACGTCGGCCAGGAGAACCCACCGAGCAGCCATGAGAAGGTACTCATGATTAATTGATTGGGTGTTCTCTTGCAAACCATTACACATCACAATTAAAAATGTATTGCACAAACTGGCAGCGAGTTAAAAATACTCCAGAACTGGGACTTTGTTTTGTTATACCTCAAAAAGGAAATAGCCTTAAATCAGTTGAGGGACAAGTTACCCCTGAATCGTAGTTGTGTTGTGTATTTAAAATTTCTTGGTTCATGGTTTGGTGGTTGTTTTTTTTTTTTTAGCTTTCAGAGCTTGTATTTGGTCTTAGTAAACTGGCCTTGGGGCATCTGAAAACAAACTGTGCTTGTTAGGAAATTAGCAATGTGAAACTTGACAATGCATACAGAGTGTTGCAAGACCAATTGGACAGCTAATAATGTGGCAATTACTCTAATTTTAGGTAATACGCTTTTTTTAAAAAGCCTTGCATATCACGTGTACCTAACTTGCTATAAACTGGACGCAAAAGGTAAACTGCATTTTGTAGAAAAGCAAACCATTTCTCAATTCTTTAATTTTCACCAACAGAAGGAACACGTTAGCAGATGAGAAGAGATAGACACAAAAATACTCTAATCACCTTGTACTTGAGTCCCCACAATTGGGCTGTTATTGAAGGCTGTGTCTTTAAACGAGTTGTTCGGTTATTCATTTAAAATATTTGTAAAAAATTAGCAAAAAAGTGATTATTTTTTTCTCTAAAGAACAACTAGTTTTGCAGGAACATCCTAGTTGGGATGTTCCGTTTCAGTTTCCTGGGTGTTCTGTGGTTGAGTTTTATTTGTTAGGCTGAGTTGTGCTCCCAGCCCATCACATTTCCCTTAAGCATTCAAGAGCTTTTCTTTGTTTAGCTCCTGTAGTTGGTCTTGACAAAAATACTGTATAGGCATAAATATTGTCCTGTTTGGAAGGAGGAAACACAATTGTGAGGTTAAAAAAAGGAGTAGTAGCTACTATGTATTTGTCTTGAAAGAAGATATCAAGGGATATCCCAGGAATATGCAAAAGTAAACACTCTTTAGAAAAACTCACCTTCAGTTAAAATATTTTGAGTTTTGTTGTAGTTATTGATGTAGTGAAATTCACTAAAAATACCTCCAGATCTTGAAACATCACCCTCTGAGAACCAGAACTTGTGGTACTATGTGTGACTATACTACAGTCTCTATGTTACATGGCCAGAGTTTGGTATGTAGAAAGGCACGTCCCTGAGTTAAGCAGTCCAAAGGTAAAATAAAAAAGTGTGCACGTGACCAGGACTCTGCCCTAAATTGGTTCATGAAAATCTATTTGGCTTCTCCATGCTTCATTCATTCTCACCAACACCAGTCCTTATAGGCTTAAAGGGAAAACAAGATCAGATTTATCAAGTGATCATAGCATGGTTATTGTACCCCCAAAATAAGGGACCACAAAATCAGACATTTTGAGGAAGATGGAAGAAGCAGGAGAGGACTGACTCCAGTTTAGAATTAAAATGGGAAAAACAGGACATGGGAAGCGTGATATTTTTGTATCTAGCCAATGCCGAAGTTTATTTTAGGAGGGTTTTTTTTTAACAAAATAACTTTTTTTTTTTTTTCAGGAGAGGGACACTGCCCTGGGCAAGGTCTTTTGACACGGTTTGACAACAGCAATCTTCTTCCCGAGAGCTCTCGGTTATTTCTCCTGACTTACAGCTCTGACACATTTTATCTGAGGTCTCCTGCAGATCATTTTGCAAAGTGGATAGGGTTCTCCAGATTTGGATTCTGTTGCATTTGAGGTCTTCCTTGACAATAGATAGATGCCCAAAGAGCACTTTATAGCCGTTCAATTATTTATACTTGTCTTGTCTTGTTAATTGCCTTCAGTAGTACAGCCTCAGTTTCTGTCTGAGCACGGCACATTTATGCAACAAGGAGGCAGAGGTGATGGGCAGTCAGGTCGTAGGGCTGCTGACAGCAGCTGTTTGGAAGCTGGGTTTGATGGCCCTGTGGTACAGGGCTCAGGTGAATCGCAAATCAGCCTGGGGACTGTTAGCTGCTTCCAGAAAGCAATGACTGGAACAGTCATCTTTCTCACCCGAGACAAAAAAAAAAAGCCCCGACATTTCCCATATAGATCATGCACTTAAAAGCGAGTAAATCTAGTACTGTTCCTAAAATGGGACATAGCAAAAATGATGCGTTCGTAATCTTGGTTGTAAGAAATGGCGTAATTTTTCATGAAATATAGATTTGTGTTTGATAACATACCTGGCCCTCCTTTAAGTTGGGTGATTTCATGTCATAGCTGTATAGAGCAAGATCATGCCTCGTAGTGTAGCACCAAATGTTAAGAAAACTGTGACCAAACACATCTCAGTTTCAAAAAGTACTTTAGAGGCTGAAGGCAGCAGCTTCCTTTGGGACTAAGCAGGTACCAGCTGCTGCGTGTAGGGTGGCTGGGAACACGTGCATCCTGCTGCCCAGGTGAGAATCCATGTTACCTCTGGGTGGCCTGGGGCTCCCTCTGGATTTGTTCCCAGCTTCAGAGGCAACACTTCAATTAAAGCAAGGAGCCAACAGACTGGCGTGTTTCTGATTATGCAAATACCTGTTTCAGAGGAAAAGCAATGCTTTGGCACTTACGTGTTCCTTTTCTTATTAATTACTTGAAAATTATATGGAGAAACATTGAATTATTTGTCTGATGTGCAATAAAACCTTTCTTCAAGTGTTTAATTAAAAGACAGTCTTGTGCTGTTAGAGAAAATACAGCCTGTGTTTGCAAAATGCAACCTGAAAAAAGTCCAGAGGGAAAGAGGTGGCATATTTTCCTAAACTTCATGTCTCTATTATCACCACTGGACTGCCACTACTCCTTTTTGGTTGTTCCAGAAATGTTTTGTCTTTCTCTTCCTTTGGAACGGAGATAAAAATGTCCACTTTGGAGGTTCTTGTTGTTCATTCTCTGCAGTCTAGCCTGTGGAAGCCTTCCTATTTACTTACAGAATCGCTCTGTACCAAAACATCGTCTCTGGCATGCCCCGCTGTTTGCTCAGCTCACCTCTGGGAAAGATTGGGTTTTGATAAGAACTATGGAAATGTTTTCCTTCTAACGTGAGGTGGAAATCATATACAGCAGGAATATAGTGCCTTTCAATCTGAAAGGTCCCCAAGCACTTAACAAACTGATATCCAAACCAGCCAGCAGGAACACCGGCCACTTCTGACGTGGACCTTCCTTGGGGTAACGCGTGGCACTGCTCGTGGCAAGTGGCCGCGCTCCGTGACAGTTTATGGCAGGAAGCAAAGATCAGCTATTCAAAGAAATCTCTCACGTTCTCTTTCCCATCAAACTAGGTTATGCGCTCTAATTAAACTTAGAATTTGTGTCAGGTTTATAGGAACTTCAATTGTGAGACCAAAGTAGTTTTAGCTTCCAATTTTTTTTTTTTATCATAGAGTTTTGGAAAAGGGTCTTTCAGGTGCGGTAAAACACAAAAGAAAATAAATGGCATTTGTGCTTTCACAGCAGGTCAGGTGTTGATTTGTTAAGCACAATTTTAACTAATATTTTCTTTTAAGATTTATACCCAGTGTTTCATGAAACAAACAAATGCAGGGGGCTACAGCTTTTCAAAACTAAGGTACATCTTTTGTTAGCGTCCTTCGGGTTATGAGGTATAAAGAAATGAACACTTTAAAAGGAAACAAAACTCCGCAATAGACAGCTACAGTATATAGTAAATGCATTTTAACAAGTATTCTCATAAGAGGGTTTCACCTTACATGTAACACTGGTATAAACGATTAAAGAGTAAGTTTGCTCTTTTAACAAGTCTAAGTGATAATTTTGTCCTTTAAGAGTGAGAATTTTATTTTTCACAGCTTTCTTCTTGGTGAGATATTTGTTTTAAAGGAATTGCATTTAGCTTGCAGGGCAGTTTTTTGGTAGAGATTCCTCCACTGCTTCCTCAGCTCAAGTTCTCATTTAGAGGGATCCACTTTACACAGCATTCGGTTACAGTATATGTTACAGAGATTGACCAGCAAGTGATTTATTTAATGACACAGTTGATTTCTAAGGGCAAATCAAATACGCATACAGTTAACTGGAAAAAAAGCAATTCATGGAAATGTAGAAACACATTTGTAGAATATGTACTAAAAGTCTTCATTCTCAGGGACTTGGTATACAGCGAAAGTCCAGCTCTCACTAAAGCTGGTGGCAAAATCCTCATCACCCTTGGTGGGACAGGATTCTTTACCTGATGAGATTTAGGGATGGGCAGAGCCTATCTAGAGAAAATAGCCTGCCATTTTCATTTTAAAGCCTCTAAGTATTTTAGTGTAGCACATAAGTAGTAGTATTCATGGTGTCATGCAGTGAATTAATGGAAGAGCCTGTAAGAGGAGCCATGTTTCCTCTAAGTTGAGCTCCAGGACCAACTTCTGGGCTTACATAAATACAGCTGTCACTTCTATAGCACCTTGCATGCTGTTTCCTTAAACCTGAAAAGGGAAGGTGTGTTTTGGACCAACAAAAGGTTTGCTTAGGGCTTGAGGATGTGCTCTTGCCTGGACGACTTCACATGAAATAGAGAAGTTATCTCTCAATATGAGTTACCTCCCAATGTGAACACTCGTTCATGGTGAAAGTCTGTCCAAATCCATTTCATGCATCAACATCATGAGACTAAAAGAAGGAACTGTGGCTGCTATAAATTGCTTTGTTCGGGCTTGAAACAGCCTGTATTCTTCGTTTAGTATCTACGGGTAGTTTGTGACAGCCCGTGAAAGACTAGATGTGATGTTGTCAGGGGTTCTCAGGTTCCCAAACTGCCCTGTGCCCCCCCTGCACAGCCTGCATATGCCATAGCTGGCCGGGGCAGTTCTGTGGGTACCACACAGCTGGGTGTGCATGGGCACGCTCCTCTGTGCCCCTGGACACAGTGTGGATCCCGGCCAGGGTCACCCTTGGGCACAGGAGAGGCATCCCTCGGCCACACTGGCTCGGAAATGTCAGAAAAACCAACATAATCACATTCCAGCAGAAAACCCACAGAGCGGGAGGGGGGCTTGGTGCCACCCAAGAGATATGAGTATGGATAACGTTACAGGAAAGGAGTTCTTAGTTACCGAGGCTGTTAAATAATGCCGAGGTATAAAATATGTTGTGTTTCTTTTGCCTTTACAGAAAGCAGAAGCCACTGGTGAAAAGCGACCCAGAGGCCGGCCCAGAAAATGGGTAGGTATTTCACTTCCAATCATTTGATTTATTTGCTGTGTTATAAAGCATGTTATAAAGTCCATTCTTTTAGAGAACAATTATTTCTGCTTCATTTGTAAAAAAGAGCATCCATCTTCCGTATCTGTTTGTTCTGGTGGATTGAGTAAAGGGTTAAGATAGCAGAGAAGTTAACCAGGGCTTCCTACCTTTAGACTCTAGTAGTTTGCTCAAGACACTTTACTATTAAATGTTTGCTGGGAGTGAATATTTATGTGTCTCTTATCAGCATGAAAAGAGGCACAACTCTTCCTTCAAAAGAGAGTAACAATGAGATAACTTGTTCAGTAATTGAGTAACAAAGGTTAAAGGGGCACTATCAGACATCAGAAGGTGATTAAGAGAGTTGATAACATTCAGATGTAGTGTGCACAAGATAAAATTTAAAAACCGAAACTCTTTGTCCTACATTGCCTGGAAACACAACATATTTTCCTTAAATCCAGTGAGAAAGAAAAAAATGGAACAGCAGGAAACTTGCATTTATAATTAGGTTTTTCCATTCTGGGCCATTCGTGCCTCATATAATTGTAGTGACTGATAATATATTTCATTAATTTTCCTCTTTCCATGGCCGTTTAGTCTCTAGACATGGCTATCAGACAAATGTATTTTGATTCTTTGGCCACGGAAAGATTTCAGTCTCAGATACTTGCAATTCTGCATTCTCACTGATGTTAACAGCTAATGCGAGTCTGCCTTTTGCACCTCTCCCCTGCATGTCTTTCAAAAGAAAAGTGATGGATATGTCACTTGGAAAACATGGTCAGGTATTAGAAGATATGAAGGTGTGGCCATGTGCTCCATCACAAGTTAACATTTGTGATTTCCCTTTTCCAGTTCCCTTTCCATTTTTCTGGCCAACATTTTTCTTCAAACTTCTTTTTGAATCCACCCCTTCCCATCTCAGTTTTGCTCCCTTATTTTAGCCCGCCTTCTCCCTATTTTCTCCAGTCCCATAATTTTTCCCTCCTTTTGTATAGCTGTTAACAAAGCTGTAAAAATACATGCTTGCAAAAGCTCGAGCAGCACCAGAAGGTACTTAAAACTACAGCTGCGGTCCTCCAGAGTAGCAGCAGCTAAGCACAAGAGAGATGGCTTTACCAGTCACTTTAAGAAATAGTTCTGTAGTGTTCAGTGATAAAGTACCCCAGAATACTTCTGTGGAGAAAACAGGCTGTTGCACACAAGATGTATTGCTTATGCCTCTACTTTTTAAGTCAGACAGATTTCAGGTACATGAAGAAGCTCACTGGCATTAGGAGCACGGTGGTGTATTCAAATGTACCTGTGCTGGGGATCTTCTCAAAGGCAGCTTGCGGAAGGCACATGCCAATTGCAGTAAAACATGGATTGGTTCCTGTCTGCTTCCTCCCGCCCGACTCGGAGCTTGCACATGTGGATGCTGAGTGTTGCTTGATCCTCACCTTGGGTGCAGTGCCAGAGGAAGCAGCAGAAATAGCTGGTTTATGAGAGTAATTTATAACAGGCAGGCCATCCCCGCTGAATTAGGAATGTGTGGTGGTTTGATAGAGGTGGTTGAAGAGCTCTGCAAAAAGGGAAAATGCAGCAGTCTGAAATGTTGAAGGATTTTTCTTTCCCAAGCACTCATAGTTGGAAATAAAGGGGAGTTTTCAGTGAAAAGGGCTATACAGGCTGCTTGTGGCATCTTTTCCGCTAGAATGTTTCCCTTTTACTTTTGCATCTTTATGGGGAAGAAAGAATAGGCAGTATAAGCAGAGCAATAAGTTTAGCATTGGCTGTTTGTCAGGTGAAGAGTCTGTTTTGCCAAAATGGGAATTATCAGTTATCTAGTAGGCATATGCATTACTTTGTTTTGAGAACGATACTTACAACAGTTTCACTCATTTTTTTAAACTAAGGCATATATTCAAACCTGGTATTACTTGCTGTTGTGCCTGTTGGAAGCATAGTGTTCTTTTCTGCTTATTCCGATGATATGATTGCTTCTTGTGATTTTCAGAGGTAACACTCCTGTCTGCAGCTTGCATTGAGATAATTCTATAGACTGTAAGAATCAAATGTGACTTTTTTCCACCTCTTTCTTCTCTCTTTCCAGTTTAAATTAGGTTCTTGGGTTCCTCCTCTGTGCATGATGCAATGGAGAGTGGTGTTATTATTTTGCTCCAGAAAGAAATGTCGTTAAATTATTATAAGCCATTATGGTACCAACTATAAGCAAAGTGTATAGTTGAAATCAAGGGAGGATTCTGCCTAAAAGGAGATGGCACAGTATCATCCTTTCTGTTTTGACATCCAACATGTCCTCAGAAAACATCCCTTTTTATCACCAAAACTTCAGTTAAGTCCTTATTGATTTTTTTCTTCTTTAATCCAATTTATATATCAAGCCTTAATGATGACAGTTCTATATCAGTGAAAGTAAGGAGTATGTAGGATTTTGTTTTGTTTTTTTTTTTTTTCCTTGGAGAGAGCAGAATTCTAAATTGGCAAGTATTTTCCTAAGTTTGTAACCCTTTTTTGCAAGTCTAGAGGTTCTGTGTCATATGTTGTTCATCAAATTGTAAAGTATTATTTCTGCTGTTTCCTTCAATATGCACATGCAGAGACATATGAGCTAACAGACCACTGTAGAATTCCGGTAGCTGGTCTTTCTGCCAGTTCAAATTAAGTATTTAATATTTGTGACTTGCAATGTATTTATTTATATATTATGTTTTAGAAGTAAATCTTTTTGACTAGAATAAAACTGGGAAGAGGAGGGAGAGCCCAAGTGAAGAAGGCAAGGAGCCCAGTTTATCGCAAGCACATGAGACATCTGATGGTCGTTTTAACGCAGTAACGTGTAATTTGGAAACTTGTCAAGTAAAAGAAGACCCTTGTCAGTAGAACAGACAATAAAGATTGACAAACTCTTCTGAAAGGTAAATGTTCGGCTACATAGAAAAGCTTTTCAAATGTGGACAGCTAATTGAATAAAAATCCTGAAGATAACAAGGATCACGTAGTTGGGAACTGAACATATTTGGAATCAGAAACACAGTGTCTGCTGCTGTAGAACTCATCCTCACTGTAGGTTGCTGCACGTGTGTGAAGTGCATTGAAGACTGTGAGGCCTGTTACCTGTGAGGCCTATTAAACATGAGGGAGATAAACCCCTTTGTGACCTTGGTACTCCTTAATTTTAGAGGTTTTAATGCAGGAACATGTTCTAAATTCTTTGAATGCGTCTACATTAGTGAGTTAAGGCAGATCAGGAGTGTGCTTTGGAAATGAATCTCCTAATTGTCCCCACTCACAGTATGCCTTGTGGAGGGGTCCCAGAGCTCATAGGCTGGATTCATTTCAAGGGAAACAAAATTGGATCCAGTAGGCATTCAACCTATAGGACTAGGCTAGGGCAAAGTAAAAACCTCTTGAAAGGTGTGTGGTTTGGACCTTAGCTCCTCAGCACCAGCCTTTTTTTCTCCTGCTGGTCCACATCATGTATTGTAGACATAGCCTTTGATGCTTGGGAAAGGCAGATGAAGCAGTCTGGTTTTTATTAGCAGAATTATTTTATGTAGCACAGGCAAGAAGTCAAATTCATAGCTACGGAGATTCACAGCTATGGAGATTCACATTCCCAGAAGTCAGTAAAAGGTTTGTCATTGACTTCATCAGTGCCAGGTTTTCACCATGGAGACCTCATGCTGCTGCTTGTAGAATCAGCAACGGTTTTGCCAATGGAGTCACATAACCCTGTGGAAAGAGTTTACAGTCAAAGCTATTTTATTTTATGCGATTTTTAAAAATTTTTCATGCATATGTCTAGAAGTTAACTGAAAGGAGGAGACTGAAGGAGTACAGCAGGACACTGAATAGTCAATTATTCTGCTGTTTGTTTCAAATAACTGCATGAAAACCCCTGGAAATTTCATAGACTTCTGGTGATCTCAGGCATCAGTTTGATGGAGAAACCTGAAACCAGATTTTGCAGTTGATGCATGAAAGTGTATTTGTTTATAATTGCCATTGTTCTTGTTATGTCTTTAGATAGATTTTTGGCATTGTCTGATTTGACCACCACATTGTTACTGAACGAGTTACTGTGGCATGGCAGAATTGCTCAAAAAAATGAAGGAACAGTCTGGAGCTTTTTACAGCTTTGAGCAGGATTTTAGTGGGGAGGACAGATGGCTGATGCCATGCCACAAAACTGTTTTAAAGGATGGAAAGATGCAGTTCTGCTGTTATAATCCTGCAGCTTCCATAGGAGAATCAATGAATTTCCAAGTTCAGGGTGCATGTGAAGCATCCATGTACACATCTTGTTACTGATGCCCAAGTAACAACTGAGTTGTTCAGAAAACCTCTCTCAAGAATTTTGCTTTCTGCTAGATAGTCTAAATAGCACACTTTGGGTTGGTAGAAGATAAAAGGTAATCAGAAATGAACTTAATTTCCGTAAGCAGGAACATGATCTGATCCAATCATGATTAGCCAGACATTATAGTACTTTTGAAGCTCAGGTTTTCCCCTTTATAATGAGGGCAGAGTTTGACTTTATATGAAAGTCAGTTTAAGTAGTGCCAAACCACGTCTAAAAAAATGATTACAAAAATGCTTTTTTTTCCTAGTAACTTTTCCCTTAGATTATTTCCCACTGCAGTTTTGACATAGCTGAGATATCAAACCTTAAACATGGAATTTGTGAGATGTTTCTATGCCAGCAGTTACAGAAGGTCTATGTCAGGGCAAGGACTCCTAATCCTCATTCACTTGTAAGATTTTGAAAATGAAGTTCTGAGTTTTGAAGAGAACCTTGTTGACTCCGAAGACCTGTTGATGTTTTGAGGCTATTTCTGGCCCATAATAAGTCTTTACGAACCATTATCTAAGTAGAAGTTTCTGTCTGGTAGTGCCATGCTCTGTGATGTGAAGCCGTTTAACCAATTTTGCTTATTTCTCATTGAGCATCGTCATTTTTGTCTCACCTGAAGTCATAGTCTAGGAGGTGCTTAAAGTCATGCTGGCTTCTTTGTTGGGTGGTAGAGAGAGGAGGATGCTCTGAGATCATAGTCCATCCTGCCTAAAAAAGAATTTGTTATAGGTGTGGTGAATTCTTGGCTGCAGATGGCAATCTTTTGCCATTGGGAAGGACAACCTAGGAGATAAAGTAAGACTCATATCTGACTTGTAGACAGCAAAAGCTACGTGTGAGACATCCTCCCCTTTAATGCTGTGGTGATTACCAGTGCATCAGCTAGACTGGAGATTCTATTGTTAAGAGAACATATATTAGTTTGAATTAATTATTTCATAGTCCATTTGAAGAAAACCATGATTGAGCTAAGACTTAAATCACATGTATTGGATGATGAATTAAAAGGAAGGTGCTTTTTTTTGTACTTATAGAAGACAGCACAGGTAAAAATTCAGTTTCTTGTACTTGGAAGCATAATGTCATTTCAGTTACTTTACATCTTTACAACTTTTGACTGTAGCATCTGTGGTGTTACTGCTTCATGTGAAGCACATCATGAAAATTTGCACATTGCTGTTATTTTAATCTTCCAAACTACCTTACCTTCTTTGTGAAGGTCATTGATATTGTTTTGTAACAGGGTGATGTAAAATACCTTCTTTGAACATGTTTTACATCTGTGTGGGCAAGACTGTCACCTGGGGGGAGGGTCATCATTTTAGTTGTCTAAAGAGCCTGAAGGGGCTTTTATAATTACGAAACCCAGACTATTGACCTCTCGCCTTCAAAATTCCTAAACTTAAAAAGTGGGTGGAGGACGCGAACTGAAAGCCTTAAAAGCTTAATACCTATACATTTACTTTCCAGTTCAGATGATCTGTCAAAGAGATCATCTCCCAAAACCTGAAAATTTTGACAAAAGCAGTTTCTCCTATGACTAACAGATATTTAATGCTCTTCTGCTCTTTTGGTTTTTGCCAATTTTTGTCTTTTTTAAAAAATTCAGCATTCTGGGAAAGGAAAAAACATCTTGCATGCTTGTACCAAATGCATAAAAATTCACTAAAAATATGTTGTGCTTGACCTGTGTTTAGAGAGGTATATGTCTTCATTTCTTTAGAAGTTTGTCTAAGGAAATAGTGTCCTTCCTTGGAATATGAGAGTCCTGTTCCTTGCTGGTATAAGTAGATGTGGCACCCTTTATTTCAAGTGCAGATCTTCTGTGGACCACAATAGAAAATTTAGCCATGGTATTTCTTTTCTAAAATACATTTATCTTACCAAAAGGATATTTCACTCATTCTGTAATTCACTTCCACTTCTGTTAAGGGATACTAAAATATACCTAATTTAGCTAAAAAATATTTTGACTTCAGCTATCATTTCAGAATCCTTAAAGGAAAATATTTTATTCTGTTTGAGCTCCAAAGAGGAAATTCTAACATGCAAAAAGTGCTGAAAGTAAAAATACAGCATCTGTAGTGAAAGGTAAACTGAAATTCTGAGCTGTTACATTTTTACGATCTCAGATAATGAATGCTAAAGAACTTTAAAAATTAGTTTTCCATTTGGCTGTGTATTTTGATTTTCATAAGCCTCATTGCAGATTTTACATAAGAGGAAACTGAGCACTGAGGCTGGTCATGGCAGCATCAGGAGGTATTTTTTGCACCTTCAGTGTCTGAATTTTCAGGTTTGTTGTCAAGTTATCAGAAATTGTGCATCCAACTGCCTGACAGAGCAAACATATCAGGTAGTAAAAAGTACAGGCACTCGTTCTTGCTCCTACAATTCCATTTTCACCGTTGAAAATGTTATGAATGCAGAAAGAGAAGCTGGGCCTCACCTCCATTGAAAATGTGTTCCACAAGGTTAATTGCCTTGCCCAAGGAAATCTGTAGAAGAGCCAGGAATAGAACTCGGATTTCCTGGCAGCCTGCCCTGTGCCTTCAGCTCAAGGCCATCCTCCTCCAGCGAAGCTTGCTTGTGAACAGGTTGGCCGAGGGAGGGAAACAACGCTTTTACGTTGTGTATCTTAAACCTATACATTATTTTTACCCATTTCTATAAACTCAGATGTATCTCAGCATCTCTAGTGTATATCTAGCTGGTGGGCAATGAGGGGCAGGAGTAAGATATTAAAAAAGTCTATGTATTCTCTAGATACAGGATAGAATAGAGAGATTTGGAACCAGAAGGGTTTGAACCAAACCCACATATAAGCCTGAAAGGTATTTAAGGTGTATTGATGGTATTTTCTTATCTTTGTACCTTAATTACATTATAGGAGTCCAATACTTATCCAGTAAATGACAGATGTAGTCATGAAACCAAAGTGCCTAGTTCCTTGAATGTTTTGAGTGTGGTTATTTCACTTTTCAGGACTAGCCGATCTGAGCCATAGATGTGGGGGACAGGGCTATTCCAGGTCACCTCATCCAGATGTGGCATTTCCATTCCCTGTCCTCTTGAAAGGTAGTGGTGCAGAGGGAATGAAAACCCATGTGTTAAAGTGCGATCTATGATAGAAGATTCCGAGTCAAGACTTCTAGGTTCTCTTACAACTTCTGAGTAATTGCGCAGCATATTTAATGTAATTTAATTTAATTGCTCTTTATAGTGCAAGCGCCAGTAATACAGTAGCCTTACAAGACAATATCACATTTTTTCTCTGCCAGTGATAGAAAAGGGCCATCTCATAAATGGCAGTCAGTCCCTGTGTGGGTGAATTTACTCCCCTCAATTAAGAACTGCAATAATTAAAGAGGAGTAATACTTTTGGCTTCGTTCTGCATTCTTTACAGTTCCATGCAGGTGATGTGGATGCTGAAGGAATGCAGAGTTGATCCTCTCCTGGAAAGGTTGGGAGAGGCTAGGACTGTGATAATTAATATTTGAAGAGTGCTTTCAGGTGTTTGAATGAAACTTATTACATGCTTTAAGTGCAAGTATTGTTATTTCCTCTTCCTTAATCCTGGGACTAAGTCTCACTTAAAATTGCAGTTCGGTATTACATTTTAGGTACAAGGGTAGATTTTCAACAAGAAAGTGGGCTGCTTTCAGGAAGTAGCTACAAAATATCCTCACCAGGAGGTGGCTTCTAGTTCTGTATCACACAACTTGGAGTGAGGAAGAAAATAATTTTTGTATCAACAGTAACGTACTTTATATGTGATTCAGTTAGCATGATGCATTCTTGCTCTGCTGTCTTGAATTTATTTTGTGCTAGGCACCAATTTAAAATACAAAGGGAGCATACTTTACAGTGGCGTTTACAAGTGTTTTTCTGTTGCAAGACCTATCTGAGATATTCCAGAGTGTAAATGAAAAACAAAATAAAAATAGATAGACAACCTGAAATTTGATAATCGTGACTTCACAGGGTGCACTGTTTAAATAGTCAGATTGGGATATGCACTTTAGTGGTTTAAAGAGGCAGTAGTGACACTGCTGCTAAAGGAGGAAGAGATCTTTTCAGGTCTGAGAGAATCCAGATATTTTCAGTCTTTGGGGAACCCTGAAACAGAAAACACTGAGGCCTGGGAAGATGAAAGACAGAATGACAAAGCCGTATGTTGAGGAACATGTAATCATGGTGTTGAGGCTGATAGTGCTCATAGTGCACCGTTTTGTTTTGCAATCGCTTGTTACTCCCTGTTCGGATTTCACAGAAAATGCTTATCAGCTTTGCCGTTACCGAAGGCTGTTGGTGGGATATGATTTCCTTGTTTGCAATACAGAGAGGCAGGGAGGCTTCTCCTCTGTCGTTTTGATGTTGTAGTGATTTCTTCCTAGGAAGGTAATCTTGCCGTGCAACAGCAGCCTCCGGCCACTCTGAGCTGACAGACAGGAGAAGGTGTTTTCATTTTCTGAACACAGGCATCTCTGGGTTGCATCTCTTTTCTTTCATAGCCTGGCATTGTGGCTAGCCCAAGCTACATGCTGCCTTACTAGGATTTTAGGAACCTACCCTGGAAAGGGACAGTTGATACAGTCGGCTCGACAAAATCCCTTCTTATTTAGTCTTTATATAGTCAGTGCTGTGAAATAGCTGCCTTAGAAGGGCTGCAGAGCAGGATGCATTCACCTATCTTATGTCATCCACTGAGCTTACACTGAATTAGATCACCCTACCCCTCCACTCTGGGTATCGGGAATCAGAAATGTGTGCTTCCCTTGTGCTGCTCAGGACCTATTTGCTTCACCATCTCATAAGGACAGACATTTCATGGAGGAAGACTGGAAGTCCATCCTTACTATAACAGGCTAATAACCGGAGCACTGAGACACCCTAGGTCCTAGGTACTGCTCAGCCAGGGCTGAACCTGTGTGCCAAGAGAAGTGATGTGCCATGAGCTGGTCTGGCTGAGAACTCTTTAGACCCAGGGCTGCTATTAGAAGGTGGTGGGGCCACATGGGGGAAGAAGAAAACAAGAAGCAGCCTGGCCTGGTGCATCCATGTAAAGATCTGGGGTAACATCCCTAGGGCTGCTTTTTCTCTGATCTAAAATGCAGACAGTGGAGAACATAGCCTGGAACCCTACTTCTGTCTTAATTTCAGAATGGGCCTTAACTAATAGCCTTTTGTTGTTTTGTGGGGTTTTGGTGGTTTTTTTTTTCCTTCTGAAGCCTTTTCTCTGCCTGGCATTTCAGCTTCAAGAGAATGCTTCTCATCCAGGAAACCACAGGAGCTGGTGATTGTCTAGGAGGTGTGGGTTTGCATCTTTGTCATGTTTACTAATGGACAGACTCCCTGTGAGCACTCTTGCTCCTGGACACTGAAGTGTAAGTTGGTGTGAGTACTAAGACTGGAGTTATCCTCTGTCCTGAGCTTACCTAACTCTGAAGGTTTCTCCAGAGGGCAGAGCTGGATTTTGGGTGGCTGTCAACTGAAATCTGAAATGCAGTGAAGTGTTACTTGGGAGGTTAAGGTTTGCTACCTTAGACTAACAATTTTGAGCATGTTCAGCTAATTAAACTTCAGTCTGCAGAGGGCTTTAAGTTTAAGTCGGAAAACATTAGGCAACTGAGGAACATACAGAGATAGGCAGTTGCGGAGAATAGATGGATCGGATCCCACCCTAGAGAAATCTCTGCACACCTGAGACATCATTTGTATGTTTTACAGCATGACTGCAAGAATTTTGCAGGCAACAACTTGCTGTAATCTCTTTGCACGTTATTTTAATTCTTTCTCTTACCAGTTCAAATGGTATTGCCTGTTATTATTGCAAGTATTGTGGAGATTCAGAGTTTTTTTGGCAGTTCACTTATATATCTGTGTGTGTGCTGTTTCCATAGCAGTTTTAGGAGGCTAGTTATTCATAATGGTATGTCTTTATTCTGCTTTTTCTTTTTACTTTTTAAAAAACAAACTTGCTGTCTTCAGTTTGTTTTTTTCCGGTCTGTCAATCCTGAGAACTGTTGAACTGTGGAACTGCAGGGTCAGACTTCAACACTACTTATAGTAATTTAAATAATAGTACAGATAAATTCTACTTGAACTAATGTATTACTTGTGTATCTGTATCAGTGTCAGTGAGAACGGATTCTGGTCTGTGAGGTCGGTTTGCTTTGACTGAAGGTGATTTACCAGTAGTGGCAGTCTTCATTTTGGTGCCTTTAAGATTATCAGTGAATTGGCAAGATTTGGGATTTTTACATCTTGTCTGTTCAGAGTAATTGCTGGGATCTTAAAAAAAGCACCAAGACGGGTAGTTCCTTTGTACAGTAGAAATCATGAATTTACCCAGTATATTATCCTAATCCATTTTGACTGTTATATCAATTATCCTAATAGGCAGCAATTGTGGCCTTTTACAAGACATAATACAAACACATATGTGAGTTTCGCTATTATGATCTTATCGAAGTTGCATTGTGTTTACATGTTCCTGGGGTTTCCTTACCCGTTCGTGCTCTGGCTGCTCCTCCTGCATTGTTTCCTGTTAATGACACTAAACGCCTTGAGAAATCTGCTTGGGGACTCTCCTTCCACACACGAGTGTCTGTTTGAAAAAAAAAAAAAAAAGAACGACTCACACAATGTATTGACAAAGTACATACAGTACTTGAGTCACAGCATTAAAAATGTGGAGGAGACAAGGCTATCTCTGCCATGGCATGTATTCTTGCATTCATTACCATTCATTAACATTCATAAACTATTTGGAGGAGGCAGAGGTGTCTGCAATTTTTAAGGTGCTTCTTTTGCAAACTTCCCAGTCAAGTCAGGGAGGACCGTTCAAGCATGAATCAACAGTTTTATCAAGCTTTATATGTAAGTCTGATTGAGATAGACAAATGGTCTGTCAGTGGCACGTGGTGCCTCTGGTCAAGTATTGATTGAGCGTGCAGCCATGAAAAGCATGGTAAAATCAGGCTTGCTGAAGTCATTGGCCAAACTCCTAATGAAATCAGTTGCCTGGATTTCAGCCCTTCTCCACCTGCCACTAATGTGGTGTATAACCGTGTGTAATAGTTGGTTCTAAACTCTCTATATATTGTGCAAATAGCCATGTTTGCACAAAACTCGGGTCATTTGAAGAAGAAGATCTATATATGTTCAAGTTAGACACCAGGTGAACAGAAACTTTACAGTGACTATCACATGGCAAGGATAGTACTTGAATTGATCTATGAATATGATAAATTGATTATTTGGATCAAGAAGTTTTGAGTAGTCACCGCGTGAGTAACAGGTGGGCTAGACTTGTACAGAGATACAGATAGCAGATTTATATTGATTCATTTTTTTATTACAAAGCAACTTGTGTGCCATATAAACAGTACTGTTTCTTTAAAAAGTAGACATTTTTTCTTGTTCAATCGCTTCAGTGGAGTATTTGAAAACTGGAAAATAGACACCTCTGCACTTTAACCTTCAGACAATTTTTCTAAGATACATGAAGACGTGGTTTTGAAAATGCCTGAACTTTCATTAACGATATGCTCAGCCGTGGTCATAAGTAGATAATACGGAGTATATATTACTTGTTCAAACGAATTCGTTTTCAGGCAAGTCCATGTAAAGTACAAAAAGACACTGATTATGATTTTGAGTAAGGGAAAGAATTTGCTTTTTCATGTGCAGCATATATTGAGGGAGAACGTTTTGTTTAAACTAGTTCAAATTCATTAGTTAAAGGCAATATCCATTGCACAGAGAGCAACAAAGTTAAATTATATTATAGCTGAAGCTCACACATGCACACAAAAACCATTTCAAAATTATATGCCACTTAATAATTTTGCTCCAAGCAGAAGCTACTTCATCTTTTTCATTGCTCGTTTCAGGAAGCAGAAGGTCTCAGAGCCTCTGCAGGCAAGCCAGATGCCATTGGTTTCCAAGAAAGAGATTATTAATCCTATCCTTCCAAACCACTAAGGAAGCTGTTTAAGGGAGAAGTTAGAGCCATCATGATCTTTTTGCATAATTATAAATCATTGTTTTTTGCTTTGCATGATTAAAATTTCAAATAGTTAATTAAATAATGTCCCAGAGCAAGTTTTGTACATTGCAAAGCTCTGTACACCCTTCTTTACACCCCCAGAAGCCATAATCTTAGTGTGTAATTACTAGGAGGCAGAACTCTGTTGATTTATTTAGCTTTATTTTTTGTTGGCTTGTTAGTTTTCATAAAAGTTTTCAGTAGCCTTGTCATAAAAAGCCAGGGGAGGGACTCTGTCCTTCCTTTGCACTTTTGCAACGTAAGCATTCCAGGCATTTTGCACAATTACAGAGGCAGGGGTGAACTGTAGGTGCATCTATTCTCAGTTTGTCTTCTCCAGGTTGATGTTTGAATACTGATCTTACCTGCTCTCTCATTCAGGGCTACATAGATGTAATGGATAGAAGCTTTGAAAGAGTTCTCATTTTGAGTAATTTGAGCACGACGAGGCAGCTGAAAAATTGAAAAGGGCATTTATTTAATTAAAAAACGTCTGACCAGATTTATTTGGAAGCTCTCCAACAAAATAAACATCTGGTCCAAGACTAAATATGAGAAATTTCAGGTAACCTTTGAGAAGATCAGCAAGGAGTAGAAGGTGGATATAAAGAATAAACATAGAGCCCAAGTCTCTATAAGACTTGGAGCAACAGGGAATTGTCTCCTGAACTCCGGGGTTCTTGGGTTGAATCTGACCTTACCAGCTGTCAGCTCAGGTGTGTCCCATGTGCTGATATTAGAGTTTCGGGTGAGAGAGTGCCTAAGTTATCCATCTCTTACTTTGCATGGCTCTGTGGGGTCGGTCATAGCCGCTCTGCCTCTTGCAGTCTAGGAAATTGAAAGGAAAAATAATTTGTTGTTTTTTGGAAACAGAAGTGATGCAGAAAGCTCTTTTCTTTCCATAAGTTCTGCTCCATATATCAGGGTTCAGGGTAGTTGTCTCATGTAGCTGGGTTAACTTTAGAAAGATACAGTTAAGGAGTTTGCTTCCTGTCTCCTCTGCTTCCAGCTTTCCCCGTCACATTCCTTTTTTTGGACCGTATTGCTCAGCCAGACACCTGGGGATCTTCTAGTAACTAGTTCATTATGGTTATCTCTCTCTATCAGGGAGGGAATAGCCAGACCCCAGAGCCAAGAGCCATGTCAGCTTGAGGCTGAGGGCAGAATCATGGGAAGTTTGAAGGCAGTTCAAAATCACTTCATTCCCTTCATATCCTGTCTTAAGCTGCACGTTTGATTTTGCACTTCCAGAAAGTACAGCAAAGAGCTGGACCCGCAGCGTATGATTTAAACTGCTGCTGACATCAAGCTTGGCCCGCGCAGCACTAGCAGCAAGGCTGAGTTTGGGTGGCAACACATCAGCACCGTGAATGACTTATGAATGAAACAGAAATTTTTAAGGGGCATTTTCATACTTGGCTCGAGTGAAAAGCAGAGAATATTATTTATGCAGATGGAAATGTCTGTGCCCAGTGAGGTGCAGTGTTGTCTTTGCTAATCTCAGATATATTTGTATTTGAGTGTGGATTTTCTCCTTCACACAGAGGTTCTCCTTCTCGTCGGTCTGTCAATGAAGTCATAACCCCACAATTGACATCATAGTCTGTAATCATGGAAACTATTGCGATCTCACAAGTTCGTTTTATAGCAGTTTCTGAACGATGGGAAAATGAGCTGTAAGAGAGGAAGTTGCTGTTTAAACTCAAATATCTTTGGTAATTATCAAAAATAGAGAAAGTATTAAGACATAGTTCTGTAGGGCCAAATTGATTCTTAGTGTGGTACTGCTGAAGGCACTTGCGTTACCCCAGGGACGAACTTACCCCCTGTGTCTGGAATGACTTGATGGCAAACATGTGAAGAGGAAGTGAATTTATGCTCCAGTTTAATATATTGGAAAGTTTTCCCTCGTCTGAAAGTCTGTCTTTATCTCTGAATTTCCTGGCTTTTGTGGATTTATATTAGATCCTTAATGTTATTTCAATGTATTTTTTCTGGTGTTTGATGTCTTTTAGGTTGTTTTTACTGGGGATATAATATATATATATTTAATGAAAGTAAAACCAATCTTCCATTGAGGAGGTCACAAAGCTTTCATGAACACTGCATAGCTACCATGTGCAAGGCATCTCCTTATTTCAGATCTGTGGTTGTTGCTTGTGTAGCTAAAGCATTCATTTCAAGGAGAAGATGCAAAGATCTCTTAAAGAACATTTGAGCACCTATTTTCCAAAGTTAAATAGTATTGTCATTTTTAATTATTTACAAAAGATTTACCTCTCCAACTCTATATGCAGAGTGCTTGTATCCTCTTAAAATTAATGATCCACAGTATAAATAGAACATCAATACATTATGCTTGTCAAAACCTTGAAAAAGAATTGGTTTTAAGACATGTGGAAAGATGGGATAAACAATTACATGCTGTGCCTTTGTGCAATTTTTTCAGTCTCATTCTGCATCAACATTCCCCATTCTAAACCTGCTGGGAGGCACAGATTATGTACAAAGTCAGGCCATGGGGAGTGGAGGCTTTTGAGGATGCAAGTGACTGGTGAGTGTCATTTGTGCATTAGCCAAATTCCTGACAGAAACAGAACTCAGTTCTCCCCCACTTGCACAGGTCAGCTGAGTCCGTGGTATTTCCCAAATTGCCTAATGGTGTAAGGAGACAAGGTGCAATGGCTACAAGTTCCGGCAAGAGAATTTCCCATGGAGCAAGGAAAAAAATTCCATAGTAGAAGAGGATGAGCGTGGGACACACTCTGCAGAGAGGCTGGGGAATCTGCCTCCTTGAAGATTTCCAAAAGTCAACCAGAGAAAGCCCAGACCAACCTTGTCTAACTTGCACTTTCGAAGTTAGCCCAGATTTGAGCAGGAGTTTGCACTAGATAAGCTCTAGGCACCTTCTAAACCAAATTTTCAGTGTTTTTATGCTATACCTGTCAACATACTTAAGCCCGTTCTATCTTAAGTCTTCTAATGACTGGGAATGTTGTCCAGGTGAGTAAGTTGATAATAGGGCCCAATTTATGCACAAATTCTTAGTTGATCTGTTGGGACTGCATTAGGTTTAAGGATCTTCCATTAGATTTTTGTGGAAGTATTCAGTAAAATATTAGGCTTGGTCAACGTAAAGCCCTTCTGGTGTATAAATGGAAAATAGCTGTGTGCTAGGTTCCTCTCCATCAAGCGCAGGCCTGATATAAGTCTGTCAGATTTGCTGTCAGTCTCTCTTTTGCTGTTTTACCTGGAAGGAGAAAGAGGATTTGAGATGCTAGATGGTAGGGCAGCTCCTTTTTGCCAAGCAGCTGGGTAGAGGAATTTTTTTGTGAGCTAACCAGCTTTTCCTGGTGTTCTTCCAGATTTACCGTAGTGAAACGACAGGTATTTGAGTCCTCACTACTTACAGGCTTTCTTATGTGGCAGATCAAGCCTGGACCTCAGCCTTAGTTTAGCTGCCCATCATGCTCAGCAATAAGCGAAGGGAGGAGGACAGAGACCCGTGGTTCTGGAAAGTCTTGGTGGGAGCCAGATGGCATCCCAGCACTGCGTGTGCTCTTTGCTTTTAAGAGATTTTTCCCTATTATTAAGTGGATTTTTACCTCTTGTACAAAGAATCTGCTGCTCTTTATCATAAATTGTGAAACAAAGGTGAGAGACAATTTCATCTATGTTTCTTTTGTGTCACCCAGAAGTGCAGAGCTGGGGGACCAAAATCTATCCAAGTGCCCTGTGCTTGTTCCTGCGGTTTGGGCAAGTGGGAGAAATGGACAGCAAGGATCTGTGCCTGCAACAGGACCAGCCATAAAGGTGTTAGATACCTTATGCTGCTCTTGTTCCTCTACTGCACTTGCTGTTCAGGCATCTTGTGTCCATGGAGAGACAGGCTGTATGTCTGTGTCTGTTGTGCAAGGGAGGGGAAGCTCATCGTTGCTTCAGAGGAGTGGGAATCAGCATGGTTGGACCCCCGGTTTGGTGGTCCGGGAGCCATCTAGGAGGCAGTCAAGGCACGGTTGGCTCTGGGATCCCAGCTGACCACAGCACTTGAGGCCTGTAGGGTGGAAGTTCTTCCTCCTGAGTGGGCTGCGCATCCCACGCTGGCTGTGCAGAGCCACAACCTCTCTGCTCTGCTCTGACCTCACCTGCCAGCTACAACTGAGCGGCAGATTTGCCACCCGGCTGCTACAGATGGCTGCTGCCAGTCGTGGAGAGGAGAGGCTGTGGTGCTCAGTGAACTGCTGGGAAGGGTCCTCCATCAGAGACCCTGTCAGGAAAACGCTTTGGCCGCAGGCCGATGCCTGTGCTGCAGCCTGGCCCCACAGCTGGCCAGCCTCATCCCTGTCCTGTGACCCGCTGCTCCCACGTCACCTCTCAAAGCGAGAGAGGTTGCATCCCGTGGCGGAGATGCATGAGCAGCAGTTACTCTGATGGATTTCACAGAAGGTTGGAGCCGTGAGGGGTTAGTTTAAATTAGTTTGATCTGAAGTCCATTGAGAAGATTAATTTTATCACTATGACAAAAGCGTCATTTTCCAGGGGGAAAATAAAATCTCTATATTAGCCACAGAATATTTATTTTTCCTGTGTTGACAACGGAAGCACAAGGTTCGCAGTAGTTTGAACATAAGGTCCTGTGTTCTAGAAGTATCTTATAAAGACGCAATAAATATATTCACTACCAGTAGATGTTTCTGAACATTGCTCCTGGACCAAAAATCACAAAGGAAGTTCTTTTATCCCTGGTCTGTGACAGCACTATGTGAACATATGTCATAGATCAGGTTTGGAGGAAAGTTTTTGTTTCCTTTCTTTTTTTCTTTTTTTTTTTTTTTTCTGTGAATAGTTGCAGGAAAACAGCCTCCTTGTTTTTAAGAGTTCATCTGCTCAACCTGTTTATTCCCTACTTGCAGTTTTACTAATCCTTTTTTTAATGACATCATAATCCTTTCCACAGCAATTGGCTGTGACGTTGCAGACAAAGGATTATGAGTTCAGGTGCAGAAGGAACAGACACACTCTTAAGAAACAGGTTTTCAGGCCAATGGCCCCATTAATAAAGAATTAGAGGGAAGGGGAAAAAACCCCAAACACATGATGTACAGTACCGACAGAGGTGATTCAAGCTGAACAGTTGTTAGGATTTCCTGTAAGGTTATAGCGTTATTTGAAGGCAATAAAAATACATGAATCTATCAGAAATACGTTTCTCACAACCCTACTAGAAATGCTGAAGTTGCTATTTAAAGCTGCTGTGTTTGTCAGGAAAAAGTTACCTCCTGACTTGTGTGTTGTTTCCAAACAACTTAAACCCCCAAGGTATCACTGTTATTGAAAAAGACACTATTGATTCCTCTAGGACTTGGTCGCGAGTATGATCCACATGTAAATGACAGTTGCAATGAGTTTCTTGCAGAAGCTTCCTCGGATTTTGGGCAGCAAATATTTCTGATGAACTTCAGTGGCACCCCATTCACCGTTCGAGTGATACGGTGAAAGAATTTTGCCAGGAATAATCTTACCTTTGATGCTGGAAGTTCCCAAATCTTTTAGATGATGTTTCCTACTTCCAGCCTCACTTTTGGGTTTATGGCTCTTCTTTCACTTCTGCTGCCTAGCGGAGCTCATAAACCCCACTTGGAGTCATGACACTCCTTGAGGTTTAGGAACATCTGCCTCATGTCCTCACCAAACGACCTTGGAGTTGTTGGTGTAGACAACACAGTAGATGCAGGACTGAGTACGCAACGATGAAGTAGTTTCTGTGGCCATCCTTTTGTGTTTGTATCCCTGTAGTTCTCATTCTTCTTCCCAGAGCACATTGCTGGGAAAGTGTGGGAAATCACAGCAGCTCTGGGAGCATGTTTCTTCTTCCTGGCTGCTAACAGAGGTAGAAGTCTGTCCATGCTTGTTCTTTGGCCTTGGTTTGAGGCTCTGTGCAGAGTTCATGGCCCTGGTTCACTTCAGACCCTGCAACCACTTCCTATCCCTGTGGCAGTGATCTTCTTCCCATGCCCCCAACCTCCCCTCCCAGGGCATCTTTACCAAAAAGCACCTGGAAAGGGGTAGCAAGTTTATGGAGACTGTATTATGTGGCCAGCATATCCTGGTGGAGCTTTCCTCTCTCCACGTTTGTTCTTCAGCTTCTTCCCATCTCAGACCTCAAGACAGAATTCATAGTTATGGACATATCAATTAATAAAGTTGATAAGTTATGGTAGGTCTTGCCTTATTTAATTGCATTTGTGTTCTTCAGGCATCTTTGTCTTACTCTCATTTCCTTCTGATAATGACAGGAGGGGTTTCTGTGTGGGCCAGTCATTCTAACTCTAAATGCTTTCCAAATTAATTTTCCCCTTTAGTTTCCCACGGGCACTATTTCTTAGTTTCTCAGAAATATTTCCCCCAGGATTTGTCTCATTTTTTTCCCTAGCATTTCAAAGTTTGGACAGGGACTATTTGCTTCCTGGAGCTTTAATAATTACATCCTTTGTGCCCAGCCATGGCCAGTTAATGGAGTCATACACACTGCATTTCATACAGGAATGTTCTTTTTGCTGCTCCCAAGTCAGCAGAAGGGGTTCTCACAACTGGTATTGGAGTGAGAACAAATACAAAATACAAGTAGGGCTTTTCCTGGGCAGTGGTACTGACTGGGCAGGGTTGCTGACTTTTGATTTCTCCATCCTGAGGAAGCATCCTGTGTGAGTTTGCCCTTTGTTTTGATGAGCTGAGAGACGAGATAGAACAGTCCTGGGGAGCAGGGCCTTTTGTGCAGACCATTTTAATCAGATTTCTTGTGTAACCTTTATAATTGTTTATCAGGATGGTACCTTTCCCCTTTTGATCATTAGGCATTTTTAGCAACTCTGGCCCCAGTACAGTTTCTTCAGGTGCTTGAAAATTAAGGTTGTATGAGGGTACATGTAAAATTTTTAGGGCTGTTGTAACAGTACTAACATATTTTCAGGGATGTAGATTATTTTCAGTCCTGGTGGGTAATATTTACCAAACTAGGGTAGATGTATAATTGAGGTGATTAACTGCTTTTCCTCATGGACTGACGAGTCAAGATGAGAGATGATCAGCCATCCCTTGAGCTGCCTACGTGGTCCAAATATAAAGCCACGCCATGAAGAAGTGAGAGGACTAATTGTAAGGTTCTTGTTTGACTCCTCCTCCCCCTGTTAGCCTGTCTTGTTTTCCTTTTTTCACCCTGAGCCAGGTCTTCTGGCCTGCTGTAGGTTGCTGTAGGCACCTCTTTCCGGTTCTCTTTCCCCTACATAAGCCTGATGTATGGGAATGGTGCTCTTAGAAATATTTACCCTAGTAGGCACTGTTTTCTTTGGGCCTTGTAGATAAAAGAGCAAATTCTTCAGCGTTGTGAGGAAAAGTGCAGCTATCATCAGGTAGTGTCTGCCAGAAAGAACAAAGAGGATAAAAAGAAAACCTGTTGCTTTTATCAGGTACCTCGAAAATCTATGGTTGTCAGTGGATAAATGCAAACATACCCGCTCTTCACATTCCTGGTTCGTGCATGCACCCGATCCCCTCCGAAATCCTGGTTGCAATTGTTGCAAAGTCATTCACCTTTATATGCACAGAGCCATATTTTAGCCGTGATGTGGGTGGCTATTTTAGTCTCAGTTTCACAGTAACTCTACCTGGGATGATTACACCAGCAGCAATGTGAAACATCTTAACGCGAGCGACAGCGATGAGTGGCATGGGCTGGAATCCTCGGTGCCCACACCTCTGCCACGCCGTGCTGCACGTCGGGGCTTCCCGCAGCCGGGAGCGCTTCACCCACAGGCTCCACGTGAGTCGCTTCTGTTTCATTTCAAGCGCCATCACGTCTCTGCTAAAAAAGAAACCAACCTTCCTGCAGCTTGTGGAGCCTAGGGTTGGAGACGAACACGTTCACTGAGAGGTTTAGGTGTTAAAGAATTGTGGTTAGTTTCATGTTGTGGGTTAGATTTTTTTTCAGCCTCTCCTTAGCTGCTTCTCTTTCTTAAATGAGTATTTTATTCTGTTAGCCTTGGTGAAGAGTACTTCCAGAGGCTAGTGGGAATGCATTTTAGTGTTCATTTGGTCAGATGTTATATGTGTAAAACTTCCATGGCTGACGAGTGCATTATAGTATAATCATGTAAATTACAAAAATACTTCAGGGACTGCAGTTTTTTTACAACACCTCAATAATGCCTTCATTTATTTAAAGGAGACGTCAGGAGGCTGTGAGTAGCTGTGGTGAGGAGTCATGTAAGGATTAGTCAGATCTGATTTGATCAGAATGAAATGGTGAATGAGAAATGAGAAGAAGACAGTCTTTGTGTGAATTGGATGCCATCTGAGGAAGAACAGATTGAACAGGATGTGGCTTGCGAGGTCCTTAGAAGTGCCTGTATTTGAGCAATTCTTCCCCAACGTTTACACACAGACAGACAGACATATTTTGAAACCAAAGAAATTCCAAGGCAAGAACCTTTTATGGTGGATACTAGAAATAGAAAATATTAATATAACATAGAAACAGAAAATATTAATATAACATAGAAACAGAAAATATTAAACTGTACGTCAAATTAAATTATATTAAATTATATAGAAATATAAAATACTAAATTGTATAGAAAGTCATATTGCAGTTAAAATTTTTCAATCCTAATGTTTTTAAGCCTGAGAGGCTCGAAATTCAGGTTATAATTGGAAAACAAACAACCAAACCAAACAACCCCAAACCCCACCACATGCTATTTCCCAAAGCTTAGAAAATATGCAAATGCTCCTTAAGGTCAGTCAACTTTATCTCCTCCTGATGTCCTTTTCTTCAAGACCAGGATTTTGCTGCCAATCTTTCCTGTCGACACACTGCAGTAGTGACCCCTAATACTAAAAACATACTTTTTCAGAAGTTACTTTTCATTACAGCTCTGGCAGACATCAGTGGGGACAAAATTTTAACCTCCCCAGTGAAATCACTTTGTTTCTTTTCTCTAATTGTGATTTTTTTACTTCATCCTCAAATAGCTTGTCTTTGAATCTTAAATGCATACCTTGCTGTCATTTGAAGAGAGCTGGTGAACCTTTCTCATTCCCATTTCAGCAGGGTTGATCCAACAAAACTAATGGGTGATGTTTTGCCTGGAGTCACTGTGGCAGCTCCTGTTTTTGCCCGGCTGTCTGGGGAACATACTCAGGTCTGGAGACTGAGTTGTCCATGAGTCGCGTTCACTGCGCAGGTTGTGAGGAGGGCATCACTGCGTTCTACCCAGTGACAGCAAAGTTATTTAATTTCATATTTGTTTGCAAAAAAAGGAGCCCATCTTGCTCCTGAAGTAATACACAACCCAACAGCATTGACCAACAATTACTTTTTTGTCCTTAGTCACAAAAATCTTGTATCTAAATAGAAAATGATGTGATAAAAATACTTAAATTATGGAATAATACGTATGGAATAACTAATATGGAGTGCTATGTACAGAATATATAAAATGCGGTAAGAGCAATGTTTAATGATTTGGCAAACAGTCTCACTCTGCGCATGCAGCTCAGGCTGCATTTAATGTGGCGTGTCCTACATGTGGCATTCAGCTCTCTGTGACTTTTCCATTAAGTTCACTGACATGCATGATGGTTTTCTTGAAGTGCTTGGGAAAAGGAAGTTTTGCAGCAACTAATCTCTTTCAGGAAAACAATGATAATGTAGCACTTTACAAAATAAATACGAAAGGTAAATGTTTGGCAGGGTTAGTGAGAAGAGTTAAGGTTAGGTAGATAATAAGAATTGAACAATCCTGTCTTTTACTTGTTTGCATGCTTATAGTGCTATTATAATTGCTGCCTCAGTTTTTCTTTTAAAAATTGCAAGTTGATAAGCTGATTTAAAAGGCATCTACTTATCTTACCGAGCAAATGAGCAATGAGACACTTTCAAGAATACTTGTTAAAGAGTCATTTCCTAGTACCACAAACTGAGGAAGTAATTTTAAATGAGTAACTAGTTGATTTAATAAGTCAGCTAATGTACTCTTTAAAGGAATGGAAATAATTTAATATGAAACTAAAATATTTCATAAAGAACCTATTGTACCTTCATCTCCCAGGCTTGACTCCAGTATTTAAAATCTGTGGAAGTGTTTTCTGTGACTTTAGTGTGGATTAATCAGATTTCTACAAATACATTAAACAATTGGACTGGTTGATCCTTTACAGTACTGTTCTTACAGGAGATTATGCAGATAGATGGTAATTTTGACCTTTATTAACATTGCCTTCTATGTTGGTCAGTGGAGATTTGTAAATAGTCATGAGGTACTGGTGTAAAATTGTCAGTTTGCTATTACTACCAAAATGGCTTCTTAGGACTAGAATGCAGTTAGCAGAGCTAAGCAATAAAAGCTGTTTGTTCAGCTAAAGTCTAAAACTTTCATTTTAATATGTTTTTCTCTTAGGTTGGGTTGCAAAATGGTTTTTGTGTTTAAATTGAAGATGACAAGCTCTTTTACGTGCAAACCATTTCCCTTCATTTGGGCTTCCAAGTGTTCCTTTCATCTGTTTTTAAGTGGCATTTGTAGGACAGACAGAAGTATTGCTGAATTATCTTCACCTGTTGTGATTAAAATCACTTCCTTCATATAACAGTAACTGAATTTTATGGCTTTAAAAATTTTTCCTTCTGTGTGTTAAAAGTCAGCATAGCAACATTAATAGATGCACTCGTAGCAATGAGTCGTAAAATGAATGCAGAAAACCACCAATGGATATGTATCTTGTTTTCAGTACTTTTTTTTTTCAGTGATTTTTGCTACTTTCTTCCCTGGGAAGGAATTTTGCACATGTTAAATGAACAGGGCTGAAAATTCACTTTCATGGAAAAGTCCTTAATGTTTGATTATAGTAGAAATTGATGTGGCCGTAGAGTTCAATTTGTTTCTTTAGCAGTTTTTCTAGAAGAGGTAGCAAATAATATGAGAACATGGCCTTTCTAAAGTATCCTACAGGATGCAGTAGCAAAGATAAAATGATTGATTAAGTATACTACGATTTTTTTTCCTTTTGCTGCTATTGATATTTTTTTAACAGTAATGAAATTCATGATTCAAAGATGTTTGTAATTAAAGTTTTTTTTTTTTTTCCATCAGGGGCTTGAGAGTCAATATGCAGAACAGTATCTGAAATGCTTATAGCTTAATTCTATAAAAGCTGTTAGCAGAGGTTCAGCATTTTTGGCACTTTTAATGTAATGATGAACAAGGACCCAGTAAAACGAAAAGATAAAGTGGATGTACTGGAAAAACTGAACAAAGGAAAATTTCAATTGAGCATCAGGAATATTTCCAAAAAAGCAAAATGTATTAGGCCATGGAGCAGATTCCCCGGGGCCATACTGGAAGCCTCATTGCTTTCAGACACTTAAAGTAGAGCTACCAAACTGAGAAGAAATTAGAGTGAAGCTCCGCTCTGCCTGCTGACCCACTGCTAGCTGAGCTGCGAGCAGCAGAGATGGCAGCAAGTTGAGCTGCTTCATTTGCCCACCGCCTTTTGCTGCTCTGGTGGAATCCAACCCACTCATCTCAGATGCTCACCTAGAATCGCGCCAGGCTGCTGTGGTGATGCCCCGCGCAGGCACTCCCCTGCGTCCTCGGTCTAGGATGGTATCCACAGCCGTATTTCTCAAGGTCTGCCGGAGTCGCTCCCACTGTTCCAGCTGTGACTTTTGACAGATGGGAAGGCAGATGGCCTCTGCAGCCACAGGTCGCCCTTGCCCTTCCTCAGGTTCATATTGTCCCAGAGGGCCAATCCTGACAGCAATACGACATCTGCATTCGCTCTTAGAGATGTGTGCTCTGTGAAGGGAGACGGACATGCAAAGCGTTTTAAGATGCCCTAGCTTAGAGAGACCTAGGCAAAGCAATGGGTGTCCACACTTCTTTCCCTGCCTCAGTTTCTTCTTAGGTTTGCAAGGAAAGAGCAAAGCCTTGTGCAAAGTCTGTGATGCCCTTTCTGATGCTTTTTTTCTCTTGTGATCCGTGGAGTCACTTTCTTCTTGGCAGTGAATTTCCATCTGCCTCAGCTCGTTCTGCAGTGAGACACATTTCCCTCCTGGGAAAACATGCTTCTCTTTCCTGATAAAGCCTCCTATTCACGTCAGTACTGTTCCTGTCTGCCTTACCTTCTTATTTTTAAAAGCCTTTCCCAACACCTAGTTTATTTGTTCTGCTTTTTCTTTAGACCCTGGGTTTCTTCTCAGAAATTGGAAAAAATCCGATTGAGAAGAGGTAGAGTAAGAAAGAGCATCTGACCAATTGTGGACAAGTCGGAAAAGCCCAGTGGGACTCAGCATGCACAAAAAGAAAAGGGGCAAACAAGAACGTGCTCTTTCTCTCTTTCAGAGCAAGATAGGCTGAAAGAGACAGTCAATAAGGTTTCATACTCTTTAGACAGTCAGAAACCTGAGGATAATTTGTAAAAGTGAAGTAATCAGTGTCACATTTGGGATTGCAGAGACATGACAACTCTTTCCTCTCTGTCTTTGATTAGGAGATCTAGCCCTCCGGTGTGAAGATGAGATGATAAAACAGGACTGAGTGGCAGATATTTAGTGTCAGAAAGAGGAAAAGAGAAAATGCAGGGGTAGTGTAGAAGAGGCATCAGAGAAAGAAAAAGAGAAAAAAGAGAGGGTGGATGAAAAAGAAAGGAAAGAGGAAACAGACACTAAGGACAAATGGAAAGAAAGATAGGCCGTAATCTACTGTACGACATAAAAGAAAGGAAAAGTGGAGCAAAGCCAGAGAGGGTAAGAAAAAGCAAGAGATTACATTGCGTTATAAAAAAATGTAGTAGAATGTCAGTGGGCTTTCCTGCAGTCAATAGACTAGGTGGGGTGAGGAGCCTTTCACACTCCAGACTTCTGTGGTTCTGTGACATTAAGGAAGCAGAATGAGGGAGGGGAGCTCAAAGAAGGAACAGAGAAAATAAGAGTTTGTATGGCATAAGAAAGACACAGCTCCAGAGGAAACCTCAGAGTTTATGAGTATAAACTCACAGAATTCTGAGTTTATACTTGCATATTTCAATGGAAAGTCAGTGAAGCTATCCGCTGTCTAAGATGTTACTCATTTGGGAAGCTGTGCTGAGCAGTCCTGAAGACAATGCTCACAGGCTGATCAGCTCAGTGTGGTCAGCAGAGCTGTCCCACTCTACGTTGGCTTGTTTCCAGAGTCTCCAGACCACTCAGCCCAAAAGGCTAATGCAAAACTTTTGCCATTACTATTTGGCAAGTGTTTCTGAAGCAAAGGAAATAGTCATGAGCGTGTTTTGCCCGCTGACCTGCCCTCTGACTAAAATGTTGGTGTAGGAGGAGAACTCTTATATAAGAGCAATGAGACAGAATATTTCTGCTATTAGTGTCCATGGTTAAGGGGAAAGGGAAATAACACAGAACTAGTTTAAGCGTCGTCACCCAGCAAACTGCACGCTAGTATAACTCAAGGAGTATTTAGATAGCATTCCTATCTTAGGTACTCAACACTGCAACATGCCTCTGTCCCTTAATAATACCAGCTAGAAAGGCAGCTACCACTAAGAGTCTAGATACTGTTTTCCAGTTTCTCTTTGTTCCCTTCCCTTTTGATAGAGATGGGTTGATTCTTTATAATGGGTTTAACTCTAATGGGTACCAGATAACCAACAATTGTAAGCAAGTTAAGCCTCTGTAACTGATCAGCAGTTGCTAAAACTCCGACATTCCTTGACCATATCTGGTGTGCTGTGAGTTTCCAACTTCATTTGATCTTCATAGTCTTTCTGGAAAGAAAATGTATCTGTATTTTCCCATCCAGGCTCTCCACCCACTTGTTCCATTTAAAGTTCCAGGACAGGAAGTATAGTAGAGATACCTTTTGCTTTTACATCTAATGACAATTAAGTGCTTTACATTGAGTCAGATTTTCAGTTTCCGAGTTCCAGCATTCCACAGATGGGACTTTCAGTTAAAGAAGTGGGACTTAAAGAAGGCTTTGCTTCTGTACTGAGGAGGGTTGATTTTGTAATTTTCCTTCATTACTATCCAAGACAAAACCAGGCAGAATGCCTTTTGTCTGTTGTGGATTTTTATTCCCATGGAAAGTTTTCACAGACACAGTCTAATGTTTCTGGAGGATCTAGGGGTCTGTGTTACTGTGACCTTCTCTTAATGCAAAGGTGCTAAGCTCTTGGGGCAGAAGCCAGGTTATAAGTGAATGGAGTTAGAGAAGAGTTTGCACAAAATTTCCCAGCTGCAACAAGCTGCAATAGCTCCACTGAGTTATTGCGTTTTATACTACTTGAGGATTCTGGCATGCTGCACTCACTATTTTAAAACATTTTTTATAAGTTGGAATAAATCATCAGAAAACTGAAGGGCAGCAACACTAAGGTCTACCAGGGTTGTTAGTAGGTGCTGCCAACAGAGGCACTAGTCAGCTCCCGTAACCAACCTTCGTATTTTTAGGAAGTCTTGATGTCAGCACAAGGCATCGTGCTGTGTGCAGCCCAGATATCCTGTAGAAGGATGACTAGATCTGACTGTGTATGTCTGTATAGCTGACGTATATGACTGTATCTATTTATCTTGTATGCTATTTGTCTTTTATTTTTTTTAATCTACAGAAGATAAAGGCCTCGGGATGATAGACCAGAGCCTGTGATGTTATTGAAATTGCCAAAAGTTGAAAGGGAGAAATTCAGAATAGCATTTGTCCCAGACTCATGGTCTTCACGCCTCGTGTAGTTAGAAGGGAAGGCTTCACTTTTTTTACGCTTGTACACAGATACACATGCAAGAGACACTGTGCAGTGAAGTACAAATAGGCAAACAGATATTAGGTGCATTTGCCCAACTCTTTTTTAGGTTTGATAATAGGTTCATAATAATTAAGAAAAGGTTTGAAAAGGCCAAAGTGCTTGTCACCATGTACCGTTTACAGCTTCACTAAATGTAGCCAATATCCAGCAATTATGAACCTAGCCTTTGCCACTTTGGGCATGACACCTCTGGCTGTATTTTAGTGCTGCTGGGGATGCTTTTATCTACAATCAAAACCACATTTCTAGTCTGTTTTTGAAAAATGGCCTTTTTTTTTTGCCTGTAAATTTGCTTCAGGAAATAATTGTGGTTGCCATTTATGGTGCTTAGAACACTAACTACCTGATCACATCTACAAATTAGGCAATTAGACATCTAAGAACTAGAAAATGAACCTGTGAAATAATCCTCACAGGTATTTCTGGAAACAAAATTCCAACCAAAGAATTAATGAGGTCAAGCCCTTTCAATAACAGCAAAAAGCCTAGTGCCTCTAAATTAGTTTTCTCACAAAATGGTTATTGGCACAATTTTTGTTAGGTGAATGATGATACAAAGATTTGATGAATCTGGAAAAACAATGACCTGAAGGAGTGATTAACAGTATTGACAAAAGCAATACATGTGTAGAATATAAAAATCTTAATGAAACTAAAGGTATTAATTAAAGGTGTCAGATAAATGGTCTCCAAAATAGTATCCTGCATGCAAATAAAAATTTGATCATAGCCAGAAGAATTGCAGGTTGGCCCACACTGCTCCACCAGTTTGCCTAAAGCTGTTGAAGGATAGATTTAAATACAGGCTTCGGAGTCTTTTCTCTGAAATCTTCAAAGATGTAAACTTGAATCGAGGAATAATATTATGGGGAGGTGAAGTTGATGCCACAGAGTCATGTGATATGAGCTGATCAACCAGCATTTAAAGTGCAGCAACAACCAGTCGCTCATCATTGGATTTGTAATTGAATGCATGATTCCAGAGCAAAGAGTGTTTGATTTGTCCTTGCGAAAAGGAACCTCAAATTATCCTGTATAAAAATAGCATATATAAAATCCATACAGTCATAGTCATACTGGGCAAAGATGACCCAGTGAATCATCCTTGTTCTTCTACTTCACAGTAATTTCTCCACAGTCATATCTGAGCTCATAAGGAGGAACAGCATAACACTGAGGTTAAAAGGGAATTAAAAGGAAGAGTCAAAAGGGTGACTTTCACTGACAGACTGCTTACAGTCATCTTAATGTATGTATAGTATGTATATACCAACTTTAGCAAGATTATGAAAAGGCTGCCATTTCTAAGGAGATGAGTGGAGAGGACAATTTTAAATAAATAGTCTTCAAAAAGTAGAGTTTATGTCCAAATGAAGGAGAAAGGAAAATATGTTTATGTTAAATGTGAAGCATGCTAAATGGGAAGCATTGATGAAACAGTCTTAAAAAGGTGCTGAGGAACAGCCTGTTAAAGGATTGGAAGAACTAATAAAAACACTTGCAAACATGCTGGAAACAGGAGGTCATTGAAGAGTCTGTAGAGGCAATGAATCTTGAAAAAGTAAAAGGAGAGCTTGAGTAAGGCAAGGCCACAGGAGCAGAGAGGTACAAATTCTAGGCACCGTAGAAGAATTTAAGATTTCCAGGCCAGAACCTTCTTTACAGGGAATGATTCTGGGGAGCTGTCTAATGTTGAAATGCAGGTGAGTTTTCAAACAGATCAATAAATTAGTAGTGACAAATTGTCAGGACCAAATACTGCTCTCTGAAGATGTCAGATCAAACTGAAATATGAAATTTCCAAACTTCCCACAGCAAAGCCTTAGCTGTAGGGCATAGAGTGGGTGGCTCAGCACCAGAGAAGGTGGTGGCAGCCATTCTGACACCAAGAGGGCTCCTGGAACTACAGGCTAGTAGGTCTGATCGCCACACCAGGCAAAGACATATAAGCTATGAAAAAGAATTAAATTGTAGAGACTTGGGCAAGTATAATATTGATTGGAAGAATGAGTAAAAAAAGTTAGAAAAGCAATAAGCTTTTTTAGATAGGATTTGTGTACCACAAACCTGTTGGAATTCTCTGAAAGAAAACTAGTAACTGTGTGGCTGGGGATGGTGCATCAATGTGATGTGTCTGGTTTTCCAAAGTTTTTTTTTTTTTTCAGTGTTATTCATTTAGTGCTTTAAAGGAATTAAGTAGTCACGGAATGAGAGAGAAGGTCCTCTTCTGGGCTGCTTTGACGATGGAGAGGAGATACCGGTAGGAATTGTGCTGGGACCCGTGCTGCTCAAAATTCATTATTTCGAAGCTCGTTGTGTGAAGTTATGAATTGGTCATAATAAAAAATTAGTTAATACTAAAAGGGATTGTGAGCAGTTCGAGAAGGTGGTACTGAATGGCGTGGCAACGCAATGGCAGATGATGCTTTGTGTTCAATGTTCGAGGTGGCGAGAGGCAGCTCTGCCTTTACAAAGGTGAGCTTGGAGTTAGTTGTTTCCAAACAGGAACAAGAACTTGGAGTCAGGATGAATAGGTCTCACAAAATGGCACTTATGTGACAGCGGTGGTCAACAGAGTAAAATCTCAATGACTGTTAGTAAAGAAAAAGAGAACGAAATATAAGACATAATTCTGGCATAGATAACTCAGTGGCACACTTGGATTTTGAGTGGATTTGAACACTACAAATAATAATGGACCTGAAGAAGGGCAGATGAATATTAGATTGTTCAGGGGTACAGAATTATTTCTCCACAAGGGGAAATAAATAGACCAGGTCTTCCAACTAAAAATGAGAGAACCGAAGAAGAAATATGACAGGCACCTGTGAATCTAATTAATTCTGTATAGGACATGAATGGAAAATCATTATTTATTGCTTCTCAAAATACAACAACTAGAAGACCAACAGAAATTGTTAGTGTAAAAACAAACAAAAGGAAGTATTTTTTTCCACACAACACAGTTAAATTGTTGAGCTCATTACCACAGAAGTTCTTTGTGTCAGATGTGTAAATTGGTTTACCAAACTGTTAGAAAAATTCAAAGAGTTAGAAAAATTCAAAGAGGAAAGTTAAGATAAAGAAAAAGGATTTTTACAGACCTTATACAAAAGGTATTTTTGAACTCAGTAGACTTAATGCCATCTCCTACTGCAAAAACGCAGGAAGTGTCATTCCATATTTGCCATGTGTATTTTTCCTCAGCATCCACTATGAGCCATTGTCTGAGCCGGCACTACTCTAGAAATAGACTTTATTCTGACTCACTGCAAGTGCTCTTAAGGTCTTAATTTCTAGTTCAGTATGCTTCTATATTATAGGTAGAAACTCAATAATAAGAAATTTCAGCCGAAACGGCAGGTCCAACATATTCTACAATAAAGAATATGTATTTTGATTGATGTAAAGTATCTGGGATCCCTGGACTAGAAGTGTGTCTCCAACTTTAACATCTTTTAATAAGACACAAATCAAGATTATAATTTCTCTTAGATGCAGAGAATCTGCAGTTGTTTCTTTGTGCTTTCTGTCAGTTCTTTACCTGCTTTAAATATGCCAGTGTATGGTAGTATGCTGTAGAACTTTTCTGAACACTGAATAAAAATATTATCATTTTTAATGAACATGCTGTCCCATAACAACACATCTTCAGTTCCACAGCAGTGTATCTACATCTCCATTTCCATTTTCTTAAATATATATATATCTCCATCTATATGTGTCTCTGAGAGAATAACCCTTAGCAAGTTGCAAGTAAGTTCCGTAGATGAAAAACTTTTCATATTGATACCCAAACACTTCCAAATGTTCAGGGTTATTTATACATAATGAGGTGTACTTATTAGTCAGACAGGAAGAATTGTGAACGTGTTGAATTTCAGGCAGTGTCGTGGTAGAGGTTACATTTGCATTCACTGAAATTCATCCCAATAACATGGGGTAATGAATACAGGCAGAGTGAGAAAATAATGGCCTTACTGCACTACTTTTCCCTCCTCCTCCTCCTCAAAAAAACCCCAATGAACCAAACCAAAATTTAAAAAAAAACCAAAAAAAAGTGCAGATATATGAATTAAAAGCACCTTTTTAAAATGACAAGTCAGATATACCTATGGTAGAAGTCTGTTGAGTCAGCTGACTTTTTGCTCGGATGATTTTGCACAAATAGAATGCAAAAAATTTGAATTGTGTGATTCCGACCCAAATGTCTTGAGTGGGTGCTGAGAGTTGAACTGCGCTGCTCTGCTGGGCTGCCAGGCGAGGAGGCAGGTCCCCAAGCAGATGGGGTGGCAAAGGTGCCCCTGTGGTACCCTCCCCCGGGGCTTGCCGGGGGGGCAGCAGCAGCTTTGCCTTGCACGGGGTGGCAGCAGGGATGGCGGGGAAGCGCTGACGTAGAGCGTGTTCTGCAGTACTGCACGGTTACTGTCTCCACCTTATTAGAAAGTGGGGGTTTTTCCCCTTTTTCTCTGGTTTGTGTCAGTGGAAGGCTGCGTAAATTAGAGATTGTATTCCAGTATATTGAACCAGTACAGCCTCTTTAGCCCCTATAACATTTGAAAACATAGTCTTTGCTTACTGCAGCAATGTCTGAGCACTTCCATAAAGGTTTGTGACCTCAGCTGGAATAGATACAAGGCAGTAATATAACCTTTTACAATCCACAAAAATCAGTCTCCTTGTCTTGCTCAGAGAAGTATAGTCTTTAGCATAACCAGGAACAGCATTGAGATCTACATCCCTGTTCCCTACAGGGTTGTTCCTCTTCCATCAACTACTGTACCATAGACACAAAGCCTTTAAACAGCAATTTGTGAAATTGTGCACATGTGAAAGTAGATTTATATAATATTTTATGGAGGTTCCAGTCAAAGATGAGGGACCAGTTACACATTTTAAAAAATATGTTTATGGTCGGGTTAACTCAAGCCATGAAAGCATTGCCAAATAATGCAGTGCCTGCCTCTCTCATGTTAATGTAATTGAATGGTCGTTTAATTTTTCCATTTTTTTAACTCTCTGGAGAGCAGCAGGTGTTAAAAGTGGATATAAAAACCTACTGAGCCTGCATATCTGTCTGGGGCTCTATGCAGAGACAGTATGATGACAGTGTTTCTGTTTTCACCACGAAATTCCACTCCAATTCCAATTGAGGTCCTGTTACTGAAGCGGTCAGAAGAGAAACCAGATCCTTTGAGCTCCTGTTGCCTAGGCTGAAGGGGACAGTTTAACAGCAGAAGACCATGTCACCATTTGACAGATCCAGGGTTTCCCAAACCACCTGGAATGTTGTTAGGAGCAATTTAGAGCAGCTCAAGGCAAAGGCGGGTTGCTGCAAAACTAATTTAGCTGGGCCTGCATGTGCAGTGTACGATTCCTTAATGAGAATTTAAGAAGCTTAGTTTAAAAAGCAAACAAACCGTAAACAAAAATAAATCCTTGAGAATAGGTACTTTTCATGCTTAGTCTTTGAAACACTGGTAACTCGATGAAACAGCCACAGGCTATACTTTTGTTTCTGGTTAATCTCTGTAGATCTGTAAGAGAACAAGGTAAAACCCGCATGACCGTCTCCAGTTTTACCTTATCTCATCTGCCTTCTGCAGAATGAACCTTTGGGGAAGGCAGAGGCCCTGGAGAGATTGCAGCTGAGGTGATGTTTTGCGGGGGAGGACAGAGACTTGGTGCGTGGCAGTTCCAGTGCAGGTGTTTCCAAAACGGACGACGTTCTGTACAGCCACAGGGAAGGCTTGCAGTCAACAAGCCAGAGGAGGAAAGGGACAAAAGGGATGAGCTGGGACCATGTTTCAAGCCACTACCATATAGTTCACACCGTTTTGGCAGCAAAGTTATGTGACTGGCGTTGGGATGTTAGAGATAGCAACAGGCTTCTTCCTAGAGTGTGCTGAAAGGGCATGCAGGATTTTTAGGATGCCTGAGGTCACAGTATCACCAGAGAAGTGTCGCCACTCTGCACTGAGTTGTAAAGGCCAAAGTGAGGGTGACTGCACATGTGCTGCTTGACCCTCAGAGCAACAGGAATTGTTGCCCAAGCAGCTAGGCCAGTCATTAGCAGCTTGATGAAAATAAAGAGGTTACATACAATTTAGTGGACTTGAGACTGTTGTAAGCACCTAACTCCAGATGTGCACCCTAGCCATGTGCCAGATCCATGTCCAGGCAAGACCCAGGAGTGAACCAGCCCCTGACTCTTACCTCCCCCAAAACACACGCACTTTTCTCTGTGCGAAGGAAACCAGAAGGCACAGGCCAGAGGGGAGCCATGGCGCGCTCAAGCCACGTCTCCGATCTGGACAATTGGCATCCCACAGCATTCAATCTAGACACAACCAGAGGAAACTTCAGGTCTCCTCCAGACTCCACTGAGCATTCCTTGGCTATGCTGGAGGCTCTCCTCTGCTGGCCAAAAATGAGAGTGTGGAGGGTGTGAGGAATTACGAGGAAATTAGGACTCGAAAAGACACACAGGAGAGTAAAATGGATAATTAAAGGTGTAGAATGAATTTCAGGTAGAGAATCAAACAGAGCAGGGCTCTTTGGCCAGGAGGGAAGATGACTGTAGGTAGGATGTGTTTCAAGGGTCTCAAGAATCAGTCATGGCACAGAGGAGGGGAAACGCTCACTGTCATTCTTCTGGTAACAGAACTGGGAGTAATCTAATAAAAGTAGTAGCTGGTATGTCTGAAAGAAACAAAAGGAGATGCTTTATCACAAAAGGCATATTGAAACCCCTTATTATAAGACGTTGCAGAAACGGGAGGTTTTTATGGAAATGCAAAGATTAATTGGACAGATTCAAAGAATGTTATTTTTATCTTAGGCTATTCAATACCAGAGCTTAGGTTCAGGAAGTCCCAGAGCCATAAATCACTGAAAACTGAGGCAGCATTATGGGAAGTCTCAATATGCGCTTGTCTTACTCAGACGCTCTTCCTGAAGTGTTCCTCGCTGGCAACCATTTCAGGAGGGATACTGGTCCTGATAGTCTCACTGAAATGCCCGTTCTCATCTTTTTAGGAAATAACTAATGGAGAAGAGATAGCGTTTGGGATCTGAATAATGATGCAGAGATTTTAGTAATAACATAAGACTAGTAACCAACTAAACAAGGCATTACTGTAATTAACAGCGGAGGATCGAGTATACCATATTACCAGTCACTTTCATTGTTAGAGACCATTGCAGCTCTGCTCCAGCTCTTTGGAAACTCAGTGAGGTCTCCAAGCTCGAGGTGCCGAGTACTGCTGGTTGTCAGTGAAGTCCTTCAGAGAGCACACTGAATTCAAATTGGCAACAAGCAGGATTAGGTCATTTATCCCTCTTCTCCCCAGATGAACATGCTTATTTAGGTCACATGGAAAATTAGTTTCTCCTTTAACAGACATCACAAAATTAATACACTGTAAACTGCACACAGGATTTTGTTAAATACTATTTTTGAGCTGTAATTTTGTTAGATGGTCAGTTGACTCTTTTTTGACACTGTTTCAGAGTGAAAATTGGTAGTTAATCATACCGCATCATTTGTTTATATTAAAAACGTGCATTCATTTGCTATGCAAATATGTATTTATTTGAGTAAGATGCTGCAGCAGAATATATCTGTGTTAGGCACACAAGATGGTGCTTATGATGGGAGGCTTATTTACTGCAGTTCAGGCCTAGCCTGTGACATCTGCTTTTATGTCATTTGGGGCCTTTCTTGAGGTGGGAGGTTTCTGCCAAACTATGTGTTCATTTGTTTGTTTTATGAGGTGAGAATAAGAAGATGCTAAAGAGCATTTCTGCTTGTAATATGGGCTGAGACCTTGTGCTGTTGAGGTAAAATGCATTAATATACTGTCTCTGTTAGCTAAAATTCCCTTGGCATTCTTCAAGCTTGATATAAAAAACTGATTTAATAGAAGAATGGGGCTGATGTCATTTTATTTTAGGTCTTTTTATCCATGTGGTGTAGATGAATAATTTAGTAAGGTCTGAATTACAATTGAAAAGCAAAGAGAATTACGAGTACAATAAAATTATATGTTTTACTTGAAAGTGCTTTATATTTTGGTAATTTTTATTTAGCTGGGCCAGCAGACGGTAGAACAGATAGAAACGGTCAACACTTTATAAGTAATGTAAAATGTAAGCTTGTAGTGATGATGTAAAAATAGTTTCTGTTCCTTGGTGTTGCTCTTCTTTGCCACTTAATTGTCATTTATCTTAAAACATCAAAAGCTCTCTTGTATAAAAACTAGATACGTAATTTTGAAAAGTGCCTTGGTGCCTTCTGTATGTAATTTCTGTAGCTGTACAGAATTTTTATGAAAGAGAATATGCACATCAGGCTTCATAAGATTGGCCAAGGATCATAAGAGACTTAAAAGAAACTGCTTTTATATTTGCCTTCAGGATTTTGAGCTTTTCCTTTAAGAATAGTTTAATGGTGATGTATTCTAATATTTTGAAATATGCATTTCGCTCCAGCATCTGAGAGTTTAAGAAACTCACCAAGTATCAGAGGACATGTCATGGAACTCAGTGCACCAGTCTTTCAAGGTGGTACCTCCCAAGTGTTGTTCTACCAGCCTTCATTCCCATCCTCCCTCCTCTTCAGCATCCCATCCGCCCCCAGTCTGGGCTGTTCCTTCTGTAACCTGCCTTGCTGGCCCCATTAGCCCAGCTGTCCTCTTTTCCTCCCATTCCCTGCCTCCCCCCCAGTCCCACCAAATGGCACAGAGCTCAGCCTGATTGCAATGTCCGAGGGAATGAACTTGGGCTCCGTGCCACGACTCACCTCTGTTGTTGCCACACCTCACCCATCAGGAATGCTGCATTTCTGGAATAATGGTTTTGACTGGTATAAGCCAGGGGCACTCATATCCATGAGTATTTCCAGGCTTAGATCCATGCCCACAGGTAGTCCTCTGAGTACAAGTAGCAAGGTGAATGTCGGAAGGGAACTTTTCCCATTCTGCTAGAATGACTTTTACACGGGAATCTCTGAGGAGGACTTTTTCCCAACCATGCTCAGCAGACCGCAGAGTTCCAAATAAGCCATTTCAATTCAGCATTTGAATTACTTACTTGAGTGCTTAGGTATGTTGTATGAAATACATATTTAGGGCAGGGATATTTTTTTAAAAACATATCTGTGCATAGTTAAAGAAAACTACTTCTCCAAAGATGTTCAAGTCTGTCCATTAAAGATGGAGGACCAAGTCCTGCTTCAACTGAAGCCATTTTAAGAAGTGGCAGTAGGCTGGAGCCTCACACAACTCAGCTCTGTCTCTCTCCATTCGTTAGGAAAAATACAGTAATCCAGAGCCATACTAAGGTTTCTCATTATGGATATGTCATAGCTTTTTTTGGTACTGTGCAGTACGTTTGCTGGTGCATTATCAGTTATTAACACAAGCAGTAAAAGTTGATCTGAAAAGCTCCATCAGTCAGATGTGTTATTTCTTCCTCTTTACTGTGTTTCTTATTCACTAGATAGCAAACAGGGCCAACTTAGAGCCAGCAAATCCAGCAAAGCCTGGTTGCCACAGGCTAATAGCAGGAGATATGGGGGTCCTTTCTTTTCTGAGGATACATAGGCAAGATAGGGATGCACAGATCTAGCGTATCTGTTGCAACTGGCATCCCGATTGTACGTACGCTGGTGGGGCAGGATGTAGATGAGGCAAATGATGGAGTGTCTGCTGAATAGCGTGTCTCCTGAGCTGAGCTGAGGTGGTGTAAAATAGGAAAAATCTGTCCATGGTGAAGATGTTCTCTGCACCAATGAAGCACCGTATCTGGGTTCTGTTGAGGAGCTGCAGGCAGAGCTGGACATCCCAGGTGTAGCACCGACAAGGTTTTTCATAGTTATATAGGTTAGTGCTAAGCAGCAGGGTTGGGGAGGTGTGACAGATCCACTCAGACAAGCTGTGAGCCATTATCTCCTGCAGCCCCCTGTCTCAGGTGAGAACAGCAGTGCGGGATGGTGGCCCATGGGAGCCTTGGCTTTGTGAGGCAAATTCCCCCTCTGCAACCATTCTGTGCTCTCTCCAGTGAAGTCCACGCAGATCTCTGGCCAAGAAAAGGAGTCCATGGTGCAGACCATTTTAAACACCAGTATTTTTCAAATGACTGGTTTGGTGTGGCAGTGTTGGTAATACATGAAAAAGTTTGATGGTGAGTCACGGGTTGCTGTTCCAGAAAGTTTGCTCCGTAGGGCTGGAGCTGTGCTGTATGTACCAGTAGTAGCACGCAGGCTTTTCCAAAGGGTGCCCAGCTGCTGCCTGCACAGCTGAGCTCCTCCTGCACGTGGACGGTGCCTGCACAGGGCTGGGTTCTGCTGCTGCACCCGCAGGGATGCATGGGCAAAACCCAGTTGAGGAGTCCCTAATTTAGAGCAAGGCTAGGAGTGCCTCATTTCAGTCTCTGGCTGGTAAAGAGCCCGTGTGTGGGCTGAGCATCTTAGACACCTGATTGTTGTTTGGTCCAGATGGTGAATTTTCACCATCGTGTGTGTGATTTAACATGAAACAATTCTTCTGATTTCTTCAGTGTCAAGCATCATGTGAATTCTGCCTAGAAGGCATGTTGTCCAAACAAAGAACGAGACATCTGAATCCTTGCATGCACAGAATATGTACCTGCTAAGCTGCCTTTTTATGACTGAATATATTGGTCATTACTCTTTTATTTTCCCAGATTAGCTGACTAGGAGATCAGTGTTTCTTTGTAGAAATGGAAGACATATACTAAAAAGCATCCAGAGGTAGTAACCTCATTTAAAAAAACAAAGCAACGCAAACAAAAAACCCCAAACAAACAGAAACCCCCAACATTAGTATGATTTTAAAAGAGCCAAATCAATTATTTCTGAAATACAGTAAAAATAATTTGCTCCTTGACTGACAGCTGTGTGCGCCAAGTTCCGCTCAGTGAGCCAGTTTTACAGCCAGTTGTAACTCTCGAATACAGGGGTTTACAATGGAAACTGCAACTCTGCCTTCACCAAGGCTGTGCAGGCACACTGCTCTAATATCGATTTAATTAGATGCTGCACAGTTATTTCTGGTAACAAAAGCAAAGGGCATGCAGCAGTTTAGCATCACGCATACTGCTTTTATTTGGGATACTTGGCAGGTGAAAATCTGAAGGGGAGAACTAGAAATAGAGGCTCTAAGCTGTTTGAATTCCCTCCTTGCAGCACTGGTTTGTGAAGTGATTTATTTGAGCTGCAGCCTATAGACCATACATCACCTTCCTGGTTGCCTTTGTTGGCACCTTGTCACATTCTTGCGGGCTTGAAGAATTCATTGTTCTTGTTTGAACTGATAAGAACAAAAAAGGATTTTCTGCCGGAGACCTTGGGAAAGGCAGAGGGGGAGGAATGTTGACATGAAACAGCAGGACTGCACTTTCCCAAGCCTTTCAGCTGGCGCAGCAGCCCGCATTCTTCACTGGCTGGGGAGCCTGGGCTTGAGGTGTGCAGAGCGTCGCTTCTGTCACTGCTGCCAGCGAGCATGGCCCAGGGTGGTGGCAGGGCAAGGAGGGAGCAGGGAGGCAGATGCTTTCATGGCCCAGGGTGGGAACACGTCAAAGGGAATCTCGCATAGTGGCAGGAGATCACGGTCACCAAGAGGAATGCGAAATGCGGAGTGTGGCTTGGTTTGAGCCAGCCCTCCAAAGTTCACCTTGCTGCGCGTGTGCCTTTTGGGAAAGGTGCCACCCTGATCCTTCTTCCCCTGTTGTGTCCTGGAATGTTTAACTCAGGAAGGCAGCTTGAAGCTCTTGGTTCCAGCTGTCACATGAACCACCCTTTGAAGGTGGAATGTGTAATGGATATCGAAAGCATCACTTTGCCTCTTGCACTCTTGGCAGCAAGTGCTGTTACAGACATAGTATCTCCTCACTCTCCTGTGGGTCACTATCCTGGATGAAAACTCTACCTGCTTTTTGCCACATTTCCTCAATATTATGAACAAGCTGCGTTGTCTTGCTCCTCCTGAAAGCACAAAAGGTCACTACAAGGGCTTGAGGCTTACAAAGGTGTGCCAAAATAAACCATATTGGTATTGAGGAGCAGTGAGCTACAAAAAATACCAATTAATTCCAGAATTTTTGCTCTGAGAACATGGAAGACAACCGTCTGCTCAAAAGTTTTACACCTGCTATGTGCACAGAGGAGTGTTTTGCTCCTTTTATGCCTTCCATGTATCTGGGGAAAGGAGATCACTGCCTCCTCAACCTCTCTTACTGAAAGGATATCAGAAAGCTCTAACAGAGACTGTCCTTAAAATAATATCATCTCTCTTTTTAAAATAATAATAATAATAATAATAATAATAATAATAATAATAATATGATGATGATGATGATGATGATGATGATGATGATGATGATGATGATGATGATGATGATGATGATGTAACTCTTTAACTTTCCAGGTGGTACCAACTTAAATTTCAAAGTGTTGATGACAAACAGATAAGCTTGTGTCATTTTTAGATTCAGGCAGAAACAAGGATATTGGCTGCAAGGAGAGGGTCTAAAGTCAGCATGCGGCAAAGGATCTGACCAAAAAAGTTCTTCATTTCTGCTTTCGTGTTTATTTTTCTTACCATTTAGGCTACTGATCTGCTGGTTACAGGCTACATGGTGTCTACAGGTCCATCTGGTGTGATCCATTGATACAACATGCCACTCGGCAGTACAGCCCAGGCTTATGGAGAAAGCAAGAGTTTCCCTCTCCTTAGTGCTGCTGCCCCAGGGAGGCTGGGGACCATTACAGAAGACAAAGATCTCTCTCAGACCCTTTTCAACTCATTCTGTATCCTCAGGGTCATGTATCCACAAGATGCAGAAAGAGTATGTGGGTATTTGAGTAAAAAAAAGTAATTGTGCCCACATGCATACTTGAGACCAGAAAGCATACGATTACTTCAGGCAGGATATGGTGAAATGAGAAAACAGCAGAATCCCATATTTACTGTTGTGAAATTCTGTCTTGATGGAATTCTTACAATTTTCTCTCGCCTCAACTGTTTTACTGAAAAGTTTTATAGTAGATGCTGCTCTGGAAATATCCTGGGGCTACCAAGGCAGGAATGAGGAGGAGGAAAGTAAGAAGAATCAATTTGAGCTCCTTGTTTGGAGCCAGTGGCCAGCATCTCTCTGAGTTAGTGCAGTGGAGGTTACGAGTGTGCCTGAACTCTCTAGCCCTGCCACCACCCAGACAGGCTCCAGCAAAAGGGGAGCCAGTCTGGTTCTTACCAGCACCAGCAAGGCTCTCACCACCACCCCTTCTCCTACACCCTGGCCATGCCCTGCCACGGGGGGTGTAGCAGGATTCACAAGCTTTCCTTATCTTGCACATGGATGGAGAGACAGGCTAGCCAGGTTATAGGGCTATATATAACACAGAGCCAGCTCTGACTGGACTCACACTGCTTAAAGAGCAGTTCCTGCCTGGGTTTCATTAAGACAAGGAAGACTCCTTTGCTGCTCTAGGCAAGGTGAAGTGGCCATGGTGAGGGATAGAGTGTGCATGTACACGTGCATGTTCTTGATTCATAAAGCTGCCTGCTGATGTTACAGCCTTCTTTTGGTGACACCTGGTGCGAAATAGCCTCGTAGCGCAAATATTAAGGCCGGACTAATAGTGCTTTTGAGAAGATGCAATTTGTGTGAATAATGGATGTTACGTGTTTTTTTCCAGTGTAAGAGCAGACTTGCATCTACATGTGGGGCACAAAGCCCAAAGAGACAAATTATGGTTTAAATCAGATGGTGTCACCAAAGCAGGTGGCCCTCACTAGGCCAGGTTGCCCACTGAGCCAGGGTGGTGCGGGGAGCACTGTCTTGACAGCTCCATGGGGAGTATGGCCGTGGGTTCCTCGCGGATGCTGTTGGCACCGGAGGGTGAGGAGGAGCTGAGGCAGCAGCTGAGGAGGAGAGAGCAGGTTGATGGTCAGAGAACAGTGGGGAAAGAGTGAAGTGGCAAGGGAGGCTGAAGCAGCAGTGGCAGAGAGCTGAGATGATGTGATGGGAAAAAAAGCAGTGTCAGGGTGTCCTCACTACAAGCAGGTTGGGAAGCATCAGTGTACAACACAAAACTTGCCTGCCCAGCTTCATGTCCTCAATCCAGACAGTGTACTTCATGTGCTTCGGTATTCATCACGTGTAAAATATGAATGGTAATCCTGGTCTTTCACTTAGTGAAACATTTTGAGATCTTTAGATAAAAAACAAATATTCCCACCTAGGAAGGCTTGCTTCTAGGGGTCCAGATTAGTTCCTTTGGGGTTGGGACAGGTCAGGCGATCATCTACCTGCTGCTTAGACTATGGCAATGAAATATGTAATTTAACATTCAGTACCTTTTACTGCCGAAGAAGGGTTCACATTTTGACTTTTTACTACTACTAGTGGCTACTGAGAATATATACCAGAATAAAATACATACAAGGTGTAAAGGATGAAGAGGCCGTATGTATGGATGTGTGTGTGTAAGCATATCTTGGTAGTAAGTGAAGCGACTTATATACAGGACAAAGCTTGAAACAAGTTTGTTAGGTTATTTTAAGTCAGTATTGGCTGGTCTAATAAAAGAGTCTCTTTCTGCCTGCAAATCTTGCCTTGCTCACAACCTGAGCTGGTCAAATTTACAGTGACTCTGCTATTTCAAACACAGTTTGTAAGATAGAAGCTATTCTCTTGGCATCGTGGCATCTTCTCCTTGATATAACTTGAACAGGTATAAGCATCTTTAGCAATGCTGCCAGAGTATTAAGACACTAATGTGGAGGCAGGTGGAGTTTATGATACAAGTGCTCCCCGGTACTTCTTGGCCTATAGTGCAGAATGCTGCGAGGATCGAATAGCTGATCTGACAGCTCTTGCTCACGTGAGTATTCCTCCTGAAGCTGGCTCAGGCACTGCCTTTGCAGGTATTTTTAATGGTTTTATTTTCACATGACCCCATGTTGTCATCTGTTTCTCCAAGACCAGCTCCTCTGGCATTCACGTTGGTGAGCTTGCCAGCTCTGAGCTTTGCCTTTTCTGGAGCCTGGGAGCTGCCCTGCTTTCCAGGGCTGAGCTCACTGACAGCGTATCACTGCTCTCTGCTGGAGAAGCACCGAGCTGGGCCAGGCCTCTCTGGGTCTCCAGCTGTTTGTCAGGAATGCAGGTGTGATGGCCGAACCGATAACCTCTGAGCCCTTAAGAGAAAACTCAGTGTACAGCTTATTCCTGCTCCCCAGACAGCACAATTTAGGGTCTTGGTTGTGCAGGCTGGAGACAAGAGTTTTCAGAAAGGCGAGGGAGAAACACAGTGATGCTGGCTGAACATAAACATCTGTGGTCTCGTGGACCCCCTCCCTGGTAGTGCAGGATAACAGACATCCGGGTAATTTTCATAGGTTTCTGCTCTAGCCTGGAATATGATTTCCCAATTGCATTTGCAGTCATGTAATGTTCTATCTTGTAAAATGTTTCCTCTGGTCAGGTGCAATGTCCAGTTATAAGTCTATTGCTTTTCTACTCAAGGAGTGTAGCAAGCATGAGGTCCTGAGTGTTCCTCTTGAAAGAGAATAATTCCAGTCATCTTGATTAGATTTTGGTAGTTGCAGAAGTTAATCTGGCTGTTATATTGAGTCATTTTTGAAAGACATAGGCAAATGATCAGATCTTCCCCACAAAATGAAAATTATTTAAAATAGTCTCTCCCACTTGAGCCCACACACACGCACATACATAACATGTACGTGCACACATGATACATCTTCTGATTTCATACACTTTTGTAGCTCTGGTATCTTTTTTGCTTGAAAACAACTCAAACATAAATCATAAAAAGGCAGCTTTCCAACAGCTTTAAAGTGCTATTATATTCTGCAGCGTTCCAAGTGAATTATTGCTGTGCTGTCAAAGAAAACAAAAACATTTGGGAAGGACTGTTTATTTTACAGTGGTTGACCAAAAGTATGCAAGTGGTTATAAAAATGTAGACGGCTAACGATGGGAGGTGCCATTGCTCATTTTGCAACCCATTCACAAACCTTTGACACTGATTTTAGATCACTAGAGATAGAGCTAGGTACTTCCCACAGGAAAACACACGCACTTCCAATTCACTCAAGTTATAAACAAAACACACCGTTGTCCCCTCCCTCACTCCACCCCGATCCTTCTTCCCCACCCACTCACATAGCCAAGCAAAAAGCCCGAGATTTCTATATGTGTAGTGAGGCCTATTCAGCCAACTGTTTCTTTGAACTGTTTTCCATGATGACAAGATGTCACTTGTAGAGCTGTGTATTTAAATTTGACTTTCAGAGAAACCTTTTTAATAACGTGATACCATTTTTGGTGCTATAGGGCACCATTTCCCGTGATTAAACTCCCTTTTTATGGAGCTCCCCATCAAATTTGTTGTGTGCAAGTTGAAGGTAAGCTGGAATCTGTGTGCTAACATGTTTGTCAACATCTTGACTATGGCGTATGGTTCTGGTCTGCTCATCCTAGAAAGAAGGTAGTAGAACAGAAGGCAGCTCAAAGGGTGATCAAGGAGGCTGCCATATGAGTTGTGATGAACAACTCAATAAGCTGGGACTCTTCAGCCTGGGAAACACATGGTTTAGAAAAGTCTATAAAATCATGAAAGGCATGAAGAGAGTTGGTGGGAATTGGCTGTTGACTAGCTTTTCTAAGACAGGAGTGAGTGGAATCAACTAAGGAATCAACTAAGTAGCCTATTTCAGAACATGTAGAGATGGTTCTTCACACTGCAAGTTGTAGAGCGGTGGAACTCCTTGCGACAGAATGTTGGATGCTAACATTTATGAGGGTTCAAGGGAAAACTAGAAAAAATAATGGAAGGGAGATGCTTTGAGGGTTACTAAACATGCACAGACCACATCTCGCTAAGAAGCCCTCACAGTTTAAAATAACTAAAGGCTTGGAGAGTATCATGGGATTACACATCACTATATCGTTCTTTGGCGTGTCCTTTTTCTAGGCGTCTTATTATAGAAAAAAATACAGGGATAGATCAACATCTGTTCTGTCTTAATAGGACTGTCACTTTATATATATATAGCATAAGTCTAATTGTGGAGATATCTTTGTAAGTGCATTCAGCTTCTCTTGCCCTCCCTCTTAATGACAGGTAATGCAGGCATGAAGATGCCGAACATGTTATGATGAGCATTCTTACTTGGCTCTGCGTTCTTCTTACATGAACACCATACAGGATCATTGTCCATGTTGACTTCATTACAAGTATTTATGCAGTCCTAAAATTACATTCGGCCCTTTGGAGGCGACCGTGAGGCTGATGTGGACCCCCGTGAAAATGAGTTTGATACCCTCGGTATAAATGTTGGTGGGGTGGGGAAGGAATCTTTAAAGGCAAACCAGTAGTAGTCATTGTCATAATCATAATAACCATCATAATCATAAGAAGAATAATTTATGAAAAAAATCCCCCTGCAAGTCCTCATATTCAGTGCAAAATGGTAGAAAGATCAGCCTTGGTTTGCATCACTTTTTAGCTGCTAATATCCTGCAGGAATCTAAAAATAAGAGAGAAAGAAAGAGAGAGAGAAAGAGAGAGAGGAAGAGAGAGGGAAAGAGAGAAAGAGAGAGGGAAAGAGAGAGAGAAAGAGAGAGAAAGAGAAAAGGAAAGAAGGAAAGAGGAAGGAAAGAAGGAAAGAAAGAAGGAAGGAAGGAAAGAAGGAAGGAAAGAAAGAAGGAAGGAAAGAAAGGGAAAGAAAGGAAGAAAGAAAGGAAGAAAGGAAGAAAGAAAGAAAGAAAGGAAAGAAAGAAAGAAAGAAAAGGAAGGAAGGGAAGAAGAGCAGGCTCCGTGCAGTTGTTAATGAAGATTTGTTGATGAGGGAAGCACGCGAATCCCAGTGAACCTGCCTTTCATAAATGTGCCGGGATTCCTGCGTCACAGCTGTTGACACATTTCCCTTCCCTGTAGGTGCACACCCTTTCCCATGCATTCTACAGTGCTTGCGAATTGGTCTGAGGACTCCTCCAGCTACGCCCCTTCTGTGGAATGTCATTAGAAAGCCAAGGTGGGGAGGATCTATGAGCTGCTTAACAGCTGATCAGTCCTTTTGCCCTCTGTTTACTACCCCAGTTCATCAACAGTGCCAGAGACAGCACAGTATTACCTTGCGTGGCTACATAATAAAAGCTATCTTCCCCAACCGGAGGGAAATAAGCATGCAAAAGCCTGCTGCTGTTTGCCAAAAGCAACCTCAGTCAATGGGAGAGCGAGAGATATTTTGTGCTTGGTCTTTTTGCTGCTTGTATTAGAATAATGCGCTGCTATTTCTATCTGTTTTGCCAACTGGCATCCATCCACCTTTTCTGTTCATGCTGAAGCAGCCAGGAACACCACGGCGGGAGAGGAAGCTCCTTCTCATATGTTGCTGGCTGAGCTGCCAATGGCTTGTGTTTGTAGTGGGTCCAGCAACAAAACAAAACAATCCCATCAAATCAGCTGTCTTCACTAAAAAAATAGGTCTGCTGAAAACTATTGGAGCAGTGTCCTGGAGCTTCTCTTCCTCTTTAGTCACAACAAAGGCATTAGAATTATTTAATGTCAGAAGCAAAAATGGGCATATGTTTCTCTAAACATGAATAGTTTGTTAGACAAAAAAACACTAGAAAGAAAACCCTGACTCACTCACTACTCACATGTAGGTGGAGGTGAATGAACTCAGTCTGAACTGATCAAGTTGATTAGGTAGTTTAATTGAGCTCTGGTACAGCAGAAAAGTAGAAATCTGTTCTGACCAGGAAATGGTAAAAGCTGCTTATAAACAGCCTGTAATGAGAGAATCTGAGTCATTAACTTGCATGTGCAGACAAGGGTATACTCTTATGTCTCTCATGCCCAAGTTATAGCCAAAACAGAAATACTTTTATAAGGGCTGAATAATAGTTGGGAGAAATAGAGCGGGTAGGGAAGCAAGAAAAACAGCCAAGTAATTGAAAACATTGTCCGGAGAAGTAGCCTACAAATGGCATTTAGGATGCTAAATGTGAACTGTGGCAATACAAATGCAATTCTTACTGAAAAGCTGTTTGTCGAGGTAGTCATTATTTCAGGACTGCTTAATTTGAAATTATACATTTGCTGATAGAAACAAGCTTATCCCAGCCTTCTCCCATGGGAACAGGACCTGAATTCAGCTCCTGGCGACTTGCTGAAAAACCATCTTTCAGGTTTTTTCCACCCACTCATTCTGAGCGACCTGCTTCTGTGATCACCACGGGAGTCAAGGTATACCCAAGATGCTGAGTCCTATGCTAATCTTGGTGGAACCACTTACTAGTTTTAGTTCAAAGAGTCAGATCAGTCCGTTGTGCTTTCTAAAGCAACTTGCTTGTTAATCTTGATAAAGAATGATGGAAGGCACTATTTCTAACATGAATAGTGTGATCTTCTGGTAGTCAGACACTTTTATTTCCAGAATTTATTGGTGTCTACAAATGCTGCTTTCTCCCATTAAGACAGAAGTAACAATGATTTATTCAACTTTCTGGAAATTCTAGACTAAGATAATGTAAGGTAGTTAGAGAGAGTTAATAATAATTTATTTTAAATGGAGTGACGCGCATTTTAAATAGTCTCTTTTTCTTCTGAATTAGCTGGTATTTTTGTTCTCAGTGCTCTGGACCTCTAATTGGCAAAGTACTTTTTTACAAGAGTGAAAAAATGGATATCTTCTATGTATGGCACATTTCTGATGTGTACATCTTTGGGCATTGTATAAAGGAGAATGCCATTGTTCCATGTAGGAAATTAGGCAGCAGAAAGGGAATTGGCGGCACATTCCAACTCTCCATTCCTTGCCTGATAGACTCTGCTGCTTCAATTCCCCATGAGTGTATTTCAGCAGTTTAAATTATGTTGTAAAGTACATAATATATTTTCTTATTGGTTATGAGAAAAATAATGTATTTTGAAAAGTTTTATCCCTCAGCTGGGAGAAAGAGTATTGTGAGGGTGTTTCAGAAACTGACAGTATGTTTTCTCAAAGACTGTCTTTTCTCTTACATGGAAACCTGCCAGCAGTTTCTGTCTCGGCTCCATACTAAGGAATATTTTGAAAATGGAAAATCTAGTCAATGAGCTGCTCGTGTTACAGAAGAGAGGAAAGGGTTGACCCTGGGCATTTCAGGTGTTCTTATTCAGTGTCTCTTCCTTGCAAAGCCTGTCAGAGCAGGGACAGCCACAGTGTGTTATTTCCTAGAGAAAGCTCACAAAAGGAGCGGGACTGAGGATCCTTTTTGCCTGTTGGCTGACCTGCGGCAGCCAGCCCGTGTGTGTCATTTGCCTGCTGCAAATGGAAGGGAAAAGGCGTCACTTAAACTGCTCTCAGAGGGCAAGCATGTGGTCAGTAACTTGACTGTGTGTGCCAGCGACTCCTATTTTGAACTGACCCAGAGGCTGTCGGTTGGTAGTAAAAATCTACCTGAGAGACATTTGGCAGATTAAGATGTAACCGATATGGTAACAGGCTTAGTCAAAAGGGGATTAATTCAATTTAAATTAAGAGAAGTGAGTCCAAGCTTTCATTCTAGCATTAGCAGGGTTCTCAGCATAGCTGCAATGCCTCAGGAAGGTGGGCATTTACTTCTGGGATGTCCATGAGCCTGGGGTCTCTGGGATGGGAATGCTGCATACATACAACAAAGCACCGGAACTAAGAAATTCCAGAGTTTACTATCCTTTGAGGTGCTTTTCCTTCCTTGCTTTTATGGACAATGAATAAACCTGGAGAATAATATAAGTCTAGATTTACTGTACACGTTTTAAGTCTCATATTCTTTATGTCACAAGGTAAGCAGTAAAAGTTCAAGGTTTCAGCTCTGTGTAAATCAGTATAGAGCAATCAAAGAGACTGGGACAATGTTTGTGTATAAGAATTGTCATGATTTGGGAAAAAAAGAAATAGCTAGTTCAGTATTATTCTCCCTCCATTTCAGTTTCCTACTTATTCCTTTTCTTGACCTACTCCAGCTCATATTTAGTTAGCCCCTTGATTACAGGTCTCTAACGCTGCACCTGCTTGTTTCCTCAGAGGAGGAGGGAGGAGGGAGGGAGCCCTGTCTCCCTGCTGACACTCGCCCCCACGGTCTTGGCTGGGGGACAGCTGCTGCTGGCAGCAGTCTGGGAGGAACTCGCAGTGGTAGCAGAAGAAAATAATTTGGCAGGGAGGTCAGCCACATGATTGTGATTCATCCCGCACTCTTGAAATGTGGCAGGAGGGCTAGGAAAGGCTGCGGGTGCCAGCACCGAGAGCAGAGACACTCACGTTCAAACATCACATTCTTTTTATAGTAAGGCATGCCTCATAGGAAAAATATTGAACTTGGCCTTCCGGGATGAAGAAAATAGACCCAACTGTGATTTTACTGCTTGAGTCACTCACTTAATCAGTTACTGGTTGCATGGAGGAAGCTTTCTATTAGGCTGAATTGAAAAAATTGTTTTTAATTAATTAATAATGACACTGAGCGGTTTTTTAATTTGCTCAAAACTGCTTTCATTTATAATTCCCTTTATGTAAAAACACTCTTAGGATACCATAAGTCAGAAGAGTAATCACCTTAAATCAGTCACTTGATGTAACTTCCTTCTAGATAGGGGTTTTCTTTATCAGTAGTCAGAAGTTTGCTGGAAAGGTGAACAAAGTTGTACTGGAATCATGATGGCTTTGTGGGCCTGATTCTTCCACCTTTCCTCATAGAGGATGGCCGCTTAGCTCTGCGTTGCACGCGTGTCCCATCCCACATAGGAATGAAGGAAACAGAAGATGTCATTTCGTGTGCATGGAGCTGCAGGGTGGCAGTTTGAAGACTGTATGACAGATCAGTTCCAGCTGGACTTAAAAATTTTGGCTTTCCTCTTGTAGGCCACCTTGTTGTGAAAATCACAGAATCACAGAATAGTTGGGGTTGGAAGGGACCTCTGGAGATCATCTAGTCCAACCCAGCTGCTAAAGCAGGTTCACCCAGAGCAGATCACACAGGAATGTGTCCAGGCGGGTCTTGAATGTCTCCAGAGAAGGAGACTCCACAACCTCTCTGGGCAGCCTGTTCCAGTGCTCTGGCACCCTCAAAGTAAAGAAGTTTCTTCTCATATTCAGATGGAACCTCCTATGCTTCAGTCTGTGCCTGTTGTCCCTCATCCTGTCATTGGGCACCACTGAAGAGTCTGGTCCTCTTCTCTTGACATCCACCCTTGAGGTATTTGTAAGCATTGGTGAGATCCCCTCTCAGCCTTCTCTTCTCCAGGCTGAACAGACCCAGCTCTCTGTCTCTCCTCATAGGAAAAGTACTCTAGGCCCCTAATCATCTTCATAGCCAGTCACTGGACTCCCTCTAGTAATTCCTTGTCCTTCTTAAACTGGGGATCCCGGAACTGGACGCAGTACTCCAACGGAACGAGACCATCTCCTTAGCCTTATTTTGACCCAGTTCTCCTGTCCCGCAGGAGGTGGTTACAAATGCAGTTACGTGTAGCTCAGTTGAAGAACACCAGTCTGCACAGCCTCATGCACTTGCAAGGCCCACGTTGGCTCAAAGGCTTATTGCTTCCCATGCACCATAAATCTGCATCTGCATTCAAAAATGTAGAGTCCACAGTGTATGGAAGTTCCTCTTCCTTGCTGGGTGTGTTTATGACAGATTTATGTTGATCGCAGCTGTACACCACAGCCACAAGCTTCTATTATATTCAGGCTCTCCTAACTTAGTCCGTGTTTCCTGTTGAAGGTGAGGCAAGGTCCTGTGTGAATGAGGGGTGAAATTACAACTGAACTTTCTAATTGCTGTTAGTATAGGAGAACTCTTAAGAAACAGAGCAAGCCCTTTTGTGTTTGGAGCTACCTCTGCCCTCTCTTCACCAGTTTGCTTTAAGTTTGCTTTTTTCCCCTTACAAAAAGCCAGTAAATGTGTGCCTATATATCATTATGTTTACAGATGGTATTTGAAAAGAAGGTCAGAAGTGCTTTAATTCTTGAAAATAAACAGCCAGTTTCAGCTACCCAGAACTTTCGAAGTGTATACAAAAACACAAATGCTGGTAACTGTTATTTCAGGCCTGGGGCTTAGACATGATAAATTAACACTGTCCAGATTTCGTTTTGGAAGCAGTGCCGGCTTCTGCACAGACACATTCATATCCTGATGAACTCTGGGGTGGCGTGGAGGGGCAATCACCACATCCTGCGTCTGACCTTGACGGTGGCTGCTTCCTCCTGCCTCCCGCGCCGGGGCTGAGAGGCCAGGCCTCAGTGCAAACGTGGGCCACAGCTCCAGAAGCTGAGCAAATGTCGAGTTTAGCTCTGTCAAAGAACTCTAGGACCAATTACTTCTTCACCTCGTCCTCCTTCCCCTCTGCACTATCCCTGTTTCACTGTGACAGCAAAGGAAGAAAAATCTGATGTTTACAGTGATGGCTTCAGAGGTTTCTGGCACATTTTAAGAGTGGTGCCAGCATCTTTGGGGCTTTGAAGAACCCCATCATGAAACTGCTCTGATAAACCACAGTCTTCCTTCTGGTCTCACACTGATTTGGCACCACTATTTTAGTTGGAATAATTCCTTCTCAATTCTAAGTCTAAATTGGGAATCAGAAGGAGGTAGTGCTAAGTGGGAAGCAGAAAGAGTCAGTGACACATTGACCCGTTCTTTGTCCTCTATAAATGCTCTTACTTCTTACGTTTGCTGGAGAAACATCCTTTTTATTTAGCGTGCTGTTGTGGTATCTGGTCACTTTGCCGAGAGACTGGAGGAGAAGCAGATCTCCCATGGACACGAGCAGTACCAACCTCCTTGGAAGAGACTATTGAAGAAACTGAACCAGCCCCAGAAATCAGAGGGTACAAAAATGCCTCCAAGCTGCCTTTCCACTTCTCTTTTGATCTGTACTGGCCTCTGAATCTAGGCAAGTCAGTTATTTCTTTCTTCAGTCCTGGTTTCACTACAGGATTTAATGGCTTAGGACTTAATGGTTGTTTGCAGTGGTAAATAACTCTGCCTTTGATTGAAACGAGAGTTCAAAATCTTCTGAACCGAATCCTTTCTTTAAACAGCCAGTCTTTATTTTTTCCTTTAGAGCAGAAGTCAGTGGGGTGTTACTGTCTGTGTTTGCCGTGATTCACCCATCGGCCACCTCATGCAGGGTGGTTTCGCCCCGTTTTTGCCCTGAGCCTCTGTGTCACCCTTCATGCAGGAGGTTGTGCTGCTTGCTGAACTGGGGTGTTTGAACAGCCAAGGTGTCTGCTGCTGGATTAGCACGGGTTTTTTTGGTCCAACATATTATTGCAAACATCTGGCTGTGCCTTTACGTTCCTAAAATATCTTTAAATGCCTGGGTGTATGCGTCTTCCCAAAAACACAGAGGAAGTCTGTGGTAGAGCAGGAACTTCTCCTCAGGGGAGGGACCCTGATGGTGCAGAACAGCGAGTAAATCAGTATGTCATTCCTGGACGTTTTTGAAAGGAGCTCAAAACATCAGCTAGTAAAAGGAGCATGTGTGAGATGATGTAACCCCAGCTTGGGAGGAAGAGCCCAGAGCTTCACACTGCTCCATGGCAGCATGACAAGTCAGGCTTCCAGTGACAGTCATCTACCCTACTAGCCTGGGTTTTAACGGATTGTGGCTGGAGTTGTTACAGTCCGTTTGGTGGAAAACAAACAAACAGATCTGTAATTTTAGGAGCCTATTTTAATATGTCAACCATCTGTCAGGCAGAGGCTCAATAAATCAAGGTTGCAGGAGAAGGTTAGTGCGCACACGTGTGTGCGTGTGTTTTGCAGGCTTCGCATACTTCTCCAGTGGCCCGTTTTCTAAGCTGATACCTATTTTGCAGAAGATGCTCCTAGGATTTACACACCTGGTGGCAATTTAAGAACTAGGCCAGGGAGACATGTGCCCGGTTTGGAAGGAATTTAATTAATATCTCTCAGCGTATTTATTTTTTTACTATAGCTAACTGTGCTTTGATTGTCTAACCTGGGAAGATGCTGAATATCTGCACTTCCCATTGCATCTAAATGACACTGTAGGTGTCGTATACCATCTTGAGACATGTTGTTTCGCTCTGTGTCCACGCTAAGTGTGAGTGGCACAGCCCTTCCAGCCTGTCTACCTCAGTCCCTTTTTTTTACTTCAAGGCCCCATTCTCAGGGCCTCTCACCTGCAAGAGCAGTTCGGTATCTTTACCCTCAAAGGAATCCCATTGAAGAAAGTGAGCCAACATGAATGAGCGTGAGAGACTCCAGCTCTCTCTTTCCTACCAAAGAAGGAGATACTGTCCCAAGTTTTGCAGTCAATTACAGCAGCAGTGCTCCCACAGACCCTGAGGAAAGCAAGAGCATCCTCTCACCAGCTTGCTTGGGAATATTCAGGAGAAAGCAGAACCTAGTTGTAGTAGAAACATTTGGTTGCTTTTGTTCCTTAAAAAACAGAGGAAAAGAACTTTTTAGACATTACTACTTTTATACACACTGCTGCAAAACACTGCACAGCCCAGCTTTGTTTGAACACCTAGCTCTTTATCCCTTTGCTGCCACTGCGCTGCTGTATTGAAGGTAAATCCACTTGGACTAGTAAAAGATCATTTAAAACAAATAGTAAAATGAACAACATTTGCAGAGCAATAAAGGAAACACCTTTGCAAACAAGTAACCCCTGTTTTGAAAAATGTTAAGCGTATTGGTCTCCAAAGTTGCAAATAGTATTTTTGTTAGGTTTCAGATGGGCGCACACAGAGGCAGTGCAAACCCATGGATGCTTACAGAGCCTGCTTCCAACTGCAGGATTATTACCTCACTCCATCATCACAGCAAATTCTGTTAGGCGGGACATAAAAGCCGTTAACAATGTTTATGAGGAAGCATATTGTGTTTAAATGCACATTATGGAGAAAAAAAGGCATTAAGATTGTTCAGAGCATAGGAAGTGAGGAGGGGAGGAGGAAATTGTGTTTGTTGAATGTGTTTATGCGAGGATTACATGCAGTTTATGCAATTCAAGATTTCAGAAGCAGATAAGATCTTCTAAATCAGCCATAAAACCTGTATCTGATTTTTCACACCAAAGGAATAACAAAAAATGGTTTTGTTTTCTCTGGAAGAAAACAGAGGGAAGGAGGCATAGGGCCAAATTCTGATCTCACTTTCGCTGGTGTTCGGTGAAATTGTTGGAAATATGCTGGATTTACACTGATGTAATCAAGATTAGAGCCTTGCCTGTGGCAGACAGAATATCGCCTCTGTATATTTAGTATGGTTTGGGGCTATTTTAATACAAAACCTATTTTAAATAAATTGATATTACTTTAATATAGGTGACAAGGTCAGGGTAAAGAAATATGGAGAAACATTACACAACAATTTGCAGATTTAATATAATTTTGGTAATGTTGGGCTAAAATCCTTGTTTCTCCTATCATTTTGCTCGTTTAAATGTGTTTCTTATGAATGAGTTCTTAACTTAGAAGAAGTGAAAGAGCATCCACTGTGCGAGTCTGAAATGAATCAACACCCACATGTCGTGTCCCCTTCAGTTGTTAAGTGACAGCTTGTGTCATCCAATCTTGTAAATTTAATTTCTGCCTGGATATGTTTATACTCTCAAGATGAATCTATTCAGGCAAATCTTTCTGCTGCTGCATAGCTCATAGGTGGTGCATATTCATTTGGCACAGACATTAGCAAGGTGGAGTGAATCAGAGATGGGGCATCGATGTCCCTTCTTCACTGGTTGTAGCTCCATTCTGGTGTTTGGGTGCATTTCTTCTATTTTATCCGCTAAATCTGAGGTCAAATTCTATACCACTGTAAGCCAGCGGAGATCCTTTTATTTCAGTGGATCTGTAGCAATTTGCACTGGCTGAGAATTTGGCCCCTAAAAGCTTGTGTCAACAAAAGTTTTAACTGGGGAAAAAGCAGTAGAAAAAACTAAGTAAAGCTGTTACTGTCAGGAGACATTTCTATTATGTAATCCTAAAATAGTAGTGTTTTGCGTATAGCCTGTTCAGTCATCCTAAACAGAATTAGTACAGTTGGGAAAGGGGGGGGAGGTGTGAATGTTTCAAGGAGGTCTTTGAATGGTTTCTTCAAATGTTCATTGCATCTAAGATCTCATTTTTTGTGTGCCTTTATTTGCTCCAGAATACCACCCGACTGCCAACAAAGGAGGGCCTGTCCTCCCAGGAATTTTCTGCATTCCTCTCTGGAGCAGGCATTTTTCTCAGCTACAAAGGCCCTTTGGCAAATTCCCTCTAATCATTGGATTTACCCTGGGCTCTGATAGGTGCCATTCACAAATTTGGTCTGCTGTTGATGGGGCTGAAGCATTAATGGGATCTTTTCATTATAAACAAAACAGAGTAACATTACTGGAGGAATCACAAAGCTGCTCTTGTAGGGCAGTGTGGTTCTTTCTCCCTCCGTTCTCTCTGCTTCCCCCTGTTCTCCATTTTCCTTTAATTTTTTTTCCTCATCCTCCCCTTGCTTACATGAACATACATTCTTTTTTGTCTGTGGGACCATTTTTAGTGGCAGATCTTGCTTACCTCAGGCTAGCTTACCGCCCCTGCTCAGCCCCAGCAGGGTCAGTAAATCCATACAAACTGCTCGGCTTTGGCAGCTCTGTGGTTTCTCCAAGAGGCCTTATACACCAGCAGAGTAGTGTATAGATGGATATAGATGGATCCTGATTCCTGTCTTCCCTCCTATGGGTTTCATTCCCATCAATGGGTTCCATTCCCATCAGTAACTGGCATTAAGAGAGAAGGGGGTGGAAAAGAAGTAAGGAAGGACTCAACCTTGGTATCAAAATAAAAGCCAAAGTTGCCACTGCAATTAAACTTCATTGGTAATAGTGACTTAATAGTGGTTTAGACAACACACGTGCTTTTTATCTCTAGTAACTTTTTAAGAAGTGCTATATTGTCCTAGTAGTGGATATGTTGTGAAAGTAGTATTTTGAACTCACAGAGGTAATACAAAAGTAGTTTTATTTATAAAAAATAAGCTCAGCAACCAAAGATAAAACCAAACTAAATCTTTTCTTTGAAGTTGTTTCGGCTTTGTGGGCTGATGGGGCATGTTAAAGTGTAGACACCACAATGCTCTTTCTACAAACACTCCTTTAATTTAAGCATCTCACACTCTTCTGATGAAACATCACACCAATGGCTTGGATGAGCAGCATAGCTCCTTTTGAAAAAAAAAAAACAAAATTGGCAAGGTTTTCCTTAAAAATACCTTTTAATTTTAAAATTCTGAGTTCCAAAACCACTACATTTCCAACAGGCATTTTCAAACCAATTAATTTTTCAGATTCACTATTTAAAGTGTTAATTAATCGACTTTTGAAGCTGATAATGAATCAGTTAAATAAACATAAACCAAATATTTTTATTTTCAGAATTTCCATAAGCCAACTGATCTTTTTTTCACAAAAAGACTTTTTACTGGGATTTTCCTCTCCAAAATTAAAAGAGAGAGGAATCGGACAGAAGGGAAATGAGCACATTGTCTTCCATGTGTTGCACAGAACTTCTCACACTTCCATCCTGCTGAACAACACTGTGTTTGGAAAGTGTCGGTGGAAAAGCTGAATGTACTGCAAGTATGTTAGGCAGCTCTTCTTAGACTCCAAAACAATAGATCAGCAGACAGCAAGTGAAGGCATTGCAGCCCATAACTCCTTGTGGTTTTTTGCACCCTGGAGAACCCTTCTAGGTCTTAACCTTAAGCACCTGTTGGGATTGTTTAGCTTGGAGAAAATGTAAAAGATCTACTGTAATTGGACCTAGTTATAGCTCTTCTAGGGAAAACTCTCCAAATTCTATCTTCCTTTTTTTGTCTGCCTATCCATCTCAGTCTCAGTCCGTGGGAGAAGGCAGGGCTCTCGTGATGTACTCAGCAGACAGAAAAGTCTGCCTGAGCTGGCAGGCACAGGAATGGAAAGCCCCTAGAGATCCAGCTGACAGCTCTGAACTGAAAATGCATGTGAACAAGTGACAGTAAGAGGTTGCATCTTTGATAAGTTTAGGTAAAAATGGGGTGAAAAAGACTGCGGTGCTGTGTAAGCTAACCAGGCTGGCTGGCCTGGAGGTGATGGATGTCCTGGTGGGCCACCTGCCTTGGTCGTGCCATGACCAGGACCTGTTGGGTGTATTTCACCAGCTTCCAAGGGGACCACCCCAAATAGCGTGCATTTGTGGAAGTTTGGCAGCTGCAGAGAGTTGGGAGAGTACAGAAAGGAGCCAAGGCACTGGCTTGACAAAAATTCAGTCTCCATAACTGTAAGGAGACACAAGATATGAATGACCTCAAGGCTCCAGAGCCCCTCAACTCTTCCATATCAGCTTCCAAACCTGGAGTGGATGATGTTTTATTAACAGTTGCTGTAACTATAAGCACTTACTTGGCACCAGTCACTCTGGTGTCTGCGGATGTTCGTGCATTTTAGTGAATTAATTAAACATATTACAGCATTTAATGCCTGCAGTGGGAGATTCAGGCCTGGGCCATGCGGACTGAGAGCTGCGTGGTTTGAGTGGGACACATGATTAAAGGATGTGTAGTCATAATTCCAATCAGTGCACTGACAACTTTATTTTCTATTTGTTCTCTTTTTAAATTCACCATCCAAAACACTCATCGCCAAAAATACCACAGGGATAATGAAATAATGTGAAAGCAACTTTATGTTCGAAATTATATGTTTCATACCTCCTGAGAATATCTTGAATGGTATAGAAATGAGAGGTACCATTAAATAATGGAGTCTTTTTCTGGAAGACTATTGGTAAAAATGAGCTTTGCTGTCCTCAAAGAACTAGTGCTATAAAATGCCAATCATGGCTTAATTGTGATTAGAATGTTAATTACACATGATAGACTAAAGGTCTTTGAAGTCTATTTTCTTGATTGTGTCTAATAATCTGGGGTTTTTTTATTGTGCTGGACTTTAAAACATAGGCCTGCAGCTAAACTGATGCAGGCAAATATAGTAGTGTGGTCACATTTAACAGTGATTGAAGGTGAAGTCCTTCTAGTGTTTACGTGGAGCCAAGAGTCGAGTCATAAAGGGGTCACCCCAGAGGTCATTCTCCAGCCACAAGCTTAGGTTTCCTGCAGGTCTGTTTCCTATGTGTTTGACTGAAAAAGGGTAAGAATAACCATTTGAAAACTGTGGTGACTCAAGTAAAATGCTGCGTGTGCCATCAAACACAGGAAATATTGGCATGAGGAGGGGGAGGGCTGTTCCTCCGTGTGCCAATTGGCCTCTTTTAGCTCACTGAAAAAAGACGTGGGACCTCTGCTTCTGCTTGATGGAGTGAACTAGCAGATGAGGGTCTGCTGAGGGTCTTCTCCATAGCCATGCCCTTTGGGTGACGTGATTCTTCCAGGTGAAAAAAAAACTTGAAGGAGAATACATGCTCTGTGTGGGAGATCAGATTGACGTTGGAGAAAATCTTCTGACATTAGAGAAAGAGCATGATGACAACTGTCACCTTAGTTCCCAGGGATGCTAACGGGTGGACGTGTTCTTCAAGGGAAGAACAGATGACAGCATACATAAGTGCTCGTTTTGGACGTTATTCCCAGTTAAGAAAGCAAAAGACATGCAACATTTCTTTCTCCAAAAAGGATGTCCCTTGCTGCTCCTTGCTTCCCTCCTGCCCATGGCAGCTGCACAGGTGGGCCACGAGCAGCCGTGTCCCACCATTGCCATGAGTTCACAGCACAGGCTCTCCTTTTCCTCTCCATTGCAGAGGTGTAGTTCATGAGCAATACCAGCCGAGTGCAGGGAGATATGTCCTCTCTCTGCTACACACAGGGTTGCAATTACAACAGCAGCAAAATTTCAGACGCACTGGCGTGGGTTTCAGCTTGGGTAAGGAGTTTACTGGAACTGGATTGGAATTTTTGGAGGATTTTTTTTTCATCCAGAAACACTCAATTGTTTAATCAGAGATTCCTAAGAGGAAAGGTCTGTTTTAACAAATTTCCCATTTCAATTAAAGCCAAAAAAAGTTGTATGTTGCTGGAAAGAAAACCATGCTCTTTGACTGGTAGTGCCATGGTCTCTTTTGGCTTCAGGAGCCGACTTTTCAGGCCCAGCTGCTTGACAAGCAAGCCAGTTGGAGGCCAGAGAAGAGCCATAGTACCACTACCATCATGCTGGCAGTTGTAGATCATGTACCTTGTGCAAAAATTATGCAACTTGTACAGTCTCTTTTAGTCTTGAGAAGGAAACACAGTCTGAAAAGTTCTCACAAAGTGGGGGAAATGTTTCCTAATCAGTGCCGAATTCTGCACGAGATCTTCCAGAAAGATAGTATAGCTTCTTATGTGGAATTGTAATAACCTCATAAAAGTGATATGGGCTTGATTCCTCACTCATGGCAGAGCACCAGAACTTGGCTCACTCAGTTTGCGTTTTCAGCTCCCACATGCACATGAGGTATACATTTTGAAGAATGAAGGCAGTTGATCATGGGAACAGCCTGCTTAGGGGATGTGGTGAATTCTTCAAGACTTGCAGTCTTTAAATCACAATTGGATGTTTTTCTAAAAGATATGCAATACTTCAACCTGAAATTATGATGTTGATGCAAGAATTGCCAGGCAAAACGCTGTGACTTGTTCTCTGCAGGAGGTCAGACTAGGTGATAGCAATGGCATCTTTTGGTCTCATTGGTGTCTGTTGGGGGCGTTTGGGGATTTATTAATTACTGTGTGCCTCAGTTCAGTGTTTTATTCAGTTTGCTGTTACCTTGAGGACTATTCACATTGCTGTAGCAGTGAAAATGATCTGAATGCGAAACTTCATCCCTTCCAGAGCTGCATGCTGGCGAGAAGGGAATGATTCCCTTGACGAGTGATTTCCCTGGAAAAGAGGACAAGTCATGCTGGCTGCCCATTGCCGATGGAGGACCCCATGTAGTTAAGCTGTAGGAAGATGCCCCCTCCGAGATCCAGCTGTGCCGGTGGAAGAGGTCACATCCTCCCGGCCAGAGGTGACTGACCTTGCCCAGCCGCAGCCGGGCGCTCTCTGTGAGCACTTCCGAATCCGCTCCAAGCAAAATCAGCTGGATTAGTGCAGTCAGTTTACATGGTTGACCTGAGTGAGCCTGGCCAGTTTTGTCTGAAGGGGATGGGGATCCGTGCCACAAGGCACGCTGGTGACAGAGTGAGGAGAACGGCTGCCGGCAGCGGTGCCATCCTCCTGCGGGAAGAAGATGCCTGCCCCCAGGTTCAGGACTGGATCTCCCTTCCCCTCTCTGATGCTCAGTTCTCACCTTGGAGACGATCTCGCTGGGAACACATTATTAGGCTCCTTATATTACATATCTAATCACGTGGCACAAGGCTTTGTGCTGCCATATTTGCATGCATCCGAGCCCCACTTGAATTCCACTGTAATTATTTTGACTGCACCCTGGTCGTATCGAGTCCAGGTCACAGGCACATCCTTTTGAAAAGGATTTGTTTTATTTACCTGTCTAGGAAACAGAAGTTCACATCCTGTGAGTTGTACCGGCCTTGTTTTTCCTGCTCGTTTCTGGCATTACTCTGCCATTACTGTGAAAATCCGTTTAACTTGTCAGCTCCCAGTAAGCAATAATTGCATTATCAGCTCTATCAAGTTATCAGCAAACCTATAAAGCAGCATCTTTTCATGAGCCCCTATGCCTTGCAGCTTCGGTGCTTGCAAAGCAGCACACATGAAAGAGATTGCTGTGCCTGGCATAGGTACAGGCTTGTGCTGAGACTGGCCTCATTTAGTGCAAGTTTTATTACCTGTGGAATTTTAAAAGGATGTTCAGTGTAGCATGTCCGATGGGCAGGAAGCAAACTAGGGCTTGATTTTTAACTCTGGTTAATATCTAAATATTTTGTTGTACAGGAACTGGTAATTTTTGTTTAATCTTTTCAACAGCTACCAAGCCAAAGTCAACTGTAGTCATAACCTCAGTAAGGAGGTTGAAGGCTTTCGTATCCAGCAGTGATATTCTAGATTTAAAGGAGTATAATCTCATCAAATGAAGAGGGAATCCAGTCTAGCATTGGTAGTTTCTGTTGATTTGAAGAAGATACATTGGTTTATAAAACCTGCTACTCTGTGGGAGGAATTTGAGGATGGTGGTCTTCAAGAACTGACAGAAGCCAGTCCACGCTAGTTTTATTTTATTCCGAGCATGATGTTAGTTGGCAAGTGATGAGATCAGAGTTTCTGTTAGATGTTAATTGAGTTTATTACAGCAGCCCGTGCTGGTATCGCTTCGGTGGAGATCCTGTCAATGTTTCCATTATAAACTTTGTTTATTAGTAATAACACAGCCATAAAATTCTCTCTAGATTGAAATGTACTGCACAAGTTCTCTCCCGAGATCTAGGAACATTGCTTTTTTCCTTAAATTTTGAAGGAAATTGGTTTGGCCATGGTTTAGTTAGAATAAGACAAAAATAGGATTTTGGCTGCATTTGGACATATTTTACATTTCTTTTGCTAAAACAGAAACAAACATTTTATAGGCAATAATTTCCTTTACTGTTTTTATACATAACAAAATTAAGGAACTGGACAGTAAAAAGATTTTGCGTACAAGTTAACTGGCTATCCACATGTGAAAATACAACATAATTCCCCATCTCCTCAGCAAGAGGATTGTATTTTAAGGTCAGCAGTGAGGGAATAGGGGTTGATACACTTTCAAGTATCATGTAGGCATCTCCTTTTTAAAAAATATATATGCAATACAGGATTAGATCATGGGTTTGCGAATCTAACATCCTGTATATAGTAGTCAGCATGAGAAAAGGATACAAACAGCCTTGTAATAGACAGTTACGGGCCTTCAATGCTTGTCAGATGCCCTGAAACACAAGGATGTAGATGTCAAATGCTAGTCTACTTCTTCATTTCTCTCCGTTCTCCTCTAGTTTCTATAGCTACTTTAGATAATTTGATGTAAAGAAGTGATCCACAAGCAAGACACTGGCCCCACAGACAGCTTGTGCAGCCCCCACAGGGCACTCTCTGGCTGTGGGCGGTTCGGGAGCTACAGAGGTAACACTCTCTAAACTCTAAGAATGCCATGATATACTGATGTCTAGACTTTTTTTTTGGTGGAACTTTTGTAGGTGTTGTTAGTCTGTAACACCCACTAGATTCACCCGGAAATTCTAGGATTGTTTTATGTTATAAATCTGTCAGTGTTTCCCAGGCTGTTTTTCACTGCCCAGTACTTTGCATGGTTTTTCTTTTAAAAACTGTTTGTCAGGTCAGTTTAGTTCTTGTGAAAGGTGTTAGTCTGACAGCGCTGGAATCAAAGTCGTTTGCTAATTCTTCATCTGGATTATGTCATTACCATATTATCATTACTATCATAGTTGCTTGATAAAGGCACTAGACCCATAATTCTGGGGAACGGTCATGTGCTGATGTCCCGATCAGGAGGAACGAAAGCGTTTTAAGCTTGGTTGCTTGCCTCAGTCTGTGACTGCTCATGAGAGCTCTGATGAGCAGCAATTGCAGCATCCTCGCCTGTGGAGCAAACAGCTGCTGCAGCAGGTCTGGGACACCACCAGCAGGTTTTGCACTTAGAAACTTGCTGCAAGGTTGGGTGACACATGCTGTATCTTTATTCAGGTTTTAAACTCTATGCCAGAAGCTGTGTAGCTGCTCACTGTACTGACGGAGCCACTAAGAGCGTGGTGGTGGTGACCAGCACCATCATCATGCCCATAAGGCAAAGCCTGGGCTGTCCTGTGCTGCTGGAGCTGGTGGCCTGACTGCCCCATGGGCCAGTCCTGCGGGGAGCACTGGGAGCTGGGGCAGCTCTGCCACTGCAGCCCCAGGACAAGCCCTCAGGGAAGGGGGTAATGGCCCTGTGACCTCCACTGACATGGACAGGCCGAGAAAGTCGGGGTTGTTCAGCCTGGAGACGAGAAGACTCCAGGGAGACCTTATTGCGCCTTTCACTACCTTAAAAGGGGCCGGTAAGAAAGATGGGGACAGACATTTTAGCAGGGCCTGTTGCAATAGAACAAGGGGCAGTGGTTTTAAACTGAAGGAGGAGAGATTGAGGCTAGACACAAGGAAGAAATTTTTTACAGTGGGGGTGGGGAAACACTGGCCCAGGTTGCCCAGAGAGGTGGTCGATGCCCCATTCCTGGAGACATTCAGGGCCGGGCTGGACGGGGCTCTGAGCAACCTGATCTAGTTGAAGATGTCCCTGCTCATTGCAGGGGGTTGGACTAGATGACCTTTGAAGGTCCCTTCCAACCCAAACCATTCTATGATTCTGTGATAAATGGCACTTTCCAGAGGTTGGGTGGGTTTGTTTGTTTGTTTCTTTTTTGGTGGTGGTGGTTTGTTGGTTTTTTTTCTTTTTTATGAAAATCCCTATGTTAAGCATAGGCTGCCAGCTTAACATTTCACTTTCCAGACTGCTGTTGTGTCAGACGTGACAGAGGCTCATGCAGACATGATGGAAGGATTAAAATGCAAATGTGTGTTCTTCAGAGACCTCAGGAGCATGAAGTGACCCAAGGAGATCTTGGAATGTGGCAGAGATTGTTTTATGGTCCATAAGCATGGCTGCTCAAATACACTGGAGTTTGGTGAATGCTCATGAGAACATCCGTAGACACTTGCTGACAGGAGATAAACTCAATGCAGTAATTAAGCTGTTCCTAGAAGACAACAGGAAGGGGGGAAAAGAGTAATTATATATGTATATTTTTTATTATGTGGGAAATTATCAGTACTGTAGCAATAGGGGCTTCATACATACTTCAAATGGTACTGCAAGCCAGAGAGATCCCAGTATTGTGCCACACTGAGTGACTGGGTTGCTCCGAGGGGCTCTACACTTGGAGCAATTCATAGCAGAGTGTGTCTCCTTGCGTGACATGAGCCAGTTCTCACCAGTACTGCATCCTTAGACTGAAACCTGCCTGATCACCAGCTGCCAGGTGTTGATTTTGTCAGGCACATCCCCAAATGGCTTACATTTGGCTCCCAAACACATCGCTGCTCTTTCCCTGTACACTTTGAGTAGACAAATCCAGTGGTTTAATATGTGCTAACCTCCCCTCGTTTAAGTGACAGGAGGATAAAAGCAAGGCACTCGGGGATCCGAGTCAGTGAAGCCTCCATCCGTGGACCTACAGGCCATATTGAAAGCCAAAATGTGTGGGGCTTGACAAGGAGACAGGTTTCAGGAGTGGAAGCACACAAAGGTGCTCTGTTAGCAGAATATAAAGATTTCTTAGCTACTGCCAAGACTATTTCTGTTGAAATAGCTTTAATTAGAAAATCAGGTTTCAGTTGAAAATCAAATTTTGAATTGAAAGTACTTGCTCACTTTAGAAAATTTTATCTTAGTGGAAACCCCCAAAATGTAACATTTTATAGTCCATGCGGAACTAGCGTACCAGTAATCAGTTTCCCTACGAAAAGCTGAGGTTATCCCTCCATCACTGTGTGCAAGCGTGTGTGGAGCGGGGAGGAGATGCCAGAGGTGCATGTGCGTTTTCCAGCCTGCTTTCACGTGACCTGAACCGAATCCAAATAGTTCAGAGGCGTACTGAGATACACGGCATTAACCCATTCACAAGTTGGAGAAGGAGGGAAGGGAGGAGGTACTTACAGATCTGCCACGTTCATGTGGAGTTTGTGGGCCAACTGTTGAACTGGTGTAAATTGGTCTGGCTCCACTGACCTGGAGCTATGCTAAATATGCATTAGGGTCTCTGATGCATTCAAGCAGATCTTGCTTTGTTTGCATTCATTCAGAAGTTGTGCCAGTACCCAAAGCATGACATGAGCACATATTTTAGAATTTAAAAATATAAATCAGGCTGATTTTGAATGCACTGTATTTTTTTTTTCCTTAGTGTTAGTTATTTATGGCACTGGAAACTACAAATTAGCATGGATCCCAAGGAAGTGTTTGATCTAAAATAAGGAAAATTCCTTTAAAGGAAAAACATTTAAGGGGCTGATTTTTATTTATTTTATTAAGCGTATAAGGGTTGTTTGGATTTGTGTCCTGCCTATAATTCCTGTGTTTAGAGCGATGCTGATGGGAAAATGGTATCCAGCAATTTATGAAAGGTGATACTGTGTCAACAGATAGGCAGTGGGTTAGGACATGTGACAGCAATCTTCCACGGCATTCAGGGCATTCAGACCATATGCTTTAAAACATCAGTAAAATACATGTCAGAACCACTTCCTCCCCGTGCCCCCCTCCCGAGGACCACGGCAGGGGACACTGAGGAGGGGAGCTGGGGGGCTGCTTTGCAGCCCTCGGCACTGGGGTGCTCTCTGGAAAGGAAAGGGGCTGGAGGGGGAGAGAACCACAGCACCTTCTCCCAAGCGAATGAATGAATGAATGAAGTTCAAACGTGTGAGGAAATGAATGGATGGGAGCAGCAGCTGCGTGGCATTAGCAGGAGGCAGTGGACTGGTTTGAGGTTTGCTCGCGAGCATTTACTGACTGCTTTTTGGATGGTCTTGTTAGAGCAAACTCATGGAAATAAATGGGGGAAGAATAGCTGTTGACTATTGTTTCTACCCCTGGTTTTCTGCACTGTACTGGTTTTCATCTATAGGTTGTAAGAGCTTTTTAGAAACACAGCGTGTCTCAGTATGCATAGTTTGCAGAGTGGATGAAGGCTGAAGAATGTTAGATAAAGATTTTATCTTTAGAGGCTAGCATTGGAGAAGGATTATTTTCCAACTCAGTCAAAGCTCATTGTTAAGACATCCCACCTCCACCCACTGCTTCTGCTCAGTGAAGGCAGTGGTTGCAGGTATAAACTCAAATCACAAAACTCAACAGAGTAATTTGGGAGCCCTTTGAAGTGCACGTACAACCTGGGGAATCGCAGGAAACACCCTTTGTATATCTTTAGCTCAGCCTGGAAAACTGGAAGTTCAGACAAGAGGAAGCACCTCAGAACACAAATAAACTCTTCTGTTCGTTTGAAGGTAATGGGCCAAAGCTCTGTATTTTTATTGGGGCAGAACTCTCACTGAAGTCATTAGGCAGTGTGTCTGAAGAAGGGTGGCAGGTCTTGCTCTGGAGTTATTTATTAGGACCAGCATTTCTGAACCTCCCTCTTGTAGTGCTCATCTGCCTAAAAACCAGACTTCTTGGGAAGGGAGCGACAGGGGAGTCCTGTGTGGAGGCTATAAAATGGTTTACGTTCTGTATTAATATTGATTTAACCATCATAAAAGGAACATAAATGTTTAAAAATTAAACATTTTTTTGTTTAAATATTAAACATTGGCATTTATCCTTCTTACGATTTTTAAATCATCCTGGAAGGAGGCTGGGCCTGGTTTACAGTCATTTCTTACCATTCCTCCTAGGTAACTTTTTAGCAGCACAAAAACTTCCAGGCAGGAGAGGGTACCAGACACCTAATTGTAATTTTAAGTGTTATTTCCAGATGTTCCTCACTGTTTATTCCGGTTGAGAGGTGTTCCTCACCTTTTGAACTTTCTGACTGCTAGCCCAGGTCATCCACAGTGTCACACAGATTGATATTGCTGAGTTCAGCACAGCATAGAGGGGAATAACCCATTCAGACCTCCTTGAGAGATCAGTGACGGCTTCCTTAATTGAATAAGGGGTGACTCAGTGTTTTATGAGCATCTCTCAACACAGTCATTAGTTTTATCAGTCTGAAGTTTTAAAAGACAGGTCTTGTGTAAACAGCCTCTGAGTCGGTGCCAGCTCGCAGCTCTCTTCTGGCAGCAAGACCTCGCCGTTGACTGCTAAATCCGAATACCCAGGCAGGAGTCCCCGAGGGGGGAAATTCACAGCTGGTTTGTGGTGGTCCTCATGTCTGGGAAAGGTCCTGGTGACTTTATACCTCTTTGTGTTTCCTCTTCTTGGATGAGAGGAGCAAACCGTGTAACTTTGGGCCCTGGTGATGCAGCAGGGCTGGAGAGTGACTCAAGGATGCTGTCAGTAAATGTGTTCCTCTGCTGCTGCCTCAGTTGTGCCCTTCTGTGCAGCCAGCCAAAAAGAAAGTTTCCTTTAATTTGGCCACTAGGGCTCACTGCCCTCCCTCAGCAGTCTCCAGTGCTGCTACTTGAAATAGAGATATGCCTTGAAACAACTTCATCATTAAAAAAAAAAAAAAAAAAATTGCTTCAAGGCATTCCTCCCAGAAGTAAAATCTCTGGGATGTGTTCAGTCAGCCAAGAAGAAACTGTGCAAGAAAGTTCCCACAGTCACGCTTCCTCCTGAGCCACGGAACTGGATTTGGACAGATCTCCACAAATAAAACCATTTCTAAGCACATTTCTGCCTTCAGTCCGCTTGCCTCATGCTCATCATTGGGTGTGTTTCTGGGCCACAGGACGGACTTGCTGGGAGAAGCCACAGGTGGCTGTGAATGCCCCTCTCCCCCTGGCATTTCACGCAGCACACGCTGCCTGACGCAAGCGTGAGGGATGGGACGTGCAGCCTGGCCGCTTGCTGCTCCGGCCGCCTCCGCTCCCGGCAGGTAACTGTGCGCTGCAAGGCATGGCTGCTGCCCACCAGTGTAAGCTTGGGAGGAGAAATCAGAAAGGCCAAAGATAAGTTTGAGTTTGAAGAACAGGGAAAAAGGCCGCTCAAGTTGAACCTACTCCATGTTGTGTAGAAAATGCATCCAGAAATGTGCAGGACTGCACATTCCTGCTAACAGGTCTCCTCTTTGCTGCCTGATCCCTCATGGCTGTGCTGGTAAAGCTAACGGAATAAAATTGCTGGAGTTTGTAAAGGCGGCTGCCTCAAAACGTCCCACAGGGGAAAAAATGCCGAAGGGCTGAAGTTTGGTTTTGGGATGTCCGCTACAACTAGTGTCAAGGTTGCAAGGCTTGCGAGTACCTAACTGAGAGCAGCTTTCCTTCCCCTGCCAATGGTTCCAAAATGCTGCATTCTGGCACGCCATGAATAAAAGGCTGGAGAGAGGATGTGCAACTCCCTGTAGAACCGCACTCAAGCCTCCTGTGTTCCCACAGGGGAGTAAATCCTCTGGCTCCATCTACCACCTCGTTCCTCAGTGCTGTTTGCAGTGGGTGGAAGAATGTGTTCAGGCAGCAACCCAGCCCCGAAGGAGGGCTGGCCAAGCTTGGGGAGACCGGCAAAGAGTCTGGGCTGCTCCTGTACTCCTGTGGAAGTGACAGGGAAAGCTGCGTGTGAAGCACACCCATCTTTCAGCAGCAAGTTGTTTGTCTTCTTGCTCTTGATTGTTAATTACCATGAAATGCTAGTGGAAGGCCAGCCAGGACACCCATACTGTCTCTTTCCAGCTTGCAGAGATCCTGACACTTTGGGATAATGAAATGAATATAGGTTGTCAGTCCAAAATAATAACACTTTACAAAGTGGAAATGCAAATTTCCTGCGATATCCCTGAATAGCAGGTGGTATTTCCGGAGATATTGTTTCTGACCTTCAGGGAAATAGGTATTATGAACTGACTGAGGAAAATGAGTATGGTATCAAGCTCCAGCAATTAAAGTAAAACAATAAGAGGATAGTAAACTGAATAAAGCAACAAGCAAGAGAATACTTGGATTTTGTATATTTATTGCTGGGGTTTTTTATAATGCTGTGGGCACTGGGTGCAGTTTAGATGCAGCAATGCTCTTTTTACAGAAAAGGCAGTGGCAGAGAGGAAATAAGAGAAAATGTTTAACACTAAATCCAGCTGCTTTTAAGAGCACAAGGAAATAATATAGAATAATTAATAGTGGTATTACTGTTATTAAATAAGTAAAAATTAGCAGGGCGACAGGTTAATTAATACTTGTGTACATCCAGCAAAGCAGACAAACATTTGCTTGAACTTCTAAAGTGAGATCAGGAGCAAACAAGCCCATGTTTCTGTTAACTAGATTTTACTTTGAAAATAGGACAATCTGTGCTTGGTTACTGTCAGGCAAAAATCACAGTTTTGGTTCTCATTTTATAAAAAGACAATGAGCTATTAGGTTTGCTGGTCTGCTCTTCATGTCATGTCACTCGTATCTCATTTGAGTGGAAGCTGTCTAATGTGATCTAATGTACACAATGGTGTTTCCTCAAGTGCGTTCAAGACCAATACCTACATAAAGCAAAAACCGATAACTGATTCTAAATTTCTTCTGAAGAGGCATTGCTGCATATTTCTACATTATATATAACTTCATAGCTGAAAGACCTATATAATAACTGTAGAACCTCCCAAGACTTGTTTTCTTCCAGTGCCTCAGTCCTGCGCTCTCCCGCATGCAATTACTCATGCTACCAACCTGATGGGTTTGAGTTGGGTTCACTTCTGTGAGATTGTTCAAACAAATTCGAGACTTCTAGTTATGTGCATCTGGTCTTAGAGGCTTTTGTGTCAACTCCTTCAATTGTCCTTGATCATAATTTATTGTTTAATTTCTCTGTAGCACATGCACGCATGTTCCCGCTGTGTGAGGAAATGCTTGTGAAAAAGAAACCCATCTTGGCAGTTGTTCTATGAGACAGACTAGCTCTCCCTAAGTTCCTCTCTCTGAATCTGAGAGAGTGGATATAGTAATAATTTCTAGTCCGAGATATTTAATGCGCAGCTGAGTTATAATGTCCTGGCTGGGCTTTGATAAGTGTTACTGACTACCCCAAGCACAGGCTGCTAGCCTGTCCTCATTGCTAGGTACTATTCCTTCACCTTAGTAAAATACGTGTAAAGTGATGCTATGTATCCTCACATCTGAAGTAGGCTGAAACTCATATGTATTCTGTTACTGCTGCTTACCTGGTGATACTTTTAAAATGCCTTTTAAGTCAGTGATGTGTTCATTGTGATTAAATCATACAGAATGCAGTAGCTCACTAATGCCACAATGGAAGGTTGTTTGGTTGGTTAGTAGCCATTCACAGGTTAAATATTCAGGGTGATTCACATTTTAGACAACAGAAGTCACAAGATGGTCATGGGCAGAGTATTGCTGTTTTGAAAATAGTGGGGTTGTGCTCTGAGTTTCTGGTAAATGCATCTAACACAAGCAGCGTCCTGTTCTCTTTGTAGACCAGTGCTGTGAAGGGGGTATGTGTATGTCCCCTGGGCGCTCAGATTATATAGGCTGAGAAACAAAATGAATACCCCAAAGGACACCTAGCTGCTGTGCTGGGATGCACTTTTCTTTCTGATTCACTTCAGAAGAATGCCTCTGCATGGTACTCAAGAAGACTGTTACTGAAGGTGGTGTTTCTCAGATGAGACATAAAATCAAGGCCCTTGACCACTTGTGGTCACCAGACTTCCCATGGCACTTTTCAAAAGAGTCAGGGTTTTGACCCCAGTGTCATGGCCAAGCTCCAGTTTGGATAATCACATCCTTCCTTCCGTGCTGTGTACACTGGCTGTGCTGTTCTTCCCCTCGTGCCCCAACTTTGTGTAACATTGTCTTGTGCTGTTAGAACAGTTGCCAGATCCCATCCCAGAAACGTCTGCCCTTCGGTGCAAAGTGAAACAGATCCCTTTATAAGGCTCCCATGTCACTTCCAGTGTGTAAATCGCTTTGGGATTTGCAGAGATGAAATGGATATTCAGAGATTATGTATTTCAATATTATGATTGGTTTTAGTTATCTGATATATGTTCTTAAGCTTTTTGTAAGGATGTCCATGTTGAACTGAAGAGTGGTATCGATATGACCCATCATGCAGCATCACAGCTCTCCCACAGGACACCTGGTAATGAGTTAGATTTCAGTTTCTGGAAGAACACTGAGGGTTAAGAAAAATGTACTTGAAAAAAAAAAAAAACCACAAGGGTACGGATGAGGAGGTAGAAAAACACGTTCGTCTTGGTGGTGTCCAGGCACTTCCCAAGTATTTTAGCTTGGAGTTTGCCCTTGTCTACTATGTATCAATAGGTCATGTTCAGATTTGGATTAGTTCTGTGGTCTTCAGGAGCTAGATGTCTGTGTCTGTATTTGTGTTACTAGGGGATGCTAATCACTGAATGTAATATGCATTTTGTTCCTGCAGTCCCTGTGGTTCATTGGCATCCCAGGCTCCTCCATGGGCACAGCTCCTGCACAGTGAAGACTCCCCCAGGACATGGGCAGCCCTGTAGCTGGAGTGTAGCATGGCCGAGACAGGCAGGTGGAAAGCACACTCCCAGTTATTACTGGCTAGTGCTATAAGTGAAGGTTCAAAATTTTAAATAGACCTACTAATGTTTTCTAGGGCAGGACTGGTTAAACTAAAGCTCACAGGCTGGAGCATCTCTGACAAAATTATCAACAGTGCAGAATTACCCTACATCCTCTTTTCTGAAGGCCCTTATCCTGGATAGAGGACAACAGCCTTGTTTTCACTGCGCTCTCTCTTCAAGGATGTGTGGATCCTGCTCTCCACCCATCTGATTTCATGTCTATCGTATGGTCCAAGCACAGCAGACATCATCTTGTCATGGGATGAGCGTGGAGGTGAAAGAAGTGTCTTCATATATGAAGTCATGGCTGGAGTTGAGCATAGAGACCTTGAATTCCTCTGTAAGGGGCTGTTCAACCAACCCCAGCCCAAAAGGCTGGGCCCCACCACACTTAGGAGTAAGGAAAGGGAGAAGACATCCATAGTGCTGAGCAGGGAGCCATATAGAGCTTATGCAATATTGGGGAGTTCCCTCTGAAGTGCAGAATGTTTATTAATAATATCCTGATGCAGAGATCTCACAAAAGTCCTGGCTTTCTTGTCAGTCAGGAAGCTTTCTGGAACTGTGATGTTGCATCTGGACGACTCACAAAATCATCCCTTTCAGGCTTCCAAACGAGTTTACAGCTAGCAAAACGTTGTCTTTTTTACTGAGAAAAAAGAAGGAAAGAAAAAAAGCACAGTATTTGCTAAGTAAAATGGAGCTAGACTATATCGCTTTCATGAGCTCTGTGTTTGCTTAACTAAAAAAAAAAGAAAAAAATCTATATTCAGTAATAAAGGACAATTATACAATGCCAAATGAGCAAAATAACCACAAATTGCCAAGGGCATGTGCCAGCAAGGGCAGACAGGAGTTAAAATGAAAAAAATATGATGGAAAAGGCCACACATTTATTAACGTAAATGCATCTAAATTAGCCCTGAAGGCAGACATTCCTGGGAGGTGATGAAAAGCGAAGAGGCATGGGTAACTCCTTATCCCATCACTGTCCCCCACCCTTTTGAAGTGCTTGTATAACAAACAGTGAATGTCCTGGCTGTCCCGCTGCCAGCGCTGTCTAACCACAAAGCTGAAGCAGACCTGCTTTTGCACAGATTGCCGTGCTGAGAGATGGCTTGAGTTCTTCTTCAGGAAGAGCACGTGCTCCTGCGGATCCTGCTGTCATCAGCCTTCAATGACAGGTTGTTGCTCTGCTCGCGGGTAGGGGTGTAATCCTCGGCTCCCCAAGGCAGTGCAGTCCCAGGGCCTTTCTATTTTTCTCTTCCTTATGATCTGAGAAGATGAAGCATTCCCATAAAGCCTACCAAATGCATCTGATCCTAAAATCTAAAAAACCCACTGGCACCTAAAAACAGTCTTTCTGACCAGACTTCCTGATTACTCTCTTTAAAAACACCACAAACCTCCCCAAAATATGTCAGTAACACACAGACTTTTAAGACCATAAAAAAAGCCAAAAGTATGACAACAATACAGCCATCTTATGTGCGCGTTTGTGGACAAAAATAAATATTAATAAGGTACTTCTATGTGTTTACTCTCAATTCCTTGCATATAACAGGCAGTGCAGAGACCCTGTTCCCGTTTGTGTGCAGGCAGGGAAGGTGGTGTGCGTTTGGTCCCCCTCTTCCCAACCATCTCTCCTTGCAACTTTTGTTCCTTCATCCCTTTGGATCTTTCCCACTGCGCAACCCAACCAAAACTTCCCAGCCTTGTTCCCTACCAACCAAGATTTCCAGAAGCTCCTAGGTGTACACATGCTGTCCCAAGCTATACTGTTGTTTCCTTGCCCCTTCTCCAAATGCTGTCCTTCCCTCACTGGTGGCCTCCTTGCTGGCTATGGGGTTTGCCTGGGAGAGCAATGGGCTTGCAGCAACCTCTGGTGTCCGTGGGGCCCACCTCAAGGTGCACCTTCACGTTCTTTGGCTCCCTCTCCAAGATAAAGCCTTGCTTAAGGCTGGCCTGGGCAGTCACAGGCATGGAATGTGGGGACATGTAGGTGTCTGGGAGCAGCCTGATGACCACCATTGCTCCACACCATTAGTAGCTCCCTTACCTGTTGATACCTAGAGGTTCAGGATATCCTTGGCCACATTGCTGCCAATGCTAAAATGATCTTGCAGCTGCTATTAAGCAATCTGATGCTGATGTAATGCTGATCTCACAAAGGCGGATTATGTTCAGCTGCAAATCAAGCTTCTGCCTACCCCGGGTACTTAATTCCCAGAAAGGGTATGTATCTCTGTGCCAACTCCAGCATTTGGAGGCCAGCTATCCTCCCCTGTCATCCAACAGGCTGCTTTCACCTCTGCTGCCAGGACCACCTAGCCACAGATGCTACTAACTGGTGTATTTTCGGCATGTCTCAAACCATATAGGTTCCAAGCATAATAAAATGTGACTAGTTGTGAGGTGGAAGCATTTACCTCTTAGGGTAGGCTCTGCAACTGGTTTGAACCAAGGTCAGAATTTAGCCAAGGATAGGATTTAGCTTTGGTTTTTTTTGTGACGTGAAAAGTCAAGGTTTGTCGCTTAAGCAACAGAAACAACAAAATATGGGAGAGTTACCAGGAACTGGCAGTAAATATTGAGCAGTCCTATTCTCTGAAATGACCTGCATTTGGTAAAATGTTCACAAGCAGTCCCTCACAACCGTACTATTTAGAAGCAGGCAGCTTTCCAAGTGGTGGTGGATGGAGCTCTGAGAGCGAGGAAACCACTTTAAGCTGCAGCAGGGAGTGGGGCTGTAGTAGGGTGCTCCAGGCGCTGCATTCTTGATGTGGTATTGGGTTTCGGTACCATTATGAAAAAAGCTGCAGGGGATTTGTGTGCATACCTAACACGCATACTTTTGATGTTCACATTGTTAGAGCCAAGCAACAAATAGGATCTTCAGGTCAGATGTAGCTTCCAAAAGGCTATTAAATAACCGTAGCTAAACAGTCAGGTAATTGTCCTGTAAAAATTACAGTAAAATTCTTCTCTCCTAGACTGGACTAAATTCAGAGTCTATCCAGGGACATAAATAAAACAAATCCAAAATTACACCACGATTATCAAGAGCAGAATCTCTTTCTCCTTCTCTTTCTTCCCTCTTCTTTCTCTTTCAGACAGAGGGAAGCATGTGTGCACATACACTATTTGTGTTTCTGCTGCTGTTGAGAGACTGGTGATAGGGTATTGTAGGCTTTGACTCTTCAGTCTTTTAGTAAATGGGTTCTAGCTGGTTAAAAGAAGAAATCGTTTTGCTACCCTCTTTTAAAATATGTTACTGTGTCATGTGGATTTCACAATGATCCATATGGTGAAATTGCTATTAGTGAGTGAATGGTAAAAGCACACCAGAAATGCAATGCAAATGCTTTTTTCTGCTTTGCAAGGAGTGTGTACAAATCATGCCTTTGGACATAATGAATGTAGTTTTCATTTAAAAATACCACTATAGACTGAGTTCAGTATTTAACATATCACGTGCCAGAATGATCACAAAATATATCAAGCCAGGAAGTGGATTTATTACAAAAACTTGCCACCAAGCCCCCGGTATATTTCAAGTACGTGGAAAATGTATTTCTATTTTGAACACTGACTTCTTTATGAAATTGTGCCAGGATGTCAGCAGGCTCTGGTCGGACTCTGACAGACACTCTTAGCAGCATCAGTTTCCTGGAGGCAGTCATAATTATCAAATCTATTTGACAGACAGACAGCCATCAGACATCTGTATATCCCAGACGTACAAACACATCCCCAGCCAGCCATGTGGCTACCAATGGATCTGCTCAGACAAAGAAGTTCAAGAGAAGTGCCTCAGGCCAGATCCTCAGCTGCAGAAAATCAGCCAGGCACAGTCCATCTGCCTTCCTTGCACTGTGTATCTTTTCTTTGGAGGAAAACCCTGCCCAGCCGTCACAGGGCAATGGGAGGTCATGGAGGCGGTGGGCTGGATGGGAAAGGGAAGCTCCTGCAGGAGTTTAGGGCCAGGCCTGGGGATGACCACATAAGCTCCGTACAAGATGGTTTGCATCTCTAAAGGGGCAGAAGTGGCTACACAAAAGAGGTCGCCTAGATCCCTTGTATCTTCACCGCAGTGTGTACAGATGAGGGGACAGATAGCTCTTCCTGACGAGATCTGGAGTGGTGTCTGTGCTCAGTGAGCTGAACAGTGCCCGGGCACAGCCTGGAGTGCTGCCCTGCATGTGGTCTGTGCTGTGCAGTTGGGAGCCTCCTCTCCTTCACCAGCTTGTCCTCTGCCACCTAACCTGGTGCCCAGGTGTGGCTGAGGAAATAGCACGGCCAAGGGGCTCTTCCCTCTAGGCAGTGTGGAAGAGACGGCCCTGTATAGGAGGAGGAAAGGTGATATGGATGCAAGCCAGGCTGAGGACATGGACTGGATTGTTTTTTCCTGTAGGTCAAGGCTGCAGGTTTTCTAGGTAGGTCCTCGCAAACGGTGATAATCATGTCCTTGTGCACCTGCCTTTACATACTGCTTGCTCCGATGGTCTTCTCTGGTTGACATGTGCCTTGCTAAAACATAGAGTGCAAGTTTCTAGAGGTGACAGCACTTTTAACATGGAGCTAAACTGAAGAAATATGTCACAGGCTGCCACTGGGAAATGCCACTGAGACTCTTTGGCTTGAATCGCTACCTTCAGGGTGGTTTGAATGGCTGCCTTCCCAGGCTAGGGAAGTGCGTATTGTATTTTCACCAGTGTCCTCCTTCAGGGGCTCTTGTGAAGAAGTGCAGCTCTGGCTTGTGGTGGAGACATGAGGCAGGGGCCAGAGTTGTCACCTGTCACTGCTGGGACTCTGCTGTAGTCCCTGGGCTGCCTCACGGAGCAGTTTACCTCTTGTTTTCCATCTCTGCCACTTTGGGGGTTTTTTCCATCTCTGCCTCTAGGCTTGGCCCTGTTGTTGGCAGAAGCTTTCGTAGGCCTGGAAGAGAATGATTGTTTGTATCTAAGCCTACGTTGTGGAAATTAGGCTGTGCATGTTTTCCAGTCTCTAAATGACACAAGGATGCTATTACTGAACGAGGTAAGGTCTTTGTGACCTTAAAATGTGGAGGAGAATGAACACAGGAGGCCAGAAAGAGAAATGTTACCTGATGATAGTTAAATTTTGTGCAAAAAGACTGAAGTTCAGACTTCACAATAGCAGATTTTGCAGCAGATTGTCTGTTTTGGGACTTTACTGCCATATTTACTCTCTCGTTTCACTGGAGGCCAGTGCAAAGGTTGTGGGGGATTCAGGAGCTCCTGTCAGTCCGGTCAAGAGATGAGTCCACTGATGACAGTCCTGCATCCCTGGTCAGTTCTATGCAGCCACCATCAGTGGTACCTCCAAGAACAGCTTCTGAAGCAGGAACTGCCCCTGTTTTCTTGGTCCATATGGTGGGAGGTGCTTGAGCAAGAGGAGAGGGAAGACTCTAAAACAAAAGTTGGAACCGGATGGTAATGTGATATGGTGCTTTTCACCTCTAGGTCATCAATTAAAATCTAGTCTGTTTAGTAGTGACCAAAAATCATTTCCACATGGGCCAGAGAAATGGATGGTGAACACAGGGGTTGCTGTATCCAAACAGACAATATAGTCTGGAGATAAACAGTTGCACAATAGTTATTTGTCTGGAGAAGTCTGCAAGGTATAAAACTGAGCAGTTTCTGATCAGTTTATATCCCTGAATCATGAGGGCTTAGTTTCTTTGCAAATAACTTATCATTTATTTCTGTCTACTAAAATGCAGGGTTTTTTTCCTTATGCTGTAACTAAGAATAACTGGAACCTCCCATTTGGCTTTCTCAATCGTCTGTCTGTGTAGGGGGTTATAAATACACAGATACAGATGACGTTTGCCAGACAAAGGAGCCAGCTCATGTTTCCTTAGGTGGATATCAAGAAAGCCTCAGTGCTGAGCTGTATACTGGAATTATTCCGAAAGGCAGAAATCGCTTCTTAATATTTTTAGCAGAAAAATACACAGGGTGCTGAACTAAACCTGAGCAAATTGCATCGGGAAAGCTTATCAAATACATGATGGATGATAATGAAGTAATGGGAACCCAACAGCAGCGGTGGCTCTGAAGAAGAGCAGTCAACTACAACAGATCCTCCTGCTGACAAACTGTATTGATTTTAGCTGAATATGCCAATTTAAACTTTGCTCATAGTATTGAACCACAGATACAAGGTCTATTAAATGGTTATTTCATAATGTCCGTTACTATTTTATGGAAATGCAACCAATACTGCCTGACAATAAAAATTAATAGCGTCTATCAAGAGCACTGAACTAAGAGCTACTGTGCTTTGAATTTTGATTATATCCTTGATAAACTCAATGGGGTATTGTTGTGCTTGGACTAACAGTGCAGCTAGCAGATGAAGAAAAATTATGGGTTTTTTTCTTCCTGTTGTAACCATTAAATTTTTACTTACCAAGATCTGTAGTGGTGGGAAATCTACCACTGTGAGGAAAGCTGTGTCAAAGCAGCAGAAAAATAATGGGTTACAGGAGCATAAAAGAAAATAGAATTTGATTTTGAATGCATTTATTTATTGAGTTTTATCCTCTCAGAACATAAAAGCATTACAAATATAGCAATTTACAGATGTTTTTTAGTGAAGGTAGCTTTCTATACACAAAACATATGAAATTACAATCCTGCTGAAGCCAGTTGTTTTACTTCCACTTGAGGTATACATACCTGACTGGATATATGTGCGGGTGCCTGAATTTTCAGGCTACCAAAAGAGTAATTTGAAGCAGTGTATTTTGAATTCACCAATTAAAATACGAAATCTTATTGCCTGTCAAATAACTATTAAAAGTCACTTTACGTACTTGGAAAACTCTGATGCTTTCTGCTCTCTTCCCTAAGTAGAAGTACTATTTGTCATCAGCTAGAGTTATTGGTGCAACTCCTGAGATGTTGCAGGGTTTTCCAGCAGCAGTCAGGGGAGGTCAGTTTAATAAGCTAATAAATATTTTTTGAATGACCCGACTTTGTATTTGGTATTAAAAACTCAGAGGAGTGCCAAGTAGGATAGAAAATAAAGAATAAAAGTTCCACAGATTTTGCCAAAATTCTCCACAGATTACTATTAGCCTCATTTATGAGACTGCACAGAGGACTGTGAAATCTTCTTTGAACTCTAAGGGCCAGATGGTTTTGCTGTTAGATCCTAATGACCCACAGCAGTGTGCATACACAGACACCACGGTTGCCAGTTGACTGCAAACATGGGACAGAGGCAGGAGAATTCATGACCTGCGCTTCCAAAACACAAGCCAGCCCTGCTTGCGTGGAGAGGGCATCCCCCCTCGCTACTGACGGGGTAAGAAAGCATTTCTGCTGCCCCCTCGAAAGGAAGGTCGTTTCTAAAGCAAGCCATGAGCAAACCTGGACCAGAGGAGTGAACGGCAGGCACACAGTCCCGTGCAGTCTGGGGCAGATTCCTGCTGACGTGGTGAAGCTGAAAGGAGAGGAGGTTTTGCCCAGAGGCGAGGGCTCTCTCGCTGGCTGCGTGGGCCCCCGGTCCCAGCGTCATATCCCTCCATGCTGGACTCAAACCAATTAAAGCTGTAGGGCAGAACAGTAGTTACCCTGCTGTCATATGGAACTGCTTGGAAGACATGATTTATTTTGGATTATATTGGTTTCAACTGGTATAATGTGAACTTCCTGATTTTTCGAGGATATGTAGACAAAAAAAACTAAATATGGTTTTACTCATCTTTTAATTTAGAACTACAAGTGTTTGGGTGACCTATGAAATTATTTTAATGATCTCCGCACAACACTGAGCTGTCAGCACTATAAATGTCATCCTAACTGGGTATTAGTTTCCATCATGGTCATTCAGTCTCACCAGCAGAGCTACCTCCATGCGAATGTCTTGTCTGTGTCAAGCTGTGGGAACAAAACGGAGAGTCACTGTTGCCAAGAAGCATCAGTCAAACATCTTCATAATACTAAATTTGAAGAAGAAGATGTGAACAGAACATCTAGGAGCACTGTGAGTGTGCAGCTTGTCCCTGGAGCTTCAGGCACAGCAGTCAGGGGATGATTTCCATTCAAACCAGTGCTTTTATCTCTGATCGTTAAAAATGTGTTCCAGCATTGTTCGCACTAGTTGACATAGACTTACCCTTATCCTTCCTTATTTTTATAACTCTGTGAAAAGTCACAGGGTAAGAAGAAGTACGCCAGCAAATGAGAAGTGTGACAAATTGAATTTGATACTACTTTTGACTGCCGGTACAAGATGAATATGGACTCATCCCATGCAGCTGCTCTTGTTTTGTTTTGTTTTGTTTTTTTCTCATAGAGAAGGCAAAACAATTGTTTGATCAGTGACTGTATAGGCTATAAGGGTGGATCTAATATATTGATGAAGAATAAAGTAACAGAATTAGAAAATAAGATAAAATGAGGGATGTGGTGACAGAGGAGGAGTGGAAGAAGTGTCTTGTAGAAGAGGCAAGTCGGGCTTCGAACATCCAAAGCCAAACAGCAAAGATAAAACCATCAGAAACTTTGTGTGATTTTCTCTTCAGGTGGTTTATTTTTTTCTGTTCAAAGCTGGGAATCTTATCCTGACGTTTTAAATTATTATCTTTTGCCTTAGCTCACACACTTAATAGTTTAAAGATGGCAAAATAAATTCCGCTGTATTTTGGATTTGTTCTTGTATGATAGACATTTAAATGACATGGTCATAGCATTTGTCCAACACTGTCACTTGTTCTTTCTGTCTCATACAGATCTAAGAAAGCTGCTTAAGGTTGCCTTGTACTTGCATGTGATGTAAAAAACCCCGAATTTTGCTTTCAAGTGTATGGAATGTCAGCTGATACACATTCAGTGTACAATAGCAGTTTTTTAAACTTAGGATGAAAATGAAACGTGGAAGTCCTGTGTTGCACAAAGCTCCCCTTATGAGAAGCGCAAGAGCCTCTGGCAGAGCAGGTCTGCCATCTGACTGTGCACACTCCTGGCGGGATACATAATAGTTCGGAGCTCTCTTGTCCTGCCTACGACTTTATTTTGCTCCAAAGCACGTCTTTAAAGTCTCTTGTCCTTGTTTCTTTTTATGCTTCCAGTCTTTTTCATAACCAAGACAGATTATCTTTCCAGCTAGTTGAACATGCGGTTGCAACACTCTCTTGAATCAGAGGTGTCTCCTTTGAAGCCCTGAAAAGATCTCTTAACTCAGTGAGCACAAAGCTTAGTGCGTCGAGGCATTTGTATCTATAGCGTGTCAAAAAGTTTCCAAAAGCATCACATCCAGAACAGTTAAAGAAATGGAGTGCTTGGGAGGTTTCCCATTATTCCTGTATGCCTCACAGCTTCTGTTCTAGGGTGACCTAAGTGAGCAGACACTGTGATCGTCGCAGGACTGGACCTTGCTGGATCTATCCAGCCTGCATTTGTCCAAAGGCTCTGCCAGCCAGCCAGGCTGAAGCAGGAAAAGCAAAGCCCTGAAAACCAGTGCTTGCAGTGATTGAGCCACCACGAGCTGGAGCCCTCAGCATGGCACGAGTGGGCACGGCTCTGGCGTGTCAGCAGTGTGTGCCATTAACACCGGCCAAGGGACTGAGCCTGGCTTTGGACCTTTATAGCTATGCCTCTTCCACTGAAGGGAGAAAGCGTAACACACACGGAGTTCCCGATCCCAAATCCAGTGGAAAGCTGGCTAGCAGTAAGCAAGTGCTGCCAGGGAGCTCTCGACATGAAGCACTACGATAGCAAAGGTCTTGAATGACTAAGATTCTTGAAAGCCTTGGTCAGTATCAGAGACAGTTTCCAACTGGGCAAAGTACAATATTTTCCCTCTGCTTTTTATGAATGGCTGGATAGGATTGTGCTGGAGTCAGAGTCCTCTGCGAAATCCATTCATAAAAATAACAACAAAACAAACCGAATGCATACAAAAAACTTTCTAGGTCCAGTCCCGAGCCACTGGGTGCCAGAGGCTGGGAAAACATGCTGGCAGCTCGAGCCCAGCTATCACTGAAAGCATTCAAGGGGCTTTTTGGTGGTCTGAAAAGTATGAAGTGCTGTGTAGAAGGGCAGCTGGTAGAATTACTGTGACACATACTGGGCAGAAAGCCAGAGCTGGCCTTGTTTCAGACATTGTCTTTCCTCTCATTGAAGTGTCAGGACCTAATTCATGGAAAATTTGGTGAGTTGGCAGCTCTTTCGGAAGATTTCATTGAGCTACAGTGTGTGAGAGTCACATGAATGCAGAGTGCGCGGCCAAAAATATATGGGGTTTTCTGAGCAGGAGAAAACAGTCAGCCTCTAAGAATGTCTGCGGATTTCATGTGGTTTGGAAATAAACATGTGTACAGGTGTAATCAGCAGGCAAAAAAAAAGAAAATAAAGTGGAAAAGTGCTAGTGGCAGATCACTGAAGAGCTCAATGAGTTCTGTAACTGTGAGGGATTCCTTTGAAACAAATTATTCCTTTGTCCATGGGCAGCAAAGGTCCATTAATGAGTTCAGGGCTTGCAGTCCACCTGGAGAAGGCATCAGTAAAATGTGTGCCTTGGTAACAGCTTCTCCATTGCAAGGGAATTTATTACAAAAGGGTCCACTCTGAAGTTAAAGACGGACCCAGTCATCACATAGGGGTTTTTTCTCATATTTATTTGAGAGCAGGACTTGGAGCCTGAGGCGCAAATACAAAAATATAACAGCAATAGGATTTGGCTGAATTAGAAAAAGACTGAAAATAAAGCATCTCTTGTTAAAATGGGACGCTTGTGGTGGGCAGTCTGAATTGAATCAGTTACATTTAATTTACATTTTCATTGATCCTTCCCACTGAAATATTGCTCTGAAAGGCCAGTTACACTAAAATGTTTATTCAGAAGTATGCCAGTTATTTCCTACTACACTGTCATGAAAATGAGTTTTTTGGCCATGCAGAGGGACAGCATGTTGGCTTCTGCCCAAGCGAGGCACTAAAATCACGGCTGGGATTAGGAACAGGCAGGAAGGAAGAGGAGGAAGAAAATCATTGGGTGCAATTCATATGCTTTGAAAACAGAAAGCCCTGGAGAGTGGGCGAAGGCAGCAGCTTTGCCCCACTGAAGTGAGAAAAGCCTCTTTGTGTTCTCAGTGTCAGGATTTCATCCTTTATCTTTGGTCTGATTGTTCCGTGCTGCTCGTAGAACCCACAAGGTTCCTCACGTAATCTGGGCGGTGGCGATGTATTTTAAATGCTCCTGTGTTAGTTCCTTAATCGGTACTCCTCTTCCTCCGCGAGGTGGGAAGGAAGGGCACCGGCATGTTGGTGAGTCTCCTGACTCATGTGGGGCTATGTTTCTCATTCCCAGGCGGGAGCAGCCCGACTTGCTGAGGAGCCTGTGGCTGTGCCACCACATCCTGCTTAGGCAGATGGACACAGCCTTCAGCTCTCTCTGCCCACACACCCAACCTGCCCAATGATGGGCATCACCAAAATCATATGAACAGGCTCACGAGGGTCAGCACAGCATCACCTCCATGCAGCTGGAGATGTCAAACCAGAGCTTCTGAGGGCTGGAGCCGCTGCCCATCCCAGCCTCCTGACTTTGGCAGGGATGACTTTGGTGTAGTGGGAATCCCTGGCTCAGGGATGGGGTTATGTGTCCCTCACCTCTCTGCCTGAGCTGTGCTCCTGCTCATGGCCAGGAGGGACGGCTTCCCCACAGCAGGACACTCCACTCACAGCTGAAAAAGTATGGTAAGACAGTGAACAGCATCAGTAGAGACAATAAAATCTAGTTATAGAATTATGCCTCTCACAGTCTGATAAGTAATGCAGCAAAGTAAATCTGGCAGTACCATAGAAGAGCTGTAAGATGTAACATGCTAAATAAGATTTAACCTTGGTTTTAATTATACGAACTTAACATACTCCTCTGCAGCAACAGTAATCTGAACTGCTTCAGATCAAGGTCATAGATAGGTGTAGTAGAGGCTGAGTGTGAGAGCAAGGTATGTTCATCCCTCCATTTCTGAATTGTGGGCTTTGCCTGTGTTTTATTTCTATTGCTGAAAACGTTTTTCCCAGCATCTGTGAAATCACAGGTGACCTTAGTGAATTTTGTTTCTCACTGTGCTTTGTTTTACTTTTCAGCCTCAACAAGTGGTTCAAAAGAAGCCTGCTCAGGTAAGAAAAGCTAATTTAAATTCTTTAGACTATTCTAAGTGAAATTATTCTTTGGTATTTAAACCGGTCTCCTTTACTGTAAAGAATGAAGGGAAATACATCAATCGTACAAGCTGGGGGACAGCTGCTGGCTTGCTAGGCACAGCCAGCAGAACAGTTCATGTGGTGGCCCTTGGGAAGGAGAGGAGGAAGCAGCGGAGGGTGCTTGCTCAGAAATGTCCTCTTTCTGCTGCAGCCGTCTTGCGATGATAGTGCATGTACAGACACACACACGAGTGGTGCGAGTCCGGCATGTGAGAGGTACCTCTGTGTGTCCTCAACGTCGGTAATGGGGGACTGCTTATGCCAAGGAGGGGGCACAGGTATAAAACTTTTCTCCCCAAAGGTCTAAAAGAATCTCTAAATCCACAAAATAAAACAGGCTGAACTTGGTAACTAGATGGGATCCATCATAAAGACTAACACATTTGAACTTCTTCTGTTGGGTGGTATTATTCTTCTTTAACACCTTGGACAAAGTGCAAGCCACAAGGTGACATGGAACGGGTCAAACACTGCATTTACAATCACCTCCATTTTCTTTCCCCAGCCTGCCCTGTATTAAAAAACCTCAAAACCAAACTCTGTCACTTTGTTACATGTGCACAAGCAGAGAAAAAAGGCTGTGGGCATGGGATGGACTGGGCTGTGCTGCTGTACCGCCATGAATATGAATGACTGCTGAGTCAAGAGCATAAAGGGTCCATTGCTTTTCTGGAAAGAGGTCTGCTTTCAGAAGGGAATAATACTTTGTTTTTCCACCTTATGGTTTTAATACATTATTGTACAGTGTACAATATTGTAATATCTACTGTAATCTGAATTAGGAGCTGTTACATAAGAAACAGAAAGCATCCTGGCTGTGAGTTAAAGGGGTGAAATGATGTAACTCTCTGAAGCATGTGCAGGAATCAGGTTTCTACAAAAGAAGACGATGTATTTGCAGCAATGATGAATCTATGGCACTGGCAATAATTTTAATGTCTCCGAATGGCGGACATAACATACAGGATGAATGTAGTAGTATTTTCAAGTGAGGTAAGTTTTTCAAGGAGAGGTAATTTCTTTTGTTAGGCCAGCTTATGCAAGAAATGCATCAGTCCCCAAGGACTCAGCATCTGACTACACCACACATTTCAAAGCACACCAAGTTGTTCTAATAAAAGGTATTTCCTCTCCCTGGTCTCACTTATATCCTGCAGCTCTTACGGCCACAATCAGGCTATTCCTACTACAACATGGTAGTAAATCTGCCAGTGGGCACAAAGCCAGCCGTCTCCTCCATGGCACCTGAGAGACAGGGAGGCTTAAGCCCTGCTGTACAAAGGAAGCCAAATCCAGGAGGCAGAGGCTCCTGGGAGGCTGTTCGTGTTGTGGTTTCCTCTGGTACGTAGCAGAGCTCATATCCACCAGGGTCAGCAGAATAAAGGGGTCTAGATCTGGTGGCTCTTCCGCAGCTTAGCCTGGCAGAAGCCATCACTGCCGATGGCATGTGTGGTGCTACTGGCTCTCCGATCCCCCTGGGCGCTTAATCGTGTGAGTGTTTTGTTTGAATGGTAACTGAGTGCAAGCCCCAGTGCAAGAGAGGGAGAAATGGCTGGGGCTGAGGTTGGGCTGGGGTGTAGGAGGACAAATAGGTGAACGGGGACTCCATCTTTGGTAGCAGAACAAAATAACGACAGATTTAATTGGTGGTGAAGGGACACAGGTATTTGAACCAAAGCACCAGGGTTCCCTATATGGATGTTCACGTCCCTTCTTTCCCAAAGTGGTGACTCTGGTGGGGATGCCGTAGAGTGTTTCAGCCAGCTGGACACAGCTGCTGCTGCACAGTGCCTTGGCAGCATCTCTATGGTCAGAGATACACCGAGAGAGAAAGAGAGAGAGAAGAGGAGGCCCTTTGACATTCCCAGTAGTAATGGAAATGTTTGCACAGAAAACAAGGAGGCACCGGAGAATGCATGAAAGGAGCAAGAGCGCTTTTTAGAAATCCCCAGTCATCACAACACAAGTAGTGAAATTACACTCTTTAAATAATTTGTGTGCTGTGTCTTTGCTCAGAGAGCATTCATTTTGTTTTAAACCTTGGCGTGAGGGATGTTCAGTGAAATCATTGACTTGTCTTTAACCCTTACTGTTTTTAACAGACCCTGCTCCCATGGTTATGCTAGCACAACATTGTGGTTTTGCTGGGTGTGTGTGCATGGCAGAAAACAAAAATTATCACTGTGAGCAAGGGCTCATGACAGTGTCTTCCTGGGACTGAAAGATGATGGAGGTAAAAGAGTGTAATTCCTGGGATGATCAGGAGCTTCATGCTGCTGGGTTTCACTTAAGTCTGGTTGCCTTTCTCCGTTTTCTTTTTACACTACTGAATTTCCCTTTAAAGGAGGGAGGTTCAGACTCAGAATTAACAGCAAGAACATGAGCTCATGCAGGCTTCCTAATCTCAGCTGTCTAAGGAAATAGTGATAAATTATATAAACATGGGGACTACATGGAAGTTCATGGAGGATAATGTAAATCTTACACTACATTCAGAGGAATCTCTTCCTTTTCCATCTGTTTCCTTCAAAATATCCTCCCAGATGGCTTTACCATGTGGCAGTCTGGATTAAGTTAGAAGCGTATCCTTTCTTCATCAGTGGGGACTGTGAGAGGTTACAGTCGAGAACTGCTGTGTGATGGTGAGCGTGTTACCCCAGCCTGCCTTGGAAAAAGTGGCAGAAACTGAGTGCCATGCCTTGAATTTTAGTGTATTCTCTAAGATTTCTATGAGCGTCAGTTTATATCACCGTTACTCTTGTTACTGTTGCTAGTACCTAAGCCCCTTGGGTTTGTGTCCTTTTTAAAGATATGGAAACAGCAAAACTAGATAAAATTCTCATTTTATGAATAACAGCTCTGTTCCCATACTGTTTCCCAGATTTTAAGCACTGTACAGGGCTCCGCCATGCTCTAAATCTCTTTATGAATACCTGCTATCCCGTTCAGGGCCATACAGATACCTATAGAAACTTCTGCAATATCTTCAAACATCCCCAAAGCTGTGAAAATTTACTGTCATACAGACAGTAAATGCAGCAGTAAAACCCACAGGAAATCTGCACACCCGTATCATTAATACAAACCTTTAAATCCTGTGGTCTGTACACATCTTTGTGATGATCGCTGTTGCATAGTCTCACACTTCTCTGGGGAAATGAGGAAAAGACAGCGAGCCTAACTGCGTGACATTGGTAAGTTTAGCACTTTCACGTAAATATGTGCCTAAACCTCAAAACCCAGACGCTCCTTTGAAAACTGCTCTGTCTCCAAAGAATGGACAGCCAGATCTTATGAGCATGATGTAGTAATATTCTTACTGAGGTGTGCAAATAAGCAGTCCAAATAGAAATAGAAATTTCTCAGTTTCCTCATTTTTAAGCTATTTGTAGCAGCTGTAGTCTCAGCCATATGGGGGAGTTACACTCTTAAGTAATACAAAGGAAATAGATATTTTTAGGAAGACATCAAGAAAGCCATCAAAGTTTTCTGGAAACAGGACATGTTTTATTTTTATCATTTCTGGAGAGAATAAATACTGTGAGTGTAGAACAGCCCTTTGAAAATCTTATAATCTCTTTGGGAGGTCTATTAAAATCTCAAATACTTGTGAATCCTTCGTATGTGAGTCTGAAAGATAGCATATCAGTCAGAAAGACAGTGTATCAGTCAGAAAAGTACACATAAAGTATACACAGAAAAGTATACACAGAGAAGTATACACAAAAAAGTGTACAGGAAAAGTACACAAAGCACATACAAAGTGTACTTTTCTACCTAATGCCCAATGTAACATGCTTTTAAAACAACGTCCAAAAAAAAAGTTAAATCTCAACCAGAATAAAAGCTAAAAAGTTTTATTTTGAATAGGAAAGAAAATGCAGGTTCACTGTATTTTTTCCTGTTACTCATTTCTCAGTCTTGGTATCAATAAAGTTATGCGTGGTAATTAGTCATAATATATATACAGCTCACACCCTCAAGTTATATGTGTTCCTCAGCTGCATCCATCACATGTGCCTCCTCAGTGCAGGACACAGTAAATGCTAAAAGCATCGGACAGGCTTTGCAGCCCAGGAGCTACATCTGTGGTTCACACACTCATACGAAGCCCCAGAGCAGGAGAGTTTGTGAGCAGAGCTGAGCCCGGGACCCATGGTGGTGTGACCATTCCGACACCCTGGGACACCCTGGCCGGTGGGTGCACGTGCTGCGTCACCTCTCCGTGACATGCAACAAATCTGCGCTTCCACAAGCTTCAGGCATTCTGTGTACATGCTAGCCACCACCACATGTGGATTTATTTTTTTTTTCCCTTCTGGGAAATCCTAGAGAGAAATGTGGTAGAAATAGTCCAGAGATCCACTTTAGCAGGTTGAAGAGAAGCTCCCAGTGTCACAAACAGGATAGGAAACCCTTCGCACCCAAGCAGGTGCACGTACACGTGGAGAAAGCATGTGCCACTGTCCCAGCCCACCCTGTGTCCTGCTGAGCCGAAAATATTGCAGCCTTACTCAACTGAGAACTGAAAACCTCCACCTTTGGGGTTGACCTGGTGCCCTAGGGTTTCATTGCTCTTCCCACTGCCTCCAGCAAGCTGTGTCATGCACTTTTTGTGTATTTACTGATATGGAGATTTGGAAAGTTGTCAGTTCCCACAGGGGTAAAACTTTATTTTCCAATGGTACGTGGAATTTTATACTTCAGCATAGGGCAAGTCTGTGTGTGTTATATACCCCACTCCAGAACATCCTCTGAAAGGCTGAGTTACCATTCTTTTTTTTTTTTTTTAAGCAAATACTGAAAGTTTTCCCAAAAAGAGCAGTAGAGGACATCTTCTATATGCGCTGGAGGGTCTTTGTACCGTGTGAGCACGTGTCGATCAAGTGTATGTAACAGCTCCATGAGCCCAGACCAGCTGTACCTCCCCATGTGGAGCTGCCCAAAGCTTTCCCTGTGGGGCTGAGCCCCAGACCTGCTGCGGGGCCTTCCAGCTCGGTGTCCTGTCTCCCACCACCACCAGACAGGGGGCCGATGCTTGTTGGAATCAGTCCGAGGTTTTGCATAAATAGTGTCATGATGAAATAACCTGTTTTTATTGACCCTTTTTCCCATAGATGTCCTTGGAATTTTTGCTTTTCTAAAACTTCACAATATTATGATCACTTGGGGACTGAGTTTTTTAAATCCAATTAGGGTTTGATTTTGGTTTCGAACACATTTGCTTTGCAAAATCCTTTCAAATTTTGCTCTGCGAACATTTTTTCTGATTCGAAAACATCGTTTTAACAAATGGATAAAAATGTCATGGGAAGTCTGATGAAAAATGGCTTCAATTTGAAAATTATGTTTCACAGTTCTGCCTTTTGTATTTCAAACTACATGTAAGGATTGCTTGGTGTAAAATGAAAAAGAACAGAATAATATCAAATTTGTGGACTGGAGCCAGAATCATTAGGAAATTAGGTGGATGCCTGGACTGCAGGAATAGACCTACCATTGAGCTGGGAGAGGTTTGAATTTGATTTTAAGGAAATCAGGAGAGTCTCTTGCTTTTCTTCATGGATGCAGTAGATGGAGTCTTGTGGAGGATGCTGGGCTTTACGTCCTTACCTTCTTTCTTCTGCCAAGGCAAGATGGTGGCAACTGCATGATACGGTTTCCAAAGGAAGACATATTGAGTCTTCTTTTATAGTTGGTTTATTGTGACAGGGAGACAGAATAGTTTGTGTGATGACTGAAAGATTTAAAAAAAAAAAGCACAGTTTTTTGAAATAAAAACAAAAAAAAGGGGGAGGAAAACGTAGAAGTCGCAATTACCAGTTCTATAAACAGGTGAAGCACTAACCTGTGCTGTGAGTGAGGGCTAGAAGAGGAAATCAAGTATTTCTGAGAGCAAATATTTTGTTCCTTATATGACACAATTTCTGAATAGATTCTGAATAACATAATTCAATGATGCTGCACCTAAATACCCAAATTAGTGAAAGATTCAGTTTTCCAAGGTTTTAAGTGTTTATGATTGTCATTTATTACATAGCTATGATAGAGTAACATTTTTGAGATGGCTGCTTTCAGAAATTTGGCTGTAGAAAACTGAAACAAATAAAGAGAGACCAGAAGGATGGGAAGAAAAGGGAAAAAAATTACCCTCAAGACAGGAGTATATTCAGATATTCAGTCACTTTTAAAGAATCAAAAATCAGAAATATATACACTGATGTGAAGGTGTAGGTTGCTGCTCTAGGAGGCAATATTTTTTTTACATTTTTATAATTTCTTTTGTTGGTGATGGTAGGTACCTGCTGGCCTCTCAGTGCTGGGGTGACAAACACTTTGCTAGCCAGTACAGTCCCCGCCACTACACACTGGGACCACAGAATCATCTACCACAAATCCATTTTTTAAAAATTGCTTTTGCTCACAGCTCATTTGAGTAGTTTCTTCAACTGAACCCTTCCTACCAGTAATGAAAATATAGAAAAAGCTCATCCAACATGTCCACCATTTCGTGGATAACTCAAAGGAAGCAGACACGTTTTTTACATTGAAGTGTGCATCATAAACCACTGCTACACTTCAGATTTGCAAATAAGCTCTGTAATCCAGGCCTCGATCTTTTTATACCCAGAGATACACAAACAGCCTTGTTTCCCTTCAGGCAGTGTTTGGGTGTTCAGAGAGAAGCACAAGCTGCCAAGGTCCCAGAAAAGAAACAGGATTTTGAAGGGTTCCTTCTGTTAAAGATTTTTTGCTGGCTGCATTAAGCATCCCCTTGCTTGGCATACCATTGGCACGTGAGGCAGGCTGAGGTGCCTGTCCCCATGTCCCCTGTACACTGCCTAAGGAGCAGAGGTGCCCTGATCAGCACTGTGCTGGGTGAGCCTCTTGCCTCCTTTGAATCCATCAGCAATGAGCACTGCGGTGTGCAAGTCCCCTTTTAGGCAAGTCCCCCAGTGGCTTGATTCCCCTTCTGCTAAAACCAAGGTGCTGATGCTCCCTTCTTGCCTAAGGGAGTTATGAGAGTGCACACACAGAATCACAGAATGGTTGGGGTTGGAAAGGAGCTCTGGAGCTCATCTAGTCCAACCCACCTGCTAAAGCAGGTGCACCTAGAGTAGATTGCACAGGAATTTGTCCAAGTGAGTTTTGAATGTCTCCAGAGCAGGAGACTCCACAACCTCTCTGGGCAGCCCATTCCACTGCTCTGGCACCCTCAAAGTAAAGACGTTTCTCCTCATATTCAGATGGAACGTCCTGTGCTTCAGTCTGTGCCCATTGCCCCTCATCCTATTGTTGGGCGCCACTGAAAGGAGTCTGGTCCCGTTCTCTTGACACCCACCTTTGTGATATTTCTAAACATTGATGAGATCCCCTCTCAGCCTTCTCTTCTCCAGGCTGAACAGACCCAACTCTCTCCGTCTCTCCTCATAAGAAAGATGCTCCAGACCCCTAATCATCTTTGTAGCTCTCCACTGCTCTCTCTCCAGTAATTCCTTGTCCTTCTTAAACTGGGGAGCCCAGAACTGGACACAGATCTCCAGATGTGGCCTCACCAGGGCAGAGTAGAGGGGGAGGAGAACCTCCCTCGAGCTGCTGGTCACACTTTTCTTAATGCACCTCAGGATACCATTGGCCTTCTTGGCCACAAGGCCACATTGGTTTGCTGTGACTAAAAAGGAATCAGATTTAGCAAGAAATTTTTGCTCCATGGCTTGTCAGGGACTGTCTGGGAGACTGAGAGTCTTGCCTGCTGCAATGTGCCACTTGGAGCTGTCGTGTCCTTGTCACCCAGTTCGTGAGTCAGTCAAAGAGCAGAAGTGCCATGGCATAGTCTGGCACAGGAGGAGCCTTCAGCTCTGAACAGTCACAAGGCAAAAAAAGGTTATTTTAACTGTTCAGATATGCAACACTTAATTCCCGTGAGACAAACCCTGGAGCAGGAGGCAGCTTTCTGAATGCAGCGCTGGTCACACATTTCCTCTTTGAATACAGACATGCTCTCAGGTCACTGCTCTTTCCCTGTGTGCTGCGCAATACCTGTCCCTAAAAGCACACAGAGACATTGAGGGACTACAGCTGTTGATCCACTCCTTGAGTAGCACTTGGAACAGTAGTAGAAGGCTGGAGGCCAAAGGGATGAGATAAAACATTTCCCTAAGTCAGCAGTGCCCCTCTTTGCCCCCTCCCCACCTCCTCCCTGCTTGGGGAAGAAGTGCAAGACAGTCTGTGGTGGCTATGGACAGGATGGTTTTGTGTTTGACCCCATGGCTTTGGCCACAGAAGCTGTTTAGGGAGATGCTCCATCCAGTTCAGAACTTTGCTCCAATTTGACATGAACCAAAATCTCGCTAAGCCAGAAGAGAAGGGGCTGTGACATACGCTGAGGAAACACCATTGAGGAAGGTGGCTGGGCAGGGAACAGTCAGTCAAGAGTAAATTAAACAGTGCTACTTTTGCATATACGTGCTACGCATTTTGACCAAGATCTCCAAAAGTAACGAGAGTCTGTGCTGTGAACACTTGGGTATCTTACTTCATAAACATACAGGATTCTAGGCAGTACTTGGCTACTCTCTGAAAATTTGGATTATTTTAAGATGCTTCTAGAATGATATCCAGAAAGTTGAAACTACCAGAACGATCTGCCTCTGGACTTAAAGCAACAAAAGTAATCAAAACACTAATAAGGAAAGATGAGGTTTGTCAGAAAACGGCACAGAAAGAAAGCACTCTTCGCGGAGAGCTTGTTTGCTGAGCTTTTACATAAAAGCTCTGCATCTTTCAGAGTCAGCACCATTGTTGCTCCTCCAAACCCATGTGAAGTCACTGAAAGATGCCCTATTTCCTGACATAAATATTGTTAATCGATACTCCAGGGCTGTAACCCAGATGATCTGCCTCACTGAAAAGCAGGGGATGTGAACCTTCTATGTAGCCTTTTCTAGAAATTGCTACATCTTTTCTGTGCCAGTTCAGGACCATAGAAATTCTGTTGCAAATTTTATTTCAAAATGAGGTATGCTGCAATGGATGCGGAATAAGGTAAACACAGTGAAAATCAAAGTTAAGACTGACAAAAATACTTTTTCTTATCTGTTAAGTAATTTGCGAGGATGGTCAGTTACAGTATTTGCCTACCAGAACTATTAAAGATTTGGCTAGGGAAAAGAGCAATATGCTCAGCCTTTATTAATCGATATACATCTTTAAACATGTTCTGGAAGGAAGTAATAAGAAGCCAATATCGTATTTTATGCTGGAGTTTCCATGACATCTGGGGAGTTTTATAAGATCCCCTTGTAGCCCAAAATAAGAGTCTTGGAATAGAAGCAGCAGCATTTCTCAGCTACTCTGTCAGTCACTGTGGGGCATTTGTGGAATTCAGTGAATTTAGTTCCTTGAAATCAGTGCTGCCATGCTACCCTGGGGTGACATCTGGCCTCCCTGGGCAGCCTGTCAGCTTGTGACACCTGTGCCAAATGCTAAAGCTGGACCTACGAGCGTGCCTCCTCCCTTGCAGCTCTCAGAAAACAACTCAGGCAAAGGATTCATAAAAGTCAGCACGAAATAAAATCGTGATAGATGCTTTAAAACCATTTTCCCTGGTGGAACTTCCATCCTCTATCACTTCTGTTGGTGCTCTCACTGTGCTGTCGCTCAGTGCTGTGATGGTGTGAAGCTCTGGCTGTGACAGACAGGCTGCTGTCTGGGGGGAGCGTTCAGAGCTCCTGGTCATCAGTTGCTCTTTGTATTTTGTGAGCATGGTGCTGCTGTGTTTATAGATAGAGTAAAAAGTTTGGGAGTGTCACAACCTCTTAGCAGACTATGCAGTGAGAATTATGCCCCTAGGTACTTCATATTGAAGGCTACAGGGGTACGTAGGTGGTTTTCAGACAGCCAAGCAGTGTATGAAGGATCTAAACCTTTGGTTGGTCCAATGTTTACAAGCATCTTGAATTCATCCTTATAGGACCTAAATAAATAAATGTGCTTTTCTGACACCGGGGAAGGAAAAAAAGCCATTCAAAACGACTGCCTGACTGTTGGACATCATAGCACTCACATCACCGTAGCAATCTGTCTCATGGATCCTGTTTCATTGGGATCGCAATGCCATAAATGTGAAATTCCTCATGAAGTCTGCTCCAACAGATGGTGAGCATCACCATGATGAAGTTCTGCTGCTGATCTCGTTGTAAGGCACTTCTGGAAATGCCAGAATGTTTTCAGAAAACGTTAGCCAAAATCTCTCTGTTGGTTAGATTAAAAAGGGATGTAATATCATGAATGTACTTGCCTTGCTTCTGCTCTGTCAATGTAGCCACATTGTTCAGAGCTGATCTCTGATCTCAGGTTTAGGGAGTTATTTGCCACACAACAACCATGGGAAAGAGAGAAATTAAAAAATGAATCACCCACATTCTGCCCGAATTCAGATCTCGGATTTCCCACATCCTGGTATTTAATTTCTCACAGAGTTACCAGTGGTTGATCTCACGGCAGGATTAGTGGGAAGAAAAATGAGAGCTCCATTGAAACCAGACTTGAGTCGAAGGAAGGGACATGTGAGCTCTAGGACCCGGGAGACATCAGATTCAGGGCAGTGAATGGCTTCTACCCTCTCCCCTTCCCTGATTCTCATGCTTATTTTGAGGCAAAATCTGGAAACTGAAATCAGAACAGCAAAGAGACAGCTACAGTATGTTAGGTGGCTCACCCATCGCTTTAATAGTCTCCTGAGAACTGTGTTATAATAATGAGGCATTAACTGTAATTTATATTAGTATTTTTTATGTTTAGGAAGAGAATAGATTAACATTAAGATATAAAATGCGGTAAATCTGTCTTGCTCCTAAAAAAAGGGTTTTGAACACACATTTCCACCAGGATACCTTTTCTGATTTGATTATAGAATATAGATGTGTTCAACTGGAAAAGAAACTCCCATAAAAGGTTCTAGAACCAAAAGGAAATAATCACCAACTGTTTAGTTGGACAGCCCCAGTCCCTTTGAATCAGACTATCTTGCTTAGAGAAAGAAATAGCTTTGTCCTGTGGTAGCACAGATCATGGTGCAGTTGGAGCTTGAAAAGTTGGGTTGCTGCTCCATGCTGAGGAGGACCGTCCTTTATCACCCTTTCCACGAGATTCTGTGGAGATATTCAATAAGTTGAAAAAATCTTTAAATGCATTGCTCTAAATCCTTTAGGAGTTGAACATATTAAGATGATAAGAAGAGTATGTCATTAAACCATAACTACCCTTTTTGGATTACCTGGTATTTGTAGATTTATTGGCAAGATGGCTTAAATTAGGGTTATATTTTTAGCCTGCAGCATTACATACTAAAAGAGAAGCAGAATTCTTTGCAGTAAAAAAAAAAAAAAGAGAGGGGATGGTGGGGGCGAATTTATTAAAACCAACACAAACTTCTCTGATTTTGCATTTTTGCCTGCACAAAGAGGTGATCCATGGTTACACAGTCAGTAAAGTTTGCAAGAAAAGCATTCCCATTACCGCATTTTGCTCAGGAGTCGTCACCCTGCCTTGTGCTGCAGACCTGCTGTTTAGTCTGAAACTGAAAATTAAACCCAGAAGTTCAACTCTCAAAGTGAAATACTCTGCTTTATTGCCAGCACACAGCCTCACCAGTGTCTGTGTGGCAAGATCTATGATTAAACTCTTCAGACGTTTTTAAAAGCATTTTGCAAGTCTGTCAAGCTTTAGTGCTTTTGTTTTGTTTGAGGTTTTTGTTTTCAGAAGAAAATCATTTAGCTGAATTATACCACAAAGTGTCACATGAAATCTGCTGAACCAGATTGGAGAACCCAGCTCACTATCTTGCAGAAATATGTTTCTCATTTTGGGGGGTGGGGGCACTTTTCTGAACATAACCTGGGGAAGGTAGAGCCCTGTACGTTAAACTCTGTCCTTCGGAAAGGAAAAAAAAAAAAGGGAAAAAAACAGGGGAGGCTGAGGAAGGGTGACGGCAGTGTGGTGCAGGCAACAGCATGGCGTGGGCAGGAGCATGGCATGGGCAGCACCATGGTGCAGGCAGGAGCTTGGTGGGGCTGTGCAGGCCTCCCGGCCTCAGGGCTGGCGCTCATAAAAATGTCCCTGGTGCAGTTCCATGTGAAAGGCTCTTTTATCCCCCCTTCCCGCAGCCCCTCTCCAGCGGGTGCGCGGGCCTGGGCCCGGCGGCTGCCGCTCATCCTTCCCGCATGGCTGGGCCCTAATGAGGTGTGTGCGGCTCTTGGCTGCAGGTTTTCAGTCTCTTTCTTATTACTTCAAAGCTGCTGCTCCGAGGTTCAGACAAGTTTGATCACTTGGCAAAATCTCTCAGCTGGGATTCAAAAGGGAAGACACTTTCTTTTATTAGTTATCATTACAGATAGATAGCTGTTACCAAACCGCAGTTGCCAGTGGCTCTGTTGACCGAGACAAAATGCTTTTTTAAGTGATAAAGGATCGGAGGTGAATAACTTCTGGCAGTTGCTTCCTGTCTGTAACAAGCAGTCATTTTTAGGGGGTGGAAAAAAAGGAGAATAGAAATCTAACAGGCCTTACTTTATTCTCCTTTTCATGTCCTAAAATAGTGGGGGGTCAAAAGGTAAACAGAGTGGGTTTGACCTCTGTTTCAAAGCCTGTCCTAGCATTCCGTTCCCTACTCCATTCTGAGACACCTTCACCGTAGTCCTTCCTCTGTCGCCCAACATAAAATACGCACAGGAATCAGTGCTGTTTCAAGTACCACAGGGCTCAGGAGGAAGCCAGACTCCCTCAGGTTCACCTGTGTGGGCTCCAGTGTCCTTCTGGGCTTTGGCGTCTCCACTGCCACAAGAAAACAGAGCTAATGCAGTGGCCCGCAGCATCTCGGTGGACTGTACAAGCCTAAGGATTTTTTAAGACTGGAATCCACCTTTTTTTGCTTTTTTGTCTAATTATGGACATACATGTTAGCGATTAGAGGCTATTATCAGGGCCTCTGCTCTGAATTTTGGCTCTGGACTGTGGCGTGCTGTGTGAATGCAGAGCAGTTTACCACTCCTCTGGTTTACAGCCTCCACAAGAGGTTTGTAAGAGCAGCTTCTCAAAGTTGGGGTTAGTCCAGCTCAGTTGTATATGTTTCTAACAGTACCACTGCCTTCTTTTCCTTAATATTGTATTTCCTTCCCTTACAACTGTTTACATCTTGTAGGGTTGAAGCTCTCCAAGACAACACGCATCTCTGTCAGTGTTAGCACAGCACCTGTGATTGCTTCAAGCACCATTTTCACTTTAGGTCTGTGCTTTGCAGACTTTAAATGGTGCTTACTGCAAAATTATTCTGACTGATACTGAGATTTTGCTGGAGATTTTCACTCTCCTTTTAATCACATGGGGAACAGATTTTTTCAAAGTATTTTGACCTGCTTAGGTCAAAAAGGCACTTGCTGTACTCAGATGCCAAAACACGTTTAAGAAATCTGGCCTGACATAATTTAGACAGCTGAGTCTCAATTTCAAAAGGCTTCAGCAGCACAGGCTTCAGTGCTGAGTGACCTGCTGTCTTGCAGAAACCTCATTGCTGAGTTAACTTCAGGGCTGCTCTAAAATCCATGGCAAAGTTGGGCACCTGGAGCTGAGGTTCGTTCAAGCTTTCATCTGTAGGAAATGTTTAGAGGCAGAGCCTAAGGCAGGTACTTTTCAGGGTATCTAAATGTAGGCCAGCCTGATTCCTGTCTCTGGAAGTTCTCAGTCTGAGCCCTCCTGGATTTAAAAATCCTGTGTCAGATAAGCCCTTTTTCTCAAAGTAACCAGAGAGACTCATCTATTATCACTCCATTATATCAAACAGCTCTCCTAGTGGGAGATAAGCTAGGAGATAGAGAAATGTTTTTGTATCTCCCTTGATCTAACAGGAAGAAGAAACTTGAAACTATGTTTAAAGCAGGCTGTTCTAACTTAAAGACAAAGGTCCTGACCCATCCTGTCCTGAGGGGATCCTGCTGAGCACTGTCCTGGTCCCCTCCAGTTATCTGAACCTGTTAGTCAAGGACCAAAACTTGGCCCAGCCTTGTGAGACACTTCCTCCAGCAGAGGAAGGGGATCCGTAGGAGTGGTTCCTGGCTGTGGAAGGATGGTAGTGTAGCTCTCTCTGACCTGTGCTGCTGTTGTTGGCCTGGGTCTTGCCCACCAGCAGCTGAGTCCCAGGGCAGCCCCAGCAACTTCACTCTGGCTGCCCGATCTCGTTCACTTCCTCCAGCAGCTGGGGATGCGGATTATCCAGTAATCCCTGTGAGCAGCGTTTTTGCTAGTCAAGCAGTGTTGTTCCAGCAATGAGAGGACACCCTTAATTTGCTTACTAACTATGCAAACCAAAAGGCACAGGCTGGTCACCTGCAGGACAGCATCAATGTATTGCTTTATTCTTTCTGCTCCCTTTCTATCCCTCACAAAATATTTGATTATTTATATAAAAGTTGAGTGACTTCAGCAGAAGAAAGACGCATCCTCTGTACACAGCGGCTTGGTGGGTAGCCTTCTTCCTAGAAGGCTGAAAACCCATAGTGAAGTATCTGCTTCAAATCAGAGAACATGAGATTTTAGAATAAGTCTGCATGTGAGCTCTATGGTGTACATGCACATTCAAAGATAAGTCTTATTCTTGCTGTTGAGTGTGGAAACTTTGAGGACATCTCCAAGTCAAAATGATCTTTGAGACTTGCCAGCCCTTAGACTGCTCCCAAGAGCATTAGACATCTCTGCATATGCCCACTAGCGTGCATTTGGGCATTGGGAAAGTTAAGTGGCAGCTCAGCAAGAGTGCTTGCTGGTATCCAAATATTGGACTCACACTGTGGCTAAGTCTGTAGTCTTGAAGGCCAAGGTCCTTAGGTGACAAGGTGGACCATTAGAGACTAAGTCCATAGAGACTGAGACATTTAAAGCAAGAATGTTGGTTTCCACCCCTTAAATCTCAACCCAAACCTGCCCCATCAGCTGCTACCTCTCTATTTATCTCTCTGTTTAATGTCATTTAAGTATGGAGAGTTTTGCTTCCTTGGGGGGACTTGCCTGCTCACTGCTCCCAGGGCTGTCCCATGCCTTAGTCACTGACTGTGGAAACAGTGCTGGGAGAGGGCAGGGCATCTCAGAACTGCTCTGTAGGCAGAGGTTTTAACTGTGCTTTTAACCACCAGGCTAGAGAAGTTGTGCTCCTTCCTGCGTGCTAGCAGTGACAGTGCACAGAAGTTGCTTGCTGGCTGGCTGGTCGAATCACCTGTATCCAGACACAGAGTTTCTGTGTTGAAATAATTTCTTTAGATGGCCTTCTTAAAAACATGCTTTAATCCAGCAGTAAGAAGAGTTGTGTGCTCTTTCTATATGTGGTCATGGTGATCTCTTCTGCTCTAATAAATCTTTTTATTGTGATTTCTAAAGTAAATACCTGTGACAATTTGAGCTCTGAATCCAGCTTCTTAAATTAAACTGCCTTATTGCTGAGTGACAGATGTCGCTGAGCTCGCCAGTGCGCTTTGCAGAGAGCAAAGGAGCTCGAAGCAGCAGATCCCACCCTAAGCTTCACCCAGAGCAAACCTGTTCTGAATGTCTGTTGGTGCTCGAAGAATTTCTAAAGCCGTTTGGTGCACTGGCCGTGGAGCAGTTTGCTTGTCACTTTGTCTCAGCTGGGCACAGCCTGGGCCCCTGCATCTGCAATAGGAGCCACTGGCTTCAAGGACTCCTCTGAAAATATTACCGTGCATGCCAGGGGATTTCAGACAAGTTAACAGCAGACAATGGCCCACAGTTTGCAAGTTGCTCTTGTCAGCAGTTCTTTTTGACATATCTATTCAAGCATACCCTCTCGGGCTTAGAAAGCAGCCAGCAAAATCTGTGCCAATAGCTAATACTTTGTTATAAGATAAAAGCTCTGACAAATTCAGAGGCTCCATATGTAGCATTACTGTGATCCTGCAGTTCATCTCACAAAATTGGTTCTAGTTTTTGAAATCTGCAGTTCAGAAATTCATGTGCAGAAGGTGAAAAAAACTAATTGCCAGTGAGTTTCTTGAGGCAAAGACAATTAACCTTGAAGTAGCCGTAAAGGAACTTTGCACCAGAGTATTAGAACCAACATTTTTACAAAAATGCCAAATGGTTGCCCTTCTGCAGGTGGAGGGAATATTTCTCTCAAACACCAACAATTGTCTCGTCATCAAGTTTTGTTGTGACCACTTTGTGTAGATGCACCAAAAAAAAGTAACGCAGAGGACCTACAAAGACCGAAGTAAGCTTGTCTCTTCTTGAGGATACCAGGATGCTACTGGCTGCTTGTACTGCCAGAAAAATAGCCCTCACCAACCAAATGTGGATCACCAAGTGGAGGTCTTGGGAGGGAGTCTCTTGGAACATGAGGTGGCTGTGACCTGAAAAGGTGCTGTAGTTTAAATACAGTCATTTGTTGCACAGCTCCATTCTGGATGGTGCCACCTCTGAACTTTAGGAATGAGGTGCACATGCTAGTGGTTATCAAGTCCCATGTTCCTGCAGTATACACCAGATTGTTTTTCCACAGCAGAGAACCTTCAAAAGCAGAGATGCAGCATCATGGCTCTGGACAGAGTTAGCGGGTCTGCACATCTCGACTTCGCTGTTCTGTGCCCTTTTAGGTGTCCCAGGGGATCACAGACATCCACACAGAGCAGGTGGGCATGACACAGGAGACCAGTACCCTTCTGACCTGGCTACTGGATGCCAGATGAGATACCCAGGCCATCTAAAACAGCCCCAGGCTCGTACCTTCAAGCAACCAGATCCCACCAAGGATGTCATATTTTGAAATCCTGTGTTGGGCAAGCCCGAATAGGCATACTGGCTGCAGATAGCGCTTCCAACTGAAGCCTGCTGTCCTGCCTCCTGGTCCTTTTTGTTGCCTTCACCACTGTTAAATCCAGGCTAACAACAGCAGTGTCAGCTCCCTGCAGAGTAGCCCTTCTGAGGGCAGATACCTGCCGTGAGCCATTGGGAAACGTCTGTCTTTTCTCTCCTGCTGGGACCCAACCCAGCACAGTGGGGTGTTGCAGGGAGGAGGCTGGACTGATGGTTCTCAGTCCAGTGTCCGTGTCTGCCAGCTGCTCGCCAGTGATACCCCTCAAGAAAAGACCCATTAAACATTTGTGCACGTAGGAGCTTTGGAGAAAGTTTTCCTGCTGCTTTTTTGGGGAGAGATAGCAGCTCCTTATCACTCCTAGCTTGGCAGGGCAGTTATAGCAATTAAGAGCGGAAACAGCTCAGGGTGCTGGCTTGCAGTTTGTCTTATAAAAACACACTGTGACCTGTAGTAACTCAGGATAAACATACCCATGGGTGCAACCACCAAGGACAGGATGTGCCAAGTAAAACTGCTTCTGCAGCGCATCCCTGTGTCAGCCCCTGAGGATGTATGCGCGGGGCACGTGGATGCTCAGGGAGCCACCTAGGATATTGTCTTAGTATCAGGGAGTAAAATCCTGAGTACTTACCCTGCCCTACGGGCGCGTGTCCTGTTCGCCCTGAGCTCTGCGTGGCTGTGGCTTCCCTGTTAGCTGGGCCCAACCTGGTTAGTTTGAAGCTTTCTCAGGTTTCTCTTTGCAGTCTGCCAGCCCAGCCTGTTCTGAGCTTGCTGTGGCAGAAAACAAATAACCAGGGGAGTAGCTGTTCAAGGCAAAACTGGGTCGATGAACATTTACGCTCAATTAACACATGTCACCATTCTGGCTCCACAACTACAGTGAATGCACCTCAAAAGTGAGAACAACCTGAATTAAGGCTGCCATGTAACCTGAAACCTTTGCTTCTTGGCTGAGCGGTTCCTGTGGTGGTGTTGCTGAATTTATGTTCTGCATGGCTATCCCGCTGTGACCGAATGACTTGGATTTCTCATGTCTGCTCTAATGACCCTGCTTTCCTTCTTGATTTTTGCCCTTCTCTTCAACTTGAGCGGAAGCACATCTGGACCTACAAAGTATTTAACTCCGGCCCCAGTTCCTCCATCAGCTTTTGACTCAGGGACTACTCCTATGATACGTGGCTATGCCATCGACCTTGGTGGGTCTGTGAGGACTTGTAAGTGCCTGGAGGATGCCAAGCGATGGTATAGCATCCTTCCCCTGAGGTACCCAACGCCCTGATGTGCCACACAGTGCACTTCAGTGAACCCTCTGGCTGAACCAACTCAAGGCAGAGCCAGTTTGCAACTTCTAGGGGGTGCACAGTTTTCAAAACAACTGCTCTCCTCCATCTTTTGGGAAGAAGTGCGTGTGGGTGCTGTAGAGGCAAAGGGTTGAGGATCATGGCTGCATAACCTACTGATGTTTGCAAGTGCAAAAAAAATCCTGCTCTGTTCCCGTCTTATTCATCTGCATTTCCTCTATCAGAACCTCTACTCGCTTCTTCCGTTGGGTCCATGCATATGTCTGATTTGTATTATCCCTTTGTTTGAACCGTAAGCCCTTCAGAGCTGCAGTCATGTCTCCATCTGTGTCTTCATGGGCAACTTACTTGATAGGTTGGCTTAAAACAACCTATCTGTAACTGAGCTATCTTAGGCTTTTGCAAGGAATGAACTTAATTCAGGAAAGTTTTCTTTTTGCTGCACAACAATCTGATTCCTTTGCAAACTTTGCTTCATGAAAAAGATCTTTCCCAAGACTGATGTGAATTTGAAGTCTGCCAGTCTTAAATCTTTTTTGATAATTAGTTTAATATTTAAATATTTGGGGAGTTTTATCTTGGTATTTGGTTTCTCATCTTTCCAGATACTACAGGTACACACATTTGCATGTACATATGCAGATGACAAAAACTCATCCTTCATTACATGAACTTATATATATACACAAGAAGGAAGAGCTTCTCACTAATTTTCTTGGTCACTGCAACAGGGGCTACAAGAAAAAAACTATTTTGAGTTTCACAGTAAAAATCACTAGAATGGGCAACTCTGATTAAAAAGAAGTGTGTCCTTCCACATACTTTGCCTCTCCCTCATCCTTCTTATTCTGTGATCGGAAGTCCACCTTCACGGAAAATGAGTCCATCAGGTTTCAGTAGTCTCCTGACAAGCCAAGCATAAAACAAAGTGAGCTGCCGCTTGGCGCCCATGTGTGCACAGCCGTCTTCTGGGAGACGATGACGAGAGGCTCCGGGCTGACCACGGCGCTCTAAGGAATTCAGCATGTGATCGTCATCAAATACCAAAACATGGCTACCTGTATTATGTTAAGGGCACAGAACCCACAGTCCTAATTTTTAACTGAAGTACTTGGTTTGGAGGCAGAGCCGGTGTTTGCCACTGTCATCCCGAGTTCTGAATTGCCAAGGCTCAAACCAACATATTTTGCACTCTCTCCACATGCCCAAATTAGCCCTTTGTTAGGTGCCTGTAGATACCATTTTTCTTCTTGACATTGTAACAGTCGCAGTGCCGTTCTGCAGGGAAGATAAGCATGGAAAATGCATTACACGTTAATGGGATTCGATGGAGTGCGAGCCCAGGTCCCCCAGTGCTGCCAGCGATGGAGTAAAATTCGCTTAATCATTTTGTGAGTTGGGGATCATTTTCCTAGCAGCACTGGAAATATAACCCTCCTACAAGTGGACACGAGTTGTTGTGAGGAATAAATGGTTCACCTACATGATAGATAGTCTTCTGGAATTTAAATATTAATTGAAAATTCAAAGTCAGAGGGCGGCTGACATTTGACTTTGCTCTCCTTCCTCTGTCCATGGCTTTGATCATGCAACATCTTTCTTTGTGCCTGGTGCTCGAGAGAGTACCGCAGGGTCATGGCCCGTTTCCTAGTCAAGAGGTATGAACCTACTGGCTTAAATATCTGAGGCTCAAGTTTTAGCGGGGGGTAGGGGCATGAAGGGAAAGGGGGGAGCATTTGCTTCATGCTTTTCACATTTCCCACATAACCCAAAGCAGACTAAACAAAACCAGTGTGAAATCTCATGGCTTGATGCTGCTATGGTTATATTTTTTAAGCTGTCATCCATTCATTTATAGTTATGTTTATTCCCTGGATTTACAGCTTCTTTTTTTTTTTTTTTTTTTTTTTTGCAGTCTTTTCTTGCGGGGAGGGGTGGGGGGCGGTGAAACCTTTTGAAAAGGGATTGCAGTGAGCAGTGGCTGATGATTAAAGCCCCATGTTTTTCCTTGATGCCGCTCCTCTGCAGCAGTGTCACACATGGTAGCATTTAGGAGCCCTTCACAGCTGAGGTGTTTCAAACACTAATGAATGGAAGTTTGGTCGGATAAGGCAGGCAAGCTTGAAGGCATGCTTTGCTGAATGGTGCACTGTAGTGGCCTGGGAAAGGAAGAGAGTTATAAATTGTGTCAGTTAGCTACCCAGACAAAATGAAGCCATGTGGAAAATCAAATCTATTAAAGTATGAAGACTGTTATAAGCTGTTTTAAGCTGGTCATTCTTAAAAGGTCTCAGTTGGCTGAGGGGATAAATTCCTCTTTTTCCTAGATCTTTTTCACGTGCTGTCTCGGGCGATGATGTGCAGCATTTGATAAAAAGCAACTTTTCACTGACAGCCCCTTTTATCAGAAATGCTTATTGCCCCCAGTTTACTACCCTGGTCCTGAAAGGTACTACACATTTGTTAAATAAGCAGTGTAAGAGCATCGTGTTCGGGCAGGCTTGCTGAAGTCGAACGCAGCAGCAGCAGTGGGCCGGAGGAGGACGGCCGATGAGGAGGAGAAGGCTTCCTCGAGCACACACTTAACGCTGGATAGCTGCTCCAAATGCTTTTCTTTTTCTAGTGGCCCGTGTCTGCTGGCCGTAAGAGGGCCATGACAGAGCATGGTACAAATTACTTTTTCGTGGCACTCCTGGGGTAGGAGGAAAGTCCAGCAAACCAAAGTGGGGTGACTGGAGAGCCAGAGACCTTCCCCTCCTCCCCCAGGTGGCTTCTTGAGATGTCACAGCAGCTGTAAAGGGCATTCATTCTGTCAGCTCAGGGCTAACTGTCAGCTGCATGAGAGAACCGTGAGCTGGCAGCAGTTGCCACAGTATTTATTTTTTCTGGTTTTATATTCTAGGAAGAGACTGAAGAAACGTCCTCACAAGAGTCTGCAGAGGAAGACTAGGAGACTGCACCATGCAATTTCTACCTCATCAGCAGTTGGGTCTTTTGAAGGGAGAAGACACTGCCTTGACCACTTATTTTCTATTGCCATGGTCTTTCCACTTCTGCCTGGGGGGAAAAAAAATCACATAACCTTAAAAAGGATCTGACTAATTGTCTTGTTTGTAATCCCTTCACAGTCCCAGGTTTAGTGAAAAACTGCTGTAACACAAAGGGGACACAGATTAACGATGCAACTTTTAATTACTGTTTTCTTTTTTCTTAACCTACTAATAGTTTGTTTGAGCTGCTAAGTAAGGGTGAATGGGTCAAGAAGAGCTCCAAATCAGGTTTATGTCATTCACTGCACTGCGTATGAACAAGAAACTTATAACATAGTCATTATAATGGGCATTGAAATACGAAAGGCTGAGTGTGTAAACGCTGAAGCCTTGCAACACTTCCAGCAACCCACTCCCTACTTAGTGAACTCCCTGTTTTAGAACACCAAAGATAAGGGATAGATACTACTCTTTTTTTTTTTTTTTTTTTTTTGGTAACCTTCTTGTAGACTTGTACTTGATTTTTTTTTTTTTAAGATTTACTGTTATTTCAGGAAAAAACTGAAAGCTGATCTTTCACTTCATTCAGCTGGTAATCAGAAGAAAGAAATCAATATGAAAAAGGTACTTTCATTTTGCAAAAGGGAAGAAAGACAAAGATAAGTTGTATAGTTACAGATACAAACATATCAGCAGAAACAGTAGTAAACAAAACAAACAGCCCTTATCTTCTGGACAACAGGAAGCCAGACGGAGTCGGCTTTCTGTAGAGCCAGGCGTTTTCTATGGAAAGACAAATGACTGACACCAAACACTCTTATGCCATTAATTACTAAGTCTCTATCGAGAAAAGTGTTTTCAAACATACAGAAAGGTACCTCAAAATTAATTGTGAATTTCTCTGATCAAAAATAATCTAGATGTTTTGCTTCATTTTGACTAATTCTACTCGCCCCGTACCAGAACTTCAAAAGAATTGAATCTCTCCTCATTATTCATCAGTCATGATGTAAGAACCAGCACCACGTACCTCAGCTAAGTTCATGCATTACTTTAAGCAATATATTTTGACATAGGATGGTTCACTGAGCACCTCTGTGTCAGTGGCGTTTCTCCATCTTTTCATTCGAAGCAGCACTTTTAGCACCAGATGCAATATTACCCCACTATTCAATACTACCTCTGATTTTTTACGATTAACTCAACAGACTGATAAATACATGCTGCTATACACATTCAATGCAGGAAGTTTTTACTGGGTAAGATAATCATGAGTATCTGCATTTTCCCCTTATTTCTACTTCAACACTTAATTGCAGTTAAGGAAGCAATATCTTTATTGTGTTTCAGCATGACTATGTATTTTTCTTTCTCTTGGTTTGTTTTTGGTTTTGTTTTGGTTTTTAATATACTTACCCTATTCTCTGCTAGACTTCTGTGTAATGTACTGTTAACTTGAATATATTTTTGTACTGAATTGCTGATAGGTTTGTGAGGATAATTTTCTTCAATGACGCTACATGACATAGAAAAAAATTTAGCTGTAATGTTTAAATATTACTGTCCAAGTTTGTACCTCAAGTGAATTGTTTAAAGAAATGGACTAATTGATTGACAAAGACCTACCTCCAGACTTTAAATGGAATGAACTTGTTACTTTCAGCATTAGTTTTGAGACGTTTGAAACAGTTAGGACTGCAACTAATCCCTAATTCAAAACTATTTTTGTAAAATAACTTGTTGAGAATGAACACATTTTAAATTACTTTCATATTAAAAAAAAAAAAAAGAACAAAAAAAACCTTCAAAGAAACTTGAAGCTTTGTAGGTGGGAAGCAACAAGCTCAGCTTTTGCATAATGCAATCACAAATATGTGTTTTAAAAAAAATTAGTAGATTGTAAGAAAATACTTGACAAGTATTTTCGTGTATTTTACACAAATGTGATTTTTGTAATATGTTTCAGCCAGATTTATTTTAAATGCTTCTTATGTAGAGGTTTTTTATTCTCTCTCTCACTTCTGTTGTTCTTTCTCTCTCTTTCCTCCTACTTCGTTTTCTCTATTTCTGTTTTATTTCCCCTCTTCCTCTCTTTCCTAGTCAGTACTTTGTACCATTGTTTTAATAACTGGGCCAGGGGTAGCTTCTCAGGAAGGCGTCTGTTGGGATGGCTTTAGTACCAAGCCAACGATAAGTGAGCGATAACTACTTACTGCCTTCTTCCGAGAGGCAGTGTCAAGAAATGCGGACCTCCTCGACAACCCGCAGAGGGTTCAGTGACGGTAATCGCTGAGAAAGCGCTGATTGGAGTGTTACAACCAGACACATGAAGTGAAAGAGAAATAATCCTAACTATACAGTAGCTCCAACACACCAAATCCCGTGTCACATGAAGGCAGCAGAAGCAATTCTGCTGGCTTCAAAGGGCATGGAATCACACCTTAGCAAGTCCCTTTTGGGGTTTGGGGTGTCTTTTTGCATTTTCTTAAAAATCACAGTATTCGGTGGATGACACAGAAATAATCGCTGGGTGCGTGTCACACTTCAACCTCCAAGAGACTTACCAGTCCGATGAACCGAATCTTGTATTTTCTATATATTGTAGTACAATCAAAACACATTACTACCTCTTATGGCCTACTATACCTCATTTTTTCAGACTGAAAAATTGCATGTGGCCATTGAATCAGTAAGAACATCATAAAATTTTTTATATATATAGTTTATTTTTGTGGGAGATAAATTTTATACGACTGTTCTTTGCTGTCATTGGTCATTGCTAACTAAGACTGGACATTTAACTCTTCTACCATTTCTGCAAGAGAGGTGCATTTGCAGGAAAAAAAAATGCTTCAAGATGTTTAACTACAGTTTACTTTTTCTTTTGAGTGTCTTCTATCTTTTCGCTTTGTTCTTCGTGTAGAGCTGCTGTCTATGATTGTACTTTGAATCGCTTGCTTGTTGAAAGTGTTCCTTTAACGGATTATCACAGTCTGTTCAGCACAATAAACATAATAGCCTCTGTGATCCCCATGTTGTTTGATTCCTAGACTTCTGTCACAGTTCCATAAAATGGCTAATAAAGTTTGGTCACAGTGACCAAATTTGTAAAAGTTTTGCATGCGAGTAGTCTTTTTTTGTCCTAGACCATAGATGTGTGCCTGAGAAGTGTATTTGCCGTTAGGGGCCCCGGGGATGGGCTCTCAGCAGAGGGACACGTCTTGTGAGGCTCCCCGGAAGGTGAGGTGCCCCTTCTCCACGTGGAACCCACTGTGCCAAGCTACGGGCCAAGCCATGCACCAGGGAGCATTAATCCCACCCACCAGATGGGACACACCATGGCACAGACCAGGCTGAAACGGGTTTTTTAGCTTGGTCTTGGACGTGTCTCTCAGGTGTCCATCGAGATGATGCGCCTTCTGTTTTTAGGCAAGATCACAGTTTGCATCCAAGTTTATGGAGTTTCCATTATGCAGCTATTAGGTTAAACAGAGCCGGTACTCAGAGCAGCAGAGACAGGGATGTGTCTGGATATGGTCTGGGGCACAACTGGAGGAGCTCAGGAAACGCTGCATTAAACACCCACCCCTCTGAAGCTGTCACAGGCAGGTTGGACAGGATTCTTCTGGCTTCCCCTCTTCATTTGCTCTTACATGGTCCCATGCATGCTGCAATGAGATGTAAAGATTGTGGTACATGTCTGTTCATTCGTATTTGCAACCATGCCTCTCACCTAGGGAGATTGTTCAGACATTGATTCCTCAGATATTTAGGTGTACACATGCTTTGTGTTCACTCATTTGCAAACTTTCCACCTAATCTCTTGGCTTAGTAACCTCTGCTTTCCCATGGGCTTCATGGCATGTTCCCTTTGGACTCGGTTACTTGTAAAACAACCAAAATACAATCACAAAAAAAGCATTAAGTAGTAACACCCATTCAGTCCTGAGTCAGAGATGTGAGTAATTGCATTAATCATATTATGTATCCTCTTCTCCTTTCCTTTCTCACCCTGCTTGGTGGTATTAAAGGATCATTCTGCTTTTCGGTCTTCCTGGTGGTCTTCTTTCCCGTGGTTGCCATCACTCGGCTCTTCCTGTTATTTTATGTGATGTGATGCTCTAGCTGTAACCCACCCACCTGAAGGACCAGCCAAGTGGCTGAACTTCTGCTACCCTGTGCTTATCTCCCCTCTACTGCTTATTAGTCATTCCTCCAGCTTGCCTCACTCCCACTTCCCTTCTGGGGGCATCTTCCAATAAACTTCTGCACGCTTTATGCCACAGTGGGACTATTTGTGTGTATAAAACTAATTGGCTTCTGTAGGGTTGAGGTCTGCATTTGTCTAGCAGCCAGGAGTGCTTTATCCAAGATGCCTGTGGCAAGGGTCATATTGAGTTTCTGCTTTTGCTTTCCACTCCCATCACACCACATCCACACAAAGATGGGGAATTCCTGAAAGATGGTGCTGCCAGTGCCTTGTGCAGTAATTTAATTGTCTGTAGCTTTTTTTAAAACCAAAACATCTGGTCTGGTCATCATCAGAGGCAGGATCCAGCGCAATGACAACAACGTGTTCCTCTGATCACAAGAGGGGAGTCAGATTCATCACACCTCAGATTTCACCTGGAGCCTGGATGAAACAGTGTTTCTCACCCTGGCACCTTTGCATACAGGGACATAGAATCCCTGTCTCACAATTAATCCTTTTTATCACCTACTATCTTCCTGATCACATTAATTTTTAAACATATAAAAGAACTTCGTACAAATAAACATCCAACCTCTATATGCCTTCTTGACTCAGAAATAATACCAAGCTTTACTGAAGCTTTATTACATTTACTTGCTCAGTCACACACTGAATGTCTGCCGCTGTGTGTGATACACGTTGTCTGAAGAATACAGACATCTTTGCTGTCTGGACATTCCATAGCCAGCGCAGTCCACGTGGGTTGGTGATCTGCTCCTGCCTGGCTCCCAGGCCCACGGGCTGTGTGCCACGCTTGGAGACACTAGTGATGGGGAGCCTCAACTCCCCTTGCCACCCCACCTCACTCCTCCTTGCTCGGGGACATCTCCAGCATGCAGCTCCTGCTCTAGTTGAGTTGCTGCTCGGACCATCCTCACATCCTTCAATTAGTGTGATGAGCTCTGCTGTTGCTCTTACCCTCTGAGCTGATTCACCTCCATGTGACAGTGAGGTCTAATATGTCTTTTCTCTGCCCACCTTTTATTTCCTTTTTGCCACCCAAACAACCTTTTGGCCTATCAGAAATTTTTGTCATCTCTTACTTCCCATCTGTGATTTAATGCTTTCCCCTCACCTTATTGCTGCAGAAAAAGAAGGCATCTTCCTGTAATTAACATCCTCTGAAGACAGACAAATGTAATTACCACTAGCCTGCAGATAACAGTCCAATGCAGTGGCAGTTTAAGTGGGAAGCAATCTGCCTGGTTTTACTCCAAATAAGGCTGCAGATGGCTGTGCCCCAAACCTGTAGCACGGGATTATCATCAGTTTTTATCTGCTAGCAACAGGGGAAATTGAAACACGAGAAGATAAAGACACAAGTCTTCAACAGTGCTTCCCTGCTAAGATGGGGCTAATTAAGCACGGCTAGAAACATTAGCATTGTCACATAAAGGAGGAGCTTTACATTGTTAATAATGGCTAGGGTAAAACTGGAGCAGGAATCCAAACATATGCTACATTAAGGCACGCTATTAAAATAATCAGTGAAAGAAAATAACAGATGAAAGCTGGGTGGATCTGAAAAACCAATGGCAGGCAGAAACATTAATTAGCCAGAGAGGAAACTTAGCAAAGGCAGAAGTCCCATCAAAAAACAAGATTACATTACATTATATATGAATGTCAGCTACAAAATATTATGTGGGACCACCAAAGATTATGATTTTAATCGTAGGGGGTTTTAATTCAGAAAATCTATTAAATATATATAGTCCCTTAAGGCATTTTATTCTTAGTTCAGGGAGTAGGCAGAAAAATAAGCACTTTTTTATTGCGTTGGAGCACATTTGCCATAAAACTATAGTTTTAGCAATATCACATAATAAAAGCTAAAATTTAAATCAACATTTGAAAACAAATCATCTCAGCAGATGCATAGGAGTTACTTTGGCCCTACATAACTGCAGAGTATTGTCTTTAAAGCTACATCACAGTCTAAGATAGGGGTTTTATGAGGCCCCACATGCTCTAAAGGTGTTTACAATGACTTACCACTCCTAGACTGCAGCTGCGCTTCAGGCCAAGACAAATGAATCTCCATCTGAGGCGCTGCTAGAAGACTATTTTTGCCAAAGTTTCATAACATGCTCAGTTTGGGATGGTTTAGGTTTGGCGTTTATATCCCAACAAACACACAGTGGCTTCGATGAGATCCAAGACCTGGGGAATGTCACCCGCTGGTGTCTCCCCCCGCAATCCAGACTTTTGGCCCCCCAGAGCACAAAAAAAGGAGGAGAAAAGCAGGACTACGTATGGCTGTTCTTCTGTTACTAGCAAGCCCTTGAGATCCACCTCACTGTCCAGTTATGTTCCACATAGGTCTCAGAGGTACCACCATGACTGGTCAACAAGTCACCTTACATCTTTGCAGGGAGAAAGGGGTCTTGCCCTAAACAACACCATGTGTGGCAAAGCTCATGACAAAGAGTTTGTGTTTGAGGTGGCCATAACAAAAACCCCACTCTCACATTTGCGGACAGTTTACGATCATGAGACACAACTCTGATTGTCTTTGCGTGCGTGAAACTACACAGCGGAACCATAACTGTGACTGTGTCTTTTTAACACTTATAAAATAAATCTATTTTTTAGATTTTTCAAAGGTTTCTGGAGATTCTCCAACACATGTGCTTTTGGCACACTCAGCAAAGTGTTATATTTTACTTAAAACAACACAGCATAGGGTAGGAGATGAGAAAGAACGCCAGAAGCCTTATATTATCCAGATCAATAAGGACATTTGTTTCATAAATATGTTCCAGTGCATCATTAATCACAGCTTTATAAGGGCAAAAGTTAGTTTCTGATTAAAATCCTTGTAATTAAATTGCTTCACAAGCACTTAATTATCCATGCTGGGAATGGAAACTGGCTTCCTTCTGTCAGAATTTGACACAAAACACCTCAGTTTGGTTTATATGTGTGTGTTACATGGAAATAGTCCCCATCTTTCTTAACCGATACACACAATTAAATGGTATAGCTCCTGATTTCAATAGGAAATAGGCTTAAGAAAGGAAAATAGGAAGTTTTTATTTCCTATGGAACACAGGAAGCATTTATAATCTTCTGTCTATCCCCCTTCCCTTAACAACTTCAAGGTTGTTTCCATTCTTTTCAGTAATTAGCCTTGACCTGGAAAGGATGACCTCTACTATTGCCTTTTTCTCATGAAGTCTTGATTTGTGCATAGATTTACCTTTGAACGTTTCTGAACTCTACATTATGGGGAACCTTATGGTCTTAAATAGACTCCTAGGATGTGCAGCTCTTGAAAGTAACTGGTTGTGGATGAGTAATGACTTTTCTGGTAACATCGAAACCTGCGAAATCATAAGGCTGAACAGGCACAGGTAGGGATGCACACAAATGACAGAGGCAGCAAACAAAACAGGGCTGGGGAGCTGGATGAAATATTACTGGAGTTGCTTATGGCATTGAGTGTTAGCAATAATAAATCTATTTCACAGGATCTAAGACCAGCTTAAACTGCAACCTCTGCTCCATACAGAGAAAATAGTGAAAGACATTTTACTGTTATTATAATAAATTATATATTTTTTTTAAAAAAAGAGAAAAACAGAAGTGGAGAAAGGTGTGGCAGAGCGACACAAATGGTGCTGGGAGCATGGCCGAAGGAAAGCTTGGCAAGAGCACTTTTGGCCCAAGTTCAGACTAGAAAGATTAAACCTGTGAGCAAATAAGCTACATACAGTTCCTTGGTCCATTGCTGCTCTGCTCAGGAGATCACACTCAGCTCCTTCCTGATGAAGAGGCAGGCTTAGAGCAAGCAACACCTCACTTGATTTCTGTTTCTAAATGAAACTACATCCAAGGCCCTGAATTTTGGCTAACTGCTTGTCTTGGAAAGGGCAAAGTGTTCAAAACCAGTCACATGCAAACATGCAGAGCCATGCAGAGGGCATCCCAGAGTGTATCACCAGGCTGGGACCGCTGGCCCTCCTGGCAGCCCCCTGGCTGAGACGGCAGGCTGCTGATATTGTGCTATTTACACACCTTGCTTCTCTTCCATTCAAATACTTCGTGGAAATTCAGAGGCTAACACACAGCTCCTAATAAACTCAACATTCTGCTGTTTGCTTAACAGCTATGAGTTACTCTAGAAAATTAAGAATGAGAAAACAGATCAATAAACCATTCAGAAGTAACATCTCCCTGCCTGGCCCACACTACCACAGCTAAGACACTAACTCCATTATGCGCTACAACAGAGTCACTTTGAAATACCATTGCTGGTAAGATCAGGACTTTTTCTGAAGTGCCTTTGAAAGCCCACCGAGCATGGTACAGTCTAGGGACCTCATTCTAGATGATGCTGATCATCCTGCCCCTGGGACCTGAGGGACTTCGCACTTTGCAGGGTCTGGCCTTGAATTTGGCCTCACTTTAGTTCCCTCACTGTGGCTGCTGTATTGTATACAGAGCGTTAAGTTTGTTTACATGAGGTTTCCCTTTCACCCATTGTTGTAGGTTTCAGTAAAACCATCCAGTGGTGACTAAGCAGAGAAAAGCCAGCCTTCACCTGAGAAGTTTCCAAAACGTATTTTTGTGCGTTCATGCACCTGCATCAGCCTCACAGTTTTGCAGTGGGTGATTGAGATGTACAGACATGTTTTCACACTGCTGGGAAGATGATGCACAGGGATGTAAGGCTGCAGACACCTTGGGTGTGTAGTCCTCTCTGCTTCCCAATGACAAAAATCCAAAGGCTTCACTGCTCTGAGGGGACTGAGTCCCTCAGTGGCAGAGCCTTGCAACAAGGTCAACAGTACAAACCTTTGGGATACGCTTTTCTCCCTCACTGTGTGCACAAGGACAGTTAAAGACTCTTTGGCAGCATCAGTAAAATGAGTGGGTGCCCTTGTAGCCTGTGGAAGTGTAGGGAGTTGTACTAGAGCAGCCACACCACGGTTTCAATTGAGGCAAATGCCCACACACTAAAGAGGGCTGACCCAAGGAAGCAGTGGAATAGCAGTAAATAAAAAGTAAACTTAAATGTTTGGTGTTGATGAAAAGTTAGTGGGCTTCTTTCCAGATAAAGGTCGAAAGAGTAGCCAAATTAAACAGCTTTTCTGCATTTAGAAGGAGATCTGTGTCACCAAGCTTTAGTCATTTAAAAGTTGGATGTCTCATCTCAGGTTTTCATCAGCCAGAGGGCGATTCATTCCTTCCTAAAATATGAGTTTAAGCTGGGTGGGATGAATCACTGATCCCTCCCCACTGACTGTTCAGGAAGCTGAGACAGTGATGTTAACCTAGCCCCAAAAAATGGCAATATGGGTCATTTCCAATTACATTGCTGAGCTGAGAGCTCCTACTCATGAGCAATTGCTCTAAGCCTTGCACTCTTTCAGCTCTATCTCCAAGGGGAGATAAGCCAGTTGTCTTCATCATATGCATGTAATTCAGAATAGAGTACAGGCTCTGCATCCCAATTTGACAGAAATATCCAACTGCAGACTGGGAAAGGGACAGACTTGGTACAGAGAGACATCTCCCCTCTGAGCCAGCACAACCCATTGCCTGGAGCAGACAGGCGTTCGCATACCCAACTCTTGAATGCTACTCATCAAGGGCTAGGGTAATTTCAAACTTAAAGCTCAGAGGTATTTATTCACATGCACCAGTCCCTCCTTTGGTGTCCCCAGTACATTAAGGGCACTAAGATCTTACACGCTTTGAAGTCCCGCTATATAATGCTGTTAGATACCTGAAAGGAGATGTTCATTTGTTATATTGTCAGTGCAAGCCTCAAACAAACATAAATATACAACTAAAAAATGGAAATAAAAGGCAAATATACAGTGTCATGTATCACTACACTTGCTTACCATTGTGCACTTTGCTTATGATTTGTCCAGTGCTCAGTACGGCACTCAAGAAGTGGGGGAAAGCATCAACAGTCACAACAAATGCCAGAGGTAACGTGGAGCTTGCAGTCTCTCCCAAAGGATGGGTGGACCAGGTGGGCTGCACCAGCTGAGAGGTCAGTGGGAAGAATTTTGTTTAGTATAAAATAATTGTCTTCTGGCCTTCCTTCGTCTGATTTCTCTATTTTTTCAATGAGTTTCCACTTAAAATCACCTGGAACAATTCATTAAATGTGAAAGGCTAATTAGAGGTACAGACTAAAAAATCTGTGTGTCCTTGGTCACGAGTGAGCCTTCCAAAATATACCTCTACACAAGACATACTTCCTTATCTTCCCCCCAAATCATCTCACTGCAGTGAGTATAGCACCTACACAACTTCAGGCTCTTTCTGTCCAGTCACGTTCCTTGTGAGCTGAAGATAAGAGACAGGAAAAGTGCTCAAAGTTTTACATTTCTGATGGAAAACAACCATCTCAGCTGAGGCCTGCTGCTCGGTGAGTGCACTTATGTCACAGGCAGCAAGGACAAATATTTCAAATAACAGCCAGCAACTTCTCTGGGACTTGGAAAGTTCCTCAGCGCTGTTCTTCCTGATTCGGAGCAGATGACGGCATCAGGGCATGGGAGACTGCAAGCCCAAATCTGATCGGATTCCCTCAGCTACAGATGATATCGTGATTAAACATATCAAAACATGCCAGACACTTCCTGTGATTTGGATTGGTTTGTTAAAGCCGATGTTGGTTTATACTAACACCACCCGCAGGCTCGGTCCTGCTGCTCCGACTCTGCCTGTGCTGGGTTGAGTTCAAGTGAAAACTACACAGTGAAGCCTTTGAACAGAGCCTAAACCTTCATCTAGGCAGCCCCATAAAAAGGCTATAAAAGAAGGTTTTTGAATTATCATTGTCCCAAATGTGATGTCATGACAATAAAACAACATCAGGAAATAATAAAAATATGATGCACCTTTTTCACTGTAAATCCTTTGTGTCGACTTCCCAGATGGTGTGAATCTGTGCGGCTCTGGGAAGTCAATGAAACCTCTCTACCTTACGCCACTGAAGAAGTCAGCCAACCAAACTCAGGCCAAAACACTTTCAGAGCCTCCTCGGCTGAAAGGAGGAGAGGGGAGATAAACAGGAGCGGCAGAGGAA